>NC_133156.1:4488605-5088605 GCF_040802235.1 Manis javanica
GAGAGCACTTAGTGCAATACTAACAGTGAGACGACAAACAGGGTCCCTCTAGTCAGTTGCAAAGGTGCCTACATCTGGGAGCAGAGGGAGAATTTTCAAGTTAAAGCACAGATAATCTTTGAACTCCAGGGTTTGGAATTGGGATTATAAAGCTGTGGTGCCATACTGTCTTTAAAGAAAACCCAAAATAATCTATAAAGTAAGATAGTCAACAATACACGTTACCAAGTTTGAGATACAAAATTAATATGCAAGAATCAATTTCATTTCTAAATATAATTTCTATAACACAAGGTAGAAGTTGTACTTTTAAATGAAACCAATTTAAAGTCAATTCAAAAAAAGTAAGAATAATTTTACAAACTACAAGACCTCAAGAGTGCATTTTAAAATGTCAAAGACATTAAAGATGAGTCAAATAAATTGAAACATATAATAGTGTTGTAAAGATATCAGTATTATTATATTTTAAAGATATCAATCTCAACCAATTTACCTATACATTATTTGTAATGCTTGTCAAAATCCAAGCTGGTATATTTTTAGAAGGATTTGATAATTTATTCCAAAATGTATGTAGAAAACAAAAAAACAAAAATATCTAACTAGAAGAAATATGGCTTGACCTACCAGATCTCAAAACTTATAATATTGTAAAAAATATGACTTGACCTACCAGCTCTCAAATCTTATAATATTACAAGTCTGTAGTAATTAAAGGACTCTTTAATTGGATATAAGTACAGAAACATTGCTCAGTGCGACCAAGGAGAGCTCGTGAAAAGACACACCTGTATAGAAACCTAAGGGATAGAGGTGGCATTACTCTTCTCTAGGCAAAGGCAGTCCATCATAGACCCTGTCACACACCATACATAACATTGATTCTAGGTGTTTAAAAAACTCAACTATGTGAAGTAAAACTTAAAACCTCTAGATAAGAGTATTTTTACAACATTGAAGTAAGAATCTGTCTTAAACAAGACAAAGCCAACTTTTTACATACTTCATACCGATATCTGCTCATCTAATGTAGCTGGAGCAAAACCCCAATCACACTAGTTGATTCTACTTTAAATTTATGATCTTAAAAGTCAGGTGGACCATTATTTTATGATTTGCCCAACAATTGCATTGTACTTCCCTTGTTCATTCACTCTCCTGTTCTTCTAGGCAAGTGCAGTTGATTCTTATTATTTGCTGCAGTCGTGTTCTGTGAAGTGATCACACACAGTGAGTTGGTGAATACTAAACCAGTGCTCTAGGGGAAATACAGAGTTAGTTTCCTTTGAGCTCTTGGCCACATTTTTGTAAACAAATTAACATACAGTCTAGTTTTATGTGTGTGTTTCTGTTTAAAGAAATTTTATTTAACATATATTATTGGTTCATTAGCATTGAACTCACTAGGCAACAACACTGCAACTCATGCCTGAATGGAGCTTCTCTAACACACATTTTCTCCATAGGGCATGTCACAGCCTTCTTGCACTGAGGAACAACATACAACACACTTTAGCACTATGCTTGGATGGGTGGGAGGGGGGGCGTATTTTAAATGCAAAATCACCAATCAAAGCACAAAAGTTCTAAAAAGATGTGGCATTAAATAGACAATGAAAAAGACTTGTTTATAGAATCAGAATGGAAACAAAAAGTCAGGGTATCATCTTGCTCAGTCTCAGCTGGCAACATGCACGTTGGCGAGTTAGATTTTTTTGCAGCTGTAAGCATGTACATGTCTGCAAATGACCAAGAAAGCACTGATTTGGTTTGGGAGTTACAAATTAATTTTAGCATATAGGTGCATTTACAGATATGAAATCCAAAAATAATGAGAATCAACTGTATTTTACATCTTCTCATCTCGATCCTTCAATACCTCCTCTACACTCAAACTCATGACCGTTTTTCCTACTTGTCCAAGAAATTTGAAGCAATCAGAAATTCTTGGCTCCCACCACCACATTGTCAACCTTCTAGAGTCTTCCCCCACATACTCTACCTTCTTGCTTCCTACCAGAGATAAATTCTTCCTCTTCCTACTTAAGTCGCACTCACCCCACCACCCTCCCCACTCCCCACCTGTCTATGCCCAAAATTCCATTTCCTCCCTTCTCCTCAAAGACAGTCTTCCCTTTCTGCCAGATTTTCTACCATGTTTTCTCCCACCTAGGTCACTTTCATCAGTACAAAAATAATGTTCTCTCTCCTTCCTTGACAATCTTTCTGGAAGTAATTTTGCAGTATTATGAAAAACTTTTAAAAGTATTCATATTTTTTGTAAAGATTCCTCTATCTGTCTGTAATACTAGTGAGATATTCAGAAATAAGCACTAATAGTATCTACAAGCTCATTAATTGCAGAATTTATAAAAGAAAATAGTGTAAAGCAATCTAAGTAAACAGGGGGCTGCCTACATGTAGCCAATAAAATACTATGCAGACATTATAAGTGCAGATTAATAATTAGTAATATAGAAATATTCATTATAAATTAAGTGAAAACTGTAGATTACTAAACGCATTATAAAATATGGTTCTACTTTTCTGAGAAGAAGCGAATGTACTTACTTTGCCTCGGGGTTTGCACTCTGAAAAATAATCAAAAGATATATAGCAACATTTCACCCCTAGGCTGCTCTGCTTGACTCTGAACCTGTCTGACACGGCTGCTCTTGCTCTCAGCTAGACTGCGATGGAAACCCATGGAAGCTACTCTAAATCTTAGTCCAGATAGCCACGCTAAAACTATACATGTTTCACTAACTTATTCCTGGAATATTAAAACAAGTTTGAGTTTCAGTGCTTCTTTTTCCTATATGGATACACACCCTATTTAATTGTAACATTGGGACTATGACTAAGGGTCATGTTAAATCTAACGAAATGACGGCCCAAGTGGTGAGCTGGGATCAGAGACTGTGGGAACTCAAATCCAGTGCCCCTGATGGAATAAGAACAAACAGCTCTTCAGTGGAAAAACCAACCAGAAGTGTCCCATGATGGTTTTTAAAAAAACAAAATGCTGTAATGTCAAAGAGCAAGAAGTGCTCTTTCTAGGCTAGGCTAGAGCTGGGTTTGTAGTAGGTTGAACAGTTCAAAGCCGGACATCCATCCTGACAGCTGTTCTGATTCTCACAAACTGTCACCAGGGCTGCTACTCAGCTAATACTCACCAGATGTTTTGAGAGGTTGACAAAATCCCCCCAAATCTATCCCAATTCCCCCAAACAATTAACCAGCATCAGATTCTAAAAGTCATCCTTGTACAATATTAAACAACAGGATATTACTTAAGGAGAAAATAAGAATAGGCAATAGAATTTAAGTTTAATACTATTTCAGTTTTCAGAGGGCTTAAGCAAATTCAGTTATTTTGACAACCATCCTGAAACAGCAAGAGGCAGTATGGTTACCCTGGCTTACAGGTGATGAAAGGGCAGCTCGGTGGGTTCAGTGCCCTGCTCAGTCCCATTGCTCGTAAGATGGCAGCACAGGAGCACAGACCCGCTGCTCTTGGTCCCCTGCTCTTAGCTGCGTGGCTCCCTGCTGAATGGCTTTCAGACCTTGGAAGATATGTACCCCAAAGCCTTCATCCCCACCTCCTTCTGCTGACCCCAGACCCTCACCACCGCACATTTACATATTGTAAACCATTTGCCTCTGTCCCCCTACCAGCTCCACAGTCCAGCTCAAGGCCCAGATGCTGCCTGTATAGAAAGCACCTATTTAGATTCCTTAGGTGTTTGCTTTATAAGTTTTTGAATCCTTCTACATTGTATGTCCAAAAAAAAGGTAAAGAAAAAACATTTGTATGGTGAAGAAAATGGTTAACTTTTAGTTTTCTTAATTACATCCTTTTCTTGTCCATATCTGTTGGCAGACTATGAGAGAGAACTGTGACCATTTCATGACTCGTCTTTGCCTCGGTCCCTGATTCCCGACAGTCGATGTCTCTCTTTGCTCATGACCTTTCCCACCTGGACCTGGGACATCACTTCATCCCCTGACGAAGTGAGCCTCATTAACCCAAGGGTGCTGCCCACTTGGGCTCCTAAAGTCTGGGAGCCTAGCCTTGACGTCCATCCAGTTCAAGCTCGGGCATAGAAAAATACGAGGAATTCTTTAGCTTAGGATTTTATGTGAAAATAGCAGAACGATATACTAAATAGGACTGAACATATACTTTGAGATGAGAACTATACAAAGGTTGTTATTTGCATGTAAAAAGGCATTTTTATCCAGGCCAGAGGCAAGGAACCTCAGTACCTGTGACCTCTGGCCTCAAGGTCAGTTGCAATGCCCCAGATAGACCTGCCTCTCAACTGTCATAGAACATTGGGAACGTTCTTTACTGTCACTGACAGCTGTGTCCAGGCATAACTCTTGGTGCACCTGGCAGAGCAGAAACTCTGTACGGACATTGGAAATCAATGTATATGTAGATATTTCTGCTAGACTATGTCCCCAAAGGAAACTAGACTTGAAGGGAAGAAGTATAGGAGCCCTGAGAGGAAATCCTATGAATGAAAAAGTTAAGCCAGTTTGACCTAATGGAGCAGGACAATACACTTCGACAAAATGCAGAGATGCCCTGTGTTTCCCTGGGCCAGCTTTTCTACCCACCTGCCCCTATATCCTCTCCTTCCCCAGGTGATGAGTGTGCTCTGGATAGGAGAGGGTGCAGGCCAAGAGGCCTGCCTTAGCCCTTCAGAGCCAGCGGAGTGGTGATCCAGAGGAGAGAGGCGGCAGGTGGGGGAGGGCAGAGGGGTTGTAGAGCACGTGGGCTTTGCTTGTATGGTGTTAGTCCCATGTCCCCTTTTAGGCACTTGGAAACGAGAGGTGAACCTACCCTCCTAGAAGTAAGGGTATATTCAGATTACCAATGAAAGTACACTTAGAAATCCTGAGGAATATTTTGGAAGACCCATTGTGAACAGGGGAAATTTTTTGACAAAGGCCCTAAGAATGCACAATGAATAAAATAGTATCTCCAATGACTACTTTTGAGAAAACTGGGATCCACATGCCAGAGAATGAAATTGGACCCTTATCTTACAACATAGAAAAATAATCTCAAAATGGATCAACTCAAAAGACATCAAAAGATGCAATACCTGGAATCATAAAGCTTTTAGAAGAAAACTTTGGGGATATCTCCTTGCCTTTGGTCTCTTTAGAGAGAATTAAGAGGGAAGAAGAAATGTAGAAGATTCTTCTATAATCTAGGTGTCACCAGGAGCCTCCACACTCTTGAATTCTAGCTAAGATTGCCTTTTGTTCTTTTCTTATTTCTGCAAATCTTGTCTCCTAATTACCTCTCCATTAAATAATTTAGGGTTGTTTATTTCTAATCCAACATTCATTCAAACTTGAGGCATGACTGCTTCTTTTCTCCCAAAATTCAATTGTAAGAGTCAACAAAAGGCAACTTGTAGGGTCGAGTATCTACAACTGTGTGTGGTAGATTTTACTGTTGACTGAAGTATGTGCGTGGGAGCATACATTGCAGTGCTACTTAGAAAATAATCTAAAATCCAATATTGGCTTTCTGGTGTCCAGAAATTCTCTTGTCCATGTCTACCAACTTAGATCTCAGTGTTTCATCTCGTTATTCAGCTTTCTCTCCTGCTTCTCCTATTCCCAGATGTGACAAAAGTTCCTTGTATTTTATTATTATTATAAAGAGCATTTGTGCTCTAGCACTCATCCTCCCCCACAGTTCACACTTTGCATAACTCAAGATTTATTAATGTGCTTTGTTAAAAAATGTTTCAAGTATTCCAAGTGTCACCTTTTCTTTTTTCCCTGTCCCCAGTTAGTTTCTATAGGAGCAGGGAGAGAAATGTGTAGTTTATTTCCCCAGAGGTAAGAATTATGACTTTACCTTAGTAGACAGGAGGGTACAATTGATTTGGGCTTAATTAGCAATTGTAACAAATTCTCCATTATGTTAGTGCCCCAGCATAAAGACTTCGGTAACGCTAGTTTACTAGAAGGGCTACTGAAAAAAGACTCAAGAGACCAGGTTCTTATCCTGATTCTGTCACTAGCAAGTTATGATTTGGGGTGGGGGTGGTAAATAAGTATCTTACTGGGCCTGAATGAATGAACAGTCTTTAAATTCCCTGTGAATCCTACAACTCAATGATCTGTCTGAGAGTTTCTCTGGTGTGTAATTCTATAAATGCAGCTATGGCTGGGATTCCCCCCTTCACAGGTGGGTGAACATCACACCACTCCGGACTGTATACCCACCTCCCCCTGGCCAGCTATCCGGTCGACGTCTGCTGTCAAAAAGCAACAGAGGTTTTTTACAGGTGAAGCTTTGGAGCCGATCCTGGTTCTTTCAACTCATGACTTCTGTTTATTTGGTTTCTGAATTGGCTTCCTTGTTTGTAAACTGGCATAATAGTATCTACCTTGGAAGACTCTGAACATTTAATATAATAATGCAAGTGAAACACACTTAGTATGTGTCTGGCACATAATAAGTGCTCAATAAATGGAACTGATGGTCATTAACTCCATTTTTATTGTAAAGGGGCTGGGTAAGTGTCATGGCAAGCTATTTCTGGGTATGCCGAGACATCTTAGTGTGTGTGGTCAGATGATCTCAGCTTACTTCCCAGGTCAACTCCTAAGCTTTGGTTTTGTTGAGTGGGAAATACAGTCTGAGAGGGAGAGCTGACTGGCTTTAGCAGCAATTTTTTTTTAAAGCTGTGTGGAGGGAGAGGAAGGCAGATGGATCCCAGAGTCAGGAGGAAAGGGGATTTTGAAACGATAAACATGACCAAGGGGGGTGTGATTCAGTTTCTGTGCAGCAAATTAGCAACATACATCCTTTTTCTGTCTCCATGAAAATTAAATTTATTTATTTATAAAACTGAATATAAATAGCACTGTGGAGCGATATCCCTTTTTGGAAGTTATCAAACTGTGGAATTCTGCTCCATGGCGGGCATACGTATAAGGGCGGAGACCGTGTGAGGAAATCCTTCCACTTAGAACATATATTCTGAAGATATTAGGCAGATGATCATTGTAGGTAGTGACTCAGCCCCTGGGGAAGGAGACTATATGATCTGTGCTCTTGATGTTCAAACCCAGATCTGGCCAATGACCCTGTGAAAAATGGGACAGTTTGCTGTTATCACAGACCTGCCCCCATCTGGTCGGCACTTTGCAGGGGTACAATATATACCTATGGTAACGAAACCCCTTCTGAGGAGAGCCTGCATTTTCCACAGAACAGTGCCCTTTGCTGTTTCTGAGGGAGGCATTGAGCCATAGTCAGATCATGGGGGAAGAGTGCCCTGCTCCTTGTTTGCAATTGTCAAGGTACTGGGAGGCCACCTCCTGGCACCTGCAGCCAGTCTCAGCTTGTAAATATTCAGCAGGAGAATCAAGACAGCCCGGCCACAGCAGCTGACCTCCCCTGCATCTGTTCCTAAGCTCTAATCCCACACTGCATGTGAATGCTCCTTCCCTATTTTCACTGCAAACACAGAAGAGCTTCCATTAGTTTTGCTCCTTAGCAGAAGGAATTGCTACAACAGTGAGTTTAACCCCTGAAGGCTGTCTTTAGAAAACTTCTGCTTCTCAGTATTATAAAATTAAAGGAAGCACAGTCAATGGCTGCAGTGAAGTAGTCAGGTAGAACAGAGCAGCAGTTCACTGTTGGAGGTTTACACTGCTGAGGGATCAGCCTTGTTTCCTTTCTTTCCTTCCTCCCTTCCTCCCTTCCCTGCTCCCCCCTCCATCATCATCATCTTTTTAATAAAACCATCTAAAGTTGCCATAATCTCCGTCTACAGGAATGATGTCACATAGTGGAAACTTTTTTTGCTGACTCACTTTACATGCTGGGAACAACTGTTTTTGCTGGCTCTCTCCACTCTCTGAATTCTCATTCTCAGTTTTGTATTCTGGGTGTGATATAGTCAACATCTACCTTTACTTTAAGTAACAACAAGGGCAATTATGGACTTCAAGATGTTATTAGGGATTTGTGTCCTTCCACATTGTTATACCCCCATGGCACCTCACAGCACATTGTAGGGGCTCCATACATATTTGTTGATAACATGCAAGAACAAAGTAGCTCAAGATCCTCCAGAAGCCTGAACTCACGAGAGACAGAATATAAATATGTCCACTCGGTGATGCCAGCTCCCTGGAGGGCCAGCAGAGCCCTGGCTCACCCTGTGGCCTGAGTGTCATTGCAGGCTCTAGCCCCTTTTCTCCACTTCGCCTCACCACACCCTGAAGGGGCCCCTTCTCTGCCTTCTGCCCTCTTTCCAGTCCCCGTACCCCAGCTTCTTAACTGGGTCAGTGATTTAGCATTTGCTCTTTCAGTGTCTTTTGTTTTCCTCCAAATTAGAATCCATCAGCCCCACCAGTGATCAAGTTTGAATGCCCCAAGCCTGTTTCCCCGTCGACACTGCTTGGGATTATGATGTTCCTGCTGGTTGTTCACCTTCTCCAATGTTGTCATCCCTGTACTGCTCTGTGCGACTCCCCTGCCAGCCTCCTTCCACCCAAGTGCTTCCAGTCTACTCTCTGGTACTCCCCATTATCTACAAACCCCTCAGGTCTACAGACCTCTCCCCCAACTCTTTCCCCACCTTCACCATGACTAGCTCCCCACCGAAGACATGAGGTCTCCTCCAGGCCCAAGAAGCTGCTCATTTTCTCACACCATTGTTAAATGAGAATAAGATATATAAAATGTTTAGCACATAGCTTGGTATATAGGAAGGTCTCTCCAGAAATGGCAGCTGTTAACACTCCATCATCATAATTATCATTGTTGTTATTTCTCAGGTCAGGAGATGAGGTCATTGCCCTCCCCATTCCCCAAAAGCATGTCTTGAACATTCTCTGCCTTCTGGTGAAGACCCTGCCTGCTGTAGAGTGACTAACCCGTAAACTCCGACTCTCCTCCGTGCCCGCCAGCCCCACCTCTCTTCACCTCCCTTCCTCTGCGTCTTAGACTTCATGGTGCAGCCTCTCCATCATACTCCTGCCCGTGCCCTAAACTCTCTTGTCTGCCCTCCATGTTTTCCAGACCTGCCCAGACATCTCATCCCTGAATGGTTCCACTTCTGCCTTTTCTGCGCCAGCACCTGAGCAGGTAAGCTTTACACTTAACTTGCTAATAATGGTTGTTTATACAGGACATTTTTTCACACATTTCATAAAATAGATTATTTGAAGTTTTTTTTCTGTGGTATATTGTTAAAAACAACAAGAAATTACAGAGGATCTGATTTGCTACAAACTCAGCAGTGAAGACAGTGACATGGCAACAGGGTTCTTGAAGGCTAGAAGCGTGGCTACAGGGCTATAAAATGAATTGGGAGGATTTTTATCTTTTTATGCTGCTGAGCACAAGAATTAACCTGTCCCTTAAAAGTTTGATCATGATTAGTGTTCACTGATTTTAATATGGGGTTTTGGCCTTTGAACATGAGAAGTATTGAATTAAGTCTGTTTAAATCGACTCAGATTCAGTAGTAGAACCAGGATGGAACACTTGACTTTAGCTCTTCTTTTAGTTCTAGATTATTCTTATGCTATTTACTGTTGGTCAAGCTCTGGGACATTGGAATTGAATTGTCTGGTTGCAGACTGTCAGTGTAAGCAATGGTTTCAGAGGTGGTTGAGGGACTTACTTGGGCCCAGAACTCCATTTCCTCTACCTCAGTGCCATAACTTACAAATCCTGCCTGAGTTTCCAGCCTCCTGGCCTGTCCTCCTGACTTAAAACTTCCCAGCCCCCACAATTACATGAACCAGTTACTTAGAATAAATCTCTTTCTAAACTATGTATCATTATATATATATATATATATATATATATATATATATATATATATATATATATATATTCCTATTGGGAGAAACCCTTACTGACACTGATATCCCAAAGTTTGCTATATTTATAACTGTCCCTTCACTTTCCAGGGACCATAGTCTGCTACTATAATTCTTCCTTTGAAGTCATACACAACATGATCCATCATTCAAAAGTTAAAGTTTTATAAGCACTTAGGACTACCTAAATCTTCAGGTACTTTCAAAAATAAACTCATGCAGTTTTTGGAGACTATTTTTTTTTAAATGATAAGACCTGGGAAAATGTTCATAAAATTTTTTAAATCAATAGAAAATCTATAAATGATGTGGTGCATCATGCCCAGTGTACCAGTTCTTTCAGTTTTTATTTTTCTAAAATTTCATTCCAATTAAGTATGAATCTAATTTTTATTATTTTTAAAAATGAAAAACCAAACTGGAAAAAATAAGGACAGTGTTAATCTCCTTGAGGTGAAATTACATATGGGATGTTTTACTTTTTAAAATATTATATATATTGTTCTTTTTTTTTCTTTTTCTTTGAGAGGGCGTCTCTCAAATTTATTGATCAAATTGTTGTTAACAACAATAAAATTCTGTATAGGGGAGTCAGTGCTCAATACACAATCATTAATCCACCCCAAGCCTAATTCTCGTCAGTCTCCAATCTTCTGAAGCATAACAAACAAGTTCTTACATGGTGAACAAATTCTTAACATAGTGAATAAGTTCTTACATGGTGAACAGTGCAAGGGCAGTCATCACAGAAACTTTCGGTTTTGATCACGCATTATGAACTATAAACAATCAGGTCAAATACGAATATTCGTTTGATTTTTATACTTGATTTATATGTGGATCCCACATTTCTCCCTTTATTATTATTATTATTTTTATTTTTAATAAAATGCTGAAGTGGTAGGTGGATGCAAGATAAAGGTAGAAAACAGCTTAGTGTTGTAAGAGAGCAAATGTAGATGATCAGGTGTGTGCCTGTAGACTATGTGTTAATCCAAGCTAGACAAGGGCAATAATACATCCACGGATGCAGAAGATTTCTCTCCAAATGGGGCGTGAGGTTCTAAGCCTCACCTCTGTTGATCCCCAATTTCTCACCTGATGGCCCCCTGCGACTGTGCCTGTCTTAGGTTGTTCCTCCCTTGAGGAATCTTACCCATCTGTGACTAACCAGTCATCTTCTGGGGCCATACAGGGAGATGTAAAGATGGTAAGTGAGAGAGAAGCCATATT
This sequence comes from Manis javanica, assembly GCF_040802235.1. Taxonomy (NCBI): domain Eukaryota; kingdom Metazoa; phylum Chordata; class Mammalia; order Pholidota; family Manidae; genus Manis; species Manis javanica. The sequence goes on from NC_133156.1 coordinate 4,499,721, forward strand.
GTTTGAAAAGGTTAGCTTTTTACTTTTTTGCAGATTTATGCCTTGTGGCTTCTATGCCCAGCATTTGTCTTGAGGTATCTTTACCACTTGGAGGAATTATGATACTTGGTAAATTCGATATGAGGCACGAATTCTATTTAAGGGTTGTAATTAGGAAGGAAGAAGAAAAGCTATAGAGGTAGCAGACAGAAGAAAACATGGGAGGATTATTTCTTTGACATATCTTCTTGTAGAGTAACTTAAGCATGCATAGGTTTTAAACTACTAATTAAATCGTGCACACACATTAACATAATAGGAATACAGCTACATAACCAAAGCAGATCTATAATTACCAGCCATCTCCAGTGAAGCCAAGTAAACGAGTTAGGCACCCTAGGCATTTGTGAAAATTTGTCTATGATATGATGGATATTGTCCAACTGTACTTGAACAGTCTGAGAGAAATCAGACAAATTAAAAAAACCCATTCCTGGGAACTGTTCACATCCCAAATGTTCTTTTAACAGTAGATAGTCTGAAGTTGTAAGATTTTGGAGCGCTACAACTTGCACTTCTCCTAATTCTTGGTTGAGTTCCAACAGTATAGATCCAGTCAAATTTGTTGTTTTACTGAAAGCACAGGCCAGCTTAGATATCTCCTTCTTCATTCCAATGGCAAGTCCAGGGAACCGGTGGGATGGATGCAGCTACAACTGCAGCATCGCCTGGATTTCTGTTGAGGTTTTCTGATGATCATTTTCTGGTATGACTCTTCCAAAGAGTGCTGATGTTGTAAGTTCTTCTTTATATCGTATCTAAGTGCATTTTCTGGGTAGCCAATTTAGGCTTTGATCCTCTGTATGAACACAAACAGACCCTTTGCCCACACTTTGATATGCCCTTTACACCACTGCGTAGAACTCATTGGAGGTCACCACACAGGAACTGCTTTTTTTTTTAAGAGAAAGGAATATTATTAGAAAAGTATACCTCCATAGCCAATCATCTGACACCCTTTAAGTGATAAAAATTAAGGATATTTAAAGCATTCATTAATCGTTGATTTACAGTTAGTTTTATCCTATCAAGGAGTAATCCCCCTTTTCTTTCCTTTTTAAATCTTTAATCTACACTTACATGAAGAATATTATGTTTACTAGGCGCTCCCCTATACCAGGTCCCCCCTATAAACTACTTTACAGTCACTGTCCATCAGCATAGCGAAATGTTGTAGAATCACTACTTGTCTTCTCTGTGTTGTACAGCCCTCCCCTTTCTCCCTCCCCCCCTATGCATGCTAATCATAATACACTCTTTCTTCTTCACCCCCTTATCCCTCCCTACCCACCCATTCTCCCCAGTCCCTTTCCCTTTGGTACCTGTTAGTCCATTTTTGGGTTCTGTGATTCCGCTGCTGTTTTGTTCCTTCAGTTTTTCCTTTTGTTCTTATACTCCACAGATGAGTGAAATCATTTGGTATTTCTCTTTCTCCACTTGGCTTATTTCACTGACCATAATACCCTCCAGGTCCATCCATGTTGCTGCAAATGGTAGTATTTGCCCTCTTCTTATGGCTGGGTAGTATTCCACTGTTTATATGTACCACATCTACTTTATACATTCATCTACCGATGGACATTTAGGTTGCTTCTTGGCTATTGTAAATAGTGCTGCGATAAACAATAGGGGTGCATCTGTCTTTCTCAAACTTGATTGCTGCGTTCTTAGGGTAAATTCCTAGGAGTGGAATTCCTGGGTCAAATGGTAGGTCTGTTTTGAGCATTTTGATGAACATCCATACTGCTTTCCACAATAGTTGAACTCATTTACATTCCCACCAGCAGTGTAGGAAGGTTCCCCTTTCTCCACAGCCTCGCCATCATTTGTTGTTGTTTGTCTTTTGGATGGCAGGTATCCTTACTGGTGTGTGGTGATACCTCATTGTAGTTTTAATTTGCATTTCTCTGATAATTAGCAATGTGGAGCATCTTTTCATGTGTCTGTTGGCCATCTGTATTTCTTTTTTTGGAGAACTGTCTGTTCAGTTCCTCTGCCCATTTTTTAATTGGATTATTTGTTTTTTGTTTGTTGAGACGTGTGAGCTCTTTATATATTTTGGACATCAAGCCTTTATCGGATCTGTCATTTACAAATATATTGTCCCATACTGTAGGGTTCCTTTTTGTTCTATTGATGGTGCCTTTGCTGTACAGAAGCTTTTCAGCTTAATATAGTCCCACTTGATCATTTTCGCTGTTTTCCTTGTCCGGGGAGAAATGTTCAAGAAGAGGTCACTCATGTTTATGTCTAAAAGGTTTTTTGCCTATGTTTTTTTTCTAAGAGTTTTATGGTTTCATGACTTACATTCAGGTCTTTGATCCATTTTGAATTTACTTTTGTGTATGGGGTTAGACAATGGTCCAGTTTCATTCTCCTACATGTAGCTGTCCAGTTTCCCAGCACCGTCTGTTGAAGAGACTGTCATTTCGCCATTGTATGTCCATGGCTCCTTTATCAAATATTAATTGACCATATATGTTTGGGTTAATGTCTGGAGTCTCTAGTCTGTTCCACTGGTCTGTGTCTCTGTTCTTGTGCCAGTATCAAATTGTCTTGATTCCTGTGGCTTTGTAGTAGAGCTTGAAGTTGGGGAGTGAGATCCCCCCTACTTTATTCTTCTTTCTCAGCATTGCTTGGCTATTCGGGGTCTTTGGTGTTTCCATATGAATTTTTGTATTATTTATTCCAGTTCATTGAAGAATGATGCTGGTAATTTGATAGGGATTGCGTCCAATCTATATATATTGCTTTGGGCAGGATGGCCATTTTGATGATATTAATTCTTCCTAGCCATGAGCATGGGATTAGTTTCCATTTGTTAGTGTCTCCTTTAATTTCTCTTAAGAGTGACTAGTAGTTTTCAGGATATAGGACTTTCACTTCTTTGGTTAGGTTTATTCCTAGGTATTTTATTATTTTTGATGCAATTGTGAATAGAATTGTTTTCCTGATTTCTCTTTCTATTGGTTCATTGTTAGTGTATAGGAAAGCTACAGATTTCTGTGTGTTAATTTTGTATCCTGCAACTTTTCTGTATTCTGATATCAGTTCTAGTAGTTTTGGAGTGGAGTCTTTAGGGTTTTTTATGTACAATATCATATCATCTGCAAATAGTGACAGTTTAACTTCTTTTTTACCAATCTGGATTCCTTGTATTTCTTTGTTTTGTCTGATTGCTGTGGCTAGTACCTCTAGTACAATGTTAAATAACAGTGAGGAGTGTGGGCATCCATCTAGTTCCCAATCTCAGAGGAAAAGCTTTCAGCTTCTCGCTGTTCAATGTAATGTTGGCTGTGGGTTTAGCATATATGGCCTTTATTATGTTGAGGTACTTGCCCTCTATTCCCATTTTTCTGACAGTTTTTATCATGAATGGATGTTGAATTTTGTCAAATGCTTTTTCAGCATCTATGGAGATGATCATGTGGTTTTTGTCTTTCTTTTTTGTTGATGTGGTGGATGATGTTGATGGATTTTCGAATGTTGTACCATCCTTGCATCCCTGGGATGAATCCCACTTGGTCATGGTGTATGATCCTTTTGATATACTGTTGAATTCTGTTTGCTGATATTTTATTGAGTATTTTTGCATCTACATTCATCAGGGATATTGGTCTGTAATTTTCTTTTTTGGTGGGGTCTTTGCCTGGTTTTGGTATTAGGGTGATGTTGGCTTCATAGAATGCATTTGGGAGTATTCCCTCCTCTTCTATTTTTTGGAAAACTTTAAGGAGAATGGGTATTATGTCTTCTCTGTGTGTCTGATAAAATTCGGAGGTGAATCCGACCAGCCACGGGGTTTTGTTCTTGGGTAGTTTTTTGATTACCGTTTCAATTTCTTTGCTCGTAACTGGTTTGTTTAACTTTTGTGTTTCTTCCTTGGTCAGTCTTGAGAGGTTTTATTTTTCTAGGAAGTTGTCCATTTCTTCTAGGTTTTCCAGCTTGTTGGCATATAGGTTTTCATAGTAGTGTTTAATAATTCTTTGTATTTCTGTGGAGCCTGTTGTGATTTTTCCATTCTCATTTTTGATTATGGTGATTTGTTTTGATTCTCTTTTTCTATTAATAAGTTTGGCTTGAGGCTTATCTATTTTGTTTATTTTCTCAAAGAACCAGCTCTTGGTTTCTTTGATTTTTGCTATTTTATTCTTCTCAATTTTGTTTATTTCTTCTCTGATCTTTGTTATGTCCCTCCTTCTGCTGACTTTAGGCCTCATTTGTTCTTCTTTTTCCAGTTTCGATAATTGTGATGTTAGACTATTCATTTAGGATTGTTCTTCCTTCTTAAAGTGTGCGTGGATCGCTATATACTTTCCTCTTAAGTCTGCTTTCACTGCGTCCCACAGAATTTGGGGCTTTGTGTTGTCATTGTCATTTGTTTCTATATATTCTTTGATCTCTATTTTGATTTGTTTGTTGATCCATTGATTATTTAGAAGCATGTTGTTAAACCTCCATGTGTTTGTGAGCCTTTTTGTTTTCTTTGTAGAATTTATTTCAAGTTTTATACTTTTGTGGTCTGAAAAATTAGTTGGTAGAATTTCAATATTTTGGAATTTACTCAAGTACACATGGAACATTCTCCAGAATAGACCACATAATAGCCCACAAAAAGAGCCTCAGTAAATTCCAAAATATTGAAACACATGGAGGTTTAACAACATGCTTCTAAATAATCAGTGGATCAACAAACAAATCAAATGATGGCGAGGCTGTGGAGAAAGGGGAACCTTCCTACGCTGCTGGTGGGAATGTAAATGAGTTCAACTATTGTGGAAAGCAGTATGGATGTTCATCAAAATGCTCAAAACAGACCTACCATTTGACCCAGGAATTCCACTCCTAGGAATTTACCCTAAGAACGCAGCAATCAAGTTTGAGAAAGACAGATGCACCCCTATTGTTTATCGCAGCACTATTTACAATAGCCAAGAAGCAACCTAAATGTCCATCGGTAGATGAATGTATAAAGTAGATGTGGTACATATAAACAGTGGAATACTACCCAGCCATAAGAAGAGGGCAAATACTACCATTTGCAGCAACATGGATGGACCTGGAGGGTATTATGGTCAGTGAAATAAGCCAAGTGGAGAAAGAGAAATACCAAATGATTTCACTCATCTGTGGAGTATAAGAACAAAAGGAAAAACTGAAGGAACAAAACAGCAGCGGAATCACAGAACCCAAAAATGGACTAACAGGTACCAAAGGGAAAGGGACTGGGGAGAATGGGTGGGTAGGGAGGGATAAGGGGGTGAAGAAGAAAGAGTGTATTATGATTAGCATGCATAGGGGGGGAGGGAGAAAGGGGAGGGCTGTACAACACAGAGAAGACAAGTAGTGATTCTACAACATTTCGCTATGCTGATGGACAGTGACTGTAAAGTAGTTTATAGGGGGGACCTGGTATAGGGGAGCGCCTAGTAAACATAATATTCTTCATGTAAGTGTAGATTAAAGATTTAAAAAGGAAAGAAAAGGGGGATTACTCCTTGATAGGATAAAACTAACTGTAAATCAACGATTAATGAATGCTTTAAATATCCTTAATTTTTATCACTTAAAGGGTGTCAGATGATTGGCTATGGAGGTATACTTTTCTAATAATATTCCTTTCTCTTAAAAAAAAAAGCAGTTCCTGTGTGGTGACCTCCAATGAGTTCTACGCAGTGGTGTAAAGGGCATATCAAAGTGTGGGCAAAGGGTCTGTTTGTGTTCATACAGAGGATCAAAGCCTAAATTGGCTACCCAGAAAATGCACTTAGATACGATATAAAGAAGAACTTACAACATCAGCACTCTTTGGAAGAGTCATACCAGAAAATGATCATCAGAAAACCTCAACAGAAATCCAGGCGATGCTGCAGTTGTAGCTGCATCCATCCCACCGGTTCCCTGGACTTGCCATTGGAATGAAGAAGGAGATATCTAAGCTGGCCTGTGCTTTCAGTAAAACAACAAATTTGACTGGATCTATACTGTTGGAACTCAACCAAGAATTAGGAGAAGTGCAAGTTGTAGCGCTCCAAAATCTTACAACTTCAGACTATCTACTGTTAAAAGAACATTTGGGATGTGAACAGTTCCCAGGAATGGGTTTTTTTAATTTGTCTGATTTCTCTCAGACTGTTCAAGTACAGTTGGACAATATCCATCATATCATAGACAAATTTTCACAAATGCCTAGGGTGCCTAACTCGTTTACTTGGCTTCACTGGAGATGGCTGGTAATTATAGATCTGCTTTGGTTATGTAGCTGTATTCCTATTATGTTAATGTGTGTGCACGATTTAATTAGTAGTTTAAAACCTATGCATGCTTAAGTTACTCTACAAGAAGATATGTCAAAGAAATAATCCTCCCATGTTTTCTTCTGTCTGCTACCTCTATAGCTTTTCTTCTTCCTTCCTAATTACAACCCTTAAATAGAATTCGTGCCTCATATCGAATTTACCAAGTATCATAATTCCTCCAAGTGGTAAAGATACCTCAAGACAAATGCTGGGCATAGAAGCCACAAGGCATAAATCTGCAAAAAAGTAAAAAGCTAACCTTTTCAAACAATATGGCTTCTCTCTCACTTACCATCTTTACATCTCCCTGTATGGCCCCAGAAGATGACTGGTTAGTCACAGATGGGTAAGATTCCTCAAGGGAGGAACAACCTAAGACAGGCACAGTCGCAGGGGGCCATCAGGTGAGAAATTGGGGATCAACAGAGGTGAGGCTTAGAACCTCACGCCCCATTTGGAGAGAAATCTTCTGCATCCGTGGATGTATTATTGCCCTTGTCTAGCTTGGATTAACACATAGTCTACAGGCACACACCTGATCATCTACATTTGCTCTCTTACAACACTAAGCTGTTTTCTACCTTTATCTTGCATCCACCTACCACTTCAGCATTTTATTAAAAATAAAAATAATAATAATAATAAAGGGAGAAATGTGGGATCCACATATAAATCAAGTATAAAAATCAAACGAATATTCGTATTTGACCTGATTGTTTATAGTTCATAATGCGTGATCAAAACCGAAAGTTTCTGTGATGACTGCCCTTGCACTGTTCACCATGTAAGAACTTATTCACTATGTTAAGAATTTGTTCACCATGTAAGAACTTGTTTGTTATGCTTCAGAAGATTGGAGACTGACGAGAATTAGGCTTGGGGTGGATTAATGATTGTGTATTGAGCACTGACTCCCCTATACAGAATTTTATTGTTGTTAACAACAATTTGATCAATAAATTTGAGAGACGCCCTCTCAAAGAAAAAGAAAAAAAAAGAACAATATATATAATATTTTAAAAAGTAAAACATCCCATATGTAATTTCACCTCAAGGAGATTAACACTGTCCTTATTTTTTCCAGTTTGGTTTTTCATTTTTAAAAATAATAAAAATTAGATTCATACTTAATTGGAATGAAATTTTAGAAAAATAAAAACTGAAAGAACTGGTACACTGGGCATGATGCACCACATCATTTATAGATTTTCTATTGATTTAAAAAATTTTATGAACATTTTCCCAGGTCTTATCATTTAAAAAAAAATAGTCTCCAAAAACTGCATGAGTTTATTTTTGAAAGTACCTGAAGATTTAGGTAGTCCTAAGTGCTTATAAAACTTTAACTTTTGAATGATGGATCATGTTGTGTATGACTTCAAAGGAAGAATTATAGTAGCAGACTATGGTCCCTGGAAAGTGAAGGGACAGTTATAAATATAGCAAACTTTGGGATATCAGTGTCAGTAAGGGTTTCTCCCAATAGGAATATATATATATATATATATATATATATATATATATATATATATATTTTATATATAATGATACATAGTTTAGAAAGAGATTTATTCTAAGTAACTGGTTCATGTAATTGTGGGGGCTGGGAAGTTTTAAGTCAGGAGGACAGGCCAGGAGGCTGGAAACTCAGGCAGGATTTGTAAGTTATGGCACTGAGGTAGAGGAAATGGAGTTCTGGGCCCAAGTAAGTCCCTCAACCACCTCTGAAACCATTGCTTACACTGACAGTCTGCAACCAGACAATTCAATTCCAATGTCCCAGAGCTTGACCAACAGTAAATAGCATAAGAATAATCTAGAACTAAAAGAAGAGCTAAAGTCAAGTGTTCCATCCTGGTTCTACTACTGAATCTGAGTCGATTTAAACAGACTTAATTCAATACTTCTCATGTTCAAAGGCCAAAACCCCATATTAAAATCAGTGAACACTAATCATGATCAAACTTTTAAGGGACAGGTTAATTCTTGTGCTCAGCAGCATAAAAAGATAAAAATCCTCCCAATTCATTTTATAGCCCTGTAGCCACGCTTCTAGCCTTCAAGAACCCTGTTGCCATGTCACTGTCTTCACTGCTGAGTTTGTAGCAAATCAGATCCTCTGTAATTTCTTGTTGTTTTTAACAATATACCACAGAAAAAAAACTTCAAATAATCTATTTTATGAAATGTGTGAAAAAATGTCCTGTATAAACAACCATTATTAGCAAGTTAAGTGTAAAGCTTACCTGCTCAGGTGCTGGCGCAGAAAAGGCAGAAGTGGAACCATTCAGGGATGAGATGTCTGGGCAGGTCTGGAAAACATGGAGGGCAGACAAGAGAGTTTAGGGCACGGGCAGGAGTATGATGGAGAGGCTGCACCATGAAGTCTAAGACGCAGAGGAAGGGAGGTGAAGAGAGGTGGGGCTGGCGGGCACGGAGGAGAGTCGGAGTTTACGGGTTAGTCACTCTACAGCAGGCAGGGTCTTCACCAGAAGGCAGAGAATGTTCAAGACATGCTTTTGGGGAATGGGGAGGGCAATGACCTCATCTCCTGACCTGAGAAATAACAACAATGATAATTATGATGATGGAGTGTTAACAGCTGCCATTTCTGGAGAGACCTTCCTATATACCAAGCTATGTGCTAAACATTTTATATATCTTATTCTCATTTAACAATGGTGTGAGAAAATGAGCAGCTTCTTGGGCCTGGAGGAGACCTCATGTCTTCGGTGGGGAGCTAGTCATGGTGAAGGTGGGGAAAGAGTTGGGGGAGAGGTCTGTAGACCTGAGGGGTTTGTAGATAATGGGGAGTACCAGAGAGTAGACTGGAAGCACTTGGGTGGAAGGAGGCTGGCAGGGGAGTCGCACAGAGCAGTACAGGGATGACAACATTGGAGAAGGTGAACAACCAGCAGGAACATCATAATCCCAAGCAGTGTCGACGGGGAAACAGGCTTGGGGCATTCAAACTTGATCACTGGTGGGGCTGATGGATTCTAATTTGGAGGAAAACAAAAGACACTGAAAGAGCAAATGCTAAATCACTGACCCAGTTAAGAAGCTGGGGTACGGGGACTGGAAAGAGGGCAGAAGGCAGAGAAGGGGCCCCTTCAGGGTGTGGTGAGGCGAAGTGGAGAAAAGGGGCTAGAGCCTGCAATGACACTCAGGCCACAGGGTGAGCCAGGGCTCTGCTGGCCCTCCAGGGAGCTGGCATCACCGAGTGGACATATTTATATTCTGTCTCTCGTGAGTTCAGGCTTCTGGAGGATCTTGAGCTACTTTGTTCTTGCATGTTATCAACAAATATGTATGGAGCCCCTACAATGTGCTGTGAGGTGCCATGGGGGTATAACAATGTGGAAGGACACAAATCCCTAATAACATCTTGAAGTCCATAATTGCCCTTGTTGTTACTTAAAGTAAAGGTAGATGTTGACTATATCACACCCAGAATACAAAACTGAGAATGAGAATTCAGAGAGTGGAGAGAGCCAGCAAAAACAGTTGTTCCCAGCATGTAAAGTGAGTCAGCAAAAAAAGTTTCCACTATGTGACATCATTCCTGTAGACGGAGATTATGGCAACTTTAGATGGTTTTATTAAAAAGATGATGATGATGGAGGGGGGAGCAGGGAAGGGAGGAAGGGAGGAAGGAAAGAAAGGAAACAAGGCTGATCCCTCAGCAGTGTAAACCTCCAACAGTGAACTGCTGCTCTGTTCTACCTGACTACTTCACTGCAGCCATTGACTGTGCTTCCTTTAATTTTATAATACTGAGAAGCAGAAGTTTTCTAAAGACAGCCTTCAGGGGTTAAACTCACTGTTGTAGCAATTCCTTCTGCTAAGGAGCAAAACTAATGGAAGCTCTTCTGTGTTTGCAGTGAAAATAGGGAAGGAGCATTCACATGCAGTGTGGGATTAGAGCTTAGGAACAGATGCAGGGGAGGTCAGCTGCTGTGGCCGGGCTGTCTTGATTCTCCTGCTGAATATTTACAAGCTGAGACTGGCTGCAGGTGCCAGGAGGTGGCCTCCCAGTACCTTGACAATTGCAAACAAGGAGCAGGGCACTCTTCCCCCATGATCTGACTATGGCTCAATGCCTCCCTCAGAAACAGCAAAGGGCACTGTTCTGTGGAAAATGCAGGCTCTCCTCAGAAGGGGTTTCGTTACCATAGGTATATATTGTACCCCTGCAAAGTGCCGACCAGATGGGGGCAGGTCTGTGATAACAGCAAACTGTCCCATTTTTCACAGGGTCATTGGCCAGATCTGGGTTTGAACATCAAGAGCACAGATCATATAGTCTCCTTCCCCAGGGGCTGAGTCACTACCTACAATGATCATCTGCCTAATATCTTCAGAATATATGTTCTAAGTGGAAGGATTTCCTCACACGGTCTCCGCCCTTATACGTATGCCCGCCATGGAGCAGAATTCCACAGTTTGATAACTTCCAAAAAGGGATATCGCTCCACAGTGCTATTTATATTCAGTTTTATAAATAAATAAATTTAATTTTCATGGAGACAGAAAAAGGATGTATGTTGCTAATTTGCTGCACAGAAACTGAATCACACCCCCCTTGGTCATGTTTATCGTTTCAAAATCCCCTTTCCTCCTGACTCTGGGATCCATCTGCCTTCCTCTCCCTCCACACAGCTTTAAAAAAAAATTGCTGCTAAAGCCAGTCAGCTCTCCCTCTCAGACTGTATTTCCCACTCAACAAAACCAAAGCTTAGGAGTTGACCTGGGAAGTAAGCTGAGATCATCTGACCACACACACTAAGATGTCTCGGCATACCCAGAAATAGCTTGCCATGACACTTACCCAGCCCCTTTACAATAAAAATGGAGTTAATGACCATCAGTTCCATTTATTGAGCACTTATTATGTGCCAGACACATACTAAGTGTGTTTCACTTGCATTATTATATTAAATGTTCAGAGTCTTCCAAGGTAGATACTATTATGCCAGTTTACAAACAAGGAAGCCAATTCAGAAACCAAATAAACAGAAGTCATGAGTTGAAAGAACCAGGATCGGCTCCAAAGCTTCACCTGTAAAAAACCTCTGTTGCTTTTTGACAGCAGACGTCGACCGGATAGCTGGCCAGGGGGAGGTGGGTATACAGTCCGGAGTGGTGTGATGTTCACCCACCTGTGAAGGGGGGAATCCCAGCCATAGCTGCATTTATAGAATTACACACCAGAGAAACTCTCAGACAGATCATTGAGTTGTAGGATTCACAGGGAATTTAAAGACTGTTCATTCATTCAGGCCCAGTAAGATACTTATTTACCACCCCGCCCCAAATCATAACTTGCTAGTGACAGAATCAGGATAAGAACCTGGTCTCTTGAGTCTTTTTTCAGTAGCCCTTCTAGTAAACTAGCGTTACCGAAGTCTTTATGCTGGGGCACTAACATAATGGAGAATTTGTTACAATTGCTAATTAAGCCCAAATCAATTGTACCCTCCTGTCTACTAAGGTAAAGTCATAATTCTTACCTCTGGGGAAATAAACTACATTTCTCTCCCTGCTCCTATAGAAACTAACTGGGGACAGGGAAAAAAGAAAAGGTGACACTTGGAATACTTGAAACATTTTTTAACAAAGCACATTAATAAATCTTGAGTTATGCAAAGTGTGAACTGTGGGGGAGGATGAGTGCTAGAGCACAAATGCTCTTTATAATAATAATAAAATACAAGGAACTTTTGTCACATCTGGGAATAGGAGAAGCAGGAGAGAAAGCTGAATAACGAGATGAAACACTGAGATCTAAGTTGGTAGACATGGACAAGAGAATTTCTGGACACCAGAAAGCCAATATTGGATTTTAGATTATTTTCTAAGTAGCACTGCAATGTATGCTCCCACGCACATACTTCAGTCAACAGTAAAATCTACCACACACAGTTGTAGATACTCGACCCTACAAGTTGCCTTTTGTTGACTCTTACAATTGAATTTTGGGAGAAAAGAAGCAGTCATGCCTCAAGTTTGAATGAATGTTGGATTAGAAATAAACAACCCTAAATTATTTAATGGAGAGGTAATTAGGAGACAAGATTTGCAGAAATAAGAAAAGAACAAAAGGCAATCTTAGCTAGAATTCAAGAGTGTGGAGGCTCCTGGTGACACCTAGATTATAGAAGAATCTTCTACATTTCTTCTTCCCTCTTAATTCTCTCTAAAGAGACCAAAGGCAAGGAGATATCCCCAAAGTTTTCTTCTAAAAGCTTTATGATTCCAGGTATTGCATCTTTTGATGTCTTTTGAGTTGATCCATTTTGAGATTATTTTTCTATGTTGTAAGATAAGGGTCCAATTTCATTCTCTGGCATGTGGATCCCAGTTTTCTCAAAAGTAGTCATTGGAGATACTATTTTATTCATTGTGCATTCTTAGGGCCTTTGTCAAAAAATTTCCCCTGTTCACAATGGGTCTTCCAAAATATTCCTCAGGATTTCTAAGTGTACTTTCATTGGTAATCTGAATATACCCTTACTTCTAGGAGGGTAGGTTCACCTCTCGTTTCCAAGTGCCTAAAAGGGGACATGGGACTAACACCATACAAGCAAAGCCCACGTGCTCTACAACCCCTCTGCCCTCCCCCACCTGCCGCCTCTCTCCTCTGGATCACCACTCCGCTGGCTCTGAAGGGCTAAGGCAGGCCTCTTGGCCTGCACCCTCTCCTATCCAGAGCACACTCATCACCTGGGGAAGGGGAGGATATAGGGGCAGGTGGGTAGAAAAGCTGGCCCAGGGAAACACAGGGCATCTCTGCATTTTGTCGAAGTGTATTGTCCTGCTCCATTAGGTCAAACTGGCTTAACTTTTTCATTCATAGGATTTCCTCTCAGGGCTCCTATACTTCTTCCCTTCAAGTCTAGTTTCCTTTGGGGACATAGTCTAGCAGAAATATCTACATATACATTGATTTCCAATGTCCGTACAGAGTTTCTGCTCTGCCAGGTGCACCAAGAGTTATGCCTGGACACAGCTGTCAGTGACAGTAAAGAACGTTCCCAATGTTCTATGACAGTTGAGAGGCAGGTCTATCTGGGGCATTGCAACTGACCTTGAGGCCAGAGGTCACAGGTACTGAGGTTCCTTGCCTCTGGCCTGGATAAAAATGCCTTTTTACATGCAAATAACAACCTTTGTATAGTTCTCATCTCAAAGTATATGTTCAGTCCTATTTAGTATATCGTTCTGCTATTTTCACATAAAATCCTAAGCTAAAGAATTCCTCGTATTTTTCTATGCCCGAGCTTGAACTGGATGGACGTCAAGGCTAGGCTCCCAGACTTTAGGAGCCCAAGTGGGCAGCACCCTTGGGTTAATGAGGCTCACTTCGTCAGGGGATGAAGTGATGTCCCAGGTCCAGGTGGGAAAGGTCATGAGCAAAGAGAGACATCGACTGTCGGGAATCAGGGACCGAGGCAAAGACGAGTCATGAAATGGTCACAGTTCTCTCATAATCTGCCAACAGATATGGACAAGAAAAGGATGTAATTAAGAAAACTAAAAGTTAACCATTTTCTTCACCATAGAAATGTTTTTTCTTAACCTTTTTTTTGGACATACAATGTAGAAGGATTCAAAAACTTATAAAGCAAACACCTAAGGAATCTAAATAGGTGCTTTCTATACAGGCAGCATCTGGGCCTTGAGCTGGACTGTGGAGCTGGTAGGGGGACAGAGGCAAATGGTTTACAATATGTAAATGTGCGGTGGTGAGGGTCTGGGGTCAGCAGAAGGAGGTGGGGATGAAGGCTTTGGGGTACATATCTTCCAAGGTCTGAAAGCCATTCAGCAGGGAGCCACGCAGCTAAGAGCAGGGGACCAAGAGCAGCGGGTCTGTGCTCCTGTGCTGCCATCTTACGAGCAATGGGACTGAGCAGGGCACTGAACCCACCGAGCTGCCCTTTCATCACCTGTAAGCCAGGGTAACCATACTGCCTCTTGCTGTTTCAGGATGGTTGTCAAAATAACTGAATTTGCTTAAGCCCTCTGAAAACTGAAATAGTATTAAACTTAAATTCTATTGCCTATTCTTATTTTCTCCTTAAGTAATATCCTGTTGTTTAATATTGTACAAGGATGACTTTTAGAATCTGATGCTGGTTAATTGTTTGGGGGAATTGGGATAGATTTGGGGGGATTTTGTCAACCTCTCAAAACATCTGGTGAGTATTAGCTGAGTAGCAGCCCTGGTGACAGTTTGTGAGAATCAGAACAGCTGTCAGGATGGATGTCCGGCTTTGAACTGTTCAACCTACTACAAACCCAGCTCTAGCCTAGCCTAGAAAGAGCACTTCTTGCTCTTTGACATTACAGCATTTTGTTTTTTTAAAAACCATCATGGGACACTTCTGGTTGGTTTTTCCACTGAAGAGCTGTTTGTTCTTATTCCATCAGGGGCACTGGATTTGAGTTCCCACAGTCTCTGATCCCAGCTCACCACTTGGGCCGTCATTTCGTTAGATTTAACATGACCCTTAGTCATAGTCCCAATGTTACAATTAAATAGGGTGTGTATCCATATAGGAAAAAGAAGCACTGAAACTCAAACTTGTTTTAATATTCCAGGAATAAGTTAGTGAAACATGTATAGTTTTAGCGTGGCTATCTGGACTAAGATTTAGAGTAGCTTCCATGGGTTTCCATCGCAGTCTAGCTGAGAGCAAGAGCAGCCGTGTCAGACAGGTTCAGAGTCAAGCAGAGCAGCCTAGGGGTGAAATGTTGCTATATATCTTTTGATTATTTTTCAGAGTGCAAACCCCGAGGCAAAGTAAGTACATTCGCTTCTTCTCAGAAAAGTAGAACCATATTTTATAATGCGTTTAGTAATCTACAGTTTTCACTTAATTTATAATGAATATTTCTATATTACTAATTATTAATCTGCACTTATAATGTCTGCATAGTATTTTATTGGCTACATGTAGGCAGCCCCCTGTTTACTTAGATTGCTTTACACTATTTTCTTTTATAAATTCTGCAATTAATGAGCTTGTAGATACTATTAGTGCTTATTTCTGAATATCTCACTAGTATTACAGACAGATAGAGGAATCTTTACAAAAAATATGAATACTTTTAAAAGTTTTTCATAATACTGCAAAATTACTTCCAGAAAGATTGTCAAGGAAGGAGAGAGAACATTATTTTTGTACTGATGAAAGTGACCTAGGTGGGAGAAAACATGGTAGAAAATCTGGCAGAAAGGGAAGACTGTCTTTGAGGAGAAGGGAGGAAATGGGATTTTGGGCACAGACAGGTGGGGAGTGGGGAGGGTGGTGGGGTGAGTGCGACTTAAGTAGGAAGAGGAAGAATTTATCTCTGGTAGGAAGCAAGAAGGTAGAGTATGTGGGGGAAGACTCTAGAAGGTTGACAATGTGGTGGTGGGAGCCAAGAATTTCTGATTGCTTCAAATTTCTTGGACAAGTAGGAAAAACGGTCATGAGTTTGAGTGTCGAGGAGGTATTGAAGGATCGAGATGAGAAGATGTAAAATACAGTTGATTCTCATTATTTTTGGATTTCATATCTGTAAATGCACCTATATGCTAAAATTAATTTGTAACTCCCAAACCAAATCAGTGCTTTCTTGGTCATTTGCAGACATGTACATGCTTACAGCTGCAAAAAAATCTAACTCGCCAACGTGCATGTTGCCAGCTGAGACTGAGCAAGATGATACCCTGACTTTTTGTTTCCATTCTGATTCTATAAACAAGTCTTTTTCATTGTCTATTTAATGCCACATCTTTTTAGAACTTTTGTGCTTTGATTGGTGATTTTGCATTTAAAATACGCCCCCCCTCCCACCCATCCAAGCATAGTGCTAAAGTGTGTTGTATGTTGTTCCTCAGTGCAAGAAGGCTGTGACATGCCCTATGGAGAAAATGTGTGTTAGAGAAGCTCCATTCAGGCATGAGTTGCAGTGTTGTTGCCTAGTGAGTTCAATGCTAATGAACCAATAATATATGTTAAATAAAATTTCTTTAAACAGAAACACACACATAAAACTAGACTGTATGTTAATTTGTTTACAAAAATGTGGCCAAGAGCTCAAAGGAAACTAACTCTGTATTTCCCCTAGAGCACTGGTTTAGTATTCACCAACTCACTGTGTGTGATCACTTCACAGAACACGACTGCAGCAAATAATAAGAATCAACTGCACTTGCCTAGAAGAACAGGAGAGTGAATGAACAAGGGAAGTACAATGCAATTGTTGGGCAAATCATAAAATAATGGTCCACCTGACTTTTAAGATCATAAATTTAAAGTAGAATCAACTAGTGTGATTGGGGTTTTGCTCCAGCTACATTAGATGAGCAGATATCGGTATGAAGTATGTAAAAAGTTGGCTTTGTCTTGTTTAAGACAGATTCTTACTTCAATGTTGTAAAAATACTCTTATCTAGAGGTTTTAAGTTTTACTTCACATAGTTGAGTTTTTTAAACACCTAGAATCAATGTTATGTATGGTGTGTGACAGGGTCTATGATGGACTGCCTTTGCCTAGAGAAGAGTAATGCCACCTCTATCCCTTAGGTTTCTATACAGGTGTGTCTTTTCACGAGCTCTCCTTGGTCGCACTGAGCAATGTTTCTGTACTTATATCCAATTAAAGAGTCCTTTAATTACTACAGACTTGTAATATTATAAGATTTGAGAGCTGGTAGGTCAAGTCATATTTTTTACAATATTATAAGTTTTGAGATCTGGTAGGTCAAGCCATATTTCTTCTAGTTAGATATTTTTGTTTTTTTGTTTTCTACATACACTTTGGAATAAATTATCAAATCCTTCTAAAAATATACCAGCTTGGATTTTGACAAGCATTACAAATAATGTATAGGTAAATTGGTTGAGATTGATATCTTTAAAATATAATAATACTGATATCTTTACAACACTATTATATGTTTCAATTTATTTGACTCATCTTTAATGTCTTTGACATTTTAAAATGCACTCTTGAGGTCTTGTAGTTTGTAAAATTATTCTTACTTTTTTTGAATTGACTTTAAATTGGTTTCATTTAAAAGTACAACTTCTACCTTGTGTTATAGAAATTATATTTAGAAATGAAATTGATTCTTGCATATTAATTTTGTATCTCAAACTTGGTAACGTGTATTGTTGACTATCTTACTTTATAGATTATTTTGGGTTTTCTTTAAAGACAGTATGGCACCACAGCTTTATAATCCCAATTCCAAACCCTGGAGTTCAAAGATTATCTGTGCTTTAACTTGAAAATTCTCCCTCTGCTCCCAGATGTAGGCACCTTTGCAACTGACTAGAGGGACCCTTTTTGTCGTCTCACTGTTAGTATTGCACTAAGTGCTCTCACCCTCCATGCGGCCCTTGGCTTGTCATTTTAATGGCTCACTGGGCAGCTGTTGTAAAGGGAGTCTTTCCAAAAACACCAAGATCAGAGCTTGAATTCAAGAAAAGCTCAAAGAAAAATGAATAATGTGAGGCTTTTAGCTCTTACTGAATGTCACCCTTTTTAAGGTTGAAAGTCAAAGCTTTGAAAAGTAGGCACCTTGTGAAATGACAAAGTTGTATCAACTCTACTTTGGTTTCTTTGGAGGGGTAAAGGGTCCAGTTTCATTTGATCTCTTTATTAGAGGAACTGATAGCTAGATATTTAAAGCCACTGGGCTACTTTCAATTTTAAAAATCTATATCTAATGGTCTAATATTAAAATGGCAGAAATATTTTTATGCACTTCCCTTTCTGCCATGAGTTTTCATGGATGGCTCAGGCTGGCCAACCATGTACATGTGTCTCTCATCTTCACTTTGAAGAGTTCTGCCACAGTGATAGGAGAGCAAATCTGAGCACTCATGGAGGCTGTTATGCTGCCAGGGGTCTCTGGGGTAGAAAGAACGAGAATGCCTTCCTGCGCCTCTGCACAGTGAGGGAGTAGAGAGAGCGGGGGCAGTACCCGTGATTTGGAGACAGCACTGCCTTTCTGGCCGCAAGTCTTTTCTGGACACAGCAGGAACTGACCCAATTTGTGATTCTCTGATGTTCCACTGAGCTTTTCTGGATTTTCCCTTTTCTTCATACAGAGACCATCTCTTTTGATTCCTAGGAAGCGGGCTGTTTGGTGGAAGAAAACTGAGTAACGTCCCCCTTTAAAGAGCATTTTAAGCAACTAATATTTGTAGCGCTGTCATTTTCTTCATTAAAAATGGACTTTGTCTAATATTAGGAAAAAGAATTCTGATGATTTTCAAATATTCCCTATCATTATCCAATAAATACATTATCTGATTTCCAGTAACTCATCCATTAGCATTAGGTGAGATTTCATAGATAGATAAACCAGTGCTCACAGAAGGCCAGGGTCCTTTCTTTGAACTCCTAAAGCACTGGGTCGTCAGGTCCCTTTACCAGCCCTGATCCGACCTGCATCATCTCCAGACTCTCAACTGTGGTTCCTCTTTCCTGCATCATCATCTGGTAACTCTCTCAAGGAATTGAAAAGGGCAATTACAAGGCTTGCCTCTTTTGTGTCTGATCTCTCCATGGATTGCTGTCCTTTATGGCTTGATATCAGAGTCTTGAAAACGATTGCTGCATATAACTTGTCCCTTTATTTGGTTGTTTCAAAGGGATGGTGAAACTGGTCTCTGTTACTCCAACTTGACTGGAACTGTGTAAATCCTACTTCCCATAGGATTTTAACCAGACCCAGAAACTCCTAACAGTATATTCAAAATGTCTACGATGTAATTTAAACTTACCTAATATACAAAGAACAGGGAAAATCTGAACAACTCATAAGGAAAAAGATACTCAACAGCTTTCTCCCTTATTCTGAATATCGGTAATCTAAATCCAACAAAAGTTTTAGCAGCTATAATAACTATGTTCCATGCAGTGTAGGACTGAATGTGCTTGAAACAAATGGAAAGACAGTAGTTCTCAGAAAATAAAGAGAAGCTGTAAAAATCAACAAGATGGACATCTTACAATGAAAAATAAAGTAACGATGACAAAGGAAGGAATCTATGAACTTGAGCAAAGCAATGCAAATTATCCAATTTGAACAACAACAGAGAAAAAAATATCAAAAGAGTCTCAGAGACCTGTAGAACAGAACAAAAAGGGAAAGCATTAATGCCATTTGAGACCTAGGACAGGAGACTATGATTGGGGCAGAATAAATATTTGAAGAAATAATGGCTGAAAACTGCCCAAATTTGGTAAAAGACAAATTTACAGACTCAGGAAGCTCAGAGAACCCCTGACTGGATAAACTCAGAGAAAACCATGCTGAGATGTATCTTAATCAAACTACTGAAGACAAATATTTTTTTTTAAATCTTGAAAGCTACCAGAGGAAAAAAAATGACATATAACATTTGAATGACTGTGGACTTGTGGCAGTGCACAACATTTTAAAAGCAGTATAAGAAAAGAAAATGTCAACCCAGAGGTACTCAGTAAGAATACCTTTGATGAATGAAGAAATAATAACAACAGTCTCAGGTGAATGAAAACTAAGAGAATTAGTCAGAAGCAGGCCTTTATAAAAGAAATGTTCAAGGAAGTACTGTAGGAAGTAAGGAAAATATATCACAGGGAATTGAGAATTCAGTCATGAAGGAAGAGCAACATAAATGGTAAATAGGTAAATATGACAGATTATTTTCTCCTCTAAAGTTCTTTGAAATATAACAATGGAGAGCCAAAATTATAAAATTGGTAGTTTTTAACGTATGCAGATGTGTAATATATATGACAACTACTAATACAACATAAAAGGGGCAAGATGAAGTTTCTACATTTCCCTTGAAGAGGTACAATAGTAATTTTAATAGATTAAAACATGACATATGTATTTGGTAATGCCTAGAACAACCATCAAATACTACACAAAAACCAAAAGCAAACAAGAGACATTAAAATGGAATATGAATATATTTTTAAATATTTCAAAAGAATACACAAAAGTGGAAAATAAAAAATGGAGGGGACAAAAAGAAAACAAATAAAATAATGACTGAGGAAAATACCACCTCATCAATAATTATATTAAATATAAACGTTCTAAGCACACCAAGTAAAAGTCAGTGATCATTAAATTGGACAAAAAAATAAGACCTAAGTGTATGCTGTCTAGAAACCCACTTCAAATATCCTGATATAGATAGGTTAAAAGTAAAAAGGAAGGAAAAATACACACCATGTGAACACTTGTCAAAGAAAGCTGACTGTCTCTATTAATATTAGACCAAGTAGACTTTAGAACAAGGAAAATTACCAAGGACAAAGAGGCTCATTATGTAATGATATGAGGGCCAATGCACGAAGACATACAATGTTTAATGTATGCACACACAGGAACAAAAAATAAAAGTGGTATTACAATATAACTGGAGAACTGCAAGGAGAAATCAATCCACAATTATAGTTGGAGGCTTTCAATTTCCTCTTTCAATAATAAAATGAGTAGACAAAAAAAATCAACAAGACCATAGTAATCCTGAACAATGTACCTCTCCATCCATCAAAGAACAGAAGAACACATATTCCTTCTGAGGGCACGTAGATCATTTACCAAGACAGACCATATACTGGTCATAAAAGAACCTTACCCATTTAAAAGTATTGAAATCATGTAAAGTATATCCTCTGACCATAATGGAATTGAATTAGAAATCAGTAACAGAAAAATATTCTTAGGAATTAGATTAAAAACTGCTAAATAATCCAAAGGCTAAAGAGCAAGTTTCAAACAGAATTAGAAAACATTTTGAACTGAGTGAAAATGAAAATACAATGTATCAAAATTGGTGGGATAAAGCTAAAGCAATGTTTAGAAGGAAATATGTCATTAAATGCATCTATTAGAAAGAAGCGAGGCTTCACATTAATACTATGATTCTACCTTAGGGAACTAGAAGAAAGAAGAGCAAAAGAAGCCAAAGTAATCCGAAGGAAGTAAATAAAGAAGAGCAGAAATCCATAAAACTGAAAACAGAAAAACAACACAGAAGTCAATAAAGCAAGAAATTGGCTCTTTGAAAAGGTCAATAAAATTGATAAACCTCTATACAAATTGACCAAGAAAATAAGAAAGGAGAAACAAATTACAACATCAGGAATAAAAAAGACATGATTGCAGACCCAACAATGAAAAACTCTAGGCATATACATTCGATGACTTAGATGGAATGGAATAATTCCTCCTTACACCTAAACTACAAAACTCCCTGAAGAAGAAATAGATAACATGAATAGGTCCATACAGACAGAGAAAAATAGGTAACACTAACTTACTGATACAGGGCTCCTTACTTTGTGCCTCTGCTGTGGAATAGACTGGCCCCCAAAGCTGAGACCTTCATTTTATTTGATACAGGGTGTTGAGTAGTGGGTTGTGAGCAAAAGTCTTGAAGTAGGAGAATTAAATGATAAATGGTTCTTAAGGTCTTAATCTCTTTCAGTCAAGGAGATTTCGGCAAATATGTTTTGGAAGAGGTATCTACTTAACAACAGACAACCTCGCTAGACAGGAATACTAATAACTAGGGAAGATGTGGACTAAAATGTAGTGTTAAAGATTTCATCTAGGCAGGCAGTTTTCAAAAAATGAACATAAGGGATAAATCTAAGAATTGGTATAGTTTACATAGAACCACGTGCTTATTATTTTTTCCAGGTAAGGCATTTTTCTACGTAAGACACATAATATATAGCTATGCTTTTTACATAAAAAGCAATACATATTACACATTGCTAAAACATTTTTAAAAAGCTGCCTAGTTCAATACCCTGTCCCCAATCTGTCCTGGACAGTTAAACATGCCTTTGACAAATTGCATTTTCCACAATAGTTTTTTTGGACATTAAAATGAATGAATTATCTAAGCAGAAAATGAAAACCCTGAACAAGTATTACTTCTGTTCAATCAAGTACAATATTTAAGTATACAATTGGGCTGCTTCTCTTTATGTGCTTTGACATGCAAATATTCTTGCCCCATACAATAATTCAAATTACCCCAAAGAAAATAACTAATTTGAGACTGAATAAAATGAACCTGGTGATATCAGGAACAAACAGATTTTGGTCAAGCAGTCTTGGTAAAATCCATCTTTATGTGTCATTTTGAGAGTAAGCCTTTAGGTCAGCACTGAGTTCATGCTTGTGCCGAGGGCTGAAACAGTTGGCCAATGAGGACAGTCCTGCCATGATCTCACTTTCTCTAACTGTTGCCCCCTCTGTTAGAATATTTCGTCAGAGGTGTCCAGAACAGCTTGTTGGTAACACTGAGGCAGTTTCAAGGGGCAACTTTTTCCAAGGACCAAATAATCTTCAAAATATTCAAAAGAAAAACAGAATGGTCTAAGCTCTTGCTATTCCGTGTGTGGTCTGAAGATCATTAGCACTGCCAGATCCTCAGAGTGTGCTGGAAATGCAGAACCTCAGGCTGCCCCCCTGACCAATTCCATCCGAATTTCATGTCAGTTTATTAACACCTCCAGGTGATTGGTATTGAAATTTGAGACATTGTGTTTCAAGCTCTTTGAATAGGTTTTCATCAGAGGTGAGTTGTGGGATGAAAGGGTTATTACATATTTTCAGGGGTAAGTGTTGATTCTTTAGACAGAGATTTTGGCACTGCAGTTATATATAGAATTGAACATCACATGGGGAAAACACAGAAAATAAAATGCTTCTGAGAAGTCAGCCTCTGCCAGTAATGTTGCTCAGAGAACTAACCTCTACTGTGGCACAGCAGAGTTCCTGGAGGCCTGTGGGATGCTTATCAAGTTCAAAGGCAAAGGTTTTGGTATTAGGCAGGTGGTGTTAATGCTTTCTTCATATACACAAATCCACCTGTTGTTAAAAGTAAGCATTTATGAATTAATAACCATCTTTAAGGGGACACTCTTCAGCACTTTATCAGACCAAGATCTGTGAACACTGGCTTTTTAATCACACAAAAACATCTCCACACAGAGTAAAAAGGTTCACTTTGTAATCCATGACCTTAAGAGACGATAGCTGAGTGGCACACCATGACCCAAATTCTGTCGTTTTCCAATGTCTAGAGTGCAATCCCGGTCCAAACCTCTGGACACACACAGAACCCTGCAGGGGTCACTCTGCAGGATGAGATGACCCTTCCCAAGGCAGGCTCTGGCAGTCAGAAACCCTCTAACTTCACTTCAAGATTAATTTTCCAGCTACATCTTCCTACTTTTTGTTCTCAAAGATCTTTGTGGGGATGACAAACAGGTCTGGATGATCTAGATGAGGCTGGCCAAGTGGCTTCACATGCCGATGGAGCACCAGCCAGGCTTGGAGAGCGGAGGGAGCCTCTCCCACGCTTCTCCTCTGGGTCTCCTCTCTGTAACAGCTACTTGCATGACCTTTAGCTGATTCATCAATGTGATTCAACTTAGAAATGACTAAAGAGATATTCAAATGTCAAAACAATAATGGTGGTTTAACCATCTGCTTTTATTGATCGCACACCCTGTCATTTTAGGACTCCTG
This sequence comes from Manis javanica, assembly GCF_040802235.1. Classification (NCBI taxonomy): domain Eukaryota; kingdom Metazoa; phylum Chordata; class Mammalia; order Pholidota; family Manidae; genus Manis; species Manis javanica. Next base: position 4,523,616 of record NC_133156.1, read on the forward strand.
TCACGCTCTGCTTGGATATTTAAAATGTTCTTTATTGAATCCTCAAAGCTTCTGAAATGAAACTCCAGCAATTAATTATCATAGAATCCCCAGGCCCCAGTGTCCTCACATTAGAGGCCGTAAGAAACAGTAGGAGGAACATTGGCTCTAAAGCAAGACAGACCAGAGTGACTCTTCACTGAGCCGTCTGGGTAAGTTACCTGAGCCTCACTGAGCCTCAGTTCCTCACTGCAAGACGGGGAAAAGAGCATCTATTGTTTATTTTTCTGGGGCCAACTCGAGACATCACAAACTTTTCCCAGTTAAAAATCTCTTATGGGTATTTTCTCAGTATTTTGGACAGATTCTCCCTCTCCAGAGTTCTCTTTTTTCCCAGAATACTGGAAGCTGCAGGAAAAGCTACGTGTCCTCAAAGCAGCAAATGAGGAGCTTTGCGTCCTCACGCCTCCTGCCGGTGCCCTGGGTCTGTTGGCCCTTCGGCTGCGTACTGGCCCATGCTTCTGCGGGCCATGGGCCTTGTTTGCTATTACCCTTGTTCGTGAGGCCTGAGGATTCTGTGTTCACCTCAGCACAACCTAAGGTTTCCTTCCCATTGATCAGGCCTCTTAACACATCCACACCACACTTCTGGGTCTGGCAATACTAAGTGCTTTCCCTGCACCACCCTATTTAAAACTTCAATTCCCTCCCACTTAAGCAGTACTCACTGAATTTCCTCTCACCCTCCTCACCTATGTTTCTTCAGAGCATTCTCCTTTTTGATCATACAAAATAAAATAAATGTACTCATTTATTGCGTTGTGTTACCCCTCCCGCCCTCACATACACACCCTATAATGTAAACTCCATGACGGCAGGTGTTTGGGCTGTTCTGTTCACTCTGTCTCCCTCATGCTTAGAACAGTGCCTGGCACCCATAAGTGCTCTTCTGATGTTTCAGCGTGTGTCAGATGAATGAGCACTTATGGGGTCAGACTGCTGCCTTAGGACCCAGGTTCCCATAGCCACACTCGGGCAGAAAGGAAGCTCAATCTGCGAGAAAAACAAAACACAGGGACCACCCCTTCATTCTACCCAGGAATCACAACCATTCTACTGACTACCACCAAACGGAAGACTCAGCCATAAAACACATGCACCCATCTAGACTTGGAACTCTGCGTGAATAACCATTGTCACCCACCCCACTGTGACATGCTGCCCCACCCATCCTATGTCAATAGCAGAGTCCTGACCCTTTGGAAGGTTCTGACACTCTACTGGTTGCTTCCAGTGGGGAAAGATTGGACTTCAGAAGCTGAGCGACTAAGGTAGAATCAGGAAGCCATATCAGGAGGGGGACAGAGTTTATTGAAGAATTGGAGAAAAAGAGGAAACTAAGGTACAGAATGAACCAAATTATCTACTTCTGCTTGGGTTTTTCTGAGCCCTATTTAATACTAAATATCTAAATATCTGAAGATCCTTACAGAGTCCCAGCTAGAGGTCAGAAAGATTACTTTTCAGGGCAGTTATGCACCTACATTCATGCCCATGGGGCCTTAAGGAAAGCAGCTGGGCACGGAGCAAAAAGGGACTTCAGAGGAATGGATGATCTTTATCGATTCTAATTACCTGGAGCAAAGTTTGAAAGGGTTCTTGTTCTAGAGAACCATCTCCGCATGTACCCACTAGAAGGACACACACTGAATTTTCCAGCATTATCCCTGTATCCTCACTGTATCCTTACCTGACATACAGTCAGATGAGGGGCAGAAGAATCAAAGGGCTGGGTTTTGTCATGGCCAGAACCTGGGGGGTTGGAGGGAGGAAATCGGTTGACTTGACTTTGTCCCTATCCCTTGGGACTCTTGGATAGTTACTCTGTGTTTCATAAATGGACACATTTCCCCACCTCATCCAATACATTTCTGCTTGTATTTTAGGGAATCTACAATGGAAGAACCCGAGGAGGATCAGCTAGATCACGAGTAAGTATTATGATTATGCAGAGCCACATCCAAGGACCAAGGCGTGAAGCAGGTCTGCTCTTCATGATATCCCTCATCTTCCCCCTCCTCCATCCTGCACTCCTGTCTATCCAACCCCCTGCTGACACCACCCCAAGCACTCCATGTCCTCCTGAAGTGACAACTATTGTAAGTCCTGCATCCATTCAGCCCTTCCAAGGAAGGACTTACTTTGCAAGTTCATCCCTCATTCCTACTCAAAACAAAAGACCGCTCCCACACACTTTATTCCCAGTTAAGCATTTCAAAGAGAAATCAATTGACACACAACAAAAAGAAAAAGGTATTGAGACCTTCCCATTTGCCAGATACCATTTCTAAAGCACTGAGATGTTACCATTATTACATTCAAATTCACTTCAAAAAAGTTGTTTGTATTCTTGAAAGTGAATGCCTGGATCATATGTGTGTGTACTCGGTGCAGTGACTCCCATGGTACATTCTCAAGCTTTGTAGCAGGCAATGGAGAAGCTCTTAGATGCGAGGAGGGAGGGAAAAACAGAAGCCCCATCTGCTGGTGGAGAGCTCTTGCGGCTTAAGGCAGGAACCAACTCTAAGTGATGTACCAGGTGCCTGGATGAAAATACTCAGTGGAAGTGTATTTCATGAGCAGATTTTGTGCACCATTTGCTGAGAAACCATTCTCTCCAATACAAGAGGCTATTAAGGAAGCAAACTTCTTCCAGAAGCAGGGAGGAGGTGTACTATTATATTGAGCACTTTGATCAAGAAAGCCTGGGAAAATCCTCTCTGGCTGCCTGAGTTGAGAATTACTGAAACAAATAGTAGGACATGATTAAGAAATACAATTTCCTATGAACAAGGAAAAGGTGTGCTCCCAGAAAAAGCCAGGTTGTTGAATTACATGTCTCCTAGATACCCCTTCTGGCCCGAAGATCCCTGACCCTGAGATAACTGGCCCTTGTTCCTTTCGTGGACTGAATCTATAGGTCAGAGGAGGTGGAGATCTTAAGACTAACTCAGACAAAGAGGAACATTGATAGTTTGAACAGAGACCTCGAACGAGATCTCCAAAGAATAGATGAAGCAAATCAGGAACTTCTTCTCAAAATCCACCAGAAAGAAGATGAAATACAGAGGTGAGTGCTGGGGTTTCTTGAGGGAAGTTCCCAATCCAAGGGATGGGACAGAGGAGAAAAGACAAACGTCAATTTTCCTACCTGCTCCAGAGACCTATATCTTATGTAGCAGTTTCTTCCTCATTCTTTGGCATTTCCTGTGGTTCAAACCGTGAATTATAGAAAGTTTCAAAGAGATTCTTAAAAGATTGGATGATATTCACCTGAGCTGAAAGAACACTAGGGTGTTTGACTTGGGAATCAGGTCGAACTTTGAGGTGATTTTTTGTCCTGCCTTTGAAGTGATTATGACGATAAGGACACAGGAAAGATGGGTTTCCATCTTGAGAGCCGTATTTACTGACACTGAAGTAGCCTTAAAACTGACAGATGTGTTTTTTTCAGTTCTGAAGCGGTCTGTTCCTCACACTATGTGCTTGTGTCATTCAGGCTGGAAAGTGAGATCACTCAGCCCCAGGACCTGACAGATGATGAGGAGTGGGAGCAGCAGAATAGTACCACCATGGAAAGGGAAAGAACGCTGCAAGACCTGGAAGAAGAAATAGCCAGACTTGTAAGCAAAAAGCTGGGAAGAGCCATCTGATGGGCGTTATTCCTCAGCTTGTCTCTCATCAGCCATCAGATAAGCTAGTCTCCTCTTTTTTACACGCAAAGAATAGTCAAAAGACATGGTAAAATATGTGTTGAGTAATTTTCATATTGGTAATATTTCACATTGGGAATCCCTGCACGTGGGCATGTCTATCCTGGTGAGCTGGTGTAGATACGTATGTGGAAATCAAACCACAGGTCCTTTACCTGACAATATGCAGTGAGGTAGAGTTACTGCAGGCAAATAGCACTCGGTGAAAGGAAGAACAATCAGCTGAATAAAGACGGGTGGTAGCAGGGAGCTCCACACCTATGCGCTGCTTCTTTCTCTCAACAGGAAAGGAAAAATGAGACTCTGGTCCATGATACAACAGAACTTCAGAAAAAGGTGGGATGGGGCTCTAGTTTTCCCCAGGTTGCCCGCAGCGGCTCCAGTTGTCAAAGGGACAAGGGAGGGAAAATGATCATAGAGGATCCCACATGTCAGAAAAGTCTGTGCAGGGGGTGGGTTCTACCCCTGCCCCCCTCTCACGAGGCTGAGCCTCATACCTGAATGTCATGAAATTCCCTTGCAAGCATGAGTTGAAGGGAGTGGGTGGGCCATTTGGTGATCCCGTGGGTTTTTCATTCTATCACAAGAAAATGGAATCCACTGACACTTTGTCGGAAGGTGAAAGGTTAATTTTATTTTCAACAGAGTTTTCAAATACTTAAATCCCAAGGGCTTCCCTTTCCTTATCCAGACATTCACTCCACCTCAACTCTTGCTCAAAGTACAGTGTATTTCCTATGATTGCCCTACTTTCTGACCCCCGCCTGCAGCCCTCTGTAGCATAGGGTTCAGGGAAGTACTCCTGCTTGGGCAGACTCTAGCTCTGGTGGCCAAGACTAGTGAGAAGACGACAGAGGTAGAATAAAGATGCTTCCAAGGGCACCAAGTATCCACTAAGGGACCATCTCCTGGCAGCTTTATCAAGGCCATGTTATTGGCTCTACACACCAAACAGTGTTTTTGACTTCTAGAATTTTTTATTTGATGTATTTTTTTTGAAATACGTGTTTATTTAAAATCATAGCTTACAAGGAAATTGCAAAAGGCAACCAAGTGTGAGCAAGGCCATCTACAGGGAGCACTGGAACAGTCAAAGGTAAATGAAAAATCAATCTTGAGAGGGTTTGGGTTACATGAGCAGGAAGCAAGCTTTTACGTGGAAACAACTATCAAAACTGGGATAAATTCTTTGTAGTTTTAGCCCATGTCAGACTTAAGCCTAGGCTACTGAGTACTGAATTCTTTTCTGCCCTTGGCATGGAATTTCACTCTGAAGCCATACATTTTGTTTCTCTCCCTTCAGGAAGAGCAGAACACAACTGCACAATGCATATATAACACTTAAGTCCCTGGTTTATATCCTGGTCCCAGCACTTAGTGAGCTATATGAAGTTGGGTAATTTAATCAGCCCCTTTCAGCCTCAGTTTGAAAACTGAATGAAATGGTATATTTTTAAGAGTAAAACCTTGAAACGTCACCTATTCAACATGATTATTTAAAAGTCTAGCTGAGGCAAATGTATGGATTCATAGAGCAGACCTAGGATTTGTCAATCTACTGTGTGCTAGGTAATTTACACACTCTATCACTGACCCCCATCCAGAAAAGGTTCATTCAATTTACCACTCAAATATTTAGTGACCTCTACCTGCTGAGTGTAGCATACATTGCTTAGCATTTCTCTAATTGTGTTCCAAAGATAAAAACCTGGGCACAAGCACAATCCCTGAGATCAAAGATGCAAACTGGTGGACTTATTTTTTAATTCAGAAAGCAGGTACAATACTTACTTGATACTTTCTGTAGAATTCCATCTTTCCCTTGCCTTATTTCTCTTTAGCGTCTGAAGCTCACACTTTCGCCCATACTATGTCTGTGGGCCATGATGCAGAGATGGACACACTGAAAATAGAAATAGAAAGCGAAAAATAGAGAATTACTTCCCTATTTCGTGTCAGCCAAATTAGTACTGATGGCCACACACACACACACACACACAAAAAAAAAAAAAAAAAAAAAAAAAAAAAAACAGGAAGTCCAAAGCCACTAAAACAGCTTCCTTGGCCACGCCTGTCCAGGAAATGTATCTGGAAAGGGAGAAATGTGGAGCCTGCATGTGCTTCAGGATAAAGTTGAGGCTCAGGCTAGAAAGGCTTAGGAAGGCCCTTGACTAGCCTTGCCAAATAACTGAATTTGCTTCCTTCTGCTCAAAACAAGTTTTCTTGACAGTAGCCCTCCAGAGACCATGGTGAGGCTTTAAGTCTGGTAATTCTGTGTCACCTCAGCTGAGCCGAAAGACTATAGGTAGTTCCAGGCATTGTCAGAACAATGGCCATTATTTTCCTGGAAGCTATTAGCCCACCTCCAAAGAACTCTAAAGCATCACTGACCCTTTAAATTACACCCATTTGCCTACATGTGTTGTAGATTTCTCAAGTGATTTCTCTAATTCTATAAAATCCATAGCATCTCTTCCTTCTGTTGTTCTTACATCTTGGAAATCAGCTCATCAGTTTAATAGTATGCCTGCTGCGCCTCTTTGTGTCTCAGACCACCGTCCTGAAAATACAGCCCTTAGCACATTTGGCTCTCTGGCCCTGGATATAATTGACTGAAGAGGAAAGGAACTGTTAGAAGTCTTCAGATGTGAAACAATGGCACCTAGATCAAAGTGGGAACAGTAGAGCTAAAAGTGGAAGGAAGGAAAAACTTAGGCTTGTCTGCTCTAACTAGGGAATATGCCCCGAGCACATCTATTCCTCTGCTACTATTACCCTCTGCAAGACACCATAAGCCCTTGCCTGGATGCCAAATTAGCCTCTTAGTCTTCCTGCTTCTGCTCTTACCCGTAATCTACTTTTCACACATAGAAAAGACTTATTCTTTAAAAACACAAATCAAGTTATGTCCTTACTACTTCGAGTTCACACCTGGATTCTCACTGCAATTAAAATAAAGAACCAAACTCTAGAAGCTACAAGGCCTTCCACATAATCTCATCCATGCCAACCTTTCCCCACCTCATCTCCTCCTTCCCAGGTGTTTCCCCACGCTCCAGCCACAGAACTTCCACATACACTACATATGTGCTCTTTCACACTCTTGGCTCTTGCTGCAACCCTGCATGGGCCATATTTCTTCCAGATCTCCATTTGGCTACTATTTACCATTTGGATTTCAACCCAGCATCATCCCATCAGACAGGACTTCACCCATGATCGCTCTCATGCCACCGCTAGCACTACATTTCTCTGTATTTCTTTCATAGCATTTATCATTGTCATGTTGACTTATGTGTTAACGTCCCCAACTATAATGCAGCTCTGTGAGGCAGAGACTCTGCCTGTCGATCCTGTTCACCACTGTAGACTTTCTGCTCTCATGGCCCTCTGCCCATCACTCCAACACAGTGACCAATATAGAATAGGCTTCCATCAAACAAGGGAGGAAAAGAAGGAAGGACTACGGGGAGCAAAAAAGGAGTGAGCGGTAAGTATATAAAAGGAAAAGGAAGACTGAGGTTTTTCAAGATTGATGTTTTTCCTAAGAGGAATGGCTAACAAGGAAGGAAGCTAAGAATTGTAGTTTAAGCATGAGTGGAGCCCTCATGAATGCTAAGGCCTTGGGAGTGTAGAAAGGTAGGTTCACCTTAAGGATGCTGCATGGTTTGACTCTCCTCCATTAAAAAGACATCTGATATCATACCTGGTGCTCTTCAGCCACCTGTAAGATGACCTTTGAGACAGCATTTCAGAATGGAAGCCTGCTTGCACCTTGAGTTACCCATCTCCTTCCCTTTCTATAGGTTAAGTTACAAGAGCTGGAAGCTTCCTGTGCTGACCGAGAGAAGGAACTGGCTAAGGTGATGGTAGTAATTTCAGTATTTCTTCCCCCAGAGGAAGGAAAAGTTGATGTTCAGTTAGAGGACACAATACATTCTGCAAATGATTGACTTACATATAATAAGGTTCCAGATGCAGAACCATTATCGGGTTGAGGAGGGGATGAAGGAAAGGAAGGTAAATGCAGTCTCCAAGGTTTCCTTCTCTTCAATAATTTTTATAGGATATGTTCCATATCTGTATCTATTCTCTCAACTGTCCCAAAATAAACTTCCCTGCAAAATAAAGCTTATCTAGCATCAGAAAATAAATGAGTTCATACATACAGCAAAAACATATTTAGGACAATTAGAAAACTACATTTAGGGTCTGGGATTTAGGAGGAAGCAAGTATACTCTGGTTCTTAGAGAAATTTCCTGAAAGAAATTTAAGACTGAATTTTGGTTTGCCAGGTAATGGAAGACTATGCTTTGGTGGCCCAGCTCTGCAAAGATCAGGTCTTCTGCATTAAGGTACAGTTTCTTGGTAATGGGACAGAGAAGGGTTTGTAAGGTACAGGATAATATGAAACCAGGCTTTTCAAAGAACACTCTCTAGAACAATATTAACTCTTCAAAGTGGCATGACAAAGGGTCTTTGGGTCCCTGACAACCCGGCACCAATATCATTCTGTTACAGCCCTGGTCTCCTGACCTCTGTGCTCTTAAATTCATAACGAGCACTTTTCCTTTCATGACACCAATTACCCAGGGACCTGCCTGGGAAGGTAGGAAGTGCAGCGAGAGATCAGGAGTGGTGGTGGGTGTCGGGGCTGGAAAAGGAGACCAAGCATTCATGTTACCACGTAATAATACATGCTTCTTATGATTAGAAAAAGTATAAGGCTTCTAATTAGTAACTGTGGTTTCTTTTATTTCTCTTGGAAGAAGTACCAGGAAACTTCAAAGAACATTGAAGAAGAGGTAGAGACGCGGCTCCTTGAGAGAGAAGTGTGAGTTTTGGAAAAAAAAGGAACTTCTTGGTTTTAGTGGTAACTCCATCTCAGCCTGGGTCAGAGCAAACATTCCTCTGACCAGTTCCTACTCGGGACTGAGTGAGCCCGAACCGCACATCTCTCTCCCTTCTGTTAGTGATTGCTTGACTCCCACTAAACCACACCAACTTTAAAATGCAGGTCCTCCTTCCATCCTCCTTAAAAAACCACAGAAACACATCTCCCTTCATGCTTTTATCACATTTTCAATTATTCAGGTTTATATTAAGGGCAGGAACATCTGATTTTAAAAGGGCTGGTAGTCAGGCACTCTGATGAGTAGTACATTCTTACTTTCACAGAAAAGCCCTTTAAACTAATACCACCCTTCATTTTCCCAAAAACATAGAGGCTCAGCCATATAAGATAGGCATGAAACTAACCTCTAGACACACGAAGGCTATCATATTACCAAACCCAAACTGTACACTATATTAACTACTAAACTAGGACCATTAAAGGTTAGACATGGTAAGACAAAAGCCCCTGCCCCTCCTTTCTGAGTTTGTCTAGACCTGACATGGTGAGAAAACAAAGTAAAAAATCTCACTCCCATTTCTTGGCCCCTTTTTAGAAGTTAAATCTTAACTTACTCAAGAAGTACTTACATTTATTAAATATTTTGGATCTTGGGATCAAGGTAAACAGAACCAAACTTCATACCGCCTCTAAATAGCCTTGGTATGCATTGTGGCCTGGGAGGGCCACAGGGTACCAGGACTTGGAATTCTGAAGGATACCTTCAAGTTTCCCGAGGGCCTTCTTGAACATTAAGTATGGCTTCACTGCTAAGATAAGTTTCTACAACAGAGCTGCCCAATAAAACTTTGTGCCATCCAATAAGGAGCCAAGGGCCACCTACTGAGTACCTGAAACATGGTTAGTGTGACTGAGGAAATGATTTATTTTTATTTTTATTAACTTATTGTTTATAGCTACATGCAGCCACTGGCTTCCATAGTGGACAGCACAGCTTTAGAATATGAAACTTTTTAAATAATCATTATGTAGTATGGATATTTGAGTGAACTTTATTCAATCCCTATCTTGGTTCACTTCCCCCTAGATCAAAAGTCTTGAGCATGAACTCGGCAAGAAAAGAACATAACAGTCAAAATAATAAGGTGAGCCTTCCACCCTGTGTCCTCTGAGGGCCACTGCCTGTCAGAGTTTCCAAAACACTATAAGCCAGGAAACATACACAAAGCTTCCCATGTGCATTTTCCAAGAACAGTACTAGATATAATTTCAAAGCATTCCAACCTGAAACAAAGAAGACAACTGTCTTCCCTCTCTTACAGCCAAGTAAATATGAGGCATGTCTTCGTAGAAACTAGTCTAAGACCTAAGAAGGTTCAGAATGCAAGTAAGATGGAACATTAACTGCGGCTATGCTCTACAGAGAAGAGGCTAATATATGACACATACACCACACCGCCCTCCTAATGCAATCACAGAACTCTTTCCATATGATCCCGACATGTTCCCGAATCTTTCAAAACACACAGCACCAGGGTTATCTGTCACTATCTGATCACAGTCGCCCCATGAGTTAACATAAGAAGTCATCACTTCTTTATGACACAGCTCCAAATCCATTCATGTTTAACATCGTGATGTCACCAGCACATATGCAAAGGTCAGAAGGACATAGAATTGGGTGCAGAGCATCACGGCTCTTTCCCTGTTTGGCATTTTGTGGCAGCAAGTTCACAGGGCTAAAAGATAAACTTTTATTTAACTTTATTTTTGTAATGAATATTGGTTTAAGAGGCAAGGTTGACATTCCCCAGAAATTTATTGGCATGAAATATATGATCTTGATAATCTCACCAAAAAAAAAAAGTCTTCTTTTCCTAAAAAGCAAACATCAATAATACACCATTGTTCCTGGGGTCATCCAGATGTTTGGGTATATGTCAGACATGCCCACAGTGACCATGACTCCGATTGTCCTGAGCAAGTTATTCTGGCCCCTCTCTTGCATATTCCACTCAGCAAAAAAATATTAACTGGACCCTGAAATTAAATGGACTCCCTCTCTCTAGGATGAGGCTCAGCATACTTTCTGACATGTCCCGTCATCTATCCCCAATGGTTCATCAAAGTGTTCATCTGACTACACATCAGAGGAAAAACAGAGTGTCTTCATCAAGATTATGAGAGTCCCATGATGGTCCCGTGCCCTGAGTTTGAGCCGTCTTTACAGAGACGCTCCCTGGGCACTGATTAGAGGGCACTTCACCTCATCTGGCTCAAGTTATACAACCAAATTTGTAAAACAAAGTTTCTCATGATTCCAGTTCTATGAGCCTTATTTACACAATTTTAAAATCTTAATTCCTCTTTTTATCTCCCAAGGAAGTTAAAAGGAAAATGAAATAACAAAGAAAATATTTTGTCAAAGAAATGCCACAGAAATTCAGGATGTATTTTCATCTTTACATTTTTATACTTCTAAAACTTACCTCAGAATGTATTTGTGTGGTTTCCATAGCTTGTTCATTCCTCTAAGGGTTTCTGGCTGAGCTGAAGGTTAAGCGAAGAGTTATGAGAGCCCAGAATGTGGATTCGCAGAGGTCCCGCCTGGCCCTGCCACTAACTAGCTGTATAACCTTGGGCAACATACTTTACGTTTCTATGCCTTCCTCTACTCCTATCAGTATATAAGAAGGTGATACAAAATCATATACAAATATGTAACTGTGTATATATATATACACACACATATATATATATGCATATGTATATATAAATACTGCACACACACATATATGCATATGTATGTATATGCATGGGCTTTGAAATTTTCATGTTTATGCTTATGAAAAAAATTTGTATGGTATCTAAACATAACATATAACTAATAGCTCACTGAATATTACTTGACAGAGATGACAGCTTCAAAAAATTGCTTATTTATCAATTGCCTTTCTTCTTCTCCCAGGACAAGTCTCTCCAAAAGAAGGGAATATGGCTCTGTAAAAGGCAAGTAAATATCTTTGAGGACTTCTTGAAAACTGGGAGATCTACTAGCCATCCTGCAGACGACAAGGAGAACCTTTTATACACACACACACACACACACACACACACACACACTCTCACTCTCTCTCTCACACACACACACACAGAGTCAACAAACTAGTGTCATCAGTGACCACATGTCTCAGTTTACATGCTATGACTTCTTGCCGAAAGGCAATTACTAATCTCATTTTCCAGTATTAGCACCCAACAGCCCAGTAAGTAATCAGAAACGGGAATCTTATCACCTAAAAGAGATGTGGCAAATCTCATATTTACTCCCTCTTCCCTTAACAGTCTGAAATAATTTGATGTATCTGGATCCCCAGTAGAGTCAGTAGATTAGAAATGGGGTTCATAAGCATAGTGATTGGGTTTTCACACTATTGTATGAGACACGCCTCCCTCAAACCTTGTTACAATGTCAGCTCTTTACCCCCGACATGAAAAATATATACATACATAGGGAGAGAACTTCTAAATGCAAGTATACTGCTGCCTAATAACAGATAAAAGAGGAAATGATTGTGAAAGAGATAAAGCACCTAACAGTATCCAGCACATCATAATTGCTCAAAAATATTTGTTAACCTGAGTAAGAACTCAACATTCAAACAACTGAGTGCATATTAGTTCTGAAGGAATCACTGGGACTGCAAAAATTTGTATTCATGTAGCCTTGTATTTTCAAGTAAAGGTCAAATTATGTTCAATATAATCTGTTTACGAAGGCACACAGAAACAGATTCAAAGTGGTATAAAATATGATTTAGAAAGAGTTCCATCAAAATGATTAACATAAAATTATTGGTGTTTAAAGGTAATTTCCAAATGTCTAGAATATTGGCTTAAGGGGGATGTCCCTTCATACAAGGTAAATGAAGTACTACATATTTTGATATCCCCACATACAGTGTTCCTGGAACACCTAGTAGAATTCTTCCTAGAACTCCTAGGACTGCCTTCACCTATACTTTTAACACCCGTGCCAAGCATGGAATTGCCCAGATGGACTCCCAAGGACTGTCTGCCTTAATGAGAGTTGGTGATCTGGAGGAGAATGTACAGGTTTAGTTCAGGAAACTACAAATACCTTCCCTCTTGTTTTACTCGACCACTCTGTGGGGCACTGGTATGCTGGTTGTTAACTCAAGAGATTAAAAAGTTGGTTATTCCTAAGATTTTCCCTGGGAATGTCACCCAGAACCTCCTTATGAATATTGTATCCAGCTTCAAGGAGATTTGCAGGAAGGAGGAAGGAGGTTTGTAAAGGGCCTCTGATTCTAATTCTAAGATACTTCACCAGAATGGATCCTGGATCCTGGCTCTAAGATCAACACTAGAGAAAGACTTCAGAGAACTGGTGGGGAAGGGGTTCTCTGTGACTAGTGAGGGCAGGTGGTAATGAATTTGTCCTGGAGCTGCAGGCAGCCCAGAACAGCTGGATAAGGTTAATGTAGGAAGGAAACAGTGGCGGTTTGCCCATACAAATCATAGTAAAACAGCAAGGGAAAAAAAATTCATCATTTATAGGGAAATTTAGAGAAATGTATTAAGAAATATTAAAAGTATCATGAATGAAAGAAGAGAAATACCATGATCATGGATAGGAAGCCTTAATATCAGAAATACATCAGTTGTCTCCAGTTGATAAATAGTCAATTAAATTCCAATCAAACTCCCCAAAAGATTTTTCATGGAATTGAATGAAATGATTCTAAAATATACTATATTTGGAGGAGTAAAGGGTCAGACATAACCTCGAAATTTTAAAGAAAAGCAAGAGGTGGGGAATACTATGAAGCTGTAATAATTATGATAGTGTGCTATTGGGACCAGACTAGGAAAACTGAACAATGAAACACAACAAAAAAAGAGCTTAGAAACAGTGCACATTTAGACCTTTGATCTGTAACACTAATTATATGTCTTAGGGGAAAGGAAGAATCGTTGAAAAATATGGTAGGAAAAACATTACCCAAATAAGACAAAAAATGATATCAGATCACTAACATTGAGCATATATAAAAAGCAGGCACAATGTGTTAAAGACTTCAATGTCCACTAAACGAAACAAAGGGGATCTTTAGATTGCAGCATGAGTTATCTACTACCACTCAACAAATTACCCCAAAACTTCCTAGTTTCAAATAATAAACATTTATCATCCCATAGTTTCTATGAGTCAGGAATCTTTGAGTCATTTAGCCTGGTAGTTCCAGCTCAAGGTCTGGTATGAGGCTACAGACAAGATGTTGGCCAAAGTTACAGTCATTAGAAGGCTTGGCTGGGGCTAGAGAATCTATTTTCACACTAGCTTTTTTGCTGGATTTTGACAAGAGGTCTCAGTTCCTCAGCACATGCACATCTCCACAGGGCTGGTTGGGTATCCTCCCAATATGACAGAAGGTGTTCTCTTGAGAGTTAAGGAAGAAGCTGCTGTGTCTTTAGCACCTAGTCTAGGAAGTCATACACTGGCACCTCCACAATACTGTATTCTTTAGAAATGAGCCATTAAGTCCAGTCCACATCCCAATGAAGGGAAATCTCATAATGAGAGGACTATCAAAGAATTTGTGAACATATTTTTAAAATGCTACAAACCCTCAATGAAGATAGAAGTATCTTTCAGGCCTTGGTATAGGGCATGGATTTCTAGCATGACATGAAAGGATTAGTTCTAATTAAAGGAAAGGTTGATAAACTAGACTTTATTGAAAATTATTAACTTTTGCTCTTCAACACTTAGAGCAAGTGAAAGTTAGAAAGTAGAGGGAAGTTATTAATAAAGTACACATGGAAAAGGATTCATATCAAGAACACAGAAAGAACTTTTACCATTTAGTTAAGAAAAGATCAAACAACCTAGCAGATAAATGGGCAAAAGGAACACATCAGACCAATAAACCTATGCACAGATATTCAGCATCACTGTTCATCTGGGAAATACAGATCAAGACCATAATGAGATATTACTTTACAATCATTTGATTAGTGAAACTTTAAAAATCTGATGGTAAGTGTTGGAGAGGGTATAGATCCATAGAAATGCATACTCTGCTAGTGCGGTATAAATTGGTGTGACTAAGTCACAAGATAATTTCAGATAATGATAAATACTAAAAGAAAATAAAACACAGCGATGGAAGACAGTAACTAGCAAGCCTGCACAAGGGAAGGACCACATTTACAAGGGGTTGCTGGGAACGGAGACAAGATTTAGTGGGAGACATTTGAGTATCAAGAAGGAACCAGGTGTGCACTGAGGTATGACTTACTATTTTGTTCCTGGTTTTCTAACATCTGGCTAAAAGTTTCTTGGCTTTCTCTTCTCAGGATTTTTCAGGTTCTCTTTTTCATCACCCTATTTTTCATCACACTGCTGGGCTACTTGCTTTTCCACATAAGCTTTATAAATCCAGACCTCCTAATCGACATACTACCCAAGATACTGAACAGGAGCACCTTGTGGAGGCTAAGAAGCTTCCTCTCTGCATCTCTCACACTTCGGACTGAGGACTTGTTGCCCCACTAATCTCCAAAAAACATCCTTGGGAAAAGAAGGCAAGTGGTACCTGACTGTGTACACTAGGAGATGGTGGAACTTGTAGAGGGAAGATGTTTTCTCCAGTTTTTCCCTTGAGGTTTGCCTACTGATTACCTTTCCCCCCATGTTGTGTTTCCAAGATCGACCTTGCCCAGTAAACAGCTCTGTCAATAGATTTCAGCAGCTATAGGATAAGCTAAATAGTATGAAATAGTAAACAAAGTAGACCATTTTCAGAATAATGTCATAGATGCTAAGCAAAGTTAGAGACCATCATTACTCCTAGATAAACTTAAAAATGTAAGAGACCAGATCTCTGCAATGCAGATGGCTCTTTACTGATAATTAGAACTCTATAGCTGCCAGTGACCTTAACTTAAGCTAACTTAGAAATTACAGCAAAATTTAAAAAAATATGTTGCCTTATGGAACTAAAAATCTGAGGTTGCAGGCATGGATGAATCCAGAAGTTTCACCAGTGTCCTCAGGGCTTCATCTCTCTCCATTTCTCTGAATGGGCATTGCTCCTTTAAGTGGCAATATTCTGAAAATAACTTAAATCTTATACTACCCGATTAGCAACTTCAGTACAATCAGTCTTTTCCAATAGCTACAGCAGGAAATACCAAAGAATCTGTATTGGCCGAGGTCAAATGCCTATCCCTGTCCCATAATCAGCTGATCATGTGTCACCAAAGTCATCCTTTAATGAAAGGCTTATAGGCATCTAGTACCACAGATAAATATTACGAACAGAAGTAACCAAATGGAAAAAAAATTAAGCAACTTTCTTAAACTGGTAAATTGCCTAGAATGAGTAAACTCTTTCTTAACCCCAGGCCTCAGAGAAAACAAAATCCTCTTCTCCTGGCAATTACTAGAGTAATGTGCAAATATGCATCGTCTGACAATACAAGTCATGGAGTTTTCACCTGGCACCCTAAATGGAAACACCCCCCACCATCTCAAGGAACAGCATTGCATGCGTGGCTTATTCCCACACTGAGTGGCAGTGGCATCTGGCACTTTCTGCCCAGTATGTGCAGCCTTAATAGGTGTTTCCCTAAACCAGACTTTGTTCTTGGCACAAGGGGAGGATAAGGTATGGCCAGCTCCCATTTACCATTGTCCTGACACATGACAGAGCTGAGCAAGAAATCCACTCCTCTGCACTCATGAATTTGAGACTTAGAATCATGAAAGTAAAAGTATTTTCACACATTGTAATTTCAGAGTCACTTAAGAAAACTTAAAAAAAATTTTCCTTTCATGCATATTTCATTATTCATCACCATGTTTTCTCTGCTGTAGCTAAGTGACAAAGCCCCAACTTCTGTGGGATGCAGCGAAAGCAGTCTTAAGAGGAAAGTATATAGCAATCCAGGCATACTTAAGAAGGAAGAACAATCCCAAATGAATAGTCTAATGTCACAATTATCGAAACTGGAAAAAGAAGAACAAATGAGGCCTAAGGTCACCAGACGGAGGGACATAATAAAAGATCAGAGAAGAAATAAACAAAATTCAGAAGAAAATCAATGAAACCAAGAGCTGGTTTTTCGAGAAAATAAACAAAATAGATAAGCCTCTAGCCAGACTTATTAAGAGAAAAAGAGAGACAACACACATCAACAGAATCAGAAACAAGAAAGTAAAAATCACGACAGACCCCACAGAAATACAAAGAAATATTAGAGAATACCATGAAAATCTATATGCTAACAAGCTGGAAAACCTAGGAGAAATGGACAACTTCCTAGAAAAATACAACCTCCCAAGACTGACCCAGAAAGAAACAGAAAATCTAAACAGACCAATTACCAGCAACAAAATTGAATCGGTAATCAAAAAACTACCCAAGAACAAAACCCCCGGGCCAGATGGATTTACCTCAGAATTTTATCAGACATACACAGAAGACATAATACCCATTGTCCTTAAAGTTTTCCAAAAAACAGAAGTGGAGGGAATACTCCCAAACTCATTCCATCAAGCCAGCATCACCCTAATAGCAAAAGCAGGCAAAGACCCCACCAAAAAAGAAAACTGCAGACCAATATCCCTGATGAATGTAGATGCAAAAAAACTCAACAAAATATTAGCAAACTGAATTAAAAAATACATCAAGAGGATCATACACCGTGACCAAGTGGGATTCACCCCAGTGATGCAAGGATGGTACAACATTCGAAAATCCATCAACATCATCCACCACCTCAACAAGAAGATAGACAAAACCACATGATCATCTCCATAGATGCTGAAAAAGCATTCGATTAAATTCAACATCCAGTCATGATAAAAACTCTGAACAAAATTGGCATAGAGGGCAAGTACGTCAACATAATAAAGGCCATAAATGATAAACCCACACCTACCATCATACTGAACAGCGAGAGGCTGAAAGCTTTTCCTCCGAGATCGGGAACAAGACAGGGATGCCCACTCACCTCCCTGTTATTGAACATAGTACTGGAGGTCTAAGCCACAGCTATCAGACAAAACAAACAAATGCAAGGAATCCAGATTGGTAAAGAAGAAGTCAAACTGTCACTATTTGCAGATGACATGATATTGTACACAAAAAACCCTAAAGACGCCACTGCAAAACTATTAGAACTAATATCGGAATTCAGCGAAGTTGCAAGATAAAAAATTAACACACAGAAATCTGTAGCTTTCCTATACTCTAACAATAAACTAATAGAAAGAGGAATCAGGAAAACAATTCCATTCACAATAGCATCAAAAAAAAAAAAATACCTAGGAATAAACCTAACCAAGGAAGTGAAAGACCTATACCCTGAAAACTATAAGACACTCTTAAGAGAAATTGAAGAGGACACTAACCAATGGAAACTCATCCCATGCTCTTGGTTAGGAAGAATTAATATCATCAAAATGGCCATCCTGCCAAAAGCTATATACAGATTTAATGCAATCCCTATCAAATTACAAACAACATTCTTCAACGAACTGGAACAAATAGTTCAAAATTTCATGTGGAAACACCAAAGACCCCAATAGCCAAAGCAATCCTGAGAAGAATCAAGGGGGGGGGATCTAGCTCCCCAACTTCAAGCTCTACTACAAAGCCACAGGAATCAAGACAATTTGGTACTGGCACAAGAACAGAGCCACAGACCAGTGGAACAGAATAGAGATGACAATAACCCAAACATACATGGTCAATTAATATACAATAAAGGAGCCATGGACATACAATGGGGAAAGGACAGTCTCTTCAACAGATGGTGCTGGCAAAACTGGCCAGCTACATGTAAGAGAATGAAACTGGATCACTGTCTAACCCCATAGACAAAAGTAAATTTGAAATGGATCAAAGACCTGAATGTAAGTCATAAAACCAGAGAACTCTTAGAAAAAAACATAGGTATAAATCTCTTCAACATAAACATGAGCTACTTCTTCATGAACATACCTCCCTGGGCAAGGGAAACAAAAGCAAAAATGAACAAGTGGGACGAAATCAAGCTGAAAAGCTTCTGTACAGCAAAGGACACCATCAATAGAGCAAAAAGGTACCCTACAGTATGGGAGAATATATTCATAAATGAGATCTGACAAAGGATTGACATCCAAAATATATAAAGAGCTCACACATCTCAACAAACAAAAAGCAAATAATCCAATTAAAAAATGGGCAGAGGAGCTGAACAGACAGTTCTCCAAAGAAGAAATTCAGATAGCCAATGGACACATGATAAGATGCTCCACATTGCTAGTCATCAGAGAAATGCAAATTAAAACCACAA
Source organism: Manis javanica (assembly GCF_040802235.1). Classification (NCBI taxonomy): domain Eukaryota; kingdom Metazoa; phylum Chordata; class Mammalia; order Pholidota; family Manidae; genus Manis; species Manis javanica. The sequence goes on from NC_133156.1 coordinate 4,542,595, forward strand.
TGAGATATCACCTCACACCAGTAAGGATCACCATCATCGAAAAGACAAACAACAAATGTTGGCGAGGTTGTGGAGAAATGGGAACCCTCCTACACTGCTGGTGGGAATGTAAATTTGTTCAACCATTGTGGAAAGCAGTATGGAGGTTCCTCAGAATGCTCAAAATAGAAATACCATTTGACCCAGCAATTCCACTTCTAGGAATTTACCCTAAGAATGCAGCACTCCAGTTTGAAAAAGACAGATGCACCCCTTTGTTTATCGTTGCACTATTTACAATAGCCAGATATGGAAGTAACCTAAATGTCCATCAGTAGATGAATGGATAAAGAAGATGTGGTACATATACACAATGGAATGTTACTCAGCCATAAGCAAAAAACAGATCCTATCATTCGCAACAACATGGATGGAGCTACAGGGTATTATGCTCAGTGAAATAAGCCAGGCAGAGAAAGACAAGTACCAAATGATTTCACTCATGTGTGGAGTAGAACAACAAAGGAAAACTGAAGGAACAATACAGCAGCAGAATCACAGAACCCAAGAATGGACTAACAGTTACCACAGGGAAAAAAGGGACTGGGGAGGATGGGTGGGAAGGGAGGGATAAGGGCGGGGAAAAAGAAAGAGAGCACTAAGATCAGCATGTATAGTGTGTGGGGGGCACAGGGGGGGATGTGCAACACAGAGAAGACAAGTAGTGATTTTACAGCATCTCACTACAGAAATGGACAGTGACTGTGAAGGGGTATGTGGGGGGGACTTGGTGAAGGAGGGAGCCTAGTAAACATAATGTTCTTCATGTAATTGTCACCAAAATAAAAAAAAAAAAAGATACAAACTTAGAATCATATATTGAAGCGTATACAGATTTAGAGTTTTTTATATCTTCCTGGTAAATTGAAATTTTTATTATTATGAAACTTCTTTTTATCTCTAGTAATATTTCTTGTTTTAAAGTTTTATCTGATGTTCACTCTCTTCTGCTTGGGGTTTGAAAAGAGTACTTTTTTAAATCTTTTTATTTTCAACCTCTTTATTTTCATATGTGAGATATGTTTCTTAGACTCAGAATGGAATTCTTGGTGGTTTTTAATCCCATCTGCTCTGACCAAATTTTCCAATTTATAAAGCACTGTACTCCATTTACATTTATTACAATTATCTAGATGCAAGGAGATTTTTAAGATTGTGGAAACATTTATCAGAAGGGGAAAGGAAAAACTAAAAAGACTGAAAATAGAAGGAAGGAAAGGGAAATGATGACTGGTGGGGTAAGTTCTAGAGGTGGCGGACAGCATGATATCGAGAGTCCCGAGCACAGAACGAGGGGCGGTGTTGCAGAGGACACCGGGGGGACAGGCACAGACCTCCGCTTGGTGGTGGTGTGAAGCTGTGTGGGAAGTTGCAGGATGCTCACAATTATCCAGTACACAAGAGTCTTTGCTTCAGAGCCAAATACTAGGCTTCTAAAGGTCAGAGTTTGGTAGTTCTTGGCCTGCTGTCTTGTGGGCTGGGGTGCAAGGACAAAACAAGCCTAAGCACAGGAACGCCCAGCCGAGTGTGTTTGCTTTACCACGATGACTGAGTTGTTTAGGAAAAATACAGGGTGCAAAGACTAGAGTTTAGATATCCTCGAGAAGAAACTGAGCAAGGTATATGCTAATCCCTGGACGGTTTAAACAAACATCGTGCACTGGAAATGTTTCACAGATCTGATCTTCCTGAGGCCTGGTGGCTTGAGGACAGGCAGGCATCACGTGTCTGGCTTCAAGCTCTTCATGAGACCATACTTAAGCCAAACTGGGAATGATGAAATCCTTCCTTCTCACGCATCCAATTGGCATTTATGGACACACAACTGTAGAGATAAGAAATGGCTCTGGAAGATGTGTGTGTGTGAAAACCCATACTCAACAATGGCTAATGCTTGGCCTGACCACAGACTGTACAAAGGCAAACCACCTGAGAAGCAAAGGAATATATGGTGAAAATAAAATAAAATGCCCACTTAATGTGTAGGCAGTTTAATTTTTATGGTTAAGTAGTACAGGAAAAAGAATGTAAATAAGCCTTCCTACATATTTCTCAAACCCCCTAGTCTCTATGTTGTCACCATACTTCTATGGCCATATTTAGGTTATACCTTTTTAGTATTCTGATTTTTCAGAAATGGTAAAATACATGCATCCAGAGCAAAAGAGTGCCTCCCCACTACATATTTTCAGAATGTTTACTACCTCTCTTCATTCTTCTATTACTTTTAGCACCAAAGTCAAATTTTAATTAATTCTGAGACACTAAGCTAATCATCAGACTAATCAATTACATGGGAGGAAGAAATGTAAAATTAGGGAAAATAATTCACAGAGATGGAAAGAAGGGGAAAATATGCTGGTCAAAGTTATTTATTCTGGGAAAGTTTTTTCTCCCTCTACACATGACCTAAAAGTACATCTTAGTTCTGAGTCTTTGAAAAGAATTCTGAGTTTTAAATCAATGGAAGTTTTTTTGCAAATTAGCTGAGCTTTTACTCAGCAAGGTTTCCTGGCTATTATGGACAAGTTCACAATACCTTATGGAAACAGGCGTACAGACAGAGGGGCCACATCTGTTCAGCATTCCTGTCCTTACTCCAGGAATGCTGGATACACCAGCAACCTTGAGAAAGCCATTTGTAAATGTCTTACTAACTTATCTTCAGTCCCTGTAAAAACAAGTCCCTAAGCAAGTAGCAATTCTCACATCACCCAAAGTCTTGTCATTTGACAAGAGCAAGGGAATTAATGGCAAACCACCACCGAGTGGATCCATCATCAGGTACCACAGTTCAGATCACTCCTGGGTGATTTCTCCAAAGTGTTTGTGAACTGAGGTTTAGAGTTCTACCTGCATGTTAGGTTTTAACCATAAAAAGGATCTTTCATGCACTGAGAGTACCTGGCTGGGCCTTGGAGCTGTTCCTGAGCTCTGTTTCTAGCCCCATGGTGCTAGTGAGCCCTGCCACTTGGAAAACCACAGTATGCAGACCTGTCCATCAGAACGGTGGAGGGAAATGGACCAAATCAATTTTTAGCAATCACACTTCTATACAAAGAATGAATAAAATGTCTGGCGGGGTGGAAGATGGGAGGTCTGGAGGCTCTGGGAGAGTAGAAGGTGATCTCTGAGGGACAGTCTGGGGTGTTCTATTCTGTTATTAAAGGTGAAATTACTAACCCTCTTCCAGGAAATGAGTCAAGATTTAGAAGAAAAGGTAGAAGTTTTATGGTGAGTTGGAGCATGGGAGAGGTTAATGAACTGGTGGGCAACGTGAAGAGAAGTTCCAGGCACACGTTAAGGAAGTGACTCTCACAGGACCAAGGAGCCCCAACCAGCACAAGCTCGCCCAGGAGAAATTTTATGGTTCAAGTATTACTCAATACTTGATGTGTCAGAACATAGTGTACCCTTGATTTGAGAAGGGTCAATTTCATTTATCCCCTGCCTGTGTTTCCAGAAGCCACGTGGATGGCCCCCTACGTCCTGTCCAGAGTCCCATTTCCCATTCTTCAGCCACACTGGGCCAGTACACAAATCTAGACTTACTTTCTGTGCATATGTTCTTGAGGATGACATTTCCTCTCTTGAAACACCCTTTGATCCCTTTTAATGCTTATTAAATGCCAAGCCCTTTACAAAGATTTCCCTGATCCTTCTAATTTGGATATAATCTCATCCTCCTTCAGAGGAGGACCTATAGCATTCTCTACTTACAATGAAAATTAATCTTTCATTATTTATTCGGGTTATCTTGCCCTAATCTTTTCCTGTTTCCAATAGATTGTTAAACTTTGTGAGTATATGATACTTATTTAAATTCTCATTGGGTCCTCACATGTACCCAACACAACTCTTGCACACAGAATGTGTACAATACATACCTGTTAAAAGAAAATTGGATCAACATTTGTTGAATGATACTGAATTGATGCTATGAAAATGGCTCCCATATATGCGAGCTCATTTACTGAAAAATGGGACCAAGGTTCCATACAGCATGGGGTTCTGGGGGCTGGAATAGAAGTGGGGGTGAGGAGGATTTGATGCCAGGGCTGAAGACTATGGCGCTAATGGCATTCACAAGACAGCATGTCAGGGAGGCCAGTGTTGAGAATGAAACAGTCCAAAAGGAGCATCAACTGAAGAAGCAGCAACCAGGTTTCCCAAGAGAAAATAAGCTGGCCGGGCAGAGGACCGGCTAGGAAGTACGGCTGAAGAATCTTCTCACAGATACTGGAGTGAAAAGATTGGAATCTGGTTGAAGAATTAAGTGCAGTTAGTTCTTTATGAGACTCTCCCTCCTGTATTGTTTTATCCAGTGAGATTTCCAGCCTGTGGTTGCCATTATCGTAGTTCAGATACCATCACTATAACGTGGAAGAAGTTCCTACCAGCTACTCTGCAGTGCGTCATCCTAACAACTCAGAATCCGTTCTTCTCAACCTTCCTTTCACAGTAAGCCTTCAGGGTGCTCTTGCAATGCCTTGTTGTGACCAAATTCTGCTACAGCTCTGCAAGCAGGTGAGGTGAGCGGCCTTGTCTAGCCCTGATTACACTGAGAGGGCAGGACACACCACAGACACCTCCGCCTGTCAGTGACAGAGCCTGGACTTAATCTCCTAGAATCGGATTGTCAGGTTGTGGCTCTTCCGACTTTGGCTTTTTGAGGGTTCGGGATCTAGTGATTATCATGAGGCACAGTGAAAAGGGTTCTGAAAGTAAACACATCCAAGTCCCACTTTGTTCACTGATAAAATTTACGGCTTAATGTGAGTCTCTCTTGGCTTCAGCCAGCTTGCTTTTGAAATGGGATAGTAATGCCAAGTCGCCCGGTGTGTAAAATTTTGAAGGTGGTGAACTTGACACAATAGGTTCTTGAGGCTCTTTTCTTAAATCAGTTACGTTAATATTTCTTGAGCACTTGTTTATGAGGGACTCAGGACTGAACAAGACAGGGCTGCTCCCTGTAAGTGCCCACACTCTGTGCTTTGGACTGTTTATCCCATCACACCGATCTGCCCTGAGGCATCAGTACCTTCCAGGGCTCTAGCAAGTCTCTGCCATCTAGATAAGTATTGATGGTGAAATCAGACATTTGTCCCATAACTCTCCAAGTGTTTATGTAAAATGAAGACAATAAAACACACTACTCAATGAGGGTGTACCAAGGATGAAATGAAATGGGAATTTAGAAGGGATTTATAAATTGTGAAAAGCTGTGGAAATGTAAATGGTGTGACCGTTTATTCTGCATATGCAGAAAGCCTCTGAGCCCCTGTCTGAGGAAGACCAAGGGGGAAATGGGCAGGATGAAGTTCGTCATTGGCCTGGCACTTTTCAGGCGTGTCTGCCCTCTAGCGGCTGTGGTCCATGGCTGCTTCAAGGGAGGGGTGCCTGGAGAAGAACGGAGCACGCCTGTCTGGGAGGGTAAAGAAGGGTTCGGCAGGGAACTCAGCCTTGTCCTCACTGTCCTCCTCTGTAGGAGACATTGCCCACATCCCTTTGACCTATCTTCAGGTATAGTGGAAGGCACAAGCTTTGGGGGTGAACAGACCTGCCCCTGTCATTTACCACCAACCTGAGCCAATTTACCTAATTTCCCTTAGCTTTAGCCCCCCGTTTGCATGGGAAGAATACCCAATTTGAGCTTTTTGTAAAGGTACAATGAAATAATTTATATAGAATAGTCTGCACAGTACCTGGCACATTTTAAGCACTTTAAAAAAGGCTTTTATTGCCTTCACACTTTACTCATATTTCTGGGTTCATACTGGCAGGTTACTTGGGGCTGGGAATATATATTTAGCCCTTAAATCATCTTAGATACTTCCCCAATAAGCAAATGTTCCCTTTCTATCCTTTTCAAAGGGAAAATTGTTAGCCTGGAATTGTAAATTCTATAAATACAAGGTTAGATAATCTGCCTACCTAACCCTGTTCTGATTTCCCTCTTCAGATTTGTGGGACTATTTGCTGCTCTCACTGGGGACTGCCTGCTGCCCAGCAGGGCTTCTGATGGAACAGTTTATGAGCCTCTGACGTAAAAGATTGTCTTACTAATGAGGCACATTCCCAGGATGGGCAGATCTTCTTTCTTCACAAGCTGAACACAAGTGAAGCTCACTGGGTAACCCCTCCTCCTGCTTTCCCTCTGGTCCACCCTGCACATCCCTGACCAAAAGGCTGTGTGGCCAGTCACATCACCCTGTCTGTGCTTTGTTGGGAAGACATCAATTTGAGGAGGAAGACATAATCTGGTATTCCCAAGATGGATTTTGTTTACTGCTATCATAATCTTTCAGGCATTTGAAAGGATAGGTCCTTAAGTATCACAGAGGGAACAAATCGGATGACTCCAGGAAAAGTTGCTCAGCCTCCAAGAGGGGAGCTGGCCTCTGCTGGTACTGGTTCACAGGACCAACTGTGCCTCTCTGAACTTGGCATCTGAAGGAAAATCTGAAGGAGGTAAAGGTCAGCTATCTGGGAGAAACTGTTCCAAGCTGAAGGAACAAACAAGTGGATGGCGTGTTTGAGAAACATCAGGGAAGCTGGTTTGACTAAAAAAGAGCAAGCAAGGGAGGATCTGAGGTCTGAGAGAGAAGACGGCTTTATAAGGACTCCGGCTTTTTCTCTGAGTGAGATGGAGAACAAGGGTTGGCTGGAAGAGTGACCTAACATGTCGTTTGGTTTCTGTATTAAAAAAAGGCTACAGAAAGGCAGGCGCAGAAGCAGGGAGAACAGTTAGGAATTCTTGCAGTTGTCCAAGTAAGAGATGCCCGTATCATGGACAAAGTAGATCCTGGACATAATGTGACATTAAGACCTAAAGATCTTCTGAATTGGCTGTGTGGTGTTGGAGAAAGACAGGAGTCACAGATGAGTCCAAGCATTTTCGCCTGAGCAACTAGGAGGATCAAGGTGCTATTACTAAGATGGGAAGATGGCAAGAAGGGCTGGTTTCGGATGGACAGCCAGGAGTTGGATTTTGGACATGTAAAACTTGAGATGACTAGCAGACAGCCAAGAGATATCAATTCAAGATTTGGTTACATGACCTGGAGATTAGGGGAAAATGTCAGGCTTGAGATATAGATTTAAAGGAATTCAGTATACAGACAGTATTTAAAACCAAGACAGATGAGATCACCAAGGAGATGAGTACAGATAGAGAAGAAGTCCAAGCACTAAGTCTTGAGGCACTCCAATGTTTGGAGGTCATGGAGGTGAGGAAGAAGCACTGAAGGAGATTAAGAGGAGCAGGCAATAAGGTAGTAATCAAACTGGGGAGCCAAGGGAATAAAGTATTACAAATAGGGAGTGATCAATGTTCCAAACGTTAGTGATTGGTCAATTGGAATTGACTAGTCTGGCAACATGGGGGTCACTGTCGACCTTGAAAAGGAATTTTGACCGTGTCCTATATCCAGATTATAAAATCAGTATTATAGCTTGTTAGTTTGTTTACATTTCTTTATATAGCACTTAGGTGGTATACTAGTTCCTCTTAGGCAGAGGAAGCGTGATGTCTCATTCACTCTGGGTCCTGACGTAGAGTAAGGAGCTCAATGAATATATGTGGAATGAACACGCAAATGCATGAAAAAGAGCAATTTCAGTATTGGCCTAGGATGTCCACTGTGTAAGTCTGCACTGCCTCAGAATTACTGGATCAGAAAGAGATCTGCCACCAGATGGGACTGGACTTGAATCACAGGATACAGATGACTATCCTATTCTTAATGACACTGTCATTCTGTCTCATTTTTTGCATAGCATTGTCATCATCATCATCATCCAATAAACACATTCTGTTCATCCTTCCCTCACAGTCCATCTTAGAGTGGTCATTCAACTTTAATTTACCAACTTCTCATATACCTCATTATTATAAACTCCGTAATACAATATGCATATTGCTGTAGTATTGATCGTCTTTATGTTCAGAATTTCAAGGGCCTTTGGTGGCATCTTCCTGCTATATATTGTACTTAATATCATTTCTTTGGCTTTGAAGAATGCCTGTAATTTAATAATTCAAGTGAAGATGTTTATCGAGTGGGGTTGTGTGCCAGATAGACAATTCTCTTTGGAGATACAATGGTGAGCAAGTTAGACATGATCATGGCCCTGAAGGAGCCTGCAGTCTAATGGAGTTATGTGGCAGAGACATCAAACAATCAATTACAACAAAGGGTGATAAGTGGCATGAGAAGGGAAGTGCTGTCCGTTTCATACATATCTTCTATCCTTGGTCTTCCTTTATATACTTTATGTGTGTTCCTGGGTGATTGCATTCACCCTCTTGGACTCAACGAATGACTCCCAAATCGCGAGCTCCAGCTCAGATCTTTCTAAATATGTCCAACCAATGTTTATTGGGTCTTTCCACTTGGGAGTCTCAGAATCACCTTCAAACTCAACATATCAAAAACAGAATCAAGCACCTCCGTTAACCCTCCTATGCATACATACCAACACCTTAGCTGTTTTTCTCTTTCTGAGCCACCGTAATCTACAGTGCCATTGAGTCAACTGCCCACTTAGACACCAGAGCATTCACCTTGGCTTCCGGTTCTACCTCGTCCCACTTTAGCAATCTGTTACTAGTTCTATTCATTCATTCTTCTCAATATCTCTTGCCTCTCCTCAGTTGTCTCCATTTCTATGACCATTACATAACATCTGTGAACATTTGCTGGACCTTTGTTATGTACCAGGTTCTCTACTAAGTGCTTTCAATGTGTTTCCTTATTTATTCCTCATACCACTGGGTAAGCTTCAGTGAACGCAAGAGCTATTCTCACTTTTACAGACAGGAAAATGAGGTGTACATAGGTTAAGCACTTTGCAGGGATCACCTAGGTGGTAGGTGAAGGAGCCTCGTAGCATAAACCAGTGTCACGAACCACTAAACCCTTAGTTTAAGCAACTTCACCATCTCTGACTCCGGATTTCTATGACAGCCTCCAACCATGACTTTTTCAAAGCTTCACCACAGACATGAGTGAAATGATATTTCCACTTGAAGTCATTTAATTTATCTACCTGTCACCCTTAGGATAAATACCAAAGCCCCTAACAGAGCTTTTGCCCTTGTTTTTCGTGATCTGGCCTCTGAGTATTTCTTAGGCTTTCCCGTCCCCCTTCCCCCATTCCCCGTCCAGCCCACGGCTCTAAAGCACTTTCTGCAGTTCCGCAGACATGCTTCCTCTCACCTCCGGGTCTCATGTCTCCTCTGTCTGGGAAATCTTACTCTATGACTGATCTGCTTCTGTCACATATCCCACTTCTTAGCAAGAAAGGTCCAGAAGGAAGTATTATTTTACCTATTCTGCTTTTTATTTGTTCCTGTTAAAAATCAATAGGATGGGAAAAAAATCAAGAGGATGTATTGACACAAATGATGGGACTAAACATGAGAACCTCCTCCTTTTTAGTGACTCTGTCCTGATGACAGTCACAATTGTGTGACAAAGGACATGTGCAGATCTGTGGAGTGCACTGTGTTGAGGGGAGTGGACAGGGGGCTTGAGTGCTTATTGCTGAATATTCCTGAAGCCTCCTGCCCCCGACTCTCCCCAGATTTAGAGGAAGGAGATGCCTTGAAGCCTGGGGTCGGTGTATCAAGCTTGCATGATTAGTACCATATTTCCCTTTCTGAGCTATTTAGGATCAAAAAGAAAAAAATGTTAGAAAAAAATCGATGTCAAGTATAAGACTGGAAACAAAGCATAGTTGGAACAAATTAGAACCAAACTTCCATCATGAGGGTTCAATAATCAAAGAAAACAACTTTTCTCCTCTTGGGAACTGTATTTTCCTCAAGTTTTGGGAATACTAAGGGGAATGCTCAGACTATTTGGCCCATGCAAGACTACGACAAGGTCCTGCTACACCTCTGATGGCCCTGCAGCCACTTACCTGCCTTCAAACTACACCTCATCTCATTTCTTCATGGGGCACCATGTCTTTAGGGGCAGAAGGTGATAGCAGCATTTCCTGGAGATCTTGCAAAGACACCAAACCTCCCCTGGTAAATTTGCAGCAAACCTCTCATTCCTTAGGGTGAAAGGGGGCAGCATCAAGGATCTTTTAAGGAATGGAGGCCGTTTGCAAAACTTCACCACATAGACTGTTTAGAATAGTGATTCTTCTTTTCTAGCTTTCTTATGTTCTCTTGGTGTTTATATTCTAAGTGTACCTACTTGCATACTATTGTATATCTGAATACTCTTCTAAAACGTTTTTCATTTCTTCTGACAGGAATGAAGACCTGGTTTCTGAGTTGGAGCATCTCAGAGGAAAGGCGCTGACACAATATTAAGTGGTCTTAGGGGCTTTCTCTGATTGTCCCTTTTGATGCCCAGCAAAGCCACTCTCTGTCTTTCACATCATCTCGTCATTTTTTTAAATTTGTATTAAGGAATAATAATATGCTGAGGTATAATGAGATATTACTATTTCTCTCTCTTCCAATTAGAATGTACATTCATGAAGGTGGGGACCTAGAATAATGCTTGGCACATAATAGTTGCTCAATAAGTATCTGTTGAAGAATGGGGTGGAGGCTTATTCAGACTGAGAAGCACAGAAGCGGGTGGCAGGCAGGGATAGGAGTCCCAGCACCACAGTAGTAGATTCAAATGCTTCTGGAACGATTGATGACTGGGTCACCTCTTCCCCTAGTCCCATTAAGCACCCAACCCAGGTCAGTGAGCTGGCCACATCAGCATCCTTCTCTCACAGGGCATCAAAAGCTGTTCAGAGGACCTGAAAGCACTCAGTCTGTTTCAGCTGTGGATGCAGAAGTTTGGATGGATAAAAGCTGCTATCAATTTTTTTACTTAAGATGCTAATTGTTAAATCTGCCTTTGTCTTCCCCCTCCTTCACTTTTCTAAGGCTTCTGGAAAGGAAAGAAAATTTTAAGTACATGCAGATGGGATGAAGAGGACAGGCAAAGATTTAGGTCTTTTGGAAGTGAAGTCGATTTTTTAAGTGTTAAATAAATGAGTGAGATTCCCAGTTTAAAAGCATGGAGTTCAAGGACAATTAAGCAAATAAAAGTCTCACTTTTGAACTCAGAACGTGACAGCTGATTGATTTAATGGATTTTCAGCTCAGCCAAACTGCCTTTTAGGAAACAGCTAATGCTGTCTTTCTCATGACAACTGTTCTTGTTTTTTTTCCACCTCAGGTCATCCATAAGCCCCCGAGTTTCTTTATATTTCAGCCTGAATGTAGATCATTCTCAAATTTCTTTCTGTATCCAAGCTCCTATTCAGAATTTCTTCCATAAGCATGGTTTGAGCTGAACCACTGATTTTTACTTGTAATATCTCATTAAGCTAAGCAACTTCCCTACCTCTTCAAAGTCCGCTTTCTAGTAGTGGGAATACTGGAGGGCGCCAGGTCACCACAGAGGCCAAGGGTGCAGAAGGAGCTCCAGGCAGCTCCTGCCTGCTCACAGCGTGGGCCGCAGCGGCCCTGCCCGGCACTGCATGAGGACTGAAGGGCGGCTGCTGCCTAAGCAGGTGTGTTTGAGTGTCTGAATGAGGCTGTTCTGTGCGAACTTCAGAATAGCCTTTGTACCAAAGTTTTACACCAGTTGCCCGGATGCCTTCCCCAGCAATGTTGCATTCTCACTAGGAGGTGGTGAGCTCCCGGGAGCCACTGAGGAACACAGAAGGAAACCTGGGGAAGTTGAGGCGCTACCCTTGAGTTCTGGTACACTAGGAAGCTGTGATGGCGTCATGGGCCAGGAAAAAGGACAGCTGTGTGTGTCTATCTGTTGTTTTGGATTTGGAGTAAGCTCCATGGTAGACATCTTGTATGCACTTTCTGAAAAAGAGAACATTTCCCCACAGCATTTTGTTTACATATTTACAATACTGCTGGAAATGTTCATAGTCATAGTCTTGGGGAGATTGAAGAATATGTTAAAATTCTGTAGCTTGCCAATCTAATAAGGGCTAAGGGAAGAAAAGAGGTTATTTCTGAATGCTTGTAACTCTTGCATTCCATATTTCACATATGGATGTTAACCATATTGTGGTTAGGCAAACCATATTTGATTTTTATTAATGCTTTACGTTTCTTCCCCTTGAGGAAATATAACTCTTGTACCTCAAAGATTAACGTATCCTCACAATGTTCTGGAGATGGACAAGCAATATTCACCCAGCTCCCCTCCCACTACCCACTTTACTCCCGTCTCCTCAAGCAAATAGAGCTTTCAGTGCATATTATCATCAACAAGAAAAGTGGGAGCCTGGGAATTTTTGGAGAGACAAACCTGGGACTAGAGCTGGAGAAATGACATCATGTTCCTAGTGCCTCCAGATGACAACAGTGCAATCTTAGAAAAAGTTAACATCTTAGGGCCACAATTTCCTCACCTACAAAATTGAATAGGCCAGGTAATTTGTATGGTCTCTTCAAGCTCAAATTCTCAGGTTCGTGTACAGAAGGCAGCAGAGAGCCACACAGAATGCAGTAGACTCTTTTTTTTTCTCAGAGAGATAATATGCACACTGCGACTCATAATAAAGAATATTCACCAGGTAGACAATTTGTCTCTACCGTGACCATAGCTTCCACAGGGAAAGGGAGAAAAAGAGGAGAGAGACTAAACAAGAAAAAGAGTTTGCAATTAAAAATAAAATAGATAAGGGAAGTTTATGCTGAATTAAAAACTTACATGCATCAAAAGCAGCACTTGGTGTATGCAGAGGAGGTGAACAGGCGCAAGAGGATAAATGACTTTTAAAAAGGAGACACTATTTACATAAACCCCAACGCAATCTACACAGTATTTTATTTAAAGCATTCCATAATCCAGATCTTAGCAAATGAGAATTACTGGATGGACAAGTTTATTCTGCTATCTTTAAACCTTTGAAATTTTGTAACTCATTTTTAATGGGAAAATTTCTAAAATGCACATTTCCTTGTTTTATGAGACAGAGTAGACTCCACAGAATATGTCATCTCAATATAACTAATTCTTGGGAGTATGAGTATCGTTCATCATTCAGTTTGGGCTCTGCTTGCTCACCGTGCTCATTTTGTAGCTACTGACTGAGATGCAGGCATAAACTGTAGTAGATTGTGGGCTGAGGAAGTGTAGACACACTTGTGGTCCCAAAATACATTTTTTGGTTATTACTGCTTTGGAAACGCCCTGGTATCAGTTGGCATCATACTCATTTGCCCTCTTATCATAAAGGTGGCCTGAGGCTAACAGCTAAGTGAATTCCTGAGGGGTTTAGCCTAGCTGCCTCTCAGGACATGACTCACCTAGGCAAGGCCATCTGTCTAATGAACGCTGTCGGGCCCTATCACTGGCAAGCACGTTAGTACACTATCACCTCCTGGACCGCAGCTCCTTGTCAGCCCAGGCCACCCCTTCTCTCTGTGTTACTGGTCGTGCCTCTCTGCAGTCCCTTCTGCCAGGGCGTTTGCTCTGAGGTACAATACTGCGCTAACATAACGGACAAGCAAGGGCCTCTTTTCCTCTGGCCAGCCAATCAACTGATCGCATTGAGTTAATGTCATCTTCAGCGACTGGATTTAAAAATTGGGTTTAATGAGAGTTGGATGTTCAACAGTGGGTGATTTTCACTTAAGAGACAATTTAATGATTAATGAAACACACCAATATATCAGCCATTACTACAGTTATCCAAATACACTGAATTTTTTGGCCATGACACACATCCCCTGACCTCCTGTAAATACACCAAGTGTTTCTCTATTCCACGAGTTCCTATTCCTTGAACAGGCAAGGCCCGGAAGGCATGACAATGGTGGACAGAAGGAAAGCAGGGATATTCTACTCCTTATAGTGCAGCCTGACATCCAGAGAAGGTGTTAGTTTATTAAAGAAAAAATAACAAGCTTGAAGCCACACAACTGGTAACAAATAGATTTTGGATTATTTTGATAACATTTTAGGTATATATTTGCCAAAAAAAGGCTATGACTTAAAACCAAGAGAAACATCATAATTATGATAACAAGTTCAAGACAGTTATCTATCAGAGTTCATAATGTCTTCCCTTGCTTCCTGTCATTTACCACAGTCAGGGAAATATTTCATGTTGTTGCATGCATGCATGATATTGGAATTTTCTCAAATTTACTATGTGTTTGAAGCTTTCTACCAGTTTTTATATTTTATGTGCACATTGCCTATCTGTGACAAATTCAAAATTTACTGTCTTGCCACTTCCTTTTTCCCAGTTCTGACTGATACATTTACTTTGTGCACAGTGCTACATCAAAATCTATTCACACATATTTTATACTATGACTGGCTTTTCAGGCACAGCATTCTCTGTACAGAAAAACTCAAATTTGCATTTATAGTATGACAAAGAAGGGGTCAGATTTTATTGATCAGTAAATCTGTTGCTTTTATATTTACTGATGTCAATATATTTTTCTTTACTCCTATGGTTTTCACCTATTGCCAAGATTTGTTGGAATACTGCTGCATCTATAGATTATGATTTTTCTTTTGGTTCTAATAAATGGTATATGGCATTTCTGTGAGGAAAATATTTCTCCCACAAGAGCAGAACAAAATCACTTGCTGTACCTAAGCATGATAAACAAAGTACTTAATTTCCTCCAAAGTTCTTTGTGAAGTCTAGAGGTATCTTCTAGTTAGGTGTATCTTCTAAGTGCCAGTTCAGCTTGTACAGAGACGAATGCCTCTACGTTTGCTGAACATTAATTTAGCATGTTAGGGCTGATCACCCATGAGACACATCCCTACTTCACCAGCCGTGTAGTTCCGATCTCCTTCTGGCACATCTTAAGAACTGATACTTGTCATACACATGTGTGGGGTTTCCCAAACCCACACAGTGCTCCTCCTCATATTTTATTATCAGAGTTCCCACCACTGTTTTCCCCCAACCAGATATCTCGTTACAGGATGATTACTGCTGTAACTTTATAGCAGTTCAAGTAAACCCATGTGTGAAATATCATCTAACAAAGTAAAGAGGATCCTTTATACAGGAAATTTTTGTCCCAGTGTCACTGGAGCTCTTAAGCAGCTAAAATGGGTGATGATGGCTTTCATTTAGGGTTTAAAAAAAAAACAAACTCCCAGTTTAAATTCACTTTCATTGATAAAATTTCTGTGTTTCTTTAAAACCATTTTTATTTCTGGTTCAAATTCAGGCACACTCAGAAAGGAAAAAAGTGGTTTGCTTTGATGATGTTAGTATAACAGTGCACAAATATCCTGTTTATTTATGACATGAAATTTAAAACACCATCTAATTCTGAAAGAGATTTGAGGTGGTCCATGGAGGTACTAACTTTGCTCTCATCTAAGCACCTTAAAATGTGATTTATGCTGGTTGTTTTCTCCCATACATCTGCCACTTCTTGACATCTGGTGGTTAATGTCTGCGAGTGAAACACAACTTCTACATAAAGTATAAAACATCCTCTCATCTGTGAGTTCTTGGCAAGCACTGAAAAAACTGCAAGATGAAACAAGCTGAAATTGTACACTAGGCACAGAAACTATACACTAGGCTATTTTAAAGACGAACGCAGATTGAAAGATAAAATCACTTTTCAAAAGGCATTTCTGGGGGGCGGAGCCAGGATGGCGGCATGAGTAGAGCAGTGGAAATCTCCTCCCAAAAACACATAGATCTATGAAAATATAACAAAGAAAACTCTTCCTAAAATAGAGACCAGAGGACACAGGACAACATCCAGACCACATCCACACCTGCAAGAACCCAGCGCCTTGCGAAGGGGGAGAGGAAGGCCACCAACCAACAAGAAGGAAAGCTCTTCCAGCTGTCACTTGGACCAGCTCTGCAAACTATCTCTATCACCATGAAAAGGCAAAACTACAGGCAGAAAAAGATCACAGAGACAACACCTGAGAAGGAGACAGACCTAACCAGTCCCCCTGAAAAGGAATTCAAAATAAAAATCATGAACATGCTGACAGAGATGCAGAGAAAAATGCAAGAGCAATGGGATGAGATGCAGAGAAAAATGCAAGAGCAATGGGATGAAGTCCGGAAGGAGATCCCAGATGCAAGGAAGGAGATCCCAGAAGTGAAACAATCCCTGGAAAGATTTATAAGCAGAATGGATAAGATGCAAGAGACCATTGAAGGAATAGAAGCCAGAGAACAGGAACGTGTAGAAGCTGACATAGAGAGAGAGAAGAGGATCTCCAGGAATGAAACAACACTAAGAGAACTATGTGACCAATCCAAAAGGAATAATATTCGTATTATAGGGGTACCAGAAGAAATAGAAAGAGGAAAAGGGATAGAAAGTCTCTTTGAAGAAATAATTGCTGAAAACTTCCCCAAACTGGGGGAGCAAATAATCAAACAGACCATGGAATTACACAGAACCCCTAACAGAAAGGATACAAGCAGGACAACACCAAGACACATAGTAATTAAAATGGCAAGGATCAAGGACAAGGAAAGAGTTTTAAAGGCAGCTAGAGAGAAACAGGTCACCTATAAAGGAAAACCCATCAGGCTAACATCAGACTTCTCAACAGAAACCCTACAGGCCAGAAGAGAATGGCATGATATATTTATTGCAATGAAACAGAAGGGCCTTGAACCAAGGATACTGTAACCAGCACGACTATCACTTAAATATAATGGCAGGATTAAACAATTCCAGACAAGCAAAAGCTGAGGGAATTTGCTTCCCACAAACCACCTCTACAGGGCATCCTACAGGGACTGCTCTAGATGGGAGCACTCCTAAAAAGAGCACAGAACAAAACACACAACATATGAAGAATGGAGGAGGAGGAATAAGAAGGGAGAGAAGAAAAGAATCTCCAGACAGTGTATATAACAGCTCAATAAGCGAGCTAAGTTAGGCAGTAAGATACTAAAGAAGCTAACCTTGAACCTTTGGTAACCACGAATCTAAAGACTGCAATGGCAATAAGTACATATCTCTCAATAGTCACCCTAAATGTAAATGGACTTAATGCACCAATCAAAAGACACAGAGTAATAGAATGGATAAAAAAGCAAGACCCATCTATATGCTGCTTACAAGAAACTCACCTTAAACCCAAAGACAAGCACAGACTAAAAGTCAAGGGATGGAAAAACATATTTCAGGCAAACAACAGTGAGAAGAAAGCAGGGGTTGCAGTACTAATATCAGACAAATAGACTTCAAAACAAAGAAAGTAACAAGAGATAAAGAAGGACACTACATAATGATAAAGGGCTCAGTCCAACAAGAGGATATAACCATTCTAAATATATATGCACCCAACAAAGGAGCACCAGCATACGTGAAACAAATACTAACAGAACTAAAGAGGGAAATAGACTGCAATGCATTCATTTTAGGAGACTTCAACACACCACTCACCCCAAAGGATAGATCCACTAGACAGAAAGTAAGTAAGGACACACAGGCACTGAACAACACACTAGAACAGATGGACGTAATAGACATCTATAGAACACTACATCCAAAAGCAACAGGATATACATTCTTCTCAAGTGCACATGGAACATTCTCCAGAATAGACCACATACTAGCTCACAAAAAGAGCGTCAGTAAATTCCAAAATACTGAAACTCTACCAACCAATTTTTCAGACCACAAAGGTATAAAAGTAGAAATAAATTCTACAAAGAAAACAAAAAGGCTCACAAACATATGGAGGCTTAACAACATGCTACTAAATAATCAATGGATCAATGAACAAATCAAAATAGAGATCAAGGAATATATACAAACAAATGACAACAACAACACAAAGCCCCAACTTCTGTGGGACGCAGCGAAAGAAGTCTTAAGAGGAAAGTATATAGCAATGCCGGCATACTTAAAGAAGGAAGAACAATCCCAAATGAATAGTCTAACATTACAATTATCGAAACTGGAAAAAGAAGAACAAATGAGGCCTAAAGTCAGCAGAAAGAGGGACATAATAAAGATCAGAGAAGATTGAGAAGAACAAAACAATAGCAAAAATCAACGAAACCAAGAGCTGGTTCTTTGAGAAAATAAACAAAACAGATAAGCCTCAAGCCAAACTTATTAATAGAAAAAGAGAATCAACACAAATCAACATAATCAGAAATGAGAATGGAAAAATCATGACAGACTCCACAGAAATACAAAGAATTATTAAACACTACTATGAAAATCTATATGCCAACAAGCTGGAAAACCTAGAAGAAATGGACAACTTCCTAGAAAAATACAACCTCCAAAGACTGACCAAGGAAGAAACACAAAAGTTAAACAAACCAATTACGAGCAAAGAAATTGACACGGTAATCAAAAAACTACCCAAGAACAAAACCCTGGGGCAGGACGGATTTACCTCGGAATTTTATCAGACACACAGAGAAGACATAATACCCATTCTCCTTAAAGTGTTCCAAAAAATAGAAGAAGAGGGAATACTCCCAAACTCATTCTATGAAGCCAACATCACCCTAATACCAAAACCAGGCAATGACCCCACCAAAAAAGAAAATTACAGACCAATATCCCTGATGAATGTAGATGCAAAAATACTCAATAAAATATCAGCAAACAGAATTCAACAGTATATCAAAAGGATCATACACCATGACCAAGTGGGATTCATCCCAGGGATGCAAGGATGGTACAACATTCGAAAATCCATCAACATCATCCACCACATCAACAAAAAGAAAGACAAAAACCACATGATCATCTCCATAGATGCTGTAAAAGCATTTGACAAAATTCAACATCCATTCATGATAAAAACTCTCAGCAAAATGGGAATAGAGGGTAAGTACCTCAACATAATAAAGACCATATATGATAAACCCACAGCCAGCATTATACTGAACAGTGAGAAGCTGAAAGCATTTCCTCTGAGATCGGGAACCAGACAGGGATGCCCACTCTCCCCACTGTTATTTAACATAGTACTGGAGGTCCTAGCCATAGCAATCAGACAAAACAAAGAAATACAAGGAATCCAGATTGGTAAAGAAAAAGTTAAACTGTCAGTATTTGCAGATGATATGATACTGTACATAAAAAACCCTAAAGACTCCACTCCAAAACTACTAGATCTGATATCGGAATACAGCAAAGTTGCAGGATACAAAATTAACACACAGCAATCTGTAGCTTTCCTATACACTAACAATGAACCAATAGAAAGAGAAATCAGGAAAACAATTCCATTCACCATTGCATCAAAAAGAATAAAATACCTAGGAATAAACCTAACCAAAGAAGTGAAAGACTTATACTCTGAAAACTACAAGTCACTCTTAAAGAGAAATTAAAGGGGACACTAATAAATGGAAACTCATCCCATGCTCATGGCTAGGAAGAATTAATATCATCAAAATGGCCATCCTGCCCAAAGCAACAAACAGATTTGATGCAATCCCTCTCAAATTACCAGCAACATTCTTCAATGAATTGGAACAAATAATTCAAAAATTCATTTGGAAACACCAAAGACCCCAAATAGCCAAAGCAATCCTGAAAAAGAATAATAAAGTAGGGGGGATCTCACTCCCCAACTTCAAGCTCTACTACAAAGCCATAGTAATCAAGACAATTTGGTACTGGCACAAGAACAGAGCCACAGACCAGTGGAACCGATTAGAGACTCCAGACATTAACCCAAATATATATGGTCAATTAATATTTGATAAAGGAGCCATGGACATACAACGGTAAAATGCAGTCTCTTCAACAGATGGTGCTGACAAAACTGGACAGCTACATGTAGGAGAATGAAACTGGACCATTGTCTAACCCCATATACAAAGGTAAACTCATAATGGATCAAAGACCTGAATGTAAGTCATGAAACCATTACACTCTTGGAAAAAAACATAGGCAAAAACCTCTTAGACATAAACATGAGTGACCTCTTCTTGAACATATCTCCCCGGACAAGGAAAACAACAGCGAAAATGAACAAGTGGGACTATATTAAGCTGAAAAGCTTCTGTACAGCAAAAGACACCATCAATAGAACAAAAAGGAACCCTACAGTATGGGAGAATATATTTGAAAATGACAGATCCGATAAAGGCTTGACGTCCAGAATATATAAAGAGCTCACACGCCTCAACAAACAAAAAACAAATAACCCAATTAAAAAATGGGTAGAGGAACTGAACAGTTCTCTAAAAAAGAAATACAGATGGCCAACAGACACATGAAAAGATGCTCCACATCGCTAATTATCAGAGAAATGCAAATTAAAACTACAATGAGGTATCACCTCACACCAGTAAGGATAGCTGCCATCCAAAAGACAAACAACAACAAATGTTGGCGAGGCTGTGGAGAAAGAGGAACCCTCCTACGCTGCTGGTGGGAATGTAAATTAGTTCAACCATTGTGGAAAGCAGTATGGAGGTTCATCAAAATGCTCAAAACAGACCTACCATTTGACCCAGGAATTCCACTCCTAGGAATTTACCCTAAGAATGCAGGAGCCCAGTTTGAGAAAGACAGATGCACCCCTATGTTTACCGCAGCACTATTTACAATAGCCAAGAATTGGAAGCAACCTAAATGTCCATCAGTAGATGAATGGATAAAGAAGATGTGGTACATATACACAATGGAATACTACTCAGCCATAAGAAGTGGAAAAATCCAACCATTTGCAGCAACATGGATGGAGCTGGAGAGTATTATGCTCAGTGAAATAAGCCAAGTGGAGAAAGAGAAATACCAAATGATTTCACTCATCTGAGCAGTATAAGAACAAAGGAAAAACTGAAGGTACAAAACAGCAGCAGAATTAATTACAGAACCCCAAAATGGACTAACAGGTACCAAAGGGAAAGGAACTGGGGAGGATGGGGGGCCAGGGAGGGATAAGGGGGGTAAGAAGAAGGGGGTATTAAGATTAGCATGCATGGGGGGGAGGGAGAAAGGGGAGGGTGGGCTGTACAACACAGAGAGGACAAGTAGTGATTCTACAACGTTTTGCTAAGCTGATGGACAGTAACCGTAATGTGGTTGTTAGGGGGTACCTGTTATAGGGGAGAGCATAGTAAACATAGTATTCTTCATATAAGTGTAGATTAAAGATTAAAAAAAAAAGAAAGAAAAGGGGGATTACTCCTTGACAGGATAAAACTATTGGTAAATCAAAGATCAACGCATGCTTTAAATATCCTTAATGTTGATCACTTAATGGGTGTCAGATGATCAGCTATGGAGGTACTCCTTTCTGATAATATTCCTTTCTCTTAATAAAAAAAAAAGTAGTTCCTGTGTGCTGACCTTCAATGAGTTCTGCACAGTGGTATAGAGGGCATGTCAAAGTGTGGGCAAAGGGTCTGTTTGTTTCTATGCAGAAGATCAAGGCTTAACTTGGCTACCCAGAAAATGAACTAAGATACGATATGAGGAGGAGCTTCTGGCATCAGCACTCTCTGGAGGACATGAGCCAGGGGGATGATCATCAAAAAGCCTCCACAGGGATCTGGGCAATGCTGCGGTAGTGGCTGCATCCACCCCACAGTTTCCTGGACTTGCCATTGGAATGAGGAGGGAGATGTCTAGGCTGGCATGTGCATACAGTGAGACAACGAATTTGACCGGATTTGTACTGTTGGAACTCAACCAGGAGTTGGGAGGGGTGCAAGTTGTAGCACTCCAAAATCTTATGACTATAGACTATCTACAGTTAAAAGAACATATGGGATGTGAACAGATCCCAGAAGTGGGTTGCTTTAATTTGTCTGATTTCTCTCAGACTGTTCAAGTACAGTTGGACCATATCCATCATATCATAGACAAATTTTCACAAATGCCTAGGGTGCCTAAATGGTTTTCTTGGCTTCACTGGAGATGGATGGTAATTATAGATTTGCTTAGTTTATGTCACCGTATTCCTATTATGTTAATATGTGAGCACAAGTTAGTTGGTAGTTTAAAACCTATACATGCTTAAGGAACTCTACAAGAAGATATGTCAAAGAAATAATCAATCCTCCCATGTTTTCTTCCATATGCTACCTCTATAACTTTTCTTCTCCCTTCCTAATTACAACCCTTAAATAGAATTCGTGCCTCATATCGAATTTACCGAGTATCATAATTCCTCCAGGTGGTAAAGATACCTCGAGACAAGTGCTGGGCATAGAAGCCACAGGGCATAAATCTGCAAAGAAGTAAAAAGCTAACCTTTTCAAAAAGTATGGCTTCTCTCTCACTTACCAACTTTACATTTCCCTGTATGGCCCCGGAAGATGACTGGTTAGCCAGAGACGGGTAAGATTCCTCAAGGGAGGAACAACCTAAGACAGGCACAGTCGCAGGGGGGCCATCAGGTGAGAAATTGGGGATCAGCAGAGGTGAGGCTCAGAACCTCACCCCCCCTGTTTTGAGAGAAATCTTCTGCATCCGTGGATGTTTTGCTGCCCTTGTCTAGCTTGGATTGATACTTAGTCCATAGGCACACACCTGATCATCTACATTTGCCCTCTTACAGCACGAAACTATGTTTTCTACCTTTATCTTGCATCTACCTACCACTTCAGCATTTTATTAAAAATAAAAATAGTAATAATAATAAAGGGAGAAATGTGGGATCAACATATAAATCAAGTATAAAAATCAAACGAATATTCATATTTGACCTGATTGTTTATAGTTCATAATGCGTGATCAAAACCGAAAGTTTCTGTGATGAATGCCCTTGTACTGTTCACCATGTAAGAATTTATTCACTATGTTAAGAATTCGTTCACCATGTAAGAACTTGTTCGTTATGCTTCAGAAGATTGGAGACTGACTAGAATTAGGCTTGAGATGGATTAATGATTGTACATTGAGCATTGACCCCCCTATACAGAATTTTATTGTTGTTAACAACCATTTGATCAATAAATATGAGTGATGCCCTCTCAAAAAAATAAAAATAAAAGAAAATAAAGTAAAAGGCATTACTGCCAGAAATAAATAAAATTGATAAGAATAAAACAACAGAAAAGATTAATGAAACCAAGAGCTGGTTCTTTGAGAAAATAAACAAAATAAACAAACTCCTAGCCAGACTTATTAAGAGAAAAAGAGAATCAACAGACATCAACAGAATCAGAAATGAGAAAGGAAAAATCACGATGGACCCCACAGAAATACACAGAATTATTAGAGAATACTGTGAAAATCTATATGCTAACAAGCGGGAAAACATAGAAGAAATGGACAACTTCCTAGAAAAATACAACCTTCCAAGACTGACAAAGGAAGAAACAGAAAATCTAAACACACCAATTAGCAGCAATGAAACTGAATTGGTAATCACAAAACACCTCAAGAACAAAACCCCTGGGCCACATGGATTCACCACTGAATTTTACCAGACATATAGAGCAGACATGATACCCATTCCCCTTAAAGTTTTCCAAAATATAGAAGAGGAGAGAATACTTCCAAACTCATTCTATGAAGCCAGTATCACTCTAATACCAAACCCAGGCAAAGATACCACCAAAAAAGAAAATTACAGGCCAATATCCCTGATGAACATAGATGCAAAAATACTGCACAAAAAGGGGCACACAGGGGCCTCCAGCTATATTAACAATGTTTTACTTCACAGTTTGGGTGGTGGGTATATGGGTGTTCATTATACTGATCTTTATACCTTTATTAATGTTTTCATAATAAATATAATTTTAAAGTAAAAAAAACAGAATAAAAAAGACATTCTACACAATAAAAAAAAATACTCCACAAAATATTAGCAAACCAAATTCAAAAATACATCAAGAGGATCATACACCATGACCAAGTGGGATTCATCACAGGGATGCAAGGATGATACAACATTTGAAAATCCATCAACATCATGCACGGCAAAAACTACATGATCATCTCCATAGATGCTGAGAAAGCATTTGACAAAATTCAACATCCATTCATGATGAAAACTCTTAACAAAATGGGTACAGAGGGCAAGTACCTCAACATAATAAAGGCCATATATGACAAATCCACAGCCAACATCATACTGAATAGCAAGAAGCTGAAAGCTTTTCCTCTGAGATCGGGAACAAGACAGGGATGCCCACTCTCCTTGCTATTATTCAACATAGTTCTGGAGGTGCTAGCCACGGCAATCAGACTAAACAAAGAAATACAAGGAATCCAGATTGGTATAGAAGTCAAACTGTAACTATTTGCAGATTACATGATATTGTACATAAAAAACCCTAAAGACTCCACTCCAAACTACTAGAACTAATATCTGAATTCAGCAAAGTTGCCGGATAGAAAATTAATACACAGAAATCTGCTGCTTTCCTATACACTAACAATGAGCTAGCAGAAAGAGAAATCAGGAAAATAAGTCCATTCACAATTGCATCAAAAAGAATAAAATACCTAGGAATAAACCTAACCAAGGAAGTGAAAGACCTATACCCTGAAAACTATAAGACACTCTTAAGAGAAATTGAAGAGGACACTAACCAATGGAAACTCATCCCATGCTCTTGGTTAGGAAGAATTAATATCATCAAAATGGCCATCCTGCCGATAGCTATATACAGATTTAATGCAATCCCTATCAAATTACAAACAACATTCTTCAACTAACTGGAACAAATAGTTCAAAATTTCATGTGGAAACACCAAAGACCCCAATAGCCAAAGCAATCCTAAGAAGAATAAAGGGGGGGGGGGGATCTCGCTCCCCAACTTCAAGCTCTACTACAAAGCCACAGGAATCAAGACAATTTGGTACTGGCACAACAACAGAGCCACAGACCAGTGGAACAGAATAGAGATGACAATAACCCAAACATACATGGTCAATTAATATACAATAAAGGAGCCATGGACATACAATGGGGAAAGGACAGTCTCTTCAACAGATGGTGCTGGCAAAACTGGCCAGCTACATGTAAGAGAATGAAACTGGATCACTGTCTAACCCCATAGACAAAAGTAAATTTGAAATGGATCAAAGACCTGAATGTAAGTCATAAAACCAGAGAACTCTTAGAAAAAAACATAGGTATAAATCTCTTCAACATAAACATGAGCTACTTCTTCATGAACATACCTCCCTGGGCAAGGGAAACAAAAGCAAAAATGAACAAGTGGGACAAAATCAAGCTGAAAAGCTTCCATACAGCAAAGGACACCATCAATAGAGCAAAAAGGTACCCTACAGTATGGGAGAATATATTCATAAATGAGATCTGACAAAGGATTGACATCCAAAATACATAAAGAACTCACACATCTCAACAAACAAAAAGCAAATAATCCAATTAAAAAATGGGCAGAGGAGCTGAACAGACAGTTCTCCAAAGAAGAAATTCAGATAGCCAATGGACACATGATAAGATGCTCCACATCGCTAGTCATCAGAGAAATGCAAATTAAAACCACAATGAGATATCACCTCACACCACTAAGGATCGCCACCATTCAAAAGACAAACAACCACCAATGTTGGCAAGGATGTGGAGAAAAGGAGAACCCTCCTACACTGCTGGTGGGAATGTAAATTAGTTCAATCATTGTGGAAAGCAGTACGGAGGTTCCTCAAAAAGCTCAAAATAGAAACATCATTTGACCCAGCAATTCCACTTCTATGAATTTACCCTAAGAATGCAGGAGCCCAGTTTGAAAAAGACAGATGCACCCCTATGTTTATCGCAGCAGTATTTACAATAGCCAAGAAATGGAAGCAACCTAAGTGTCCATCAGTAGATGAATGGATAAAGAAGAAGTGGTACATATACACAATGGAGTATCATTCAGCCATAAGAAAACATATCCTACCATTTGCAAAAACATGGATGGAGCTAGAGGGTATTATGCTCGGTGATATAAGCCAGGTGGAGAAAGACAAGTATCAAATGATTTCACTCATATGTGGAGTATAACAACAAAGAAAAACTGAAGGAACAAAACAGTAGCAGAATCACAGAACCCAAGAATGAACTAACAGTTACCAAAGGGAAGGGGACTGGGGAGGATGGGTGGGAAGGGAGGGATAAGGGTGGGGAAAAAGAAAGGGGGCATTACAATTAGCATTTGTACTGTGGTGGGGGCGGCATAGGGAGGACTGTGCAAAACATATAAGACAAGTAGTGATTGTACACCATCTTACTATGCTGATGGACAGTGACTGTAATGCGGTGGAGGGGGGCCTTGTTGAAGGGGGATACCTGGTAACCATAATGGTTTTCATGTAATTGTAGATTAGTGACAACAAAATTTTTAAAAAGTGTAAAAGGGAGGCAGAAGAGGAGGTCAGGGAGCTCTGTGACTTGAGGAGAACTTGTGCAGCCTTCTTTAGTGGTGTTGGAAAAGGACCATAAGCTAAGGAATGCAGGTAGCCTCTAGAAGCTGGAAAAGCTACGAAAATGGATTTTCTCTTAAAGTTTCCAGAAAGAAGGACAGTCTGTTGACACCTTAATTTTTTCTGAGTAAGACTTGTGTTGGACTTCTGACCTATAGAACTGTAAGATAATAAATTTATGTTGATGTAAGTCAAAAAAAAAAAACATTGCATGAAGAACATCCAACATCAACATCCTCTGGAAGAGTCATTCCAGAAGATGATCATCAATAAACTTCAACAAAGATCCTGGCGCTGTTGCAGTTGTAGCTTCATTCATCCCACCAGTTCCTGGACTTGCCATGGGAATGAAGAAGGAAATATCTAAGCTGGCCTGTGCATACAGTAAAACAACAAATTTGACTGGATCTATATTGTCAGGACTCAACCAAGAATTAGGAGAAGTGCAAGTTGCAGTGCTCCAAAATCGTGTGACTGTAGATTATCTATTGTTAAAAGAACATATGGGATGTGAACAGTTTACAGGAATGTGTTGTTTTAATTTGTCAGATTTTTCTCAAACTATTTAAATTCAGTTAGACAATATCCATCATATTACTGATAAGTTTTCACAAATGCCTAGGGTACCTAACTGGTATTCTTGGTTTCACTGGATATGGCTGGTAATTGTAGGTCTGCTTTTGTTATGTAGCTGAATTCCTATTATGTTAATGTGTGTACACAATTTAATTAGTAGTTTAAAACCTATACATGCTTAGGTTACTCTACAAGAAGATATGTCAAAGAAATAATCAATCTTCCCATGTTTTCTTCCGTCTGCTACTTCTATACCTTTTCTTCTTCCTTCCTAATTACAACCCTTTAGTAGAATTGTGCCTCATATAGAAAATTACTGAGTATCATAATTCTTTGACGTGGTAAAGATACCTCAAGACAAATGCTGGGCATAGAAGCCACAGGGTATAAATCTGCAAAGAAGTAAAAAGCTAACCTTTTCAAACAATATTGCTTCTCTCTCACTTACCAACTTTACATTTCCCTGTATGGCCCTGGAAGATGGCTGGTTAGCCAAATACGGGTAAGATTCCTCAAGGGAGGAACAACCTAAGACAGGCACAGTCACAGGGGGGCCATCAGGTGAGAAATTGGGGGCTTAGAACCTCACCCCGTTTTGAGAGAAATCTGCATCCGTGATGTTTTGTTTCCCTTGTCTAGCTTGTATTAATACTTATTCTACAGGCACAGACCTGATCATCTACATTTGCCCTCTTACAGCACTAAATTGTTTTATACCTTTATCTTGCATCTACCTACCACTTTAGCATTTTACTAAAAAAAAATACAGAAGAAATGTGGGATTCACAATATAAATCAAGTATAAAAATCAAATGGATAATCATATCTGATTTGATTATTCATAGTTCATGATGCATGATCAAAACCAAAAGTTTCTGTGATATGACTGCCCTTGCACTGTTCACCATGTAAGAACTCACTCACTATGTAAGAACTTGTTCACCATGTAAGAACCTGTTCATTATGCTTCAGAAGATTGGAGACTATTGAGAATTAGGCTTGGGGTTGATTAATGATTGTGCATTAAGTCCCCTATACAGAATTTTATTGTTATTAACAACCATTTGATCAATAAATATGAAAGATGCCCCCTCAAAAGAACATTGCAATTAATTTGGGGTGAACCATAAAGTGTCTTTCATATTACTAATTAACTAACTGAACCAACCACTATTAGTGAGCTTCTACTATGTGGCCAGCAGAGCAACCACACAGATCCATTCCCAGCCTTCCAGAAGCTTGCAGGCAGGCAGGCTGGCAGATGGACACCAAACACACAGTCCAATAACTAACTGTTAAGAGTTATGGCACATCATGACAAGAGCTGTGAAGGAAATATGCTAGAAAAGCCTGCAGCAGCAAGGGAGATGGTAAGAGCCCTAGAACATTCTTAATACCAACAGATCCCTAGGAAGTCCAGATTCCTAAGAAGAATGCTCTGGAGGCAGTCTCCTGAAGTGAGGTGCCAGTTACCACGCTTTTAAAGTTCAGTTGTCACCCTTGGTTTGTCTAAGGACATTGTTTCCACAAGTCTGGGAAAGCTAGGTATGGATTTTTATACTGGGGACCAGACAGGGTGACATTTGGCAACTTTCAGGGAGGTGATGGACTTGGGGGCAGTGCTCTTTGCCTTAGATGTATGATGTGGGAGGTGGGAACGTAGGCCTGAGGGGCATTAGAGGTACCTCCTTTCTCTTCCTGTTTTTCTTCCCTAGTGAGCGTGTATGCACTTTGCAAACTTGACCAGGAGTCAGTTAACAGGTGAGAACTGCTCTACAGATCAGTATTAGTGCCCGAGGAGCCAACCAGAAGCCCTGTCCATTTCCTGCCTGCCCTTCCAGGCCCTTAGAGGAGGAGGTGTCTGCAGTATTTTGTTGGGATGGGGTGGGTGGAGACGTTGTCTCCTTCATATTGGACTGGAAGCCAGGGGTTCCCTACAGAACTCCTTCTGCCTGGCTTTGCCTGTACTAGGAGTGAGGGGAGCTTATGCCAAAATCTGCTCATATGCTCATCCCTGCCACCAGCCCTCCTGTAGCTTCCACGTCCCCAGTCCGTGCGTGTTTCCTTCCTGGGGGCCTCGGCACAGCTGAGAGGCAGATGGAAGAAAGGTATAAAATTATTGGAGGGGGAGCGACTTTCACAACAGTAACAATGTTTCAGTAATGTTGGCACAGCACTCAACCACCCACAAGTACATTCACACCTGGTATCTGTCTGGCTCTCAGAGGCAGGCGCTGATCTCCAGCCTTAGATTCTGACTCCCATTTCTTTACAGACACATGCCCTTTGAGACATCTAGGCCTTTTCTAGACCATGGTCCCCGAGGAATGCTGAACTCTTTCCGCATGTCAATTCCAATTTCTGCAAGCCCTCACCATTTCTGTGAAACTTCTATCAAACACACTTATGAAAGAGTCAGGGCAGGCAGGGGCTGCAGAGAACATCTAGTCCAACTAATCACTAGCCC
Organism: Manis javanica; assembly: GCF_040802235.1. Classification (NCBI taxonomy): domain Eukaryota; kingdom Metazoa; phylum Chordata; class Mammalia; order Pholidota; family Manidae; genus Manis; species Manis javanica. Next base: position 4,572,016 of record NC_133156.1, read on the forward strand.
AAAGAAAAGGGACTGAGCGAAGGCCACACAGCCTGTCAGGAACCCAGCAGGGCTCAGACACCTGAGGGCAGACACGCACATGTACACTGCCCCCATGCCCCCAATGCCTTACATAGCTGCACACTTCGCCCTCCTGGGGCTTCTCATGGGCGCACAGTGGGTGCTCTAAGTCGGAGTGTTTGGGAGTGTAACCTGTCAACCTTATTTTACCCTTACTGAGGGGAATGGGGTGGGAGGAGCTCGCCATTCTCAGGGATCCTTAGGGGATTCTTTCACAAAATAAAGACTCCAGTATGAACAATGGTTTTGCACACAGGAGGTGACTCAGTCCTGGGACTGAGGGACTGGCACACACGCGGCTTGCCCTAGCAGGAGGCACCTGTAAACACAGCACCTGGCCTTCCAAACCCTGATCCCAGGACCCCTCTGAACGCTGCTCAGCCCCCACCCCACCCCTCTCCCCCTCCTCCTCCACCCCTCCGGACAGTTCTCCAAAGGTGGGCTGAGGTCTTGTCTGTTTGCAAAAGAGTAAGTTAAGAATCTTACTTCTTAACGACCTGGGTGTTAAAATGCAATCTTACCTTTAAGATGGGATCCTACCTGCCTTTTACTATATTGTTCCTGGCTGGGCTCACTTGCCATACTAATTGCTCAGGTTATACATTACTTGATTAGGGGCTGGAGGAGGAAAAGCAGCATCTGGGAAAAGTTAAACAGAAACGGGGCCTTTTAGCAGGCTCAAGTAAATATCACAATAGCCTCATTTAATTGACACAATGAAGACAATGGGCTGTGCTGAGGTATTTTCTTATGGGGGGGGATATCCGTTCAAACATTCCAGGTCAGGTTACTCCTGGCTTTTTAGTTTTAACTAATCTTCACTGAAGAACGCTTATACTCCCACTTTAACATTCTACTTTGCAGCAGTGACTCCGTCTTTTGCTTAAGTGTTTAATACGGAGTTTCGGCGGGGTCTTTTTCCAGGTGCCCCCACCCTACTCTGACTACCCGTGGTCACGGTCTCAGAATCTCTGTGGCTAGTCACAAATTACTCAGATGCAGATTATGAACCGAAAAGACAAAAAGATATGAATTTCTAAATACAAGAAAATGCACTGTCACTCCCAGACAAAAGTAAAGAAACTTCATTCCCAAATAAAAAATACAGGACGTACGTCATGAAAAACATTTTACTTCTAAAGGCGCTGCCTCCGAGTGGCCTCTCGCCCGCCGCCCCGCCGCGAGTTACACTTGAACTTCAGCTCGGCAGGCCCTCGCCCTCGAGGCCCCCACCGAGAAAATCCACACACGGCACAATGCCCACTGGCCTCACCGTCCACGAGGCCAGGCCCCTCCGCCTGCGGCCCCCGGCCGGGCGGACGCGTGCCACGGGGCGGAGAGCAGCCGCCCTCACCACCCGGGCCCGGAGGGAGGAGCAGCGGCTGTGGCGGGCCCCTCTCCCCCCGCCACGGCGAAGCCGGCCGCTCGGACATCTGCCCGAGGCGCACCCGCTGCGCTCCCTCCCTTCACGGGCGGCCCCTCTGGCGGAGCGCGCCTACTCGCGGGCCCTGGCCAGGCCCCGGGAGACCCCCACCGGCGCCGGCCGCTTCCTGGCCCCGCGGGTCACGCGCTGCCCGCGGAACCACTTGCTCGGCCGCCCCTTCACAGGCTCCACCGAGACCTCAGGCGCAGGCAGGGGTCCCCGCGCTCCATCCGGATCTGGCCGCGCCCCGAGGCCACATACCTTCCAGCCCGCCGAGCCGTCGCCATCGGCTTCACCCCTGAAGCGTGGCCCACTGTGGACGCTCCGCGGCAGCGGAAGCCGCTTCTCAGCCGAGCTCTCGATAGCCTTGGCAATGCCGTCGGCAGGGAATAGGCTGCCCCACGCGCTGCGGCAGGACAAGCGGCTCTTGCCGAGGTCAAGGCAGGCCCGCAGCGGCGTCGGGGTTCCTGGTCGAGCCACGCGACGGCGCCAGGCTGGAGGAGGCAGAGCTGGACTGGCTGAAGTTCGGCTGGGACAGCGGCTCGAAATCTGGGTCGATCTCCACCACGTGGGGTGCTTCGGCCACAGTGACAGCCGCACGCCGCACGCCGCACACCGCAGGAGAGCCGGGAGGCGCCGAGAGCCCAGCGGGCGCGAGGAGATCCGAGGCTGGGGGCAAGGTCAGTACGGCCACCGCAGGCGAGGCGGGAGGATGGCGCCGCCGAGCACGGAGCGCGTCCATCAACATCTGGTCTCCGCGGGCCCACTGCGCGGACGGGACGGCTCAGGCCGCTTTTCCCCGGGCCGGCGGACCGAAGCACGAAGGGGACGGTGAGAACTGCTTCTCTCGGCGGCGCTCGGGATGCTACTGACTGATGAATACGGCGGCAGCAGCGCCTGCAGCTACTACGCAGCCGCTGGACTTACGCGATCTGCGCGCACGCCCAATAGCTGTCTGCCCCGCAGCGCCCCGCGCTCATTGGCCGCGTGGACCATCAGTCGGGGCGAGTAGCCCCTGGAACAAGACAGGGATTCCCACCTTCCCCATTGCTAACCACGGCAATCAGACAAAACAAAGAAATATAAGGCTTCCAGATAGGTAAAGCAGAGGTGAAACTGTCACTATTTGCAGATGACATGATAATATACATAAAAAACCCTAAAGACTCCACTCCAAAACTACTAGAATCTGAATTCAGCAAAGTTGCAGGATACAAAATACACCGAAATCTGTTGCATTACTATACACTAACGATGAACTAGCAGAAAGAGAAATCAGGAAAATAATTCCATTCACAATTGAATCAAAAAGAATAAAATACCTAGAATAAACCTAACCAAGGAAGTGAAAAATCCTATACCCTGAAAACTACAAGACACCCTTAAGAGAAATTAAAGAGGACACTAACAAATGGAAACTCATCCCATGCTCTTGGTTAGGAAGAATTAATATTGTCAAAATGGCCATCCTGCCCAAAGCAATCTACAGATTGAATGCAATCCCTACCAAATTACCAACAGCATTCTTCAATGAACTGGAACATATAGTTCTAAAATTCATGGAACTGCCAAAGACCTGGAATAGCCAAAGCAATCCTGAGAAGGAAGAATAAAGTGGGGGGGGGGGATCTCGCTCCCCAACTTCAAGCTCTACTACAAAGCCACAGTAATCAAGACAATTTGGTACTGGCACAAGAACAGAGCCACAGACCAGTGGAACAGAATAGAGCCTCCAAACATTAACCCAAACATACATGGTCAATTAATATACGATAAGGGAGCCATGGACATACAATGGGGAAATGACAGTCTCTTCAACAGCTGGTGTTGGCAAAACTGGACAGCTACATGTAAGAGAATGAAACTGAATCATTGTCTAACCCCATACACAAAAGTAAGTTCAAAATGGATCAAAGACCTGATTGTAAGTCATGAAACCATAAAACTCTTAGAAAAAAACATAGGCAAAAATCTCTTGGACATAAACATGAGTGACTTCTTCATGAACACATCTCCCTGGGCAAGGGAAACAAAAGCAAAAATGAACAGGTGGGACTATATCAAGCTGAAAAGCTTCTGTACAGCAAAGGACATCATCAACAGAACAAAAAGGTACCCTACAGTATGGGAGAATATATTCATAAATGACATCCAATAACGGACTGACATCCAAAATATATAAAGAGCTCATGCACCTCAACAAACAAAAAGCAAATAATCCAATTAAAAAATGGGCAGAGGATATGAACAGACACATCTCCAAAGAAGAAATTCAGATGGCCAACAGGCACATCAAAAGATGTTCCACAGCACTAATCATCAGACAAATGCAAATTAAAACCACAATGAGATATCACCTCACACCAATAAGGATGGCCAGCATCAAAAAGACTAAGAACAACAAACGCTGGTGAGGATGCAGAGAAAGGGGAACCCTCCTACACTGCTGGTGGGAATGTAAGCTAGTTCAACCATTGAGGAAAGCAATATGGAGGTTCCTCGAAAAACTAAAAATAGAAATACCATTTGACCCGGGAATCCCACTCCTTGGAATTTACCCAAAGAATGCAACTTCTCAGATTCAAAAAGACACATATGCACCCCTATGTTTATCACAGCAATTTTTACAATAGCCAAGACATGGAAGCAACCTAAGTGTCCATCAGTAGATGAATGGATAAAGAAGTGGAGTACTTTGAAATTTTGTCATTATATTATTATGTTTCATCTGTCATTGAAAGCATTAAATACATATGAATAGATTCCTAGGCTTTTCCCACATATACTGAATACCCAGCTTTTGTAGGAAGTTTTGCTAGTGATGCACATACAGGTGATCCAGAACAAGCCTGGAGAAGAAGGAGCAGGCTCACTCCCACCCCTACATTTCTACCAGGGCTTGACATGAGTTCTGGTTGGGGAGGGTAAGATTAGGAGTAAGGACAGGCTTGTTACGAGCGCCCTCTCACCAGCCACACAGGACTGACCTAGTACTCCACTTCCTTCAGAATAACATAGGCAAAATAGGAAACTGAATTGAGTCTTGTGAGACAGCAGGATATGATGTGTAAAATTAGTACTGTTAATGAGTATCTGAAAATGCCTTTAATGCAGTAGTTGTCAGCACAAGTTGCACAGTAAAATTGCTTGAGGGGATATTAAGAATCTTTATACCCAAGGCTACACACAATATTTTCGGGCAGCTGCATCCAGGGACGTCTCTCCCTGTACACTTGGTGAAACCTCAACCTGGACAGGGGAAGTTCTTGACTCTGAATGAGAAAGAATTCTCAAACACGTCAGACAAGTGTAGGTAAGGAAGGAATTCATTAAAGCAAGAGTAGTAGTGAATGGCAGCAGCTACAAAGGCAGCATAGAGCAAGGAAGAACAGAGGGAGGAAAGGGAAGCTCACTGAACTCCTGCTCAGTGTAGGTCAAATCCCTTGCCAACTCCTAAAGCCAGGGTCACCTGGAATCCAGTGTCCACTTGAATGTGCATGGCATGGAACTAAGCCCCTACCACCTCAGGATTTGGGGGAGCTGCAGAGCACTGGTTGGAGTGAGATTACATTCTAAGAACTTCCACTTCCCTACTGGTCTGAAATAAAACAGGGAGAGAGAAAGGATTGTGTTAAGACTAGGAAGCTGAATGAAATAGCAAAGTGACAAAGACATTTACCTCCAGAGGTGGGAGTCAGTAAGTTCCTGTCTTTATCACAGAGAAGAGTTCAGAGACAGGTGCAATCAGCTTATGCAACAAGAAAGTTTGTCTTATATAAGAAAGTACACACTCAGGAGTGCAGGTGAATTCAAAGAGGAGGTGCAGGTGAATTCAAAGGGTTTAGGGTTTGGGATTTTATAGGGCCTTTTGGGTAAGGGTCAGCATAAGGCATGATGTATACAGGTGATTCATAATTCCTTTGAAGTTTTGTCTTAAGAGTAGGGTTATTTAGGTGAGTGTGTTGGTCCAGATCCCGGCATTCTTTATCCACATAGGTTCATTTACACGTCAGAGATCTATCTCCTGTCCTTGATACAAAGTTACTTAATTAAGAGGCTGGAAGAAGAGGTAGAACCGCATATAGATTAAGTTAAAGAATAAATTAGGCCTTTTTTGCTGGCTAAACAGATTCTACAACAGCATGACCCTTATCCCAGGTTCCTGCCCTGCCTCACCCAAACCAGCTAAATCAGAATCCCTGAGCGAGACACCAGCAGTTCTGAAGGTCCCCTGAAGACTGCAATGAGCAGCCACAGTTGAGAACCACCTGCATGTCAATCTTAAGGACTGTAACATCTACCCTCAAGTTTTGGAAATAGTAGCAAAAATGACATACCATGTAACAGTCCACAGTGTGAACTGGCCATTCGAGGAATATATATTTTTTAAAAAGAACAATGACCAAAAGGACAAACTGGCTAGCATGCTTGGAGAGTGACATCACAGATGGTTCTGTGGTTCCAGGAATTATCACAGAATTTGAGAACTTGAAGGGATGCTTTGGTTTCAATACTGTAAGTGGCTATTTTTATAAATAAGGAAAACAAATGAAGCTACAGCAAGTCAGTGAGTGTCGCAGGCAGGATGAGGGCCAGGGACTTGCCTGTGGGCCCAATTCACAGCAGCCTGGCCCTCATTTGGGAGCTCATGGAGCTCACAGATTCCTTGGACCCAGAATGGCTGTATTCAATTCCCCTGATTAAACTAACACCCAGAAATAAACTAACACATTTCATTCACATCTCTAGTTTATTTTCCAGTTAAAAGTATTTATGCCTTCGTTAATGATGAACACTCTCTATCCTTTGTTTTTAATTCATTCCAAACAAGTTATCAGGGGACTGGATTATATCCCAATTAGTCCTTGTAATCTTCCATCACAACTCAGAAGTGATTACCTGTTTTTCTGATCTCTTATGGAGTATATATCTCTTAATCTCTTGATTCTCATTATCTACTCCCCCACATTACTATCTGCTGCCCATATGTATATGTGTTTTCTTCAAATAAACTGTTAGTACCTCAAACTCTCACACAAAGTTGATACTTAATATAGGCTTCCAGATTTTCTGGATTCTACCTTAACATTCAATTCATTTTATATTCCTCTTTTCATATTTCATTACAACGCTAGGGAAGACAAAGACTACATTTACATAACAAACAAAACTTGAGCTCTAAATATGGCTTTGCCTTCAGAACTAACCAGGGCCTTTCAGCATCTTTTAAAGTAGAGATTCCAGGGATGTTCTCATTATTAAGCTATTGTCAGTGATAAGTCATAAGGTATCTCTGTTATCCTACTTATTCACTTGCCACCCAAAATATTTTTACCTGATAGAGTAAAAAAATAATTTTACCCTTATTGGTAAAATTTTCGTATCACCATGACATTGATTATAGTGAAGCACTGTCTCAGAAATTTGTTTCTACTGTAGTTTGATGCACTGTTCTGGAGGGTTATGGAAAAAGTGACTATTTTTTCCAAGTGAAAAGTCATAATTGGCTAATAGGAGACTAGAATGCTGGGACTTATGGCTGCCATATTTAAGATTTTCCTCCCCATTTGTCTGTCAAAATTTAGCTTAAAAAAAGGAATTATTGAACACAACTTCTCTGACTCAAAAAGACATATGCACCACTATGCTTATGCAGCACTATTTACAATAGCCAAGATATGGAAGCAACCTAAGTGTCCATCAGTAGATGAATGGATAAAGAAGATGTGGTACATATATACAATGGAACACTATTCAGCCATAAGAAGAAACAAATCCTACCATTTGCCAACAACATGGATGGAGCTGGAGGATATTACGCTCAGTGAAATAAGCCAGGCGGAGAAAGACAAGTGCCAAATGATTTCCCTCATTTGTGGAGTATAAAAAAGAAGCAAAACTGAAGGAACAAAATGGCAGCAGACTCACAGACTCCAAGAAGGGACTAGTGATTACCAAAGGGGAGGGGTGTGGGAGGGCGGGTGGGGAGGGAGGGAGATGGGGATTGATGGGTATTATGTTTAGTACACATGGTGTGGGGGGGTCACGGGAAAACAGTGCAGCACAGAGAAGGCAAATAGTGAATCTGTGGCATCTTATTACACTGACTGACAGTGACTGCATTGGGGTATGGGTGGGGACTTGATAATATGGGTAAATGTAGTAACCACATTGTTTTTCATGTGAAGCCTTCATAAGAGTGTATATCAATAATACCTTAATAAAAAATAAATAAAACAATTAGAGAGCTAAGAATAAATCAATAAATATCTGAAAATATTTTCTAAATTACAAGGAATTATATCCTTAATTTTAGATTTCAAAAATTATCCAAGTTTAGAGTTCTATTTAAATCTTCAATTTCATAACTCCAAATTACCTGAGTGGATATGAGTTCTTTTGAAAAAAATATTAAGTCATTATATTAATATATCTATTACATACTATTTTATGTATGTACTAACTGTGAAAAGTAAAAATGAGCTACCATGTTCATTTACATGCAAGCAGTGGAGTGCTGTTAAAGCTTTAACAACTAGCTTTCCAAATAAAAGTCCTGACTTGTAGAATCCGCGAATTTCCGTGATATAAATAATCCTATTATATCTTATTTCAAACTACCAAATGGCATCACTAAACTTGAGTTGGGAAGAGATGTGCAGAATTGTTCCATCTCCACTGTATCACAGCACATTTCCATCTAAAAAATTTCCCCACATCTCACTTATAAGACACATTCATTATGTGATTATCACATCAGTAACATTTGAGAGATTCTTTTGGTTATCTGGGGTCATTTTTATTTTTATAAGATTTTTGGAATTGCCTTTTCTATTTATATAAAAAATGCCATTGGGATTTTGATAGGGATTGCAATGAATCTGCAGATTGCTTTTGGAAGTATTGACATTTTAACAATATTAAGTCTTTCAATTCATGAACATGGATGTCTTTCCATTTGCAACTTTTTCCATTTCCTTCTTCAGTGTGTTGTAGCTTTCAGGGTATAAGTCTTTCACCTCATTAGTTAAGTTTATTCCTAGGTATTTTATTATTTTAGATGCCATTATAAATGGGATTTTTTCCTAATTTTCTTTTTAGACAATTTACTATTAGTGTACAGAAACATGACTAATATTCCTTGATTTCATATGCTGCAACTTTACTGAGGTTATTAGTTCTAACAATTTTCTGAGTTTTCTACTGATGTCATCTGCAAACAAGGATAATTTTACTTCTTCATTCCAATTTTGATGACATTTCTTTATCTTAACTAATTACTCTGCTAGGTTTTCCAGTACTGCTTGAATAAAAGTGGTGAGAGTGGGCATCCTTTCCTCATTCTTGATCTAAGAGGAAAATATTTCATGTGGAACCACAAAGGATTCCAAATAGCCATAACAATCTTGAGAAAGAACAAAGTTGGAGGCATCATATTTCCTGATTTCAAAACATATTACAAAGCTACAATAATTAAAACAGTATAATACTAACATAAACATAGACAGACCAATAGAACAGAAAACACATCCAGAAATATATCCACGTACCTATGGTCAACAGATATTCAACAGGGGTGCCAAGAATACATAATGGGGAAGGGATAGTCTTTTCAAAAACTGGTACTGGGAAAATTGGATATCAATGTGCAAAAGAATGAAACTGGACCTTTATCTTACACCATATACAACCAACTTGAACTGGATTAAAGATTTAAACATAAGACCTGAAATTATAAACCTTCTAGAAAAAACCATAGATTAAAATCTTTGGTCTTGGCAATGATTTCATGGATTTGACAGCAAAAGCACAGGCAACAAAAACACAAATACACAAGTAGAACTACACCAAAGGAAACAATAGAGTAAAAAGGCAGCCTATGAAATGGGAAGAAATATTTGCAAACCACCTATCTGATAAAGGGTTAATTTCCAAACTATATAAGAAACTCTTTCAACCCAATAGCAAAATAACCAATAACCCAATTAAAATGGGCTAAAGACTTGAGCAGACATTTCTCTAAAGGTGTACAAATGGCCAAAAGGTATATGCAAAGATGCTCCACATCACTAATCATCAGGGAAATGCACATGAAACTGCTATGAGTTATAACCTCATACCTCTTAGGATGACAATCAAGAAAACAAAAGACAACAAATGTTGGTGAGAATGTGGGCACTCCTCTATACTGTTGCAGGAATACAAAATGGTGCAGTTGCTATGGAAAACAATACAGGTATTCCTCAAAAAATGAAAAATAGAACTATCATATGATCCTGAAAACTCACTTCTGGGTGTTTATCCAAAAGAATTAAATTCAGAATCTCAAAGAACTATTAGCATTCTCACATTCACTGCAGCACTATTCACAACAGCCAAGATACGGTAACAACCTATGTCCATTGACAGATGAATGATAAAGAATATGATACACACACACTTACACACGCACACACACTCACAATGGAATATTATTCAGCCTCAAACAAGGAGGAAATACTTTAATATGCAACAACACAGATGAACCTTTAGGAGATTATGCTAGGTGAAATAAGCCAGTCACAGAAGGACAAAATACTGCATGATTCCATTTATACACAGTGCCTCTAACATAGTCAAATTCATAGGAACAGAGACTAACACAGTGGTTGCCAGGCTGTAGGGAGAGGGGGAGAAAGGGAGTTGCTAATCAGTGGGTATAAAGTTTCAGTTATGCAAAATGAGTAAGTTCTAGAGATCTGCTGTACAACACTGTATCTGTTGTTAACAATACCATATTACAAAACTTAGAAGTCTGTTAAGGGCGTAGATCTCATGTTAAATGTTCTGACCACACAATAATAGTCAAATAGAAAGAAAAGAGATTTTAAAGTCACATCTCCTTGTTCTGGCTCCATATTTAACAAATCATGGAAACTTATTTCTTAGTCTCTTAAAGACTGTCTTTCCCTTTCTTTCTAAGAGGACATTGTGAAGATTACATAAAATTAGTTCATCCTTTAAAAGTACTGTAAGCAATTGGTCAAGAATGATGACAGGCTCAGGAATGGACTGGTAGAAGTCCAAATCTGGTTAAAACAAATACTATTCTTTTAACCTCACTCGTAGGACTACAGATGGATATTTGGACTGGAGGACCCGCCTAGTTCTCCTCTGGTGACAAGAATGGAGCCCTTTAGGGAAATCAGACATCACAAAGGTTATTTCAAGTATTCCTTCTTTACTTCCCCTTGCCCAGTCACATATTTAAAAAACTGTTTCTTGAATTTCTGTTTAAAAAATTAAATATATGTAGAATGATATGGGTTTGAATATGATTTCATGCCCAAGAAATGAGGAAAATATTCCTCTTTTGCTCTGCCGAAAATATCAGTATCTCAGATTCAAAAGGACCATAACATTTTCTCTCTTGGGTACAACTTTCCTCATTGCCAAGAGACAGAAACAATCCAAAACAGCTTAAATAAAAAATAGTATTTACTGGCTCACACCACTGGGAAAAACATTTTGTAACTTCAGGTACAGCTTGATGAAGGTGTTCAAAAATGCCATCAAGTCCTTCTCTCCCTCTCTTTTAAACTCGTGCCCCTCTTCATTTCTCAGCTCAATTTGCCTCTGCTACTCTTCACCTAAGTGGAAGCAGGCTCTCTGACTGTAAAATGATGGTCAGGGCAGCCTGATAGCCCTTTTCCAAAATAATCTCAGAAAAGGAGACATCTTCTATCCCCTTTTTCACTCCCAGCATGTGAATCGGTCCCAGAATTAGCCCTGTTGGGTCAGACACCCACCCACCCCCACTGTGGGAAATAACTGTATCCATAGTCTGAGTCATGTGTCCACACTGACCAGACAATAGGAGAGTAAGAACCTACTAGAGCCACACAGGATAGGGAAGAGGCAGCTTCCCCTATGAAACAAGAGCAAGGATAACGAAAAAGCAAGGCATGATGTGTAGCAGTTACCTAGCCCAGGTACTAAACAGCAGCCTAGGGGGTCATCTAGTCCACTCTTAAACACATTCAGAGCTAGGGAACTCTTGTTATATGCCGCTGATACTACTACTATACTACTATCAATATCAATCATTTATTGAGTCTGTGGAAGCTGACAGGCACTGGGTGAAAACAGCCCTATACCAGGAACTATACCTGGCACCCTCAAGCTATCTTGCCCAAAGCCAGCAGCTCCCACTACCACATGCTTCAGCAAGATGGGACCTCTGGGCAGAGCCTGTTTCTCACACAGCTTACTTCCAAAAGGAGTATCTACACAAAACAAATGGATGTCAGACCCAACTACAATATTCACATCCTAGTGGCAAGGGGGCGCTGAGATCCAGAATTTCAATTTGTGCATTAGTTAGGCAGACAGAATAAAGATGGACACCAGAAATGACAACCACTTTTCTTTCTAAGATCTATATACAGTCTTATTAAGCACTTAAACTTTCAAACATCAACACATAGTTCCTCTTAAAATAATGCAACTGAAGAAATCAAAACTCAGTCACCCTATTGCCAAAAGGAAATAATCCAAGAGTCTCTCGTTGCATCCAGCTCCAAATTCAGGAATACCGGGCCAAATCCATTTCTCACCCAGTTTTTTCATGACCCTATTTGGTATTCTGAAGTCTCTGGACTAAATTTGTAATGTTCACCACCTCAACACATCCTGTATATACTAGAGGAATGGAACAAATAAAAGTAAATTGCAGATATTATCATTATCAAGATACAAGATACGAGGAAATACATGATACAAGAACGAAATATGCTATACACCATCATCCTCATTTTGGCAACTGGTTGCTAACAACCAGGTTTATCACTCTTCTGTACTAACTCATTCATGTTGCCTTTGCCACTAGCCAGGCCTCAACTTATCTGAGTTCTCTGCCTAGAAAATGGCTCCAAACTTTATTCTTGAGTCATCTACATCCTTGGTAATTCTTTCTGTATGAGGTACTGTAGTTCTCTTGGCAAAAACTGGGGTTTTTCTCTATGTCTGTTACCTAAGTAGATAAACTCATAATCCAAACTCCCTATAGACACAGAGTAACAAAGTGGAACAGAATCCAAATTATTCTACATCCAGCCTACATCATATGGAATGAGAAGATTTGATTGAAGGCAAATGTTGAAGTCACTGAAGGAAGATATTCTACCAGTGGTTATCGGGGCCTGTTTCTGGTTTTGCATTCATCTGGTTTTTGTGAAGTTCTCCAGTCATCTCTCTTCCTTATGTAAGTGATGAACAAACTGTTTATCTACTAAAGCATCTCTTTATCTATTGTGAGACAAAGAAGTCAGTTGTTTTTTTGTAGATTGCCTTTCTGATTATGTAAATTAGTGAAAAACCATGCATATCACAAAACAAAACAGAACACTCTTTTGATCATTTTTCTACCTTTATTATGCACTTATACTAAATTTTCCAAAAATCTGGGGAGGGAGAAATTACTGTCTGGGAATTTCTTGAAGTCTGGGTCTATTCTACCTTTACCTGTGTTTAAAATGTCAATCAGGAACAATTTGGCCACAGTATAGTTCCTTTCATCAATAAATTGAAAAAAGTATCAATTATGTATCACCAAACATATCACTAAATGTCATCAAATATATATCTAAAATATAAATTATATACGTGCTGGGAGGGGCCTTGGAATAAAAAAGAAGGAATGGAAATATAAGTGATACTTTAACCACACTTATTTCTTAATCATTACAACCCTTTTACTAATTTTACTAAGCATAATGAATTTCAAGAGAACACAAAATAGAGGAATATGGCACTAGTTCTAATTTAAACTTTGACTCTATTTTAGAACTCTATTATCAGGGAAGGCTGTATATCTCATCAATTATTTTCAGAGAAGGGAATATTAGAAAGTAATATATTAGAAATGAAAATGGAAAGGAATGTAGGTTTATAATCCCTCTTCGGAAACCCTTGGAGTCAAAGGTGCTTCAGAATTCAGATTTTTCAGCAGTGTTCCAAGACAGCATCAGTAACTAACACATTAATATCTCTGCATAGAAATTTATGAATATTTACATAAAGTGTGATGAACACAGACCAACAACAGCCTTATGTGAGGTAAGGTCAAGTTTTTTGCTCAAATGAGTTCAGGTCAGATCAGGTTTTGCAGCCAAATGAGTTAGAAAAAGATTTTCAATTTTCAGGGCTTTTTTACATTCTGGAAATGCAGATAAGAGATTGAGACTCTACAGTAAAAGGAGGAACTTTGTTTAAAGAACTTTACATTGTTATTGAGTCATTTTCTGTGGGGTTTTCATACAGAATCTAGGATTATAAAGTGGTAAAATTAACTTTCATTACCAAAAACAAAAACAAAAAAACTCTGTTTAAGACCAGCTATCCTGTACAAATAATAATGTATAGAAAACTAGAAAATTATAAATTAATGCTATTTACAGCATGTCAAAATCAGTAAAACACCAATGTGGTTTAAGATTTTGACCACTTATAATGCCAAAGAGAGTTATGACTGCAAAAAAGTTTGAAGTCATGTGTGTTTTGGGGATTGGCAAGGAGGGACAGCTGTTAAGTAAATCTTTCCCTCTCTTTAATTCTATCCCACAAATTTAAAAAAAGTTTTTATCAGTTGCAGAATAATCAAAAGATTCTAGCGATTCACTGCTTATATTTATAATTTCTTTTACTTATTTCCTTTGCCCCCCCCCACTGACTCCAGAGGATTATATACTTACCACCTATTCATAGCCCCTTTTGTTTTGAAGTAACTAGTAAGTTTCCTACCTTTTTCTCCACTTTGAAGCAATAAGCATGACTATCAGAAAAGTTCCACACAGGAAGTTAAACATCAGTCAATTTCATAAATAACAACAGAAAGATCTAGATAAAATCCCTCACTTAACAATGCTTTCCTTTCAGCATAACTGGATTCTTCCACTGGGGAACTTCATAAAATATAAAAGCAAAAAGTACACTGCTCAGCAGTGTAACTTTGGCGCCTGCTTCTAAATTATCTTGTTGAAGTGATGTAGGGTCACTTTGGGCATTTTTCTGAACCTTCTACATGTTGCCAATTCTCAGCACAACACTAAGCTACAAGTGGGGTCTAGCGAAGCTGTCTGGTATTTTCTTTGAAAGAAAAATGTTTAAATCCCCAAATTGAAAACGTGGAACATGATTTTTGGAAAGCACATCTGTCAGTGTATGAGAACTTTAAAATATTTAAACCCCTCAGTGGAAATGAGAAATATAGTAGCAAATAAGAGTAAATAGCTAAAGCACAAAACATAAGGAGAGAGCTTCTAAAGTCTTTATATTCATCCCGTGGAATGTAATACAGCCATGAAAGCCATCTACAAAAATTAAAATAACATGAAAAAATGCTCATCATGTTAAGCCAGAAACAATGGGATCCAAATCTATAACAAAGTGTTGTTTTAGTCAACAAGTTTTCCCTTAGTACTGGTCCATTTCCATGAGCAAAAACCTGTTATTAACCTGCTTGAAAAAAAAATTCTGTTAATCCAAACATCCACGTCAAAGTCCTAAATCATTTGTTTCCCTTTATAAAATTTTCTTGAAAAATTTGTCTATACTTACTTTCTCCCCTGAACCTTTTCTAGTCAGGATTGTGCCCTCACCATTCCACCAAAATCCATGACCTCAATGTTGTCAAAACCACGAATCAACTTTCACTCCACATGTAATGCAACCCACCCGCAGTAACTGATAAAAGGGATCCGAATATTATCTCTACCTGACCTGCCTTTTTTTTTTGACTTCTAGAACACTTGTCTCAATCGTCCTATTTTACTGGCCAACCCATCTCACTCTCCTTTGGTGTATCCTCCACTTTCTTGCCATCTAAATATTACCCAGAAAGAAAAGCTCTGTTTGCAGAAAGCTGTAAAATAAACTCAGCAAATGAATTTTTTTTCAATAAACTCAGTAAGAGATTTTTTTCAAATGACCTAGAAATAGTTTCACTTGCAAAAAGGGTGATCTTTCAGCTTCAAAAAAAACTGTCAACATAAGTTTGATTATTTTATAATTTTTCCATTAATATTGATTTGGCAATATCCCTTATGAACTCAGATGCAAAAACTCTAAACAAAAGGTTGGCAAACCAAATTCAACATATTTAAAGAATAACACATAACCAAGCAATGTTTATCCTAGGAATATAGGGTTGTATTTGAGGATAACAACTCCATGAGAGAAATGATGAAGATTTAGGTCAGCCACGGAGGAGCGTAAGATAGAGAGATAACTGATGTAGTAAAAGGAGGGGTGGGCAGAATCAAGGGCCTGCGTGACCTGGGAACCCAGGTATTGTCGTGGCACTGATCTTCACAGCATTGTGATAACCTCCAGAACGCTGGGCTATTCATAACGTGGCAGGGTGAGTGGCAGATTTTAAAGCCAGGGCTAGAGCTTGACCAGTGAATGCAGGAAAGGATGGTGGCGAAGGGAACCGAGGACGCTCATGAGAAAGTAAATAGGACAAATGATGTACCTGAGAAAGAACCCAAGCTGATAAGAGAAAGGAGGACATGGGGACTGACTGGCTGGAGGAAAAAGAGGGGAATCAAGGAATTGTCACCACCATGGGAGAGCAAGAGTGGTGGCAAAGAGAGAAATCCAAGAGATGGAAAGGGGAGGCTGTGCTCCTAGTGTGGCATAAATTCCCTTGCCTGACAACATCCATCTCCTCTTCAGTGAGGACCCCATTTTTTAGCCTCACATACCATTAGTCACATGAAGTCTACACTTCCCAAACTCCAACTCTGGCCAAGTTCTGGCCAGTGAGGTAAAAGCAGAAGGATTGTGTGGAACTTCTGGAAAGTCTCCTGGATGAGGACGAAGTGATCCCTTCCCCTCTTCCACTGTTTACCTCCTTCCTTCCACATTCAGTGCAGACATCATGGCCACATCACAAGAGGCCGTCTTGGATCATGAGGTAGCTTGCTACAGATGGATGAACAAGAAGACAGAAGGCCCTATCTTGTTTCCTGCTTCTGGAATTTTTTATTTTAATTTGGTTTTTATGTTACAGAGATATAAAGCCTTATGTGGTTTAAGTTACTGTTACTTTGGGATTTCTTATTACTCCCAGTTTAAACCTAATGCATACATACAATAGGGTTCCAAGTTTCAGTATTTCTGAAATGAATCATTGTAAAGATGTTCAGGCTATGGCTGTAAAAATTTCAACAAGTGTTGAGTCTAACTTTGACTATTAAAATGCTTTTTAAATTACATTAAAATTTATGCCCCTGAAGCTTTCATCAATTGTCTTAATCCTTCCCTAATAGAGCATGCCAAATAAAATTGGTTTAATTGTTTTCCCTCATGACATCTGAAGGCAGCAGTTGTGGCTCCAAGTCATCTTCTCTACAGGCTGCACATCCTATGGGTCATCAAACTGTGCAACAAAGCTTTGCATTTCTGAACCGTCGTGGACACTTTCCTCTGAACATTATCCAGTACTTCCATTTCATTAAGAGTGAGGTCTGGACCGGAACATGGGGCACAGGTTTGGGTCAGAGCAGGTTATCTCCTTCACTCAGACATGCTTCTATTACTATGTTACCTTTTTCAGACACATCACATTTTCCATGCATGTCAAACTGCTTTGATTAGAATGTGCTTTTCCACTCAAGTTGCTGTTAAAGCCACGTCTTCCCCAATCTCTACATGTGTACTCTTGTTATTTTTCAAATGCAGGTATACAGCCTTACATAGCTAGCGCTATTAAATTTCATCTTGTTAACACTTGACTCACTGCTTCAGCCCATGGAGACTTCTGGGAATCTAATTCTAGCCCCCACTGAATTCCCCCTATAAGTCTTGCATTATTTACAGTTTGGTAAGCCTGCTCTCTGGTTCTTCATCTAAATCTCTGATCAAGAGGCTGAATGAGGTATCTTTTTCTAGGACGAGGGCATCCCCCAAGCTGCCACTCATCCATCTATTCATCAGGATTGGAGAGTGTAATGTGCAGTAAATGATTATTCTCATGATTGTATTCAGGATTTCTTAGCTCAAGAAAAGGAAAGCTTGAGAAATATTCCTTAACTAAATATAATTTGGCCACTCGAGTCTATTTGGAGATGGTAGATATTATACAATAAATGTTTGAGTCTCCCCCAAATTAGGGTTGAAGTCCTCACCCCCTATGTGATGGTACGAGGAGGCAGGGCCTTCAGAAAGTAATCAGGTTTTCATGAGATCATGAGGGTCAAGCCTCCATGATGGCATTTAGTGCCTGTAATTACAGAAGAGAAGTGACATCAGAGCTTCCTCTCTTCACCTTGTGAGAATATAGCAAGAAGGCAGCTGTCTGCAAGCCAGGAAGAGAGTCCTCACCAAGAATGAAATCTCCTGGCACCTTGATCTTGGACTTCCCAGCCTCCAGAACTGTGACAAATACATGCGTTATTTAAGCCATCCAGTCTCTGGTATTTTTTATAGCAGCCTGTGCTAACACTGGATTTCCAGCCAGTGTCCTTCCTCAAGGTGATATAGTTCATTACTGTCAAAGCTATGATGTGTGAAGCTCAAGATGGGTTACTTTTCCTATTGGCAATGATGTGTATGTTAAATCAGGATACTGAATCACAAGGCTGAATGCTGACGGAAGTCACTGGAACATGCGCCTGTGTGGAGGAGGTAGTCACAAATGCCTATCCTATTTTAAGGCCTTACTTTGGAACTATGCTTGTGATCACATGAACGTGCCTGAAATTCTTGCCTCTTCATTTATGAGCCACATAGATTTGGATTCTTATTTCGACTTTGTGTTGCTGCCAAGCCAGAGAATCCAACTTAGCCATGTTTTGAACGGGTGTGGAGTTTCAGTTTCATTAAGCTCTGTGAGGAAAATGTTTGACATTTACACAAATCACCATAAGCTTTTAGAAAACTTTTCCCTCTTTCTGGTTGGAGAGAGCAGATGTCCATTTATTCCCCAACTGACATCTTCTTAAAGAAAAACAGTTGCCTTTTGAAAGGCAATTATTCTACCCAAGTCTTGTCTTTTAACATGCTAAGAAGACAGACTTACTTATTTCCCACATTGGTACAACAGGGAAAAAATTTACTTTCCTACACTGAGGGCTTGAACCCAAGTACATTCCAAGTTGGCATATGTGATACTGACGGCAGGGTCATGACCTGACCCTCTTCACTGCTCTTTCCAGAATTCAGGCAGAAGGATGAATGGACTGAAACCTAGAAGTCTGATAAGAACACATACTGGTTCTGTGCCCTCAAGTAGTTGAGGTCCTCAGGCAGCCAGAAACCCATCCTCTGGCTGTATCCCTATCCTGAGGCCCTTAGGACAGGTGGAAAAGTGGCTCAGGGAGAGAAAAGGTGGGCAGGAAATTCTCCATTATGGGACTTCCTATGGAGAGCCAATCTGGTACCAACTACGATCCATGCCCAAGGCTATGCCGAGAGACTGAACTATTAGTTGAGGGCTTTCCTTCATGTAACTCTCATGTAATCATATCCAGGTCTCAACTCATGTGCATCCTATGGCCTCCCAATGAAGACAGGGTATGGCTGTGCTTCACACCATGCTTCCCAAATCAGTCACAGTCACGTTTACAGTTTTTTTTTTTGGTATCATTAATCTACAATTACATGAGCAACATTATGGTTACTAGACTCCCCCCATCATCAAGTCCCCCCATATACCCCTTTACAGTCACTGTCCATCAGCATAGTAAGATGCTGTAGAATCACTGTCTTCTCTGTGTTGTACAGCCCTCCCCGTGCCCCCCCCCCCCCATCAATGTTTCCATTTTTATTTTTTTTTTAACTTTTATGTGTCAGGCACACCCATTTACAAATACCATCACATTTAACAAAAGTCCTCTGAGATACCTATGATAGATGCTTCAGAGGCAGGATGTGAAGGGAAGATTGATTAAACAATTAAGCATTTATTTTTCATTGTTAAAATCCATTTTAAATACCAACCAAAGTAACTGTGGATTCTCACACAACTAGAAGCAGATGAGCCAGGATTTGGACCCAGGATGCCTGACCCCAAATCCTAGCTTACCTCACTACCTAGGCCGCTTCCACTTGCTCTGAGCAGCAGGATCCTTCCATTTCAATTTTTCTCATGGAACCTGAGGGGTCAGAGCAACCTTGAGAATGAGACAGGCAGCCTAAAATATCTGTCTGGTCCTGCCTAGCACTTCTCTCTGACTCATGTATGCTTGATTCTGAATCTTCTCACAGAATTCAACTACTTCAAGGTCTGTAATTTCTAAGCTTTGTCCCCAACCTGGTCTAGGGACTGAGCCTGCTAATGTGGAGACCATAATGCTCCATCTCAAGGGAAATACTATCAAATTCTTTCTGGTTTGTATGCCATTTGTAATGTGTGGCCACTGACTTGATCACCAACATGCTGGCCACAGGTAAGTGGCCCTACTCCCTTAAAGAATGCCAAAATCAAGGAAATTGGGATCGGTGTACAACATGGGTTGAATGTGCAAATAAAGGTATTGCATTAATCCACATATTTTTTATGGCATATCTGTATCTTGTTCTGAAGAACAAGGAGTTCCTTGTAACCGAACTATAAAGACAGGCTTTAATTACTGAAATTGGACTCCAGGAATAAAAACAGCAAAATCAAATGGCAAAAAAGTAGTAGTTTCGAGAACTCAGGTGAGCCAAAGGGTTCTACCCACCACGGCGACACATTCCCATCCAGTCTAAAAGAAGTCTTCCTGCTTTACAGTGATTTTGCTGTTCCTGTCAAATTTCCTTTGGCCTAGAATTGCATTTATTTTTCATTGTTAAAATCCATTTTAAATACCAACCAAAATAACTGTAGATTCTCAAAAACCTCCCTAATAGATGAATACCAGAAGTTTCATGGAAAGAAATGTTGTTATTGGTTATATTCAAGTGGTTTAAAAATACTAAGTGGGGAATGAGAACAAAAAATTAAGATTACATTGAATTAGAAACCTACAAAGCAGATCTTACATAATAAATCAGATATTACAAAATAATTAGCCCATCTTTTCCATGTATTGATTCAAAATATGAATAAAACCAAATTTAAGAGCTTTATTAGTTTGCTAGAGCCACCAAAGTACCACAAACTTAGTGACTTAAACAACAGAACTTTGTCTCGCAAGTCTGGAGGTTGAAGTCTGAATGAAGGCATGGGCAGTCTGGCTCCTGCACATGGCTGTGAGGGAGGGGTCTGCTTCAAGTCTTTCTCTGTGGCTTGTGGACGCCCCACTTCTCCCTACTCCTTCAAACTGTCATTTCTCTTTGCATATCTTCGTATCCAAATTTCCCCCTTTTTTAAGGACACTCGTCATACTGAATTAGAGTCCTTCCTATTGACTTCGCTTATTTAATATTATTTAATATTTAAATAATTATTAATTAATATTTACATAAAATTATTTAAAATACTTAAATTTTTATATCATTATTTCTGTCTCATCTAACATTAGAGACATAATTCCTTTGTGCTTTTAATTTGCTTTACTTCCCCTTTACATGGCTAGATTTATAAGAAATTCATATTTTTTTCTAAGAATTATTAATCAATTCTGCTGTTTTCAAGATTATTTCTACATTCATCTTATTACCAATTTCTATATTCATTTTATTATTGATTTCTTCATGATTTTATTAACTTTTACTACTTAAATAATCAAAACTTTCAAAACTATTGTATAAAATTGCAGTATTTCCAGAATCTCTCACTTGGCCTTAGTACATCTCCTTATCAATAGGTTTTTCCAAGGGGTGGAGAGAAGTAGCCCATCACCACATCAATAGGTAATTACAAGGGCAAGCGAGGGCATGCCTGGACTGGAGAGGTTGGGTGGGGTCCCTTTTTGCAGCTGGGTTGTGAGAGACACAGGTGAGCAGAAGTGGACAACTGCTTGTAGATAATAAACAAGTCTCTCCACTTTTTCTCCCTTTGACTTATTTTGGTTTCAAAGGTATTTTGTCCTGGGCTGTGAAAATATTTTCAGCCCTGAGTTACAACTAAGAATTTACTTCTGATTATAATTTAAGATATAAGTACATGATTGAAACATGAGCTCAGGAATCAGCCTACCTGGATTCAAATTTTAACTCTGCCACTAATCTCATAGGGCTATTATTAAAATTAGATAAGATATCTGAGCAGTTTCTGGCTCATGATCAATATTAAGTAATTAGTTTCCTGGGTGTAGGAGGAGTGACAGTGATAGTAGTACAAGCTATATAACATATTATTTAGCCTTCCTAAAGGCTAAGCTTTCATATGTAAAAGTTTTCTCATATGTAAAATCTAGGTACTAACAGTACTTCATCTTAGAGGGTGTTTGTGAAGATGAAGTGAAATAATGCACATGGATTCATCCCACACGTATTTACCAAGTACCTACTATATGTCAAGCACTATTCTATATTCTTGGGATACATTAAGAAAATAGGCAAAGATTGCTTCTCATATCAAGCTTACATTCTAGCAGGAAAAGACAGAAATGAACAATAAAAATGATGGATGAAGAAATCGTATGGCATGTTAAAAAGTGATGTAGTCTATGTAAAAAAATAGAGTAGGATAAGTGGAATCAGCAGTGACTGGTGGGGAGAGGGGGTGGTGATGTTAAATAGGGCGGTCAGAGAAGGCCTCATTGAAGAGATGATGAAAGAACAACGCTGGCAGGGCTCAGGTGCTGAAGGTGTTAAGTAGTGTGCAGGACAAAATGTTCTGCTGACAACCCTCCGCCACCCTTTCTCGTTCTTGACAACTTCACACCCCCTTGGCAGCTTTAAGAAACATGCAGAATGATCTGGTTAAACCACAGAGATTGGCAACCTACAGCATGCAAGCCCTTGCCTGCTTCTGCATGGCCCACATGCTGAGCATGGTTTTCACAGATAAACATTTCCAATCAATTTAATGATGGGGAGCACTAACTTTGTGTCCTAAGTTAAACAATATTCCAAAAAGAATAATTTTATTCCCCTTAGTAGCTTGTATTACACTTGAATTTCATCAATAAAAATTTTTGTGGAAATGTGTTTTCCTTCTTCTTTTTGGAGTATCTATGTGATATTTTTTATTTTGCCTCTTGGCTTACAAAGCCTAAAATATTTATGATGCGGTCTTTTACAGAAAAAAATCGTTTGACCCCTCAGTTAAAGCAGTAGGCTGCCCCAACTGCTATAACCATAGTTCAATTTATAACACTCCTTATCACTGCAAGAACAATCCCGTGCAGGGACAGGACGAAGAGATGAAGTGTAAAGAACGTGCCAGCACTGACTGATTTATGCTCAGCAGCAAACAGGCCTCTGGGAAGAACAAGCAGCAGCACTGCCCCCGCAGTTCCCCACCGCAGACTTAACATACATCCTGACACTTAGATCCTTGCTTTGACTCCCCCTGCAATCTTGCACTCACCACCTTCTAGGCAGTCCCTCAGCGGTCCGCTCAGCAGGGTGGTTTACTTCCAGGCCTTCAGAAGGTTTGCTTATGCCCCTACTTGCATGACCATACATGTAATACAGTTACTCTGGCAGCTGGGCAGTCAGTCTTTCCTTGACAGGACTAATACTAGTAAGTTTACACTGATGTCTGCAAGTCAGATTAACTTGATAAGACCCAAATTATATAAAAAGTCACATTACTGAGCTTCCTTGACATCTTACATATCAATTAGCATTAAAATGACCTGATTTTCACTGTCCTATTTTTCTGAGATACTAATATACCTCTAGTTAATTTCCTCCTCAGTGATATGCTCTGACACATCTATGCTCTTCATGGCACCTTGCATTGAAGTCCAGATAAAAAGAATTTTAATAGCTGGAGACTAGAGGAATACAACTATCCCATGCAGGCAGCGTCACATGCACAAATGAACAGAACTATGAGACCATGTGCCATATGCCTGGAGTACAAGTCTACCATTTTCAATTTTTGACTGAAGAATCAGCTATGAACTGGACAATGGCCTATAAGATGAGGCTGAAAATAATGAAGCTTCAGTATTATCCTAAAGAATTTGGGTTTTCTTGGGATTGCTACGGGAAAACACTGAAAGATTTAATTGGGTTTATCTTTAAAAAATCACTTGACAACTGGATGGAAAATTGATTGCACAAGGGAACAGAGGTTAGAGCAGAGGCAAAGACACCAGTTAAAGTCCACAGTGTATTGAAGTGGTCCTGACTAGAAATAGAAATGGTGTAACCTATAGCTGCAGTAGGGAAGGAGATGGATTAAAGATAAAACTGTGTATCAAAGAACATTAGCAAGAAAGTAAAAAGGCAAACTACAGAAAGAAACAGAGTATTTTCAAATTTTATATCCGATATTTAGAATATCCAGAGTATATAAGGAACTTGTACAACTCAACCACAAAAAGATAAACCCAATTAAAAAAATGGACAAATATGGGTAGACATTTCTCCAAAGAAAATGCACAAATGGCAAACAAGCACATGAAAATATACTCAGTATCATTAATCACTAGGGAAATTCAAATCCAAAACACAATGTGACACCACTGCATATGACCAAAATGTCTGTAATCCTTTTTTAAAAAATCAGAAAATGACAAATGTTGGTGAGGATATGGAGAAATCAGAACCCTTATACATTGCTGGTGGGAATGTAAAATGGTGCAGCCACTACAGAAAATGTAGAGGTTCCCAAAGAAATTAAAAATAGGATTACCATATAACCCAGCATTTCAACTTCTACGTATATACCCCAAAGAATTGAAAACAGGGACATAAACAGATACCTGTGCACCAATGTTATTGCAGCATTATTTGTTCAACCTCACGTAGAAACATCAGCATTGGGTGACTGAAATTTTTTCACACTCTGAACATGTCCACTTAGGAGCACAAAAGCACCACAGGTATTGGTTTGAGGGTTATTACAAAAAATTTTAACAAATAAGCGAATTCACAAACACAGAATCCATGAATAACAAGGACCAACTGTACATACAATGGAGTATCATCCAGCCACGAAAAGGCATAAACTTCTGATACATGCTACAATGAAGATGACGCTTGGAAATATGATACAAAGTAAAATATGACAATACAAAAGGACACATATTGAATGATTTCATGTATCTGGAATTTCTGTAATGGGCAAATTTATAAAGACAGGAAGCAGAATATAAGGATTACTTATATAAACAATTACTAGGATGTAGGTTGTGGGGAGATGGAGAATTATTGTTTAATAAGTACAGCGTCTATTTGGGCTGATGAAAAAGTTTTAGAAATAGTGGTTATACATTTTAAACCTAATGCCACTGAACTGTATGCTTAAAATAGTTAAAATGGCAAATTTGGGGTATATACATATTACTAACAAAACTTTAAAAGCTACATTAAGAAAGATACAGTAACCAGTTACCTGGGGCTGGGACAGGTCACAGAGGGGAAGGAATGCAAACATATCTTTAGCTCTCAGTGGAAGTAAGTAATGATATTCAAATGGTACTCTTTTAGTAACAACATTATAATTGTTATTCTCTTATCTGACTTCAGAGCTCATTACCCTAAGACTATGACACTACAATAAATAGGCCCTCCTGAATATCATCATGAGAGGTCCTCACCATGTCTGAATCATGGAAAAGAAGCAACAGTTGACAGTGAATGCTTTACACAAGGGAAGAGGGACACAGATTAAGGTGGAAAATCTGAGGTATTTTATGGCCTGCCTAGTGAATTGTTAATAAAGCTGAGTAAGCAACTCACCTCTATTAACTAGTCCTGTGAGCTCCTGCTTTTCCACATGATTACCTCCAGAATATTCTCTTCACTTTTATAGTGATTCAGTCCCCTGCATGGTTTCTAACTCATTTCTGTTATTTTCTCAAGAGGAAAAAGAAAACCAATACAGAGTGGCTGGAAGACATCCAACTTTATTTAAAATGTATCGATGGCAATAAATTTCATCTTTGTTATTCTCCTTGTTCCAAGACACTGAGTTTCCAAAAGCTTTGCAGAAAAGAAACAGATGGCGGAGAGAAACATAAGGTAACAGTTCCCTCAGGGGAGAAGCTCTAGAGCCTTGTGGACCATTCAAGGGCATGCTTAGAATGCAACCAGGCCAAATAATCACTGTGTGAGCAATGATAAAGATTAACAAATAAGCAGAGGCAAGCAGACTTTTGACTATTGTTCATGTAACATGCATATTTAAAAACAGACTCAGGCAGGAGTCTTCAAAGAAAACAATCGTGTTTGCTAACTGAATGGCCTGCTAACAGCCTTGTGATCTCAGATGGGTGTGCTGATTATTAATTTTACATTCACAAAGGTAGACAGCAGGATATCCTGGGGGAGAAGATCAGAAACATGATGTGTTTTGCATCTCATTGTTTTTCCTTCTTTCATATATGCCAGGAAATAAATACTTTGCCATTAGCTGATGAACCCTTTTAATACTGTATCATATGACAGAAAAAGTGATTATATTTAGGTAATGAAATAGAAATCCTTAGTTTTTAACCCTTTGGGTTAAAAAAAAACAATCCAAGGAAAGTTAAATTGAGAATTCCTCATTAGATATCAGGTGTCAACTCCCATAGACCAGTCTCTCATGACACATCTTCTCTCACAGGCAGCTTCTAATGGTGCACTGAATATTAGCCTAACTCAGTGGCTAGAGGTGAGATGGGTAACTCGTGACAGGTTTGAGTCCTCCCAGGTTCTCCCAGAGGAATTTCCTGGTGTGATCTTGTGATCTCCAAATCCATTTCAGCTCTAGAATTATTGAAATGAAGCTCAATATGTAAAATGGATGAAAGCACAGAGTTCTGGTTGAAGTGGACTTCCACCCAGTGGGCCCCTTTCCCCTACCAGCCCACTTCTTCATCCTGCACCACTTCAGCAGCATTCCACAGGAGCTTCAGAGAAGCCAGCTTGAAACAACCATTCTCAAGCTTTCTTAAGATGCAGGTCAGGTCACCACAACTGCTCTTCCGGTCCACGGCAGTGACCACTGGAGCTGAGGTGGGCATGCAGCACAGAGCAGGTAGTCTGAGGCTTTTCCTAACCAACTTAAATAAAATTGTTCCATGCATCCCCGTCCTTGCCTCATTCTGTTTTCTCAGCTCACCTTTCTCTCCAGCCATTACTGTGGCCATTAGCTTCATGCAAATATAACTCCCCAACTCTGCTGCACAGCTCTTGCTGTCCGTCTCTGGTCTTCTCTCCTGTTCTTACCTATAAGAGCCCACTCAGTCATCCTGGTATATGTCCAAACCTGGAACCAAGTGGCAGAACCCTTGACCTATGCTGAATAGGAGCTATGAGTAAATACTGCCATCTGTGACCTGGTGGACAATTCTAAGGCACATTCAATAACATTCCTCAGAGATCCCCATAGGGATTGGGTTCCAATGCCTGCAGAGTAACAAACCTTAAGAAGGGATTTTCCTCCTTTCTTGTTTCATTCTTCCCCGTTGCCTCAATATTGTACCTTGGAATCTACCCAAGATAAACTACCAACATTTAAGCCCTTGTCTCAGGATTCAGCCATGTTAAGATGCTTCTTTAGATGCTTTTTCTTCTTAGCATTTATCATCCCTGATGTGTTTTACATTTATTTATTTGTGTCCCTCATCTAAAACATGAACTGGACAAGAATTGGGACTTTATTTCAATAGTGTATTACCAATACTTTTAATAATCTTTGGTACCAAGTAGGCACTAGTAAATGTTTTTAAAGTTAATCTGTTATAGTTCTGATTCCTTGGTTCCCTGTATGCCTGTGTTCATCATTAGACACATAGACCTTGGCAGGGAAGAGAGTTCAGTGTGGAACCAAAACAAGGATAGATGGGATCCCACTTTGTCACCAGGATACATGGTCTTGTGTGGACCAAGAGGCTTTCCAGACAGGAGGCAGCAGCATACAAAGTAACCTTCCACACCTGAGTTCAGACAACCGCCCTACCTCACATTATGCCCATTCAGCTGGTATCAAAAGAGACTGGATACCTGAGGTCAGCTGCACTGAAGCAAACAAGACCGAGCAGAAGGGATCCCTCATAGCAGTAAGAGGCATGGCAGGGGCCAAGTTGGGCCCCCAGCCTCTTGTTGAAAGAGGAGCAGAGCAGGGCTCACCGTGCACGGCCATAATGGAGTTGGCTTCCACAGGCATGCGGTAGAAAAAGGGATTTATCTCCCAACAGTGTGTTATTTTAGAATAATTGAGATGTTAGATCTGACTGCCTAGAAGAAATAGGAACAAGCACCAAATCAGGAAGTCCAAAGAGATAAGAACTAAAAGAAGGAAATCAAGTGAAAACACATCAGAATCAAAGGGGTGCTGATAGAGATGGTGCATCTGAGCACTTGCGCTAAATGCTGGCTAATGTTGAGTCTCTGCCTTTATCTACATCAGAAGGGTAAAGTAAGTAGGGTAGCCTCCAAGCACAGGTGTGGATCAACTACTATCAGACTGCTTAAATACACAGTGAAGAAAAAGATCAGGCTCATGGCCTAAGAAGTAAAGCAGATTTGGGGATAAACAGGGCAAATTATTTTTAATTGGACAATGTGTGGTTACTATAATTGCATTAGGTCACTCTTGGTAAAAATGCTTTGAAGGCGTATTTCTGCTAATTGCATCTTAAATCCTCTATTTAGAGAGACTGCCCACTCTAATCACAATGCTGACTCTTCATGATTAGGGGCCTTATCACTTAAAGCGGTGTGTCTCAAAATCGCCTGGAAAAGTTACTAGAAATGCAAACCCCAGGACCTTATCCAATGAACTTCAGAGTGACTAGGGACTCTGATACAGGCCAATCAAGAGAACACTGACTTAATACTAGGATTTTCTGGTACCTGAGCTTTTGAAATTATTTGGCATTTATGAAGGCATACACTGGTAAATAACTCTATATTCCCATATCCCCCAACTCAACCATCTTTATCATGCAGCTAGAGTAGCATGGTTTTACATTACACTCTCTTCTTGTGGAAAAATTTTACTTTTATTGTGGAACACATCATAGAAGAGGGACCTAATTTCATATCCGGTTTTATCAACTGAGAATGAAATACATGACACTCCAGCTGCCTCAAATATCTCTAGAAAAGATATGGAGAATATACACACACATAAACACACACACACACAAGTTAAAATACATTAAAAGATTTTTCTAGGATTTTATACTTTTAACCCAAGAAATTCCAAAAAGACAAGTATTATTTCTGAGTCAAATTCATTCAACATGGGCAACTAGATGCAAAGATGTCAGCAGGGAATGCAAAATTAAGGAACTCTTTGCAGAAACCTGTCCTTGGGTGTGAAAGGAAAAGGAGCTGGAGCTGAAAGGAGGAGGGAGGGCTACATCACTGTTATACTGAGCAAGACCTGAGGCTCTTGTGCCACTTACAGTCAGCATTTCAAGATGGGGAACACAGGCTGGTTGCTTGGCAACTGCATGTTCTTCCTTCTATACACCCCTGAAGTGGCACATGTTCTTTTGTGAGCTCCTTACCTAACTTTTCTCTGTCTACCAGACCAACCATCTGGAAGCTGGTACTCTGCAACAATCCTAATTATAGTATAGTAAGCAAAAGTAACTTCTATAGGGATCATTTAGTCCAGCAGAATAGAAATCTTTGTTCACATTATGTGAGGACATCTATAATAGAATCCATTCTGTAAATGAATACTGTGTTCAGTTCTTGGCACAATAGTTTAAGAAGAATAGTGGCAAACTGAAAGAGGAAGGTTAGAAGTGCTTAAAAATATGTTAAATAGGAGATATGTCTAAGAAAGCAAAGAGTCTATATACATATATATGTATATGCACATTTAAATTTTTTAAAAATTTTGAAACACAGTAATTCAAGAATTCTAAAATGTGTATATTTCCATATTTTAGTATCTGAGATCAAAACTGAACATAATTCAGATTAATTCAGAAGCCTCATTTCTGGTGTTTCATATTAAATCTTGATTATGGTGGGGCAAAGTTCCCCCAATTTATTATTTGAGAGAGCCTTGACTATCTTTGGACTTTGCTTTTTCATATATTTTATCATCAACTTATACAAATCATCAAAGAAATTTCAGTGGAATTTCCATTTGAACTGTTTTGAATCTGTAGATGTATTTGAATGAAAACTCACTTATGTATTGAATCCTCAACATGAACATAGTATTTTTCTTAATTTAGATTTTTGCTCTCTCTCAAAAAAGTACTCTAAATATCTGCACAATGGTCCTGCACACTTTCCATGGGATTTATTTTAGATGAATATTTTTGGCTGGATTAAATTATATCTTTTTAAGAACGGTATTTTTGTTTCTGCCATATAGAAATAATTTTTTGCATATATCTAAAAACCTTGCTAAAATCTCTTAAATCTATTAATTTATTTGAAAATTATTATGGATTTTCTTTGCAGACAATCATAACGTCCACAAATAATGAGATTTTTCTTGCTTTCTCTTCAATCCTGATAACCTTATTTCTTTTTTGCACTGGTTGGGAATATAAATTCAAAAGCTAAAACAATGAGCATGTTTGACTCGTTCCTAATTATAAATGAAAAGGTTTTAAAAATCTCAGCAGTAACAATCATGTTATGAAGTATGTTGAATTTTACTCAATGTTTTTATGCCTTATTGAGATGACTATATGATTTTAATATGCTGAGTTACAAGGGAAGGCTTTCTACTTATAAGTCAACACTGCAATTCCTGAGATGAACCTGAAATGATGTGCTATTTTACATATGTAGCTAAATTGAATTTGATTTACCAAGTCATTTAAGATATGATTGTTTTTCATTTTAATCACTACCGTGTGAGTGAGATTTATCTTCTATTTTCCTCGTGTGGAATTTATAAAAACTTTTTAGCTTCATAAAATATATCATGAGGAAGAACTGGTGCAACTGGGAGGCTTTATTCCTTGAATGTATGGTGTAACTTCACTGTAAAGTCATGTGACTTTGTGACAGACCCTGTATTCTGTGCTTTAGTGACCACTCTTTTGATCCTCACAACATGAGGAAAAAGAGAACCAAAGAGTTAATAAGCAACTAACTGGCCCCAGATCCCCCAGCCATGAAGGGAAATGTGGCCTTAGACCATCTGACCCCTAAAGACAATGCCCCTAACCATTAAATACAGAAGCATTTAAAAATGACCACAGTGGTGGCAATGTACAAAACTATTAAGAGGTGACCCAAACTGACTACTGATTGGAAGGCTCCCATGTTGAGTGACTCACACATAATACAGAATGAGAAACAGACTTTTTATTAGTTAAACCTGGACCCTGGTTACTGAACTAAAACCTGTCAAATGAAATTTGGCTTGCATCAGCATACCTTCTGATTTACATTAACATCTGTAGAGTACTGCTTTAGATGTCATAGCCAACAGCTGCAAGCGTCTTCAAAGGCATGGTAGGCAGGGCTGTGTGAGCCTAAGAGGCATGTTTCATGCTGCATAGGCTTCCAAGACATGGGACCTCCCTTAAAAAAAATTGCCCCTTAGAGTTAATTAGATTTCAAAGTGCAGCTGAAGTGGTTTCACTGAAGATTCCCTTCAATATAAATAGCAAATGTACCTTCTCAGACTTCTTGGAATAGTTCAGCTATGATTGCTGTTGTTTTGACTAGGCATATAAATATTCCACTAATGGGAAAACAAACTAAAACATGCACCAGTCACTTAAGAGACTACAACAGACAGAGCTGTGTCTCTAGTCAAGGTAAGGACAGATCCATCCAGACCACAATCAGTTAGTTATGCCCAAAGTTGCTCACATGGGGTCTTAGAGGTTGGGGGTTTAAGTCTTTTGGTTTAGATTATCTATGTAGTTCAGCCCCTTGCACTGCTTCTGCAGCAGTATTAAAGAGCACAACATCTTAGGAGTGAAGGACTTAGGATCATCTTTCTATTCTCCTCTTACAGATGTGCAAAAGCAAAGGGCAAGGAGTAAAGTCATTTCCATTGTTATGTATTCTCTTTTTGCCCTTTTATATATATATTACATCTCGGGATCAAATGCTGCATAAGTTTATACAAACTAGGCAGAAATCTATGATGAAAACTAAAGTATCCACTGACAAACAACACAGCAATGACAATTATTTTTAATCCATCTGAACTGGCCACCATCTCTCATCATTGCTAAAAGATAATAAAACCTCCTCACCCAGGCACTTGAGTAAATACATACGACAAAAAACAGTGAAGGCAAAAACAACTCTTATTCCACTTATTCTTAGAGATACAGCAGTAATAAGTTCAATGCTCATGATCTAGCTTGGGAGAATAGCTGAAAACATGTTCTATTAAGGACATTATGTGAGAAAAATAGAGCAAACTGAATGGGAACTATACATTTAAATGTATTTGGGAATTTATCGTGAAGATCAAATTACATGCACTTTCTTTTTCACTAAACATTTAACATTTGGCAAAGTTCCTTTATATACTTTCCTACTTAGCTAGAATTCACTAAATACAGATCCTGTATTCAACTCTGGTTCATGTATTTGTGTCATCATATTGCTAGTAAAGGGCACCCTACTGTTATGGCACTTTGCATACAGTATTTGTGTTCATCCAAACTGACTGAATGATTAAAGTGGGGTCAGGATCAGTTGCTAAGGGTCTCAGTGATGCTGAGTTGTATCAGTGGAACCTGAAAAATCTTAGGTATTGATTCAGTTTTAAAAGCTAAAATAACTCAGAGATATATAGTTAAAATAAACATAGAGGGAGAGACTTCTAGGATGGACATGGCAGGTTAAGTCAGCATCTTTTCTCTTCTCCTTCTGGATGTTCCATGAAGGCCAACCAGGAGAAAGGGGGAAAAACAGTTTTTCAGTAAAACTAGGACATAGTTATTACCCATATACTTCAAAATATGTGTGAGGATGTCAAAAGGAGCTCAGTCTGGATAAAATAAAGTAGAAGTTCAGGGAAAAACCATAAAAATGGCTAGATATCTCAGAACCCAGTAAAATATACTTGATGAAGATAACAGGCCTCATTCTGATGTACAAACCAATATAGATCATCTTTATTAACGGGAGTAGGAACTGGGGTTAGCAGGAATGCTTGAAGAAGTCTCTCTGGACAGAGTCTGACTAAGAAAAGCAAATGATAATAGACCAAACAAAAAGTAACATAGAAGAAACATTTTAGCATAAAGGGAGAAAATATTTTAGAATGTGAAGCCTGGAAGGCTACACTACGTTTAAATACACACACACACACACACACACACACACACACACACACACACACACACACACACACGTGCCAATCTTCAGCAAAGTCTAGACCAACAAAAATACATTTGGATGAGTTATAACAAAAAAATCACGGGCAAAGAACTGAATCAGCATATAAAATAAAAATAATGGGGAAAAACAGAACTTAGGATAGAGAATACTCTAAAAAATATTGGCATGGGGCCAATAAAAATCATGACCAAATATTTCACTATGAATTTAAAATAACTAATAAAATAGTAACTTCAGTGAAGAAATACAGGAATTCAAAGAATAAAGAAGATAAGAGTGTACAGTGTAAAATGGAAATAAAGAGATAAGATTATCCATATACAATGACACTGAAAGATGACAGACACAGGTGATCCAAATCATACATAATTAGAGGCCCTAAGAAAGAACTAAACCAGTAACTACAGGTATATATGAAGAAAAATTCTTGAAATAAAACAAAACTAGAAAAATACATAAAGAGTCTATGTATTGGAAAAACTGCCTTTGAACGTTCAACACTGAGATACAAAAGAAAAAAAACAGACCATACAGAACAAAAGGCTCTTAAAATAAACTCTAAAAAATAAAATACACTGACAGAACTAATACATAATAAAACACTAATAGCAATAAATGACAGAGATGATCTATACACAAGATATGGCTCTGAAAGGTAGAAAATAAAAGGGATATAGGGAATAAAGGAAAATTGGCAAATGCAAACACATAACTTAAAAGCAGGGATTAAATTCTTAATAGCAAATAAAGTGGAGTTCAAGTTTTAAAAAAGAATTAAGGCAAAGGAAAGAACTCTATAATGTTAATGAAGACATAAAATGATGACTATCCAAGTATCAAATAACAAAAGGGAAATAAAGACCAGAGGAGAAACGAATTAGACAATAAGAAATTAGAAAAATTTCAGTGAAACCAAGAGATGATTTTTCGAGAATATAAATGTGACAGACAAACCCTTAGCCAGACTTATAAAGAAAATAATAAATGACGCAAATAAACAAAAACAGAAGTGAAAAAGAAGTCATTACAAATGATGCCTCAGAATTTCAAAAAATTATAAGAGAATTCCATGAAAAATTATATGCCAGTAAATTGGACAACCTAGAAGAAATGAACAAATTCATAGAAATGTACAATCTTCCACGACTAACCCAGCAAGCAGAAAATCTGAACAGCACAATTACCAGGAACAAAACTGAACTGATAATAAAAAAACTCCCAGCAAACAAAAGTCCAAGGAAAAGATGATTTCACAGGTGAATTCTACCATGCATTTAAAGAAGAGTTAATACACCCATCCTTCTTAAAGTATTCCAAAAAGCAGGAGAGGAGGGAATACTTCCAAACTCATTCTATGAGGCCAGCATCACTCTAACACCAAAACCAGACAAGGACAATACAAAAAAAGAAAACTACAGAACGATATCCCTGATGAACGTAGATGCAAAAATCCTCAACAAAATACTGCAAACTCAATTCAAAAATATATCAAAAGGATCATCCATCATGACCAAGTGGAAATGATTTCAAGGATGCAAGGATGGTACGATATTCATAAATAAATAAATATGACACACCACATTAACAAAATGAAGGATAAAAACCATATGATCATCTCAATAGATGCTAAAAAAAAGCATCTGACAAAATTCAACATCCAGTTATGATAAAAACTCTCAACAAAATGGGTATAGAGGGAACATACTTCCACATAAACACAGGCCATATACTACAAGCCCACAGGTACCATCATACTCAACAGCAAAAAGACGAAAGCTTTTCCTCTAAGATGAAGAACAAGGATACCCAATCTCTCTAGTTTTATTTAACATAGTACTGGAAGGAACTAGCCATACCAGTCAAACAAGAAAAAGAGATAAAAGCCATCCAAATTGGTAAGGAAGAAGTAAAACTATCACTATTTATAGATGAAATAATCCTATATATAGAAAACCAAAGACTACCAAAATACTATTAGAAAAATTCAGCAAAGTCACAGGATAGAAAATCAATATACAGAAATCGAATTCATTCCTATGAGCTAATAATGAATTAGCAGACGGATAAATCAAGAAAATAATTATATTTTCAACTGAATCAAAAAAAATAAAATATGTGGTAATAAATGTAACCAAGAAGATGACAGACTTGAATTCTGAAAACTGTAAGACACTGATTTAAAAAATTGAAGAAGACACAAATAAATGGAAATCTATTCCATGTTCATGGATGGGAAGAATTAATATTGTCAAAATGGCCATCCGCCCAAAGCAATTTACAGATTCAGTGCAATCCCTATCAAAATACCAATGGCATTTTTTGAGCAAGTAATCCTAAAATACATATGGAACCACAAAAGTCCCCAAATAGTCAAAGCAATATTGAGAAAGAACTAAAATCTGGGCACATCACACTCTAACTTCAAGCTATACTACAAAGCCACAGTAAGCAAAATCGTACAACACCAGCACAAGGAAAGACCCATGGATCAATGGAACAGAATAAAGAGCCCAGAAATAAGCTCACATACCTATGGCCAGTTAATATAAATGGTGTTGGGAAAACTAGACAGGTACATGAAAAGAATGAAACTGGATGGATTACTGTCTAAACACCATACACAAAAAGAAACTCAAAATGGATTAAAGACCTAAATATTAGATATGAACCATAAAACTCTTAGAAAAAAACATAAGCAAAAACCTCATCAACATAAACATGAGTAATTTTTTCTGGACATGTCTCCCCAGGCAAAGGAAACAAGAGCAAAAATGAACAAGTGGGACTACATCAAACTAAAAAATTTTGCTACAGCAAAGGAAACCATCAATAAAACAAAAAGGTAACCTACACTATGGAGTAATATATTAATAAATGATTTATCCAATAAGGAGTTAACATCCAAAATATATAAATAATTCATATGACTCAACACCAAAAGAATAACACAATTGAAAACTGGGCAGAGGATCTGAATAGACATTTTTACAAAGAAGACATACGGATGATAGACACATGAAAAGATGCTCCACACTGCTAATCACCCAGGAAATGCAAATCAAAACCACAGTGAAATATCACCTTATGCCAGTCAGAATGGCCACTAAGAGACAAGAAATAACAATTGTTGTGAGGATGTGGGAAAAGGAAACCTTCCTACACTGTTGGTGAGAATGTAAATTGGTGCAGCCACTATGGAAAGCAGTATGGAGGTTCCTCAAAAAACTAAAAATAGAAATTCTGTTTGACCAAGTAATTCCAGTTAGGAATTAACCCAAAGAAAACAAAATCTCCAATTCAAAAAGACATATGCACCCCTCTGTTTATTACCACATTATCTACAATAGCCAAGATATGGAAGCAACCTAAGTATCCATCAATAGACGAATGGGTAAAGAAGATATAATACATATACACAATGGAATATTATTCGTCCATAATAAAGAAACAAAGCTTGCCATTTGCAATGGACTTAAAGGGTATTATGCTAAGTGAAATAAGCCAGGCAGAGAAAGACAAATACCATATAATTTCACTTATATGTGGAATCAAAAAACAAGACAAAACAAAATGAACAAAACAGCAATAAATTCCTAGACACTGAGAAGTGACTGGTGGTTACCCTGGGGCTGGGAGGGTGAAATAGTTGAAGGGAATAAAATGGCACAAAATCTCAATCATAATATGTTAGTCAGGGGGATGAAAGTGCAGCATGGAGAATATAGTCAAGAGTTCTGAACATCTTTCTACATTGACAGTAAACTACACTATTTGGGGTGAGGATTTAATAATGCATATAACTGTAAAATCACTATGCTTTATGCTTGAAACCAATATGATACTGTATATCAACTATAGTTCAATAAAAAATATATCAAAATAAAAAACAAACAAACCTATTGGGGAAAAAAACTACGTTTGCATTTATTCTCATACCTAGCAATTGAGAACTTGAGGGAACTTGTCCTATAGATAGACTTGCATGAGTGTTAAATGATAAATATGCCAGGCTATTCACTGTAGCATTGTTCATAGCTTCAGAAAGTTACAAACAGTTCTATATGCATTAGAAGACTGGTTAAATAAATTATAGTTTAATCCTACTTTAAATTCTCTGCTACTATTATGAAAGGATGAAAGAAAATGCTTCAATGTGCTGATACAGGAAAAGAAAAAGAAAAAACCTCCAGGATAACACATTCATGTGAAAAGAGCAAGGGGCAGAGCAGTAAATTTTATCTTTGGTTTAAAAGAGTTAGAGGGGTAAAAATAAAAAAGTGTGTTACAGATACACACACACACACACACACACACACACACACACACACACACACATATATATAGATGCACATAAACTACAAAAGTACTAAGATATCAGTAACACTAGTAGGTGGGGTACAGGGAAACCATTTACTTTTTCCTTTTTTATTTAATTAACTATGTAAATTTATTACTTGTATACAAATGAACTTACAATATGATAAAAATGAGAGGGAGATTGTTATAGTCCTGTTTACATTTTTCCAAGTAATGGCATTTAAAAAAACCTCCTACCATCTATTATTAACTATTACATCATAAAAGAAAAGACATCTCGAAACAAAAAACCATAAAAATTTATCATTTTTAAAAAAGCTTTTTAAATTGATACAATATTACTGTCTTTTTCATACTTCCTTGCAGAACAGCAAACACAACATCACCACCTGGCCATGAAGACGCAGATGGAAACACTAGCAGAGGTGGCAGGGAGAGGGGCTGCACGATTCTGGAAGAGATACAAGACCTCTTCTGGAAACTAATCAAAAAAACACTTTTGTAATAATATTCCATAATGCTTTATGCATTAGTATATATTATATATTACATATACTCTATATAATTATACATTTATGTCCTAAAACATTTTAAATGATCAAAAAAGACAAAATCATCAGAACAAAGGTAAAAAGATGAAGTTGCTATTGAAGTCCAAAAGCTAATTCCCTCAAAGCAAGGCTAAGGTGGTGGGTGACTAGGAAAGTGGGTCTTCCTAGGATACTGATGATCTTGTCTAGGGTAAGCATTCCTGGGTTCTGTCCAGCTGTAGGGAACCTTGCGGGCTCCAGCTTGTAGATCACTGCACCGGTTCCAGATAATGGCCAGTGAGTGGCACTTTCCTTGATCTGTGTGCTATATCTGGACTCTCCTATCCTGTCTCCATAAGTGGTTCAGAGAATGAGAGGCAACAGGTGTGGATTCACCTTCTCTCTGCCCTTCAGTCAGACAGAAATGATTAGGGAGGCTATATTAACATGTAGTTGGAGGAAAGAATCTATCTCTTAGTGTTTAAATGGAACATTTGCACATTACTGTGCAACAGCAATGCCTAATTTGCCATAACAGATGTGAACTCAGACAGAAAAAGTGGAGTGGTAGCCAGTGATGATAATAATGACTAATAATGACTAATAAGAGTTTGCATTTTGTAAGCCCTAACCATGTGACACTCATAGGTTAAGCTCTCTGTGCATGCATCACATTACTGAATCTGTGTCTCTCTGTAAGATAGGTACTATTACCATCCCGTTTACTTTGAAACAACTGAAGAACATAAACTTGAGGCCATTTGTATTAGGTCACACAGCTAATACAGAACCCACTGTGTTTTGCATTCCATGAAAAGAGATCACAGTGTAGTAGAAAGAACTCTGGACTGGATGTCAAGAGATCCATGTTCTGGGATACTAGCTCCTAGGTAAACAAAATTTATTTCTCTATGTTTGTCTGTTCACCTATAAAACTAGAGAACAGAATCTCTAACAGCTAAGCTTTTTCAATTTTAAAATTTGACAGATCTAGGACAATTCTAGATAATTTGCTGAACTCTAAATGAATTTGAAAAAATGCCTCTTAGTCCATAACCCAAATGATTTAATTCAAGGAAATATTTTTCCTGTAGTACATGGCAATGTAGCAGGATATATAGAGTTATTTTTCCTGTTGATTTAGTATTTTGGCTCTTGAGGTCTGAATCAAGCCAGGGAAAGAAAACTCCCCCCCCCTCACTTCCTCATTCTAATGGAGCTGCAAGCAGCAGGAGGCAGCCAACTCCCTACAGGGTCTACTGGATTAGCCCTCCTCCTCTGGATTGGGAGTGCCTGATAAGAGGTGCGTAACGAGCTGCACTACCCAAAGGCCCGCTCTGATGCCTCCACCAAAGCACAGAATGAAGGGAGCTCAAGGACTCTAGAGCATGCCAAGTGATGTTGTCAATTGTCAACATCCCTTTCCCAGTAAGGGCGAGGTGAGGATGATGCTCAGTAAAATATTCCCTGTGGTTAGGGATACACTCAAGCAAAGACTGATATCTATTTCTGGTCCAAATATTTCTAAATGTATGTCCCACTTCAACAGACAGTGAAGTAGTAACCCTAGAAAGAAGATGGCTTCTGGCCTGCTATGTTCTCCAAGGCCCTCAGATGATGCAGAAGAGGTCTTCAGTGGTTCCTGCGGCTCCGTGGAAGGAGCACAGGGTTAAAGAGGGACATGCACCATGAGGTTGCCAGGGAGCTGCAGGGGAGTGGAGCACAGTTGGTAGTGTCCCACAGATGGGCCGAAGAAAACACAGCTGCCTCCCCAATGGGGACATCATTGATTGAAGGAGTCCAGGTGAAAGTAAACATCACCTCACAGAAAGTGCACAAACCCCAGAGACCACTTCATCAGTCACCAGCAACAGGCAAAACCAGAACAGGGCCTGGGACAACTCCCCATATCCACCATGGGGCAAGTGCATGGGAAGATGTCTAAGAAAACATCTGCAACGCTCCTCCTCCTCTTGCTCGCAGAGCCGGAGCCCCTCCTTCCCTACTCCAAGCAAAAATAGGCATGTTTTGGTTCATACTTAGTATAGATTTCAAAGAAAAACAAGACACTCTGGTGATATTTAGCAGAATAAGCCTGACAAAAAAGCTAAGTGAACTATTATTAGGGGGCAGCTCAAGGAGACTTAAAACAGCACAGTTGAAAGCAATGAAGACAAAAAAAATCCACTTTACATTCATATCCCCAACAAGCTAAAATTACTCAACTTGTTACAAACATACATGATACAATAGTTAGGAATATGGTATAAAAGGATGATGTCATCAGCTCCCCAAATTGTTGTATCCTTTTCCCACTTTCATTCCTCTTTTCTAAGAACAGTTATCACGAAGACTTTCTTCTCAAAAATCAAGATAATTTGTTGCAGGGCTGTTTTAAGCATTAGATAGTGTCTTGCCTGAGGCTTTCAGCCCAGGGAAAGTTCACTATGAATTCCGTGAGACTGAGAAATGACAACAGAATGTTCTTGGGGTAAAAGAGTTTACACCTGGCTTTACTCTCATGACGGTAGGTCAAGCACTAGAATCACGTCTGCATCCAGCAGTCTGCAGGTCCCTATTCACGTCATCCATCTCTGCCTCCACCAAGAGCATTGGGCAGAGCTTTTTATACAGTGACTCAGTCAATAAAAGCTCATTGCCTATGTGAATGGAAGCATTAGTCTAGCAGTAGGCCAAGTACATCATCCAGTAGTTTAGGGTCAGGTGAGGATCCTGGCCATAGGAACTTCCATTTACCTCACAGAATATAAATGTTCAATAATGGGAGGTGTTATCAGTATTAATTATCACCTTCCCATTGAAAATCATGCTTTCTATACTGCTTTAGCTTTTTTTTTATCTGCAACCATTTTGAAAATGCATGTATAATTTAAATGTGGATAACTAATTTCATGTTACTAAGTACCCTAGGACAGTGGTTTTTAAAATTATTTTAGCCTTGGAATGATTTGCAAAGCAGAAGCCTTATGTGGAAATCCCATAATAAAACAGATGAAAAGCAAATCTGCTCTGGAAATGGAGAGGGCAGGAATCTTCAATATTCTAGTCAGAGCTTAAGGTGAGTACATCTGCTCTCAGGGGAGCAGAGCAGAAATTGGGGGGAAAGGGTATCTACTAGTGGTGAACCAAAAATTGTCTGGCAGAATTCTCACTTTGTCTTCATTTGACATTTTTTTTGGTAGATCACTTTGAAAATAATAAAGGACCTCATACATACTCAAATAAAAGTCAAATATATTTACAAAGTTTTAAAATTTTGTAGAGCACATGAATTACTTTATCTTGCCATCAAAATGCTCCATGAACTTAACAGAAACATTATTTTTATTATTATTTATCCCATATTAAATATTAGGCAATACAGCAACAGCTGAGTTAGATATTTTCAGAAACATTTGCAAATAATTATCCAAACAGTAAATTGTGGTCATGTTTGATTTCATAAAACTCTCTTCTTGGAATTCAGTCAATAATAAATTATTGAATTTAGATTTAAAACAATTGAATAGAAGAGGGAAAATTATATTACTTGGATTATAAAAGATTTTTATAACTATTCCCTTTACTTACTCCTCAGCTGACTGTTTTGCAAAATTATTTGCTTTGCACTCAGAGCTTGTCTTATGAAACTTGCCTAATATACCCTCAGGAGCTATTTAGTTCCCCTCTTCTGCAACATGTTTGGTGTTTAATTTTACTTTTGAATCAGATAAAACCAAAATCACCATTGGGGCTGGACTTCTTCTTTCTTTGTGCTCCACAGGAAGCTTAGCTAAAGGGATGTGAGTGTTGATTAAGAAGTGTTGGTTAAAAATAAGGAGCTAATTATTTCTATGCAAAGTACTTAAAGTGATCTTGGTTAATGAAGGAGGATCAGGAGAAGCTGAGACTTTCAAAATCTAGAGAATTAAAGAAATGTATTGTGTACAATTAACAGGAAAATGGGCAGGAA
This sequence comes from Manis javanica, assembly GCF_040802235.1. Taxonomy (NCBI): domain Eukaryota; kingdom Metazoa; phylum Chordata; class Mammalia; order Pholidota; family Manidae; genus Manis; species Manis javanica. Next base: position 4,613,633 of record NC_133156.1, read on the forward strand.
GTCACTGACTTTAAAAAGTGGTGACTTTAAAATAACTTATCGAGGGATCCAATCCTGCACTGCACAATTTCAAAGGAGGCAATTTCTGCAGAGGCCAAGTGATGGGATCTGTGGACCCACTCCTCAGCAAAACAACCTGAGCTGATAAAAACTGTAGAAAATAACTACTTGAGTCTCAGAAAATTCTCCCAAGGTCATACAGCAAATGAGGATCATTTATTGAAGAAAATCTATCACATCGAGCTAAGAGTCTGTGGCACCTGAATCATTTCTGTTCCTCCCACCCAAACATCTCAGTATGATGAGAATTCCACACTGAGTGGGTCTGGCCAAGAAGTCAAGGGTCCCTTTCCCCCAAACCCTGGTTAAGAGGCAGTTATATCCCCAGAAGGAGCAGGCCACCAGGATATGTCATCACTCACTGGTTTCATGTTGCAGAGGCTAACTTCCAAGTGAACAGAGCTGAAAGATCAAGAGCTCCTTTTCCCCACCCAGCCCCTACTTGCAGGGTGGTGGTTCAACCCCAGGTATGTTAGATTGAAGATACCGGGGCCCCAGCTTCCCTGTCCTAGCCTCTTCATTGGGTTTAGGTTCTGTGCTAGGCAAGGAAAGCTGGGAAACCTGGAGGTATGGCCCCTGCCCAGCATCCTTCTCACAAAACGGGATTGTCACAAGGGATGCAACACACTGCCTTTGAGCCCAGCTGTAGAGCAGTGGCTCAGAGATTTTCCAGGAGGAAAGGCAGACCATAAGAACAGAGCCCCAAAGCTCTCTATAAGGAACTGTCTTTATTTGGAAGAAGTGTGGGGAAGTGCAAGCCTGAGGGTGTTTTCAAAACTAGTGGAGATTCTGGTGATAGCACTTAAGAGGACTGGTAACTCTCTGAGCACTAGGAGCTAAAACCTAGAAGCCTGTTTGTTTACCAAAGAGAATCACAAACAGTGATAGCTAAGAAAATCCCTCCTGGGGTCAGAACAAACTTCAAACACTAGACTCAAAAACTATAGCAAAGCAGCTCAAATTAAATTGGTAAGATGCTGGAACAACTTATGTTGTAGGGCACTGCTGGAAACAACAGAACAATTATCTGGCAATTAGTGAATCCTGTCATCTTGTTGTGATAACAGCAGATGCAGGCAGCCTCTGAGAAAGCCACAAAGAAAGAGCCAGTAAGAGAACTGCTAAGATCATTGTCAATGCAGGGTGACAGGTACATGCCCAAGCTGTGCTTTCTGAGGAATGACATTATAGGCTTCATAAAATATTACCAAAATCAATAAAATAGTCAGGCCAAGTCATTAAATACATTAAAAAGCAAACAACAACAATAAACCTGTTGGAAACACCAAAATAGAGAAATAGAGAAGTATGGCCTGTGCACAATAAAGTATGACCTATTGCACAGGCAACAGAAACTTTCAGAGGACACAGATGTCAAATTTAATGAAGATTTCAAAGTAGCCATTATAAATGTTAAAAGAAATAAAATAAACAATACTTAATAAGAAAGATATGGGTCACCAAGATGGTGACACAGGTTGTTTTAAAAAGAAAAGTATGGGTCATGGTGACACAGGTCATTTCTAACTCTGCTCTCTCTATAAGAACTAACAACTAATCAGGGAGAAGACACCACTGAGAGAATCCTAGAACATGGGGCTGAGACTGAAGCAACCCCCAGCACCACACCAGAGACCCAGACAGACTGCATTAGAGGGGGGAAGGAGTGGTACATACTGACAGCACTGCACCTCCCCCCTCCCCAGCTGGCACAGTATCACACCAGGTGGTCTTCCCTGAGTTCCTTCAGTGGGAAAAGAGAACCCAGGGTGGACATCTAGCTGCCCCAAGAGTTGTGGGTGACATCTTGGGAGCCCCCACTCCTGTCTTACTCCACAGGGACTGCAAGGGAATATGCAAGGCTTAACCACTTGGAGTTTGATTGTAACAGAGAAGGGGGAAGAGCTTACAGCAACCAGCCCTTGGATATTAGCAGACTGAGTTCTCACCTGTAGCACCCAGACAGTAATCACTACCAGCAGCTTTGCTCATCTACACAGCCAAGATGGTGGTACCTCTGACCAGGGAACTTTGCAGGATGCCGGCCTGCCTGACTTGGGTCTCCAAATGAAGATCCTTACCAGACCTGAAGCCTGTCCTGTACCTGCCCAAGCAGGGGTGCTGAGCGCACTGCTGAGTATAGCTCCCAGTTGCATCTGACCAGAACACCTGGAAGCTGCATAGCTAGCAACACTTGAGCAGAGAGTGATGCAGGCGGAGCTGACAATCTGTAGAGTAAACCAGTGACACAGGGAACTTGGGGAGGAGCATAGCTGAAGACCACAAACAAAGCATCTCCAGGCTCGGAGTCAGTTCCCCCACTCTGCTCAGGCAGGGAAGCTAATTCATTGCTCTGGTCATTACTGTATATAGCTCCTAACCCTACTTGGCCAGAAAGCCTAGCCAGAACCTGGAAGCTCCACAGCCCAAACACAGAATCTGGCAGGCAGAGTTGACTGTCTACAGAGAAAGCAAGTAGCACTCTTCCTCCAGGGAACTTAGGAAATAGGTTTGCTTTGGTCAAGAGCACAAAAAAATATGCTTCCCTGTTTTAAAGATAGTTTTCCTGCTCCACCTGAGCAGGAAACCAAAACCAGGGAACCAAACTAGAGCACACAGGAAGCTATGTAGCCCATCCAACAGCCCTGCACACAGTGGCACTTTAACAGAAAAAAACAGTTCACGGCTTCTCCCATATGTAGAGCAAAACTGGTGCCCCACCTAGTCAGGGAATTTAATGCATACTCTTGCCTGATTCAGGTCCCTAAAAATGAGCTGTGCAAGCCCTGGGGACCATTCTGCTGCCCTCCGCCCCAGGGCAGGGAAGCTAAAACATAGTCCCATTTACTACTGAGTACAGTACCCAGTCCTGACCATCTAGTAAGCCTTATCAGAGAACCCGGGTAGCTTCAGAGCCCATCCTACAGTCTCTTGGACAGGGAATCCTAGTAAATACACTTTCATCACAAAAACTAGACTTTAATCAAAAAGAAAAAGGAAAAAGATTATATAATGAGAAAGAAGTCACTCCATCAAGATGTAGCAACTGTAAATATTTATGCACCCAAAACTAGACCACCTAAATAGATAAAGTAAGAACTAACAGAGCTAAAAGGAGAAATAGTGACCAATACAACAATAGTTAAGGACTTTAAAAATGCAGTATAAACAATGAAAAGGTCACCAAGACAGAGAATCAATAGGAAACTGAAGGTCTGGACAACTCTATCAACCAAGAGGACCTAATTAAATACACACAGAACATTTTATCAAACAAGAGCAGAATACAAACTTTTCTCAAGTGTACATGGGATATTTTATAGGATAAACCATTTGTTAGAATATAAACCAAGTCTTAGCAAGTCAAGAAACTGAAGTTATACCAAGTATCTTCTTTAACCACAATGGAATGAGTAACAGAGAAAATTGGAAAACTTACAAATACATGGAAACCAAACAATACTCTGCTGAACAGCCAATGGATCAAAGAAGAAAGTAAAGGGGGGGGGGAATTATTTTGCGACAAACAAAAATGGAAAGAGAACATGCCAAAACTTACAGGATACAGCAAAAGCAGTTCTAAGAGGGAAGTTCATAGCAATAAACACATTAATATATAAGATCTCAAATAAGCATCTTAACTCTGCATGTCAAGGAACTAGAAAGAGAACAACAAACTGAGGCCAAAGTTAGCACAGGGAATGAAATAACAATGATCAGAACAGAAATAAATGAAAAAGAAAAGAGGAAAACAACATAAAAAGTTAACAAAAATAAAACTTGCTTCTTTAAAAGGATAAACAAAACCCTTAGCTAGACTTACCAAGTCAACAGAAAAAGAGAGAAGACTCAAATCAACAAAATTATAAATGAAAGAGACATAATAGCTGATGCCACAGAAATACAAAGGATCATAACAGACTATTATGAACTACACTCCAATAAACTGAACTTAGGAGAAATGGAAAAAAATTAGAAATATACCAAGACTGAATCAGAAAGAAACAGAAAATCTGAACAGACCAATTACATAAGGAGACTGGATCAGTAATTTAAAATCTCCCAATGAAGAAAATGCCAAACCCAGGCAGTGTTTGGTAGATTTAAAAATGAACTAATGTCAATCCTTCTCAAAGTCTTCCAAAAACATCAAAGAGAATGGAACACTCTAAACTCATTTTATGAGGCCAGCCTTACCCTGATATCAAAGCCAGAAAAGGACACTGCAAGAAAACTACAAGTCAATATTCATAAAGACTACAGATGCAGAACTACTCAATAAAATATTAGCAGAGCAAATTTAGCAGCACACTAGAAATATCATTAACTGTGAACAAGTGGGATTTATCCCTGGAGTGCAAGGTTGTTCCAATATACCAAATCAATATATGTGACACATCACTTTAAAAGAATGAAAGAAAAAAATCACACGATCATATCAATAGATACAGTAAAATATATTTGACAGAACTCAGCATCCATTTATGATAAAAAACTCTTTAAAAATTAGGTACAGAAATTATCTCAACATAATAAAAGTCAAAAGTAATATATATGACAAGCCCACAACTAACATCATACTCAATAATAATTTTTCCTATTTTTCTAATTGTAAAATACATATAACATAAAATTTACCATCTTAACCATTTTTTAATGTACAGTTTAGTGGTATAAAATAGATTCATTATATTGTACCATCATACATCTCCAGAACTCTTATCTTCCAAAACTGAAATTCAGTTACCTATTGAACAAAAAATATTCTATTCCCAGTTCCCTCAGCCTGGAAACCACCATTCTACTTTATGTCTGTATGAATTTGACAGCTGTAGGTAACTCAAATTAGTGGGATCATATGGCACTTGGCTTACTGTGACAGGCCTATTTAACAGCATAAAGCCCTCAAAGTTCATCTGTGCTGTAGCATGGGTCAGAATTTCTTTTTTTTAAGACTGGTTAATATTCCATTATAATTATATATCACATTTGGCTTCTCCCTTCTGTAGATTGACAATTGAGTTGTTTACCTTTTAGGTATTGTGAATAATGTTTGTATGAACACAGGCATACAAATATCTGTTCAATACTCTGATTTCAATTTTGGAGGGTATATACTCAAAAGTGGAATTGCTAGATTTGACTGAGATTTAGAAATATGAAGTAACTGCCTGATATCAGCTATGTCACATAGATCCATAATCTCAACCAAGATAATAATCTTGACAGCTGATGTTTTCACATTTGCCCTCTGTATATGTCTTTTCCCAAGAGAACCTACTGTATGACAGGCATTTTACAGTTTTTATATTATTTCTTAGTCCAAAGCTATTATGGTAGCTACTGGCATTCCCATTACATTACATGATGATCTTGAGCTAAATTAAGTAATCTCCTTAAAGTTCCTCAGATATTAGGGGGTAGCTGAGTGTCAAACCCAAGTCTGTCTAACCCAGAGTCTGTGACCTATTTCCTAAATCATATTTCCCTCTAAACTAGGAAGTCTGAAGTCAATTGCTTTATATCCAGATATTGATGTCCAAACTGATTAGGAATCATGGGTTTGAAATGAAAGGTAACTGATCTGTCTCACTTTAAGACAGAGAGAATGAAACAGTTGATCAAATGCACTCTAAGTGCACTCTAACTTCATCCATGGTTCAATCAACAAGGCACCCCAGAAGTGAAATTTGCTAAGAACCATGGACACTAAGCTAGCAATCCAGACTCCCTTGATTTGGAAGAGTATATGGTCTGTCAATCATTCTACAATCCAAATATGTAGGTGGGGATTTGGTGCCACAGAGAGTTCCCTAAAAGAGCGAGAAGTCGATTTAGCCTTCAAATACTACAGCTGGAAGAGATTTAAGGGAAGGTTCAGTCATTAGAGTTGTTCTCAGACAGGGCCAAGAGGGATTCTGGCCCCTTAATTCCAAAACACTCCCACTCTGAGCTGTTTTTAATATTTACGCCTATAGCTAACATGCAGTCCCCAAAGCCACAGTCTTTTGTAAAATGCACACTCTTCTGACAGCATTCATTTCCTGGTGTCTAAGAGAAATATTTATGTTCCCAAGGAGGCAGAAATAAATATAACCTCTGGAAACATTTTCACAAGAAATCAAACACTGGAAAAGACACAAATATCTACGAATAGGACTGTTACATTAATTAGTATGTAGCCATTCTATGGAGTGTTATTAGTTTAAAATATGAGGTACAAGTCTACAGTTACATGAAAAGATCTCCAAAATGTATCACTAGGTAAAAATGTTACAAAAAATAGATGTATCATATGATCCCCTCTACACAAAGCAACTCAAAAATGAAGCCCACCTATAGACATACTTTAGAGATATTGCAGGTCTGGTTCCAGACCACCCCCAATAAAGCAAATATCCAACTAAAGTGAGTCAAATCAGTTTTTTGGTTCTCCAGTGCATATAAAACTTGTTTTACAGTATACTGTAGTCTATTTAAAGTGTCCTATGACATTATGTCTAAAAAACAATGTACAAACCTTAATTAAAAAATAACTTATTGCTAAACGTTCTATGCATTATCTGAGCTTTCAGGGAGCCCTCATGTTTTGGCGGAGGATCCGGCCTCGAAGCTGCTGGCTGCTGGCTGCTGGCTGCTGGCTGACAACAGTGGTTGCTGAAGGCTGGAGTGGCTGTGGCAATTTCTTAAAAAAGGACAACAACGAATTCTGCCTCATCAACTTTTCCTTTCAAGAAAAGGAAAATTTAGCCACAGTAGCACTTCAATTAATTAGAGTCAATTCTCTCAAACCCTGCTGCTGCTTCATCAACTAAGTTTATATAAGATTCTAAATCCTTTGTTATTATTTTAACAATCTTCATAGCATCTTCACCAGGAATAGATTCCATCTCAAGAAGTCACTGTCTTTACTCATCCGTAAGAATAACTCCTCATCCATTCAAGTTTGGATCATGAGTTTGCTGCAACTAAGTCTCATCTTCAGGCTCCACTTGTAATTCTAGTTCTCTTGCTGTTTCCACATATGCAGTAACTTCTCCCACTTAGGTCCTGACCCCTCAATGTATCACCCATAAGGGTTGGAATCAACTGCTCCCAAACTCCTGTTCATGTTGACATTTTGAACTCTCCCCATGAATCATAAATGTTCTTGATGGCGTCTAGAATAGAGAATCTTTGCCAGAAGGTGTTTCAACTGACTTTCGCCAGATCCACCAGAAGAGTCACTATCTGTGGCAGCTACAGACTTAAAAAATGTATTTCCTGATTAATAATACTTGTAAGTTGAAATCGCTCCTTGACCCACGGCTGCAGAATGGATGCTGTGTTAGCAATCATGAAAACAATATGCATCTCGTTGTACATCTCCATCAGAGCTCTTGAGTGACCAGGTGCACTGTCAATCAGCAGGAATATTTTTAAAAGAATCTTTTTTTTTCTGAGCAACTAAGTTTATGTAATATTCTAAATCCTTTGCTGTCATTTTAACAATCTCAAAGCATCCTCACCAGGAATACCTTACCAAAATATTAACTTGGTTCAAAGAAATATGGATTTGTTGCATCAGATTGTATATCTCCTGATCTGAAAGTCTCCATGTCAGCAGTAAGGCTTTGTCATTGCTGTTACCACCACCACATGTGCTGGCCTAGCATGAATCCTGAATTCCCCTGGCACTGCACTAGCAGTGTCTGCGCTAGGGAGTCATCAGGGCCACGTGGTATTCACGCGTTTGGGTTGTTACTGTTGGGGGTTAATTTATGATGAGATGGTACAAGATGGGAATGGAGAAGGAAGAAACAGAACCCATGTTACTGAGAGGGCTGAGTCAGGCAGGGGTCTTAGGTAAAAACTGCATCTTGGCAGAATAGCAGTTAGAGTCACTGAGAAGGCTGAAGAATGAAACTTAGAAAATGAGTAAGAGAAAGGGATGCTAAACCATAGCCAGACTACAAGTAAAACCCTGCTACACAGTGAATCTGGTGAGGGCACTCCTGTAGCCATCACCAAACATTGGCTGACAAAGCATCCTTTCCTGCTGCTGCTGCATCCCACCTGGTATCCTGGATGGTGTCACCACACTTCTCCCACTGCCCTGCTGCCCACACCTGCCTCAGAATGGGCTCTATAGATCTCTTCATTGGATCACAAGCTCCTAATTCGAGGTCTGGGGTGGGGGGGAGTTTCTGATCAGTGGGTACCAGGGTCATATGTCCTCTACCAGCTTCAAGAGAATCAGCGACATAAAGCACAGCTATAGTGGGAAGCGGGCTCTTCATCCAGGGCACCAGGGACTCTGGGCATTTCCCAAATGTGGGAAGGAAGTACAGATGCTGGACATCCAAAAAAGGTGGATGCTAAGTACCCATGTAGTACTCCCTTTGGACACCCAAAATAATATGGAGATAAATATGGAGATGAAACAAGGGAGAAATGCTTTTGTTTCAATCATGTAACTACCTTCTGTACCACTAAGAAGAGCTTATCCTTATCTTAAAAAATAGGACAACTTAAAGGATAATTAGTTAATAAATTTAGCTCCAGATCATGGAATGCTAGATGATGTTCTTTTTTTCACGACTACTGTCATATTATCATCTCAGTATTTTATAACTTACAAACTAGACCCTAAAATTAAAATCAACACACCCTTTATAATATAGGAGAAGGGAGTGGAAATAAAAGATAAGTAATTCAAATATGTGAATATGTATGTGCTTCAGCAAGAAATTTATGCAGATGTCACAATCCTCATTTCTGCACTAGTCACAGGCCATATTTGTTTTAATGACTTCTTTATTTTACCAAGTGGATTGATGTTTTCACTTTTCATCAGGACCCAGATGAAATGGTTCAGGACGTGCACTGAATCTCTCACGGCATCCAACCCTACTCTCCTAGGTCCAAAGCATCATGTTTTCCTGGTAGCTGGTTGGCTGAAAGTGTTTTGGAAATATCTCTGAATGATAAAAATTACCTGGGCTGCCAGTGAATTAGAATTTCCAGGAAATCTGGATATTTTTAACTAGCACTCAGTAACTATGAATAGCAAATCTTAATCAATGGGCTTAAATATCCCAGACTCAAATAACCAGTTTCTCAGAGAATATGAAATATATTTCATGCATTTTGCTATTGGTAGTGAAGTAAGAGAGCCCTGTATACACTGACTTTGCCTTTCAGGGTATCATTAATCTACAAAAAAGGTAACACAGCTTTAATAGATGGAGAAAGTGGATTCTTGACTGATAAGGGATGAACAGCAGAGGTTGAAGTCATTCAAGTCTCATAACTCCTCCCTTATTTTCTATTCTAGTTCCTGAATCCTCACTCACAATACTTGAACCCTTTCATAAGAGACCAAGAAAGGCCAAGAATTCAACAGCTTTGTAATTTTGTAGTCTGGATCACCTTATTAAAGAACATTCTTTATTCAGAAAAAAAGGCATCAACTTCCTTATTTCACATCTCTGATATTTCTAGTTCTTCCTTTAGTACCATTAGACTTACTCTTGCAACTATCTGATTTTTCTCATTATATATATATATATTTACCTGCATTTATATAATGCTCCACATTATCACAATTTCACAGATAAAGAAGCAGACATCCAACAATATTAGCTTACCCTAAACCTTGCAGACAGCCTGTGGTGGAATCAAGACTCTAACGCAGGTGTGCCTACCCCACACCCTGTGCTTCAAAAATAGGACAACTTAAAGGATAATTAGTTAATAAATTTAGCTCCAAATCATGGAATACAGGATGATGTTCATTTTTCCATTACTTCTGTCATATTATCATATCAATATTTTATAACCTACGAACAGGTTGGATGCCATGAGAGATTCAGTGCACATCCTGAATCATTTTATCTGGGTCCTGAAGAAAAGTGAAAACATAATTTCACTGGCAAGATGATCTTTTCCTACAATAGCAATAGTACCTGTCTTTGATAATTTTTAAACACTTCAGAAAACTGGATGATTTCCCCCCCCCCATTTCATCTGTGTATGTATTCTATAGACATGGCCTAACTCATACAAAACTATTATTCTTCTAACACTATACTATGCACATAGTAAGGGTTGTTACTAGCAATCCTTAGCTTTCTTAGATGGTGGCTATAGCACGCAAATCTGTCTCTTTCTCCACATGGCCTTCTCCTATGTGTGTCCAAATATCCCTCTTCTTATAAGGACACCTTATCTTAATTTGATTACATCTGTAAAGACTCTATTTCCAAATGTAAACATTAGAAGGAATTGGAATTAAAGATGGCAGAATAGGAAGGCAAGACAGAAACCTCCTCCCAAAAACACATAAAAGAGAAAAATACTGCAAATACAACTAGACCTGAAAACAACCCAGAACAGACTCCTGCACCTGAGGAGGAAGGAGGACCACACAGAGAGAGGTGAGGTGGCAATGGCAAGATCGACTGGGACCCAAGCCCTCCCCCAACCCAAGCCTGCAGGTGGGAGAAAGGGACAGAGTGGGGAGCAGGTAGGAGCCCAGGAGCACTACACACGTCGCCCTGGAGATCTGCTCTGAGAGCCCAAGCCCACAGTACACTGGGTTCCGGTGATTACCAGGGCTGGACCCATGCCCGTGTGGAGGGCAGGCACGCCCCACCAGTCCTGAGACCCAAAGCAGAGGTAGCAGTGTGAAAGACTTGCCAGCAGTTGGAGGGGTGCCAGAGGGGACAAGGATTGGACGGAGCTCTCTCCTCGGGAGAAAGGGCAGGTAGAGGATACATCTCCAGCCCTTTCTCCACCCCACAGATTGGGAACCCTCAGGAGCTCCAGATGCTCCATGGCCCTTGCTGACAACACAGCCCTGAGGCACCTCCCTGCACGCTGCCAGGAACCAACCCACTTGGCCCAGTGGCAGCATCAGACTTGGCTGCCCGGCAGGTGGAAGGAGATCCACCCAGCTTCCTTGGCTCCCTTTCAGCCCAACCAGAGAGGTGCCTGGAGGAGCCAGCCAAGAGCTCCTTTCTCCCTGCGGGGGCCCAAACCCAACACTTGCTGCCTCCCCACTGCTGCAGGCCTGGCAGAAGGTGGCTCTGCCCACAGTGAGCTCAACAGAGATTCCTGAGCTCATCACAAAGGCAGCAAGCAGCTCAAGCAATCTGCCCACCCACACTTAGACCACTTTAGAAGGCAGGCAGAAAGGTGCCCCCCACACAGCATGCCAACCACTGGGGCCTCCATAAAATAGAACCAGGCACGAGAGAGTAAAGAATCCTGAGGTTCTGGGCACCACAGCACATCTTCTTCATAAAGCTATTACTCTTTAGACCAGAAAGCATCGCAGAGACATCTAATACAAGGCAAGAAACACAGAATCCCTGATAAAACAAGCAGGCAGGGGAATTTGATCCAGTCAAAACTACAAGACAGAACCCTAGAAAGAGGGCTAAATGAAACAGAGATCACCTTGATGGAGATTTCAAAACAAAAGTCATAAACATGCTCACGGATTTACAAATAAGGTCACATTCACAGGACCGTCATGCACATGAATTTGGGAAGTGGGGACACTATTCAACCCATTAAAGGAGATAAGTAATACCGGTTTAGAAAAGGAATAAAATATTACAGCCTTGCGTTGTGGTCTGTGCCGAGAAGGAAACACAGGAAATTACTTTTTGGAATAATCTCTCCCTTGATCTTTGAGTTACAAAGTGACATTTCACTCCAGAGAACGTAAGCATCTCTTTGCACCTAATTCTTTCATTTTGCCTTCACAGCATTATTGCTTTTCTGATTAAGTATTTCTATGACCTAGTTAACTAGATGCACACTTGGAGTTTCGACAATTTTCCCTACCCCACTCTTCATGTCTACATCGCCTTGGCAACGGCACATTTTTCCACATAGACTAGCTTTCCAGAAAACCACTAGGTCTTCTCAATTGCCAAAGATTGGTAGTGAATACAATTGCTGGGGTGCCCCTAACCAGGGCCACTGCTAGAATTCACCTTACAGGATGAATCCTCCATTATCTCCTTCCCCTGACACATATTTATATGAAATATTTATACAAAACCTGTTTCAAATGAGCACACAGGCATTGTGAGGGAGAAAGACACATAATTGTCTAAAGAGGGGCATGTTGCTGTTTAGTTGAAGAGAAAGTGTGTGTGTATGTGTTTAGAACCAATGTGAGGCCAGGTCATATCCCACTCCTGAGATTCAGGCATGTCTGGGCTTACCTGGCAGGACAGGTGTGGGGTCCTCTACAAATGCTGTCATCAGAGTGAGTAAGGAACCTTGTGAGAAAGGGGGCCAAGCCTGGTAGGTCTGGCCTTTAGTTTCAGAGACAAAGGAGATTAAGAGTGCAAGATCTGACCCCTGCCACTGGGGTGAGCTCTTCTCTGAATCATGTGATAGAGGCAGAGGGTGGTAAGAAGACCAGATATGAAAACATAAAGAATTGTTTCCCTGTGGCTCTGTGTGGGCCACCATAACAAAATACCAGAGACTGGTATTACCAACAGCAGACATGTATTCCTCACAGCTCTAGGAAGCCTGAGACCAGGATCACAGCAAGGTCAGGTTCTGGGGTGGACCCTCTCCTGGGCTGCACTTCTGCAGCTGTTTCCTCACATGCTAGAGAGTAAGAGAGCTCTCTGGGGTCTCTTTTATAAGGACACTAACTCTATACATGAAGGCTCCAACCTCATAACCTAATCACCTCCTGAAGGCCTCACCCCCAGATGCCACTGAATTGGGATTAGGCTTCAACATATGATGGTGGGAGGGACACATTGTCCACAGCACCCTGTAAGATAAAAGAGCACCTGCAGTACTAACAAAGTGGAAACGGTAAAGAGAGAGGAGCATTTGTCCCACCTCTCAGGCTGTGGTTTATGAGCAGCTACGAAAGGCCACAGCACCTGGTGGGTCCCAGGGAAGTTGGGCAGACACAGTGGGATCCAGCACGCCCAGCAACAGCAAGAACATCCACGGCACCACATCACACAGGCTACCACATTTGGGCTGCAAGCTTACATAACACATTTCTAGCAACCCCCAAATTATGTGGGTATGTGTGTTTGTATCACTTATTCATGTATTTACATGTCTGTTACGTTACCAGTTAGAAAAGCATCTGGTTACAAGTTAAAAAAAATAAACCTAATTGCCTGAATGTCTAGTACATGGTAGCTCTAACTGGCCATCCTTAAGGAGTGTTAACTAGTGAGTACTACTCAAAATACAGTATGTCAACCAGTGCCAATCTGTGGACTGTCCATTATAAGTCCTTAATAAAATAAACACAAATAAAGAGTGCTTAGATGCTTTGATTGCAAGGTGACAGTGCTACAACATTAAAGCACATGATCAATGGATTTGTCTCACTGAGTAGAATGGAGATGCAAAGTATCACTCCTCAAAGAATTAGGAAAAAACTGATCATCCACCACTCATAATAAGGAGAAGCACTGCTATCAACCACAGAACATTAATTATAGGCAGGGGGACTCAGGGTTCATTTTGCGGTTCAGAGCTCTTTCTAGCCTTCTCTCCCCACAGATGCTGACTTGTCCTCCTGCTTATAACCCCTTAGAGTCACAAACTGACTTTTGCAGCCTGAGGTATCACATCCTCATACCAAAAACCCCACAAAAAAAGGAAAGGACAAAAGGCGTCTACTCTCTAAGACCCTCTCTATTTAGGAAGAATAAATTCCAGGCTTTACCTAGAAGTCCCCGGAAAAGAAGCTACAGAGACTGGAATACTGAGTTTCTAGCTAGGAGAAATGGGGTTATCATGACTATCTTAGACTAATTATAATATAAACTCTGACGTTGACAGAGGATCTGCCTTCCCTGAGATCAAAGGATTTCCTCATGCTGTCTGAATAATGGTTCTGTTAGAGAAGGAAGAAATGGTTGCTGAGTAGACAAGAAATGATTTTTTGGGACCCTTCATTAAGATATGGGCTCCATGAGGGTAAACATTGCTACTTCAACACTCAATATATGCCTGATAGATACTGGGTTCTCATGACAACTAAATATAATGATAAACTGACATATTCAGCCCATTATATAAATAATTAGTCTTCACAATAGGAAGTACCCAAGTATTTAGGAGCATTTCTCCCTCCATCTCACTTCATCTCCCTCATTTCTTCCCATTAGTTTGTCCCAAATAATAACTAATGTAGGCAACATATTCTCTGTGTCCTAGTCAAGGTTCTTGAATGCAATGACTGTAAACTCTGAGTCATGCCCCCAGAAAGTGCCTCCACTTCACCTCATTAAAACCAGTTCTCCCCAAATTCTAAAACCCTAAAAATGACTTTGTTCCAATTAGCACTCATAAAACTTATAAGCCTTAAAAACTTTCCATTTCAGCTCTAACATGTAAAGGGCTTAAAAGTCACCAGTCCTGCCCTTAGAAGAAAGAGCTGAACAGATTGAAAACGAGTGACTTACCTTGCACCTACAAGAGAACTGATGCCACAGGGCAATCCACCACCCTAAAATCTGGAGAGCCAGGTGAATCCAGGCAGTGAAAGCCAAGAACTCCTTACCTGGTGGAGTCATACTAGTGGGAACACTTACATGGAAATTTTGATCAACTGATGGAGGCTAAGTTTGCACTAGCATGAGAATAAGAATTTCCTTGGGACTGTGGTCTTAGAAGGTGGCACACATACATGTTTGGGCTTTATCTCCATGAATCCCACCAGGTTTTCCTGACGAAGATGTGAAAATTCAGATACCCTCCCAACTCTAGCACAGAAAATAAGGGGTAAATAAAGCTTGTGAAAGATGCCCAGGCCTTCTCCGTAACAAAGGCCTTCTCTCCAGGGGGAAGGACTACCAGAGACGTGTCCTAGGGCTGTGGAAGTAGGTCATTCCTGATTCCTACCTGTTTTGCCTGAGGGTTTCAGACTTGGGCAAGTTCACTATATGGGTTCAGTGAGACCGAGAAATGACAATGGAATGTTCTTGGGGTGAAGGGCTTTATTCCCGGCTTTTCTCCCTGTGATAGGTCGAGCTCTAAAATCACATCTGCATCCAGCAGTCTGCATGCAGGACCAACCATAATCCACCTCTGTCTCTGCCTCCATCCAGAGCACTGAGCAGAGCTCTTTACATGGTGACTCAGTCAATAACAGCTCATTGTCAAGTGTGTGGAAGCAGTAGCCCAGCAGTAGGCCAGTTACATCTTCAAGTAGTTTAGGATCAGAGGATTCCAGCCATAAGAACTTGCATTTTCCCCACACCTTCCCCTTCCAACCTTCCTGTCTTACCTAATGGGCATGCAGAGGGAAACTGTATATACAAGAAACACCTGTGGTCACAGGCTACAGACACAGACCCAGCAAAATACTGAAATTTAATTGAAAGATTCTAGAATGCTCCTTGTCCCATGTTTTATCACCACACTAATAAGGCTCCAGTAAATATGAGTGAGTTATAGCTGAAAAAGCTGCAGGCAATGGATGCTCCTGGAGAATTACAGAGAAGGTCCCAGAGTCAAGAAGGGAGACAGAAACAAGCACACTGAAAGAATCTGAAACCTCGGACACACCTACAGCTATGGCATATATCAAACACAGCCCAGCTACTGACCAGATTAACATAGAACCTCACACTAAAGGCCTATTAACTCAGTTCCTATCACCCAATTCATCGTGTCCAGAATTCAACCAAAAATTACAAGTCATGCCAAAAGCAAGAAAAAAAGTTTGAAGGGATAAACAAGTATGAGAACCAAACTCAGAAATGACACAGACATTACAATTATCATATCATTTAAATTAAGTCCCATAGGTTAAGGTCCGCAATGGAAAAATTAGACAATATGCAAGAAGAGATGGGTAAATAGACAAACTTTAAGAAAAAAAATCAAAAGAAAATCCTAATCATCAAAAACACTGAAACAGAAAATAAAGATTAGATGAACACAGTAGAGTGGATACAGCTGATAAAAAACTCAATTAGCTTGATTATAGGTCCGGTAAACTTCCCAAACTGAAAATCAGAAAGTACGTAGTAACAGAACAATTATAAAACGAGCAACATACGCATAATGGGCATATCAAATGGAGAATGAAAAGAAAAATAGCAAATATATATATGTATATATATATATAAAGAATAAAAGCTGAGAACTTTTCAGATTTATGACAACTGCCGAAGTACCCACAGAGGAAGCTCGGAGTAATCTCACACAGACACACACATACAAAACCTAAAAAACAAAAATAAGAAGCCCTACACCTGCATGTATATTCAAAGTGCACAAAGACAAGGACAAAAGCAAACCTTGCAAGGGACCCGGAGGCGGGGAGGGCCACTCACCTGCGGAGGAGGGTGTAGGAATCCAGCAGACTTGCCCCCGGAGACCCGGCGGGCATTTCGGGGTCTTTCCCACGAGGACACTGGCGACGGGATGGGCCTCCGTCGGGGGCGTGTAGCGCAGGTTTCCCTGGCAAACCGGGCACAGGGGAGCCTGCGGGGCGCGCTCTGCGGCCTCGGGCACGCGGGGAGCAAGAGCGACCCGGGCGGCGGGGCCTGGAGACGACAGACCGGGACCCTACTAGCCCCAGGCGGCTCAGGGACGGGCGGAACCTGGCCTGAGGTGCGGCCACCCGACGCGCTCGCGCAGGAGGATGCCCTCGAGGGCTCTCGCTGGGGTCTCGCGGGGTCTCGCGGGAGTCTCGCGGGGTCTCACGGGGATCTCGCGGGATCTCAGGGGTTGTACAGTGATGAAAGGAAGTCATACGAAGAGAGCCGTAGCTTGTCCTGGATGACGAAGGTCTCCTGTCCCAGACTCCTCTGCAAGGATTGTCCTGCCCACACCATCCATCAAGCAAAGCACAGTCTTCACCGTCGCCTCATACCCACCTCCCCTTATGATGTCTCACCCCAGGGGCCAGATAAAGGGGAGCACAGAGCCCCAAAGGCTGTGCAGGGGCGCTCCCACCCAGCCAGAACCACAATGGAGGCAGACTGGTGGGCACACGTAGGCAGCAAATGCAGACATCCCGGTGACGGAAGTCCCAAAGCAGCCACAGGGGCCTCTGCTGAGAAACCCCAGGGCCCAGTCCAATGCCTGCCCAGGACCAAGGTTGCGGCGACCCAAACGCAGCGGTCCATTGTCCATGCTCAGGCTGGTTGGTCGTTCCAGCAGCTGCGAAGGCCCAGAATTCATACCAGGAGAGACCGACAGCCAGTGAATTATCCTTCTAAGGGGAACGAATATAAAGACTTTCCCAGCCATCAGCGGGGGAATTCATTACCAGCAAACCTTCCCTGAAAGAAATTTAACAGAATCGAAGGAAGAAATAGCTAGTTCTATAATAATACTTGGAGACTTTGCTGCCCCAATTTAAATAATGAATAAAACAACTAGATAGAAGATAAGTAAGGAAATAGAAGGCTTGAACAACATACAAAAACAAGTAGAACTAACAGACATATATGCACAGCTCTCTACCTCAGAACAACACAATAACCATTCTTACGTGGAAAAAAAACTGGAAATTTAACAAATGTGTGGAAATTAAACAACACAAACGATGGGTTAAAGAAGAAATCACAAGGGAAATTAGAAATACTTGAAGATAAATGAAAATGAAAATACAACATACCAGAAGTTATAGGATACCACAAAGACAGTGTAAAGGTGAGTGATTTACAGCTATAGACATTACATTTAAAAAGTTAAAGAAGCCAATCTAAAACAGCTGTGTAGTGGATGAATTCACCTGAAAAGCACACATTAAATGATATGTATATTCACAATTCCATCTTCCTGATGCAAATTAAAATATTTAGACAACCTTCAAAACATGGAATTTAAACAATTTCAGACATCCAAAATGTTTGAGTACCACCCACCTAAAGCTCTGTCTACACAGCACTGAGCAATATGGATTTCTGGACTGGGTAAATCAACTCAGAGATATTAGTCACCAATTCTCAACAAAGAGATAACCATAAATGTAGTTCCATGACATAGTTGCATCTTCCTAAATGACTGCAACAAGTGATCTCTCAGATAAAATGAAAAATATACATTTTCTTGATCTGACTATTTAAAATTTCCAGGTCTCCATTTTATATTCCCCGGCAGTGCCTGATGTTGCAATCTTTCTCATTTCATCAAGATCAAAACCATACACTCAAAAGCGCTTTCAGAGATAATCTGACAAACTGATATATACTCTTTTACCTTGATTCGTTGCAAAGACGTTTTCATTATAATGACACTTCTTGGAAACATTCCAGAGGAATGAGTCTAATGGCAGGAAATCCATGAGGATTGTCAGGGGAGATGTTTTGGAGTAGGCTAATTTTCCAGAACCTTTCAAAGATTCCACCTGATTCTGTGTAGATTTAGGGTTGACTTATTTGGGATATATAATCTTACTATCTTTCTTTCTTATGCAGATTTTCATTGTCTTTGACTTTAACTGAATAGAGATGATTAGTTTTTGTGATTACAGAGCTAGGGACAAATGGTCTTGATCAGCTCTATACAATATAAATACAATATCAGCTATGTAGGAAATTAAAAATTGTCTAGGAGTCACATTTAAAAAATGTAAAACAAGAGAGGTGAAATTAATTTTAATAATATATTTTACTTAGTTCAATACATCCAAAACATTATCATTTCAACATATGATAAATATTTTTAAATCGTCATCAAGCTATTTTAATTCTGTTTACACTGTCTTTTAATTTGGTGTGTGATTTATACATGCAGCAAAACTTGACTTAGACTAGCCACATTTCGAGTGCTCAGTGACCACATATGTCTAGAGCCGGCCATCTTGGATAGAGAAGGTATAGATACACTGGTGATTAAGAGAAGGGAGCTGGGCTTCAGACAGCATGATATCATGGGGAAAATGTGGGTTTGGGTTACCAGTGATCAAATTCTTGCTTCCCTAGTAATATAAGAATCTTCTGAAAATTGGTATATCAATTGATACCTAAAATGTGATCAGTAGTACTTCGTTCCATGAAAATGCTATAGAATTTCAGAAGAGAAGGAGACCATGAGACTCAGGGAAGGTCTAGGTTTTATGGAGATGGTAGGTCTTGGGTTGGCTTCACAGATGCCTAGAACTTAAATATGTAATGGAAGGTACACTGGTATTTATAGGTGATAGGAGAGAAATTAATATATATATTATACATATGCTCCTGTATTACACATTATACATTTACTCTTGGATTTAACAACTTTGACATTATATTATTTAATTTCATCCATTTCTAGCTAATTAACGGCAAAACCTGTTCTAAATACATTGTAAAATTTAGTTTTATCTTACACTTGCATCTTTTATGTTTTTGCTGTAACTTCCACCTTACATCACCAGAAATCACATGAATTCATCATCATTATATGATATGGAAAAAAATCAGACAAAACAGCCTCAGGGATATTGTTCAGCTGCATTATAAGAAATGACCAACAATAATTTCACAGACTACTGCATTTTATGACTTTATTTTTGTTAAGTGAGTCCAATTATGACTCTGTTTCTTCTAGTAGCTTAGGGTTTTTTCTTTAAGGTCTCCAGGCAAAGCCTCTATGTCTCATCTGCCTGGAGTGAAACTCCTTCAACCATCAAAGAAAACAGCTGAGTTATTAGTACATTTTTCACTTATCATTTGCTACCAGCCCTAGCGTATCTTGATTTCTTTGTTCTCCAAATGTTTGCCATCGCCAAGGGGGTGCGTTAAGCATATTGTCATATAATTAACATGGAGTGTTGTTCAGAAAGTAAAGAGGGTGGGATGTTTTTCTCTTTTAAACTCTGTATTTACAGCCCTTCCCACACTGTGACACAACATCAAAAGATGGAAAAGCATAAGCAACCAACTGACATTTATCTCATGACCATCCAGTTGTATCTGATGCTCCAGATGACCAGCACCCCATCATCTGACATTCAGGCATCACCTTGACCTCCTGCTCCTCTTTGCTGTTGTCATGGGTAAACTCCACCTCACTCCCTCTCATTCACTGATGAATTTGTGGACTGAGCACATTCTTCATTCCCACCACTCCTGTCATCATTCTCAACAACTTAAACATCCTCACAGACAACTGGTTCAGCATCTTGAACTCTCGAAATCCTTCAGATCTTAGCTTCCAATGACCTATTACTTCCTCTCAATTCAATAACATTTATGGAATCTTTAAAAAGCTCTCTCCCTGAAAGCCATATCTTTCCCTTCATGCTCACCTACCCTGAGTGCCACGTCAGATATTTTCAGCCCTACCAAAACATTGAGCCAACCTTTTGCTGCTGTCAATCTTATCTTCCCCCTGTGCTTGTGGCTCTTCCTGCTCAGCATAGATTCTGTAGATCATGACTATAAACTTAACCCCCACTCCTGCCTCCTTCACTTCACTGGACTTGAGAAGTTGAAACCCCACCATCTACCTGCTCCCCACCTGCCCTCAAGCAGTGCAACAATTGGTGCAGCATATACACAATCAAGCAGACTCACTTCTGTTTAAATTCACAGTGACCAGCTCACATGAGCACATCTCTAATACATGTGCTTGTTCACTCTCCAAAAAGGCAATTTCTTATCTTCTCCTTTCTGTTCGACTCTGCTCATCACAGACACACACACATACTGTCTCCCCTCTGTAATCTCTGCTTTCACCAATAACTTTGCTTCATTTGTTACTAAAAGAAATAGAGACAGTCAATAAGGCACAGAATTTGTTCACTTTACTGGACTAACCTGAATTAAGAACGTTGCTACTGGGGGCAGTGATAGATCAAGATAGAGAATATGTCTAATAAAAGCATGATTACATTTCTTGTCTACCTGAATTTGTGATTTGAGAACATTATATCTTCAATCAAAATAGGCTATATGACAGTGAAAATCTTCATTAAGAAATATTTTTAAAGTATTGCTATATGACCTTGTAGTTAATTGTGTTTTTGTCTGGTTGAATTAAGAATCCTGCATTCTTTGAAAGATCAGTGGCAACTAAAATGATCTGTAGGGCCACAAAGCTCTGTTCTTGGACCTGTCATTTTGTTATTTTTATGGATGAAGGTACTCAGATGCTAGAAAGTTAGAGAAAAAAATAATATGTTGGATGAAAAAGATTTAACATGCTAAAGCAATAGACAAACAAGGTAAAATTTCATAGGGATAAATATAAAATCCTTCATTGGGGTCTAAAAACAAATTTGTGATACTGCACAGGATGGACAACACGGAATTAACAGAAATAAATGTACAGAGTAGTTCTGCATTCACATAAGATTTATGTTCATCGCAAAGAAAGTAATGGCCCACCATCTGACACAGGCCCGACCTCAGCAGAAGAACTGGGTTTTAATTCTGGGGATTTTATTTCAAGAGAGAAATGTAACATCTACAGCTCATCAAATAGAAGGGAGGCAGTAGAGTGAAGAACAGAGGGCTTGTGGGCGCAGCAGCTCTCTGAGAAGCTCCAGCACATCCTGGGGGGACTGAAGGCGCATCAGGGCTGTCGGCATAGTTGAGTCTGGTGCGTTCAACGGGGGATTCAAATCCCAGCTCTGCCGGTGATACACCTTGTAACCTCGGGAAAGTTACTCACCTCTGCAAGCCCCAGTAGCTTCATTTAGATAAAAGTTTTAAGATAATCTTATAAACATGAAAATCAAATTAAATAATCCATTTGAAGCAATTAGTCCATTCCTGGCACATAAAAATGCTAACTAAACAAACATTTGTGTTTGGGCCAGGCAGGTCTGGCAAACGCATTAGAGAAAAACAGATTGTAGTTTCAATAGAGTCAGAAGCCGGTACTTTCAAAGCTCAGTGCTTTTCATATTCAGAAAATATTTCTGTGTTTTACTCAGTTAAGGTGGGAGTTATTATTATTTTTATTTTTAATCCAGACAGATTTCATCCTGGTTAGGAGAAAAAACTATGTCCACATATAAGCCAGAGAGACACTTCTCAGAGAGAGAAGGGTCTGAACACAGCAGGTGTCGTGGTAACAGCCGTGAAGGGGTGACAGATGCGGGGACACTGTCAGGAACTGCTTGGATTCTGTCATCCGGAGTCTCTTTTTGAAACCTGCCTTGTGGTGTGGGTTTTGTTTATCCAAGGGTGGTGTTTCCTTATTTGCTGCATTCAGGGAGACTGGATACCAGGCTTGGGGACAGAAAGGGATTTCCTGCGGGAGGGACTCACGGTAGTCATTTAAATGACTTGAACCAGCGCCACTGTGCGGCTCACCCCAGGCAGAGAGCTGGGATGCTTTCCTATAATCTCCCAGGAATTGCATTTGAGTGCATTTCCACTCCAACAAACAGGGAGCTCTGACCTGCATCCCTCCCTCTGGTGTTAATCATTCTCTTCCTAGACCTGCCCATGTAGGATAAAGAGTAGCGCTATCACTCCCCTGTCGGGAAGCTCATGCCCTGCAAAACTGGCCAGATGCCTTGTTTTGCATCTGGGAGATCTCTGGTGGGCACTAACATGCTGCTGGCATGGTTACACTCACCCCTATACCTCCAGTCTCCCAATGTGTCTTGGTGAAACGAGTGCCTTTCTTGCTTTCTTCTCCCTCTAGCCCACATCATTCACTGTATTCTGTCCCTTAGAATCAAACTTTCTGACAGAGCCTCAGGGCCAGGGAGAGGCAACAGCATTGGCCATAATCTGATCTTCTGTTGGGTGGCAGACAGTGGTGTTCATTTCATCACTATGATGCATGACTTACATATATGTTACATATGTGCTTTTGTAAGCATCAAGTAAGGCCAAAGAAGAAAAAAGAGTAGCCCCATGGGTTCCTGGCACCTCACCGCCTCTTCATTCCTGAACCCACTGCAGCCTGGACCCCTCCCCCAGCACGCCATTGAAACTTCCCTGCTAATGTGACCAATGGTCCTTTCATCAGTAGGAGGCTGTCTTTATTCCACTGGGATTCTCTGAGGCGTTTGATGGAATTAAGACTCCAAGCCTTCTGGAACATTTTCCTCTCATTTCTTGGACAATCTCCTTCCTTCCTAGTTTGCCTCTTCCCTCAGTCTTTTTCCTCAGATTCCTTTTTTGCCCCTACTTACCCACCGGTGGTGGACACTACTGGGTAGCCAAACAACCTCCACCCCCATTCTCTGTCCCCCTAACTGTCGTCCAACCAAGGTAGGTCACTGGGGAAGTTCTAATCAATGAGATACACACAGGAGTCAGCTGTGGGGTTCCCAGCAAAGTTTTGTTTTCTTGGTAATTGGCACCTTTCTCCCTTCTTCCTCCTAGAATGCAGACGATGTGCCTGGAATTGCCCCCAGCAAACATTTGAGTAGGAGCTAAAGGCAAACACAAATTAGAGAGATTTCTGCACCAGCTAAGTCCTGACGCAAGACTTCTTGTTCTACAAGAATTAAACCCCATCTGTTTAAGCCACACTTGAGATTTTCGTTTGCAGCCAAATGCTATTAATTCTGTTTCTTCTTTTTCCCTCAATAAACTCTCCCTGGGTGACAGAATCAAGTCCCCTGACACCCATATGCTGCTGAGGTATGTACACATCAATAGCTGTACCCCTGGCTCTTCCCTCTGCTCCCCATAGATATTGCCAAGTGCCTAAATTCCGTATGTCCAAACCGTCCCTCACCAGCCTCCTCCTCCTCTGCTCACCCATGATTAATCTACTCGGTCTCTGCAGCAGAGAGAAATAGCCATAAAATCCTCCCACTCACCCATCACTTCCCCCCACAACCAAGCAGCCAATAAAGCCTCTTCAGCTTCATTCTGCCTGCCAAGTTTTCTTCTCCTTCACTTGGAAGGAGAACTCAATGGGCACAAGGTACTGTTAGAGTCTTTCCCTTCAACACTTTAAATATTTTACTCCACTCTCTGACTGCTTGCATATTTCACTTGAGGGCAAATCTTGCAGAAAGCAGAATACTCTGGGCATATTTTGAACAGTTACTTGCCCCTCTCTTCCTGCCAGAGAATGAAGGGATTTTCCCTGACCTTCAGAAAACCTGGGAGGGCTCCTGCAGGTAAAACTCATGGAAGTATGCACCCTGCCCCAAAACTGGGCCCTCTTGAAGCTTTTAACTCTCAACTGAGTTTCAGTTAAAAATGCTATCCTAGATCACTACTGATTCCTGCAGAGTTTTCCGCTCCTGGGCTTCTGCTTGGATAATTTGTGATTTTCTGTGTCTGCTTGTTTGTTACTACAGTTTTGGAGGCAGTGGTTTGTCCGAGACCTCAGTTCTCATGGATCTAAGCAGAGTTGTTGATTTCCTATTGCAAAGCTTTGACATTGTTATCTCAACAGGGAGAGATGATTTCCAAGCTCCTTACATGGGAGACCAGAAGCCAGAAGTCTCCAATTCCTTCCAAACTATTTCTTCACCTCAACCCAGCAGTCAACCTGTCTTTGTTCAGGCCACCATCCTCTCTTTTGAAGATGGCTGCAACCACCTTTATACTGCCTCCCCGTCTCCATGATCACACCTCTTAAATTCACTTATTTATTCAAATAAAGCATTTACTGAACACTTGTTTCAATAACACAGGCAGAGAACCAATTCCTAGAATGAAATCAATCACCTCACTTCCTTTCTCAAAAATCCCCCATTGGCTCCCCATGGGCAGCAGATTTAAGTCCAAAGTTCAAGAACAGACCTTCACTGTATGAACCGGTCATCTGTTTGAAGCCCACCACTCATATCCCACTCTGCAGTTCCTAAACACTGCCCATCATGAGACCCCAGCTTCTGTGCCGATGCCATTTATTCCCTTGCCTGGAATGCTCTTTCCCTTTCTTGCCCAACCCATTCTGATGCTTCAAAGCTCAGCTTAAAAATTAGTGAGCCCTTGCTCAGGGGCACTTAAAGCGACCCATTTATGGGAAGAACCACTTGAGGCCACAATTGTAGCTCTCTGATCAGCTCAGGTTTTTATTTTAAATGAAAGCTTAAAGTTTTTATAAAATGTATGTTCATTACAGAAAACTGAAAGTAGACAGGAAAAGCATACCAAAGAAAATAGAGATACCTAGTGAAAAGTGCTGTTGGCATGGGCTGCGTATCTGCCATCATTGTGCTGACACTGAGGATGTACTTTTAATCATCAACATTTCTCAGCAATATTAAAGACTCCTGGGACTCACGATTTTCAGTGGCAGTATAATATTTCTTGCGTGGATGTACTATAATTTGTTTAATTCTTCCCATGCTGTTGACTGTTTTGATTGCTCTCAATTTTTGCTGTTATAAATTATGTGCACAAAGTTTTGTCGGCATTTCTGCTTATTTCCAAGTAATACATTCTTAGAAGTTGATTGACAGAAAAGATGGAAAGGTTTTTAAGACTCCTGATAATATTACCAAATTGCTTTACAGAAATAGATCAATACTCCCACCTGTAGTGTATTAAAGTTCATATTTCACTGGTACCCTAACCAGAATTACCTTTAATTTTTTTTGCTTATTCATTAATATTTGGTATCTTGTTTTTATATTTTAACATATTTGTTTATTAGTTCAGTTGAACATACTTTCACATTTTCTGGCTGTTTGTTTATTTTTCTATGAGTTAGGCCAGAATCAACCAGCCTCAAGGTACAGAATGGAGCATTAGTGATACAGTAAGAGAATTCACTCATTTTACTCATTTGTCAATTTGAGCTATTATATAAACTGTTATATAAGACTATTTATCAAATTAAGTTCATTTTTTAGAAAATATATAAAATCACATAAGGAGGAACTTAATTCACTCAACATATAATTGATAGGCTATTATGTACCATTACTGTTTTAGAAACTATACAAAGAAAAATTAGACATATATTTTGCCTTCAAAATGCTTCTAAATTTCATCATAATAGTACAAAATAGAGTGATATCTGCTAGAGAGCTAGAAACTCAGAGCCCATTGTACACTCAGAGGAGAGTAACTCCTTCCTATGAAGCAGAGAAGTCAGGGAAGGCAGGAAATTTTTTGAAATGATAAAGTTGAGAAGGAGTTTAGCAGGTAGAAAGGGGGACAGTCCTGTCAGATACAGAGTTACACTCTCCAACAGTTCCCAATGCCTAGGGGATCTGTCTTTGGTGAGATTAGAGAACAGGGAGTATTAGGAAATTGTAAGATTCAGGAATGGTTATGGTTAGCGTGAGGCCAAGCTATCAAGAAGCTTGTAAGTATTAACAAGGAATTTGAACTACTCCTATTTTGGGCACTGAGTCAACATTTTTAAAGCCAGGTACTATCATCATCATTTTGAAGATGAAGAATTGGAGGGGTAGACAAGGTAAATAATTTGCCAGGTGATGCTGTTAGGAAGTGAAAGAATTCAAACACATCTCATCTGTCTCCAGACAGGGCATTTGCGTTCAATGCTATATGCTTCCCTTTATTCCCCTGAGCCTCACCATGTCCACGAGAAGTATCTGCCAGGAACTGTGCGAGGTACTATACACTGCAGAGAGGAACTGGGCCGGTCCTGTCTGCCCATTTCACATGCTGTGCCTGAGACACACACACACACACACACACACACACACACACACACACACACACACACACACAGCCTCTATGTTACACACTCACCAAGCGAAGAATAGCTACTCATCTACCTGGCGAAGGACAGAACTGTGAGGGACAGTGCAGTGGGTATTGAGATGTCAACATAATTTGTTTCAGGCTCAGAACCAAAGAATATACTCATTACCAATAAGAATGCTAAACACACCTCTATTTATCTTCCCACAGGCTAGTACGACCTCTGGAAGCACGGGTTACAAAAGCCTTTTTCTTCTTTCCACCCATCTTGATAAAAGAACATTATTAATCAGATAATTAGCCTTTGTAAGTTTGAATGAGAGAAAGAAAAATGCTTTTTTTCCCTGGTGTTCAGGGAAAGCATTCTGCCCATTATTAAAGACCCACAGGTAAAATATAAAAAAACTCACCATTTGGAAAGTTTGGACCATGGTCTAGAAAACCAAAGTCTCCTCCCTGACAGAATCCATGTAAGCAAGTTTTCACTTTGATCCCATTGGTCTCCTCTTCACTTTCCAGGTCCTGGTCTTCAAAGTGAAAGAAAACCTAAAAATGCAATCTGTGTTCTTAAGACCTACTGTTTCCTTCCCTGTACTTCAAAGTTACTGGAGATATTTTGCAGGTTTATTTAGTTTCTATGAATTATTTTTATATGAATCAGTAAAAACATGGGGCTGAAAATGTGATAAGAAAGAAGTTTGCTGTATTTTGATGGCTTTGCTGGATTATAGCTCATAAACCACAAAGCCAGCCTATGAGCCCTCTGTCTAGACACATCATGACTGCGTGAGGTCACCTCTCCAGAATACTCTGGAATTCATTAACCATCCGGAGATAGTGTTAAGGTTGCTACCATGATTCTGTACATGTGAAGCCTCCTTATTTTTCTGCAGCCTGCTTATCTCTCAGCAAATGCACATCAGCCCTTTGACAGAAACTTTACGTCAGTCATGAAGATTTAGTGGCATAGAATTTCTTTAATTTGACCTTCAAGTTCTTGAGATGACAGCCCTTTATTATTATTTGACTTAGTTTATATATTTTTAAGCACACTTAAATACTTATTTTTATTTATTTTATTTTTAAAATGTTGATTACCCATTGATTCTTCACAATCTGTCTTTGTATGTCATTCTTGAACCACTGTTTTCTTTGAAGAGCTTTACCCCTGTCATCAAATGGCCACTACTGCATATATATTGGGAAGGATTTGAGAAATTGGTAAAAGTTCTGGGCATTTATTATTAATTTGTACCTGCTATATGGCTGCTCAGATTTTTAAAGAAAAGATTTAAGTACCCAACCTTGAATTGCATATTCTAAAAATCTACCTCTTTTCATCTGAGATATAACAACAAACAAGATAAAGTAACTTCCTCAAACACACAGCTAAGCATTTGAGTTTGGTAGAATAAGTTTCTAGAAGTAGATGATGCTCAAACTATTCAGAATAGGATTCAAAATTAAAGAACATGTGTGTAACATTCAAAGCAAAAATGTTCATTTTGTCTAGTAGAGCTCAGGAATTGACTATCTATGGTATTTTCTCTAAGTAAAAATGTGGTATTGATTAGTTAGATAAGCCTGAGACACAGTTTTTTTTTTTTTTTTTTGAGAGGGCATCTCTCATATTTATTGATCAAATGGTTGTTAACAACAATAAAATTCAGTATAGGGGGGTCAATGCTCAATGTACAATCATTAATCCATCTCAAGCCTAATTCTCGTCAGTCTCCAATCTTCTGAAGCATAACGAACAAGTTCTTACATGGTGAACGAATTCTTACAGAGTGAATAAATTCTTACATGGTGAACAGTACAAGGGCAGTCATCACAGAAACTTTCGGTTTTGATCATGCAATATGACCTATAAACCATCAGGTCAAATATGAATATTCATTTGATTTTTGTACTTGATTTATATGTTGATCCCACATTTCTCCTATTATTATTATTATTTTAATTTTTAATAAAATGCTGAAGTGGTAGGTAGATGCAAGATAAAGGTAGAAAACATAGTTTAGTGCTGTAAGAAGGCAAATGTAGATGATCAGATGATCAGGTGTGTGCCTATGGACTAAGTATTAATCCAGGCTAGACAAGGGCAGCAAGACATCCACGGATGCAGAAGATTTCTCTCAAAGCAGGGGGGGTGAGGTTCTGAGCCTCACCTCTGTTGATCCCCAAATTCTCACCTGATGGCCCCCCTGCGACTGTGCCTGTCTTAGGTTGTTCCTCCCTTGAGGAATCTTACCCGTCTCTGGCTAACCAGTCATCTTCCGGGGCCATACAGGGAAATGTAAAGTTGGTAAGTGAGAGAGAAGCCATATTGTTTGCAAAGGTTAGCTTTTTACTTCTTTGCAGATTTATGCCCTGTGGCTTCTATGCCCAGCACTTGTCTCGAGGTATCTTTACCACCTGGAGGAATTATGATACTCGGTAAATTCGATATGAGGCACGAATTCTATTTAAAGTTTGTAATTAGGAAGGAAGAAGAAAAGCTATAGATGTAGCATATGAAGGAAACTTGGGAGGATTGATTATTTCTTTGACATATCTTCTTGTATAGTACCTTAAGTATGTATAGGTTTTAAACTACTAACTAATTTGCACGCACATATTGACATAATAGGAATACGGTGACATAAACAAAGCAAATCTATAATTACCAGCCATCTCCAGTGAAGCCAAGAAAACCATTTAGGCACCCTAGGCATTTGTGAAAATTTATCTATGATATGATGGATATTTTCCAACTGTACTTGAACCATCAGACAAATTAAAGCAGCCCATTTCTGGGATCTGTTCACATCCCATATGTTCTTTTAACCATAGATAGTCTATAGTCATGAGATTTTGGGGTGCTACAACTTGCACCCCTCCCAACTCCTGGTTGAGTTCCAACAGTACAGATCCAGTCAAATTCGTTGTCTCACTGTATGCACATGCCAGCCTAGACATCTCCCTCCTCCTTCTTATGGCAAGTCCAGGAGATGGTGGGCTGGATGTAGCCACAACCGCAGCATCGTCCGGATCCCTGTGGAGGCTTTCTGATGATCATCCCCCGGCACGAGTCCTCCAGAGAGTGCTGATGCCGGAAGCTCCTCCTCATATCGTATCTTAGTTCATTTTCTGGGTATCCAAGCTAGGCCTTGATCTTCTGCGTAGAAACAAACAGACCCTTTGCCCACACTTTGACATGCCCTCTATACCACTGTGCAGAACTCATGGGAGGTCAGCACACAGTAACTGCTTTTTTTTTTTTTTTTTTTAATTAAGAGAAAGGAATATTATCAGAAAAGAGTACCTCCATAGCTGATCATCTGACACCCTTTAAGTGATCAACATTAAGGATATTTAAAGCATGCGTTGATCTTTGATTTACCAATAGTTTTATCCTGTTAAGGAGTAATCCCCCTTTTCTTTCTTTCTTTCTTTTTTTTTTTTTTAAATTTTTAATCTACACTTACCTGAAGAATACTATGTTTACTATGCTCTCCCCTATATCAGGTCCCCCCTAACAACCACATTACGGTTACTGTCCATCAGCTTAGCAAAATGTGGTAGAGTCACTACTTGTCCTCTCTGTGTTGTGCAGCCCACCCTCCCCTTTCTCCCTCCCCCCCATGCATGCTAATCTTAATACCCCCCTTCTTCTTCCCCCCCCTTATCCCTCCCTGCCCACCCATCCTCCCCAGTTCCTTTCCCTTTGGTACCTGTTAGTCCATTTTTGGGTTCTGTAATTCTGCTGCTGTTTTGTTCCTTCAGTTTTTCCTTTGTTCCTATACTCCTCAGATGAGTGAAATCATTTGGTATTTCTCTTTCTCCGCTTGGCTTATTTCACTGAGCATAATACTCTCCAGCTCCATCCATGTTGCTGCAAATGGTTGGATTTTTCCACTTCTTATGGCTGAGTAGTATTCCATTGTGTATATGTACCACATCTTCTTTATCCATTCATCTACAGATGGACATTTAGGTTGCTTCCAATTCTTGGCTATTGTAAATAGTGCTGCGATAAACATAGGAGTGCATCTGTCTTTCTCAAACTTGATTGCTGCGTTCTTAGGGTAAATTCCTAGGAGTGGAATTCCTGGGTCAAATGGTAGGTCTGTTTTGAGCATTTTGATGCACCTCCATACTGCTTTCCACAATGGTTGAACTAATTTACATTCCCACCAGCAGTGTAGGAGGGTTCCCCTTTCTCCACAGCCTCGCCAACATTTGTTGTTGTTTGTCTTTTGGATGGCAGCTATCCTTACTGGTGTGAGGTGATACCTCATTGTAGTTTTAATTTGCATTTCTCTGATAATTAGCGATGTGGAGCATCTTTTCATGTGTCTCTTGGCCATCTGTATTTCTTTTTTGGAGAACTGTCTGTTCAGTTCCTCTGCCCATTTTTTAATTGGGTTATTTGTTTTTTGTTTGTTGAGGCGTGTGAGCTCTTTATATATTCTGGACGTCAAGCCTTTATCAGATCTGTCATTTTCAAATATATTCTCCCATACTGTAGGGTTCCTTTTTGTTCTATTGATGGTGTCTTTCGCTGTACAGAAGCTTTTCAGCTTAATGTAGTCCCACTTGCTCATTTTTGCTGTTGTTTTCCTTGCCCGGGGAGATATGTTCAAGAAGAGATCGCTCATGTTTATGTCTAAGAGGTTTTTGCCTATGTTTTTTTCCAAGAGTTTAATGGTTTCGTGACTTACATTCAGGTCTTTGATCCATTTTGAGTTTACCTTTGTATATGGGGTTAGACAATGGTCCAGTTTCATTCTCCTACATGTAGCTGTCCAGTTTTGCCAGCACCATCTGTTGAAGAGACTGTCATTTTGCCATTGTATGTCCATGGCTCCTTTATCAAATATTAATTGACCATATATGTTTGGGTTAATTTCTGGGGTCTCTAATCTGTTCCACTGGTCTGTGGCTCTGTTCTTGTGCCAGTACCAAATTGTCTTGATTACTATGGCTTTGTAGTAGAGCTTGAAGTTGGGGAGTGAGATCCCCCCTACTTTATTCTTCTTTTTCAGGATTGCTTTGGCTATTCGGGGTCTTTGGTGTTTCCATATGAATTTTTGAATTATTTGTTCCAATTCATTGAAGAATGTTGCTGGTAATTTGAGAGGGATTGCATCAAATTTGTATATTGCTTTCGGCAGGATGGCCATTTTGACGATATTAATTCTTCCTAGCCATGAGCATGGGATGAGTTTCCATTCTGAGACACAGTTTTATATTTATATATAAATACAAAACTATATATATAGAAAATGAGATTTGAGTTTCTGTTTTGCCGCCTGAAGCCATTTATGTAATAATCTTTTGAAAGATGTATTGATCCTTCTAGGAGAAAGTCATTTTCCCCAGTCATGAAGAAATAGTACCTTCTGTTTACTGTGGAGGGAACATCTGTTAATGATGATTTTTCTCTTAATTCAGGAATCTTTAAATGAACCAAAAGAAGACATTCATCAAGATGAGAAACACTAAGGCATCAATCAAGGAAAGGGCAAAGAACCTGAAAAGAGGAAATATGGTGAGAGAAAGGGGGAGGAATAAATAATAGCTTACAGTTATTGACATAATTATTCAGGAAGAAAACTACATGAAGTTTAGCAAAACCCTAACGGGCCATTTCTGCTTGTGAAGGTTTGCCCTTGGACCTGGCCAGGTGGAGGTGGGAGCCAGACTGCAGGCCTCTGAGAAGCAAGGGAGAGGAGACCAGGACCCGGGGCAAGGGTTACTTGGACAAGGTGTGTCCTGGAAGAGATGGGCCAGCCAGATGGGAGGCTGGGACCTTTCCACTGGGAGAAGCTCCTAGGAGCAGGAAGGGCTGTCCCCTTTTATAAGTAGAAATGTGCCACCTGTATCTGAAGGCAGTTTGCCATCCTAAAGAGGTTTTAGGTCTACTTATTGTCCATGGTCGGGTGTGTCGGAGGGAAGTGAAGGAAAGGGGACAGCGTGATGGGAGTGACATGAGGTAAGACACAGGAGAGACTGAGAATTCTGTTGATTCAAAAAATTGGAAGAAGCAACTAGAGGAAAAATAAGCCCCTCAAATCTCCAGATGTGCCATCGTGGACAGTGGGTTCCTACCGCACAAAAGAAATGAAGCTATTCTGATTTAAATACAATGGAACAAGGTGACACTGGCAAGCAGGAGCCCTAGGCTAACCTCCCTGCCCCTGACGTGAGGGTAACACGTTCTTCCTCAAAAAAGTAAAAGATGCACAAATTAAAATAAGCAGCAAGTGCTATTTTAGCTTCCAAATTAGGGAGGAAATATGTGAGTCATGAGTTAGAGTCTTGCCATTTCATATCTTCATGTATCATAAATTGGATCCACCCTTTACAAAAGCAGTTTAGCAATTATACATCAAAAGAAGTACATATGTCAATATGCATTGGGCAATAGTTGCATTGTGGGTCTAGATCCTAGGAATATTATCCCAATGTGAAAATAGCATTATTGCTATTTAAACAACTGAATGATTGCCAATGACATATTTTAAAAAAACTTTTTGATCCCACTGGTTTGCCTTGCTTTACTCCCAAATCCCATTAAAATTGCCAAAGGGGCATATTTTTAAAAAAGAGGAAATCTGGTATCAGCTCTGAAAAATTAGGAACATTAATATAAACATGGAAAATATGCTGCAAATCTGCCAGACTGTGTGGTGCTCACCAGAGCAGATTGCTCACATTTAAAATGAGCAAAGGCAGACCTCACTTAGAAAAGAAGTAGACGGGATGCCCCAGAGGAATCCCTGAATGGGCCCTGGAAACATCAGCCAGCAGAAGAGAGCTGGCAGGCCATCCATCAGCCCATGGTGGGCTGGAGGAGTCAGGGGTGACAGAGGAGGAAGCAGTGTAGACACACCTAAGTGAAGGTTTCCCTCACTAGGCTCTGCCACCCAGTGGCACCCGGGAACAACCTGACTGTCTGGAATTACCCTTTAGCCAGTGGGTTATGCTTTGACACACACCTTCCTGACCTTTCCACCTCCAGGCCTCACAGCCCATGGGACCTAGATTGTGGTAACACAGAACCTCAGAAAACATACATTTTCCTCTTTCACTAGTTGGTGAAAGGCTTAACACACAATCTCAAACACAAACAAAACAAAATGATTTAAAAAACCCTCTCCAAATCCTGACCCTGAACAAACACACATCACCCCTTCTGTGAAGGTGAATCAAAGATAATCGCAAGATAAATAAAATAAACAACAATATTCTGTTAAAGGCTAAAGAATGATACTCTGTGGAAGAATAACTTCTTTAGAAAAGTTGAGCCATGGACACCCAATCCAAATATAAACTCAACATGCGTCGTACATTTCCTTTAGCTCATTTCACAGTAAGAAGTAAAAATGTCAGGGAGGCGAGGAAGAGTCCAAAGAGCAGATGCAGACATGATCCATCTGGAAGGCTGAGGCAAATCTGCTTTTAGATGCAAACTTTGCCTCTTGGACAGAGCAGCAATCACCAGCACCTTCATCCTGTGGAGGCATGCGGATAGCATAACCATTAGCCCACTAGAGTTACCTTCTATTGCTGAGTCACCAAATTGTCAAGCCAGTGGGAGAGACAGATCCCCACAAAATTCAATAGCCTATCAGAATCCTCTAGACCAGGGGTCCGAGGATGATTTTTTAAAATATTTCTAGAGGTACCTTAGGGGTTTTAAGGTCTCTATCACAACTACTCCACTCTTCCCAGGGCCAGCTTCCTAGTCCTGTGACCTGGGCAGTCTCAAACAGGGACCTTGCTCAGAAGAGCCCCTGCTGGGGGTTTAATCCTCTGTGACTCCTGTCTCAAAAGTCTTAATAATTTTATCTTTGAATGTGTGCTTTATAAATGAAGTCTAAAGAGACAGTGGAGGCTGTGCTGAGGGCTTAGAGTTGAGTTGACTCACTTCAGATTTACTTCCTGCCATCTCCCCACCTCCCCACAAAGGGTAGAGGACCTGCCATCCCCTCCCCTCACCATGAAGCCCCAGGTCTTCTGTGTCCCTGCAGTCACTGCCACCCTCCACCTGGGCATCACCCTGGCAGGGGCAGGCCAGCTTTCCATCACTGCCCTGGACATGAGTATGAGTAAGGTGGGGGCTGGACATGTGCCTCCAGTTGTCCTGCTCCAGGCAGGCAGCAGGTGGCATGTTCAGTGCTCAATCTGGGGACCTCTCACCCACCCCTGATCCAGCTATAAATGTATCCCAGTGTGGATGGCAATCCATCGACTGTCACCCATCTGCCCCAGGTTGGGGCTATGGATCCCTACAAGGGAAGATAATTTGACAGGTAAGGCTTAGTGTCTTGTTGTTTTAATCCCATCTGCTTTCCCGCCTCTCCACCCCACCCCAATCCTTTCAGCAAAATAAGCCAAGAGCAGCTGATACTGAACAAGAAATTGACTCCCAGCATTTCTAGCCTCTTTCCTCCATTCTTTTTGCACTTTTTTTCCATTCCCAGCTGCAGGCTGTAGTTCTGATCCTAACCCCATTCCAGTGCCCTGCCATATTTGCTGCAGCTTTTTGAGTGTTTTAGCCTTGATTTATATGTGTGCTGAGTGTATATGTGTTTGTAACAACATAGACTTAAACTTTTAGAGGGTTACTTTTACAGATGTTTCCTGTGTCTTAGTTCATCACTTTTAACTAAGGAAATGACCCTGAGCTTTCCAGTCTATTCTCTCATCTATCTGCCTGTTCTTTCATCAGCAGTGCATGGGTTTCATGTCTATAGTAGAGGGCTGACAAGATAAGCCACGGAGTCAGGCAGATTACCCCGCTGCATGGCTGATTAGCTCTCAGATCTTGAACAGGTGATTTAACCACTTGAATTTCCTCTGTAAAATATGGATAATAACAGTGCCTGGTTCATAGCATTATAGTGAAGATTAGATAAAATAATGCACAGAGTGGTTAGCATAATGCCTAACACATCTTAAGTGCTCACCAAATGTTAGTATATCGTCATCATAGTTGTCATATCACCATTAGCTTTCTTTAAAATGGATTTTGAAAACTGGTGGTTCATAATCCATCCTTTTGAAGTAACTTTTGCCTGTTTATGTCTTTCAATACTACGCAAGTTGTTTGTGAAGTTCCAAAAATCTACTGGGATTCTTTGTTTCAATTATGCTAACCCTGTAAGATAACAGTCATTGTCTTTTTTAAAAATCAGTATTTACACCTAAAAACATAGCATATCTTTCCATTTGTTCCACTCCCACATCCATCAGGACAGTTTGGTGGTTTTCTTCCCATTGGCAACTAGATACTAATGCAGGAGGGACATTATCCAAGGAGATGTCTGTTACCCATGTGAATGGCAAGATTTAGAACCACGCCAGGGGAGGAGAAAAAATGTGGACAGGAGGACCCATCTGGAGGGCCTGGGGTGTGCAGACTCTGGGGAAAGGTCATAGCTTGGGACTGCACATTGTGTACCACTGCCATGCGAGTGTGCAAGGAGCAGACGGCCACCTGCCACCCAGCAGGCTTTCCCCAGACTCCCTGACCTTGCACCACCCAGTCTGCAGAAATAAATGCTGTTGTTTAAGCCACAGTTTACAGTATTCTGTCACAGCAGCCCCTGCAGGCTCAGACAGTCATCTCGTTTCCATTTGAAATTGCATCATACTCCAAGTGTTCAGTAAATTCCCACCAAGTGTTACCTGGGTCATCAGCCATGCTGGAGGCCATGTGGGGGGCAGAGCAGCAGGGCACAGCCAGGAGCCTCCCGCAGAGGATGACAGTGGAGGCGTGAGGGGGCAGAGGGGAGCAGGACCTGGAGACAGGCCATCGATTGAGTGACCATCAGTACGGGTTTCTGGAAACATGCAAGCCTCAATTCCTTTACACTCCTGTCCTGCCTGCAATTCAGTGGCACACCTCACAAGACAGGAGGAGGGGCCTCAGACAGGAAAGCCAGAGAGAGCCCAACACTGACACTTCACCTTACAGGAAGCTTTATTGCCCTGTGTTCCCGCCTCCCCTTGCTTCTCTCCCTTTCTGACTGACTGGGGCTGTGGATGGTCTCCCACTGTATTTGCTCTGGAGATCCGAGGGGTTCAGCAGAACCCACAAGAAAGGAAGGATGAAAACTGTCCATTTACCTGATCTGGGCACCAGCAGGGAGCAGTAGGAAGGAAGGCATCTTCTGCTTCTGTCCTATATTGTGCAGGTTATCTGGAGAGAAGGGTGAGGATTCCAATACCAGCCCTTGAGTGACTTTTTAGTAAATTCAGACAAACAATTTTGTCATGGTGTGGAAATGGCTGACCCCGGCCTGCTTCTGGGATGAGAAGTCTGCTGTGGGAGGCCCTCCCCTCAGGCCAGGACCACACTGCTTGGCACTGAAGGATGGTGAGGAGGATTAAATGAGAATATGAATTTGAAAGTGATTTTTGAACTGTAACTATACAAAGCTCTATTCAGATAGAGTGAATTGGTTTCCCAAACAGGCTTCACTGCTAGGAGGAAAAAATGTGTTGACATTCCTTGTCAAAGTGATCCTGGCAGTCATTTTCCTCATTAAAAAATGAGTTAGTTGAGCCATGGACATACAATGATAGTGTCTTCAACAGATGGTGCTGGCAAAACTGGACAGCTACATGTAGGAGAATGAAAGTGGACCATTGTCTAACCCCATACACAAAAGTAAATTCAAAATGGATCAAAGACCTGAATGTAAGTCATG
This sequence comes from Manis javanica, assembly GCF_040802235.1. Classification (NCBI taxonomy): domain Eukaryota; kingdom Metazoa; phylum Chordata; class Mammalia; order Pholidota; family Manidae; genus Manis; species Manis javanica. The sequence continues at coordinate 4,650,939 of NC_133156.1, forward strand.
AAACCATAAAACTCTTAGAAAAAAACATAGGCAAAAATCTCATGGACTTAAATATGAGTGACTTCTTCATGAACATATCTCCCCGGGCAAGGGAAACAAAGGCAAAAATGAACAAGTGGGACTATATCTAGCTAAAAAGCTTCTGTACAGCAAAGGACACCATCAATAGAACAAAAAGGAACCCTACAGTATGGGAGATATATTTGTAAATGACAGATCCGATAAAGGCTTGATGTCCAAAATATATAAAGAGCTCACACGCCTCAACAAACAAATAACAATAATCCAATTAAAAAATGGGCAGAGGAACTGAACAGACAGTTCTCCAAAAAAGAAATACAGATGGCCAACAGACACATGAAAAGATGCTCCACATCGCTAATTATCATAGAAATGCAAATTAAAACTACAATGAGATATCACCTCACATCAGTAAGGATGGCTGCCATCCAAAAGACAAACAACAACAAATGTTGGCGAGGCTGTGGAGAAAGGGGAACCCTCCTACACTGCTGGTGGGAATGTAAATTAGTTCAACCATTGTAGAAAGCAGTATGCAGGTTCATAAAAATCCTCAAAAAAACCTACCATTTGACCCAGGAATTCCACTCCTAGGAATTTACCCTAAGAATGCAGCAATCAAGTCTGAGAAAGCCAGATGCACCCCTATGATTATCGCAGCACTATTTACAGTAGCCAAGAATTGGAAGCAACCTAAATGTCCATCAATAGATGAATGGATAAATAAGATGTGGTACATATACACAATGTAATACTACTCAGCCATAAGAAAAGGGCAAATCCTACCATTTGCAGCAACATGGATGGAGCTGGAGGGTATTATGCTCAGCGAAATAAGCCAAGCGGAGAAAGAGAAATACCAAATTATTTCACTCATCTGAGGAGTATAGGAACAAAGGAAAAACTGAAGGAACAAAACAGCAGCAGAATCACAGAACTCAAGAATGGACTAACAGGTACCAAAGGGAAAGGGACTGGGGAGGATGGGTGGGTAGGGAGGGATAAGGGGGGGGGAGAAGAAGGGGGGTATTAACATTAGCATGCATGGGGGGGTGGGAGAAAGGGGAGGGCTGTACAACACAGAGAAGACAAGTAGTGACTATACAACATTTTGCTATTCTGATGGACAGTGACTGTAAAGGGATTTATAGGGGGGACCTGGTTATACAGAGGATCAAAGCCTAAGTTGGCTACCCTGAAAATGAACTAAGATATGATATGAAAAAGAACTTCCAACATCAGCACTCTCTGGAAGACTCATGCCAGAAGATGATCATCAAAAACCCCAACAAAGAACCACGTACTGCTACAGGTGTAGATGCACTCATCCCACCGGTTCCTGGACTTGCCATGGGAATGAAGAAGGAGATATCTAAGCTGGCCTGTGCATACAGTAGAACAACAAATTTGACTGGATCTATACTGTTGGAACTCAACCAAGAATTAGGAGAAGTGCAAATTGTAGCGCTCCAAAATCTTACACGTACAGACTATTTACTGTTAAAAGAACATATGGGATGTGAACAGCCCCCAGTAATGGGCTGTTTTAATTTGTCTGATTTCTCTCAGACTGTTCAAGTTCAGTTGGAGAATATCCACCTTATCATAGATAAGTTTTCACAAATGCCTAAGGTGCCTAACTGGTTTTCTTGGTTTCACTGGAGATGGCTGGTAATTATAGGTATGCTTTGGTAATGTAACTGTACTCCTATTATGTTAATGTGTGTTCATAATATAATTAGTAGTTTAAAACCTGTACATGCTTATGTTACTCTACAAGAAGATATGTCAAAGAAATAATCAATCTTCCCATGTTTTCTTCCACCTGCTACTTCTATAGCTTTTCTTCTTCCTTCCTAACTACAACCCTTAAATAGAATTCATGCCTCATATCGAATTTACCCTGTATCATAATTCTTCCCAGTGGTAAAGATACCTCAAGACAAATGCTGGGCATAGAAGCCACAGGGAATAAATATGCAAAGAAGTAAAAGTCTAACCTTTTCTAACAATAAGGCTTCTCTCTCACTTACCAACTTTACATTTCCCTGTATGGCCACGGAAGATGACTGTTTAGCCAGAGATGGGTAAGATTCCTCAAGGGAAGAACAACCTAAGACAGGCACAGTTGCAGGGGGGCCATCAGGTGAGAAATTGGGGATCAACAGAGGTGAGGCTTAGAACCTCTCCCCCCCTGTTCTGAGAGAAATCTGCTGCATCCGTGGATGTTGTATTGCCCTTGTCTAGCTTGGATTAACACATAGTCTACAGGCACACACCTGATCATCTACATTTGCTCTCTTACAACACTAAACTATGTTTTCTACCTTTATCTTGCATCTGCCTACCACTTCAGCATTTTATTAAAAATAATAATAATAAAGAGAGAAATGTGTCCACATATAAATCAAGTATAAAAATCAAACAAATATTCATATTTGGACTGAGTGTTTATAGTTCATAATGCATGAGCAAAACTGAAAGTTTCTGTGATGACTGCCCTTGTACTGTTCACCATGTAACTTATTCACTATGTAAGAATTTGTTCTCCATGTAAGAACTTGTTCGTTATGCTTCAGAAGATTGGAGACTGATGAAAATTAGGCTTGGGGTGGATTAAAGATTGTGCATTGAGCATTGACTCCCCTATACAGAATTTTATTGTTGTTAACAACCATTTGATCAATAAATAGAAGAGATGCTCTTACAAAAAAAAATACACGCTTCCAATTGTAAAATAAACAAGTAACCGGGATGTAATGTATAGCATAAGGAATATAGTCAAAATATTGTAACAACTTGGTATGGTAATAGCTGGTACCTAGAATTATCATGTATATAAATGTTGAATCACTGTGTTGTACACCTGAAACTAATGTAATACTGTGTGTCAACTACCCATCAATAAAAAATAATTATGTACAAAAAAAATGAGTAAGTTGACTATGGCCATGGGTATGGGCATGCGGCCCTCTTTCCGATGGTGTAATGGCTCCAGGTTCATTCAGCCATGAAGAAAGCTTTAGGTTTCATTTCACTCAAGCTGACAGACCAAACAGAAGTCATGAGGGCCTCCCCATTATAGTTGGGGAACAACGTACCTGTGAATCTCTACACTGCAGCAAGTGGTTCAGAAAAGTAGTCGAGACACATGGCGGTGCTGTCGTGACCTAAGCAAGCTGGTTAACCTCTTTCAGCCTTAATTTTGCACTCATTAAAAAGAAAGTGCAGTGAATAATACTGTACTAACTCTGCCTATTTCAGCATTGTTCTGAAGATTAAACGAGGTTTGTAAAAACTTTGCATACTATCAAGTGACCTGTGGAAGCAAAATTTTATCAGTTATGAAATATATTATGATATAACTGGGTTACTATTTAGAAAAGGAATCAAGTTAAAACCCAATTAAAAAGGCAGGAGTTTTTTACCTCCTAATAGCCAATATTTGGAAGGTCATAAAATAACAATAACAGCAGAAACAAACTATGGTTTAAAGGTGTTGTCTCTTTAACTACTCATAAGAACAAAGTTCCCAACATTAGGGAAGACTGCAATTTTTATTCTCTATCTTTTATTCACTGAGCAGCTTAGAACTTAGAAGAATTGTGAGAACATATATACCTAGAGGAATAAATAAGGTCACAAAGCTGTATAGGCAGCAATGAATTCTATATTATAGACAAAAAGTTGCCTCCAGTATTGAGAGGAGGGAGAAATCTCTGTGAGCTGGAAATCTGGAAAAGGGTGATGAGAAGGCAGTGGGACTTTGACCAGATCTTGAAGGACTGGTCACATGTATTTGGACACACATAGATTCCTAAGCAACCAATGTGGGCAGGGAGAACAGTACATGAGCAAAGTCATAGGTGAGAAACCATGGCTGTATATGAAAAATATTAAGGTCGTCTGTTTGGCTGGAGGCAAGGAACCAGGGAGGAGCCAATGGGAAATTGGGTGAGAGAGGAAGACTTTGAAAGGTGGAATAAAAGCATCCGATTTCATTATGAAGGCAGTGGGGAATGATGGAAATATGCAAATACGAAGGGGTAATCTGGAAGTGACACAGAATGCATCAGACATGATGCAGCCAAGTCAGGGGCCTTTTCAGATAGTGTATCACTCCGTTACTAAATGTATGACTCCGTTAGTAAATGGAGCCCCCGCCAGGTCTCCCTACTGCCCTTCCAAGTCTCCACAGCAGCTGTCCATCAGGTCTTCTAGATCTTGACCTCTAATACCATCCTCCACCAGAAAGAACCAGAACTACTTGGAGGAGTGGTTGATTCCTGGGCCAGGGCAGAGCAGAAATGTCTGTGTATGCCACAACGTGCATAAGTGATAAAAAGAATATGATGGGGTGTATTTCAGGGACACTGGAACTTGAAGGGGTACCCACTGGTCAAGTCTGGGATGTTCACACTTACAGAAATGAATTTTATGAACAGGAAAGACAGATGCCTATGTACTGTAGAATGCCTGTTGCAGACTGGTAAAGCTAGGAGTGCTGGAATTGGAAAATCAGCATTTTGTCACCATCATAGGAAGACTGAATCAGGCAGCAATCATCAGTGGATGCTACTTTACGAAGAAATTTATGGTAAGGAATAAGATATGTGAATGTTTTAAAGCAGCTCCCTACAGATCACTTACTGGTTGCCAGGGGGAAATAAGGTACTTACATTAAAGCAAAAAATACCTTGACCAGGCCATCAAGGCCATCAAGTTGACATCGTGAATGAGGGGCTGGTGGAATTTGTGTGCCCCTAGATGGGACATTCTGAGAAGAACACATCCCCTGTGCTGTGTTCTGGCTTGTAACGCACAACCCAAATCTAATCATAAAGAAACATCAGGCACACCCAGAGTGAGAACTGTTTGATTTTTTAAAGTGAGGATCAGGGTATGTGTTCTTCAAAAATATCAGTGTTGTAAAAGACAACAAAAGGTTATAGAAATGCTCCAGATTACAGGAGCATGAAAAAGCATGAAATACAAATGCAGCAACTAACCCTAAACTAGATCTTGTCTGGAGAGGACAAATGCTAAAAATATCATCATTTGATCAATTAACATAACTGAAACATGGATGGTAGGTTAAAGTGTTGCATCGATGTTAAATTTACTGATGTTGAAAGTACACTGTGGTTATGTACTTATAAGGAATAAAACACAAGTTTTCTGTCAAGAACTTGTAATAAACAGAAAATCAATCAAGGTTTTAAAATACTACAAAACAGTAAATTCATCCATTTACTCGTGGATCACATGACCCCTTAAATTCTTTTTAGCAATGAAATCTTAATTTTTTAGCAAACCAAAATTGTTAGCATCCAAATCTCTTTGAGTTCCATGTTGTATTAATTTCAACGAGGAAACAGCAAGAAAGGTGTTAAGAAACAGAGAGAAACACACAGAGTGAAAAGAAAGATGGATGAAGAAAACAGGCACAGCCTTACTCCATCAGCAAATGTTTGTTGAGGGGCTCCTGTGTGCCTGGAACAATATGCTAACAAGGAGGAAGCAGGTAGAAGGAAGGAGTGACAGACGGGAGAAGGCTTGTGGTTTCTGAACTAGAGGAAGCACAGGTTAACTGTTTCTAAGGCTGTACCGGTGGCGATGGTACAGCCTGGAAGCTGAATCTGCCACCCTTCAATGCGATGCTGAGTTAAGGTCTGCAGTTCATGGTTCTCCTCGGTGCATCATTAAATTTGCACCAACTCCTCCCCAAATGGAATAATCCCAATAATACAATCACACTGGGGGCTGCAGAAGTTCTTGGCAGGCCCACACTCACCTAGGGAATATTAGTCAAGATTCAGTGAACTAGGCCGAGGGCCAAGTTTGGCCCACAGGCTGGAAGTTTGCCAAATGCAAAGTAATCCAATATGTTATCTTAACAAATATTCTTTAGTTTTTGGTCATGTTCTGAGTTCAGAGTTTCATGTAGTGAGAAACTGATCCTAATCAAGGATTACATTTTTATGGAACGCCAACCTATTTATATTCCTAAAAGATACATTAAAGGAAATGCATTCAATTATAGGTGAAATATGTAATTAGTCCCTGTTGTAAATTTCAACAAAAACTCAGTTTACTAAAATTAGTAAATAAGTGGTTTTTAAACTACAGAAGTAGTTCAACTTATGCTAGTTAAAGACATACTCCGCAGACTTCATAAAATTCTCAGTATTTGTTTCAGGAAATGAGGTTTTGCTGATTTATTCAATGACTACAACTTTCTGGACTGTTGACATGATTTCCCTCTCTCCATCTCTCTCTCTCTCTCTCTGTCTCTCATATTCCCTCCTTTCTTTAGTTTTCTGTTAGCAGTGGCTTCCAAAAAGGGCCAGAAAACATGAAAATGCAAAGCACTAAAAGATGAAATACTGTATTGTGATGATGGGTCCCCTTTCCTTCCCATCCTCCTAAAGCATATGTATGTTAAATTTGGCAAAAAGAATGGGAGAGGTCTTCCCCTGCAGAAGCATGAGGGAAGGGAGGGCAGTACAGATTCTAGGCAGCCAGCTATGCTGGATGATGTACGTAAGAACTCGTGCCAGACTTTGCACCAGCCAGTGAGATCCTTCCTGTCTCTCCGTACCTCAACCGCCAATCCAGGTGCCTTTCTGAGTCTCTCTGAGCAGCCTTGACCATCACTGGACCTCAGGGGCCTCCTAAATAAAACAAAGACCTAGAGGAGTCATCCATCCTTACATGCATCTGCCTCAGGGATGACTGATTTAATAGCCTTTCCCGGACCCTGTGCTTGGCTCTAACTATTGGGCTCATCAGCTTGATTCTGAAGTTAGCTGCTATGTCATAGCCCATGAATACACAACTTTTCAATATTTTCACAAAGTTTATCTCCATTCATTTGTTTGCTTTGTGTGTTTTAAATATCCATCATGAGACCCAGTAGCATTTACTGGCAGTACCTAGCCAATTGTCTGCATACAGCCTTAGAATACGCACATGTACCTAGTTACCTATATGCACATGTCATTAGTTACCTAGCCTCATCTACTATCTGTGATATTATAGCTTTGCTTTTCTTAGCCCTTTTATTTTGGTTTGCCCAAATGCAGCCAGTATATACGGCCAAACAAAGAATGCGTACTTGGTAGTAATCTGAAATCATCTGTATGTAGCCCTAGAACTGTGAGTGCCAGAGCATGTTAATGACTTTTCAATAAAGCTTCTAATGACTATCTTCTTATCTACAGCAACCAAATGATTTAAAATTTTTGACTGTAGCTTTTCACTCCCTTTATTTTAAAGTCATTTAGGTAATTATTATGACAAAAGAGTCTCCTTATTTGCCCCACCACACCTCTTTCTTGAATTCTGACATCAACTTCCAACTGCTAGCAAGACACTGCTATCTGCATGTTCCTCAGGCCCCTCAAATTCAGCACATGGAAATATTCCCTCAGCATTGCCCCTGATTTAGATAAGGAAACTCCTCCTCCTAGGTCTATTATCCAGTGGCTCAATCTTTCTCTCTTCAATTCTACTTCCTGAATGTATCTCACATTTGCTTCATCTTCTCCATTCCCTCCACCACAGTCCTGGTTCATGCCTTCCTGCACTAGGGCAGCAGATCTAACGGTCCTCCTTCTTCAAGCTCGGCCCTCTGCAACACCCTCTGTGGTGGCCATGCCAAGCTATTTGTCCCTTCCGTTTAATTAAAGCAACTCTCACTTTCCTGCCACAGAAAGTCTACGTATCTTCCCTCATAAATTACGCTTGTCCTATTCTGTGAATGCCCCTGGCTTCTGCCCACAGACCCCTGCACTCTAGCCCTCTGCACATGCCACGTTCCCTCACTCTTCAGCTCACGCGCAGTGTCTGTTAAAGAATAGATCAACAAATGACATAAAAGCAGCCATCGTGAGTTGCCACAGAATGGCCCACAGATGAACAGAGTTAACTCTGCATCCAGAGGTGATCTGACTTACTGATTGTTTGGGGAATGGCTTTTGCTCGTTCTTCCACCTAAAGCCAAGAGCTGGGGCGCTGCTCTGGTACTTCGTCCAGCCGTCAGGATGTGAAGGGATACAAGGAAGAAGGAGCGGACAGGCCGGCACTCACATCCAAGCAAAAGGCAAGGTAAGGGAGCAGGGAGAGAACAATGGCTGTTGTGAGTCTTTGGGCTTGTGTGAGGCCTTCTGTGGGCTTTGCCAAGTTTGTGTTTTATGATCCTATAAAATATAGGGCTACATAATGAATTCAAAAAGAATTTAGTTTAAAAAATCATTTATGGCTTTTTACTTTAAATCAAACAACATTACCCAGTAATAGACATGACTGTGCTTCATAAATAAAGGTACATTCATTCAGGGTAAACTCAGCACACTGACTCAAACATTGAAATAGGCACCAAATAGTGTGCTAGTTTATTTCATGTAACCTGAAGCTATAAATGCAGGCACTTAGAGACCATGAAACATACACACTGGAAAACAGCATCTACTCACTTAAGCACATACTGAAGTTCAGTCACACAGAATTTCAGAAAAACCAAAGGTCTTGTAAATATTTAGGAATCATTTTGTGATTAATGAAGGGAAGGCCACCTCTGGGAGTGATGCCTCTATAATTTACTTTAAGAAACCTGGGAATAGAATAGAATATTGAAGATATTCCAAAAAATGAAAATTTCTCCAAGGAAAACTGGAGTTAGGATATACATTTATTCAACATACATGGTACGTACCTCTAGGTCAATATTCTCAGTTTTGCTCCTGAAAAACCAAGGACTGATGATGTCCAGACTGACCTATCTGAGTTAGGTTTTGCTGTGTCCACCAAAACAGCAGCAAGAGAGTCACAGGTTCAGGGGCTGACAGCAGTAACACGTATGCCTCAGTCACAGGTCTGTGCATCATCAGTGGCTCTTCTGAGCTTGGCTGGACTCAGGCTCAAGCATGCTGCCTCTGGCTAAGGAGAGGGGGACACAAAAGGTCAAGCCACAACCCACAAACACACTGAAAGCCTCAGCTGGAACATGGCGCGTGTCACATCTAGTCACGGTCAATTGGTCAAAACCAGTCCCATGGGCAAGGGAGAAGTCAGTGGAGCAGATAATATCCACAGCCCTTAAGAGGTACTGCCAAGTCACATGGCAAAAAGTGGGGGTGCAGCATCCTTCTACAGCAAGCAGAATGCTTGGGAACAACCATCTAATGTAGTACGGCATCTCTGATATACTTCCCGAGTATCCGTCGTGGTTTTGGTGCAGCCGTGCATGACCAGACACAGTATTCTGACAGGAATCTGCTTTATTTCCTTCTCCCTTTAGCCTTTCTTGAGTGAGCCTAATACCTGATGCCACTGTGAGGAGAGTTGCCCTGACTTTTAATCTCTTAGGCTGTTAGGTTGTTCAAGATGGACAGAGCTCAAGTTTCACCTAATGGGCTTTGCAACTCAACTGAAATGTTCCCTTCCCTCAAATGCCTTAGAACTTCCTGTCTGCATGGTTCATTTTGGTTCTTACTTCTTAATATATCTCATACATGACTTTATCCTATACTCTCTTTAAAAATGGTTTCCTGGGTACACAATTTTTAGTTGCCATTTATTTTCTCTCAGAACTTGGGATGCTATCTTACTTCGTCTAACTTCTATTGTTGCTGTTGACAAGTGTACTGACTTTCCAATTTTCCTTTTGTAGGTGATTGGCCTTTTCTCTCTTTTTTCTTTTAAATCCTGCCCTGTGTATTTTTTTTTGACATCATTAATCCTCAATTACATGAGCAATATTATGGTTACTAGACTCCCCCCATTATCAAGTCCCCACCACACACCCCATTACAGTCACTGTCCATCAGCGTAGTAAGATGCTGTAGAGTCACTACTTGTCTTTTCTGTGTTGTACCGCCCTCCGCATGCCTCCGCCCTACATTATGTGTGCTAATTGTAATGCCTCCTTTCCCCCCTTGTCCCTCCCTTCCCACCTATCCTCCCCAGTCCCTTTCCCTTTGGCAACTGTTAGTCCATTTTTGGGTTCTGTGAGTCTACTGCTGTTTTTTACCTTCAGTTTTTGCTTTGTTCTTATACTCCACAGATGAGTGAAATCATTTGGTACTTGTCTTTCTCTACCTGGCTTATTTCACTGAGTGTAATACCCTCTAGCGACATCCGTGTTGTTGCAAATGGCAGGGTTTGTTTTCTTCTTATGGCTGAAAAATATTCCATAGTGTATATGTACCACATCTTCTTTATCCATTCATCTACTGATGGACACCTATGTTGCTTCCATTTCTTGGCTATTGTAAATAGTGTTGCGATAAACATAGGGATGCATATGTTGCCCTGTGTATTTGATATTATGCAATTTCAATACCCAAATGTCCAGTTGTTGATTTATTTTTATTTGTACTGCCTACTAGAAATTACTCTTCCAATTTCTGTAAATTTTATTTTTTATCACTTCTAGAATATTCTCAGTCATTAGCACCTCAGATACTGTCTCTTCTTCATTCTCACTATTTTCTCCTTCTGGGACTCCAGCCATATTTTGAAACTTTTCCTGCTTTCCTCCAAATCTTTTAACTTTTTCAACTTTTCTAAATCTCTGTTTATCTGTACTACCTTCTGGATAATTGTCTCAACAATGATTTTGCCCACCCACTGACTCCTTAAATTCTGCAAACCTGTTGCTCATTTCTAGAAATTCTCTTTGGCTCTTTAGTGTGATTTCTTATTATTTACTCACTTTTGTGATTCCATGTGTTTCTCTCTTGTATTCCATAGTTGATCACTTCAATATTGGAGGTTTTGGAGGCTCTAAATCTATTGCTTTTGTTTCTGTTGACTTTCACCCAAGTGTGCATGGTTGATCTTTGCTAATGAGCCAGCATTTCATTGATGTTAATCTGGGTAAAACCCAAGGATCCAAATTGAGGATGATGTTTCTGTTGCATGGTGCTAGTGGCCTCCTTTGACAGTGCTCAGCTGAATCCTCTGAGGAGGCTGAGATGGAGCCTCAGACCTTGCCACAGACCCAAGGCTTGGTCCAGAAGCTGCAGCGCCAATATCCACATTTGTTTGCAGAAGGCATCTTGCCGTCTACATTTGTTTACTGTTCTCCATTGCCGTTTCAGCATTTCAGTTTGGTTTTGTCTTGTGATCTCCCTTTAGATTTAATTCCCTTCATTTTAAGACTTCAGAAATACGATAAATTTGTTTTATGCAGGGGCTATTATTTTCAAGCAAGAAGGCCCTGCAGAGTATCTAATCTACAGTACTGCCAGCAGTGGGTGTCTTCAGTGATATTTTTTACTTTTGGTTTATAGCTCTGCTTTTAAAAGCTGAGCTTGCCAAGTGTTGAAATTCCCAGATAAATGGAGCATGACTTAAATTATTTTAAACATAGAGCAGCAGAGTTATAACACTCAACTTTGACTTTCTTGCTTAAAATGCACCCAGTATCAGGACTGGTTTGCTTAAATGACTGACTCCCTATGTTAAGGAGATCACGTGAGTCAGTAAGGTTTGCTCTGCCAGCAGGGTGCATATAAATCTGTCACCACTGCTAAAAAGGTTACTCAAAATATTGCTTATTGAATGATGAGTTAATAATATAATCTCATAAAGGAAGGCTAAAGTAATTATCATCACAAATAACTTAGCTAGTATGGCTGAAATTTCAAGGCTTTACTACAACTCCGTTGATGGTAAGGAGACTACTGTTGCGAACATTGCCACTATGGGCCTGCTATCTATCACAAGCTTTGGATTCTGATATTTGTTAGTCTATAATTTATCTTTTTGAGGAAAAATATTAGCCATTAATGTAATTCATTCATTGGCTAATGGTGTCCTTTTCTCTCAAAAAAAGAAAGTGATACTAAACAGCTAAGGATCAGGACTTATGAATAAAAGATTAGATAGTCTGTAGAAGTGAGACATGTTTACAAGCCTATCTTGGCATTATGCACAGTGGGTGTTAAATAAATACCTTGATTGAAAATATTCATTTGACAAGAATGTGAGTTACAGCCTATATGAAAAGCAATCATGCAATTCTGAAAATGTGCTAAAATCAGGGTTTTCTGAGCATATTTAAATAAATTGTGTTCTGGATTCAGAACTTTATATGTAACAATGGCTTCTAAGAAGTGAAGAAAAGTTACAGTAGAAATTAAGAAATTCCCCTACCCCCACGCCTTTACACATGGAATAGGATAATTAGTACTTTCAGTAAAAAAACTCTCTTGAATGATCCAGAATTACATTGAATTGTACTATGTTGTAAATACTGTATTGACACAAGCTTTGATGCTATTACTGCCGAAAGTATGCGTGTGTGCTATGCACAGGCGATAAGCATGAAGGAGTGAGTTGATTCAGACAACAGTCAATAAAGTGCACTTACACAAATTTGAAGTTACTATCCAAGGATGAATCAATTTACACGGTTCCATCATCTCTGCCTGAAGCGCTCTCTAGAGTTTCCCTGCCAATGATGTCTCTAAGGAAAGAGTAAATTCATTCACTCTCTTTTGAACCCATACATGGTATCTTTGTGAACATTTCACCTACTTCAGTTTAGTTCAGAAGGTTGGATATTCACACTTGAAAAATCAAAGTTAAAACATACCCAGGGAAACACATTTCAGTGTTTGTACTTTCTGCGTTTGGAAAACTCTATAATGAGCCAAAGATGTTTGTAAATATCATTTATCCTAACTGAGTTCTGAATACTTTTATGTTAATATTTCAAAGATTAACTTTAAAAGCCTAACACAAAGGGATGATGATTGAACTTTTTAGCAATTTAAATCTATTTCTAAGGTTAATATTCATGAAAAAATCTTTGTTTGAAGTTCTTTGAAATCTTGACATCTTTTTCTTTCTCCAAAAGTTGTATTTTCACGGAATATATATTTAAACTTCAAATAGACTTGTGATAGGCAATTCATGGGGTTTAACTGCACTTAAAAATTCAGGCTTAAAGTTTCAATACCAGAAACTAGCATCCATGATGTTATTTGCAGAATACAAAATGTAAGAAAAGATGTTTTTAAAGTGAAGTAAGGCAATTTTTATCTGAAAAGACCTCGAGGTTAATGAAGAAAAAAGTGCTAGAAATGTAAGAAAATATCTTGAAATATTTCTTCTCATCTTTAACATTATTCTCATTGCTGCTCTTTCTTTTGTTGAAAAACTAGAAGGAGAATGCATCTCAGTGTGTCTGGAAAGAGCCTTGGGGAATTTAGCTCACTTGTTAAGAGAGAAAGGAACTAAGCACATTATATGATAGTTAAAGTATTTTCTACTTCAAATTCCTTCTGAATCTCTATTCTATCAAAGGCTGGAATGAAAGAAAGCAGGATGAAAACCCCGCCTCTCCTGATGCGTGGTGACAACAGCCTGTTATCACGGGATGTTTTCCTAAAACACTGTTGTTGCGGCACCATTAATAACACAAGAGAATCCATATCGTTCACTAGCACAATCCTCCATCCATATCAGGACTACAAATGGCTTTGTATGTCTGCATATAAATTTCCCTGTTAGTAAAATATATATGACTCTGACAGTGAAACTCTACAAAGAACTTTTGTAGAAATCTTTATGACCACACAAGGGTCAATGAAACCCTACAACCAAAAATCGCTTTCTGTACTTTTAACTGGCATGAACTGCTGTTTAGGGGCTGCTTTTGGTATATAAGAACTAAATTTTAATTAATGTTTTCTATCAGGCATGCAATACAGAATTGAAAACAAGAATAAAATTATCCACTTTAAAAAAGAGATATGATTATAGAGGAAGTAAACAAAGTTGCAAATATTGTGTAAATGCATTAATGAGTAAAACACAAGGCCATATATTTTTACTAGTTATTAGTTATTAGTATCTTTGTGTATGTTGTGTAAAAACATTTAAATGCATTTGAATAGAATAGGTGTTCTTCATGTATTTGCTAGTAAGTAGCTTTTTGTTGCTTGCTTATTGCATGAAAAATATGCTTGTAAAAAGTTTTATCACCTATTCAGTGTAAGTCTATATCCCTTCATATCTAACAACTTCATATATATTTGTGTTTTAAATATAAAAGCACATTGTACTGTGTGCTTTGAGGGGACATTTTTTAAGTGATTAAAACAATATATTTCTTATCTAATAATACCAAAGTCTCATTTATATCTCTTTGTACATATATGATGAATTAATGACCAATAGTGCAACTGTAATTTTAAAATAAAATGAAATAAACAAACAAACAAAACAACAAAAAAAGCTACGTAGTGTCAAAAGATGGTTTCCCCTCATGCCAGTAAAGCTCTATCTGTGAGCATGCTCAGACGCGTGGGAGGTACCAAAGTTACTATATCAGAACTCCTTCTGAGGTGTAAGGAGGATACATCTGATAACTCAATCGCTGTAAACCTATTGTTATTTTGCTGGTATTAAACATCTCTTCAGCTTCAGATTGATTGCAATGTTCCTACTACTTCATTTCATCATTCTGATAGATATCAAAGGTAAGGCTGCTGCTTTCTCATATAAATGAATGCAGTTTCCAAAAGAATATAATATTTCTCTTTAGTTCTGTCACATTTATCATAGACTCCTTTCAGCGTTTGCTAAACAGACATCCAATCTGCATTTTCATTAACATTATCACTCATTGTTTCTAGTCCCATCCTAGCTATTTCTAGTTGCAACAAATTTTTCATGGAAAATTCCTTTGTATGTCATTAAAATTCTAAATGAAATATATTTTAAAAAGATTGTGGAATATATCAGTTATGGAGAAAATTTTAGTATTTGTAAAAAACAATGATAACAAATCAATTAGAATTTTACCTTACAACGTTTCAACCTGTTGAAATCTGTTCATCAAATGTATGCAATTGCTAGTTACTATGTTTCATTAATGTAGTTAAACTAGTTAAGCTGGGAACCGCAAAGCCACAGACAAATCTGAAGACCAGTGTCTCTCCCTAAGAGGAAACCTATCTAATACCAAATTGTTAAAAATGTACAAAAGTGTACCTATTTTGATAATTCTCTTTTCTGTTTTTGATATTTAAACATGTTTATTTCAGTCAAATTGCTAATTTTCAAGTTAGTGGCATTTTTATTGTAAAGCTGAGAAAAAAGATCTAATCTTCACCTGGTTTTAAAGAAAAATATGGACTTGTTTTGTTGTGAGCTTGTACATTTGTAAGTAAATAAATAATCTATTCATCATATCCAAGGCATTTTGGGTTTATTACTATTATTAAAAAAATATACCTATTTAAGTTCATAGTCTTTCTTAAAGACTTTGTATACTCTCTGAGAATAAAGTTACAATTTGAAGTTATTTTTAATTTTCTGAGAAATTCATTTTAGGCTTTTAAAATACTCACTTTTTATAAATGATACAACTGTCTATTTTAAATCTTGGATTAGAATGCAGTGTTTATAAACCATTGTTTAAGAACTTAACAAGTACAAGATTTTTTAAACATTTAAATTTTAGTTTGAATTTGATGTGATACTAAAACTATGCTTCAAATTATTTAAAAATATTCTGATGCACTTAGCACAATTTATATTTTTGTTTCAATCTCTTAATTGAAAAATTGTTACCTTAAGTTATCACTAATGTGTTATATGAAGTATTTCTTAAGAAGAAACACCATATGAGCCCATTTTACATGACAAACAAAGATAGAAAGCAATCTATTTCTTTGATTTAAGGTCTCTCAGAAGGTCATACCTTATGCACATTTGCAGTATTCAATTTCATGTGATTTTTAAAAATGGACAGTTATAAGTAGGTTTCTTGGGGTTCAATACACTTTATAGAGGTCATCTATACTCTTAAAAATTCTTTAATATACAGAAATATAAGGTTAACCAAATTTTACTATAGTATTGCTTTTACTTGCAGTAATGCATTTCATTGATTTTTGCTTACAAAAAATCTGAGATGAAAAACAGCTATTAGTAAAATAATATTTTAAGTTTTGTCATAATGTAATGGTGTTCTTTAAACCAGAAAAAGAAGAGAAAGAAGTTTTAAACACATGAATATTATTTGTTTTTTATTTCTTACATAAATGCCCTAATTTCAGATCCATAGTAACAACTTGGTAAGTATTTATTAATTGTAATTCTCTGGAAACTTTAGTTTCTACTCTTACATTACTTTGGATTGCTAATTTAACCAGTTTTATATTTAAAATAATTTATTTTCAAAGTTAGACATGCTAATCAATACTTTGATATCTTCCTTATATTTATTAAAGTAGTGATCATTTGCTACATAAATAGCAAAACTGTTTTTCTTTTTCACAATAAAATTATAGACAAGCTATAAGACTATAAAAAGCAAAGAAAAGTAATTTCAAATTATGTAAGAGCAAAGATTGCTTTTTCAAGTTTAATCAATATCTGTATTAGATTCATAGAACCAAATCTAAACCAAACAGGAAAGGGTAGAAATTCTATATTTGTCTTTTTTCTTCTGGCCAAGACCAACTTGAGAGTTTGAGGAATAAATGATACTCTCTGAAGCTACAGACATTAATTTATAAGTAAATGTAACATCTTATTATCACTTTCTACTGTATTTTTATCATCCGTTTATTCACTGGATATCCTTATTAACCAGCTTCAAACCACCTCGTACCCTGAAAAAATACAGTTTTTTGTGGACTAGTCATGGACAGTATTACAAACCCAAACATGGGCTTACATGGGGAATTTAAATCATGAAGAATGAAGCATGTTACTTAGGAAACTACCAATTTCTACTTATTCAAATAATTTGCTAACAAAGCAGCATTTTGAAGTGAGCAGTGTTTGACTTCCCCCTAGTGGACAAGCTGAGAGCTCAATTCCGACCGTCCTTTTTCTGAGTTCAAATCGGTCTCTGTAACTTGAGAAAAGATTTTCCAATTAAATTCTAATTTCACACAATTACATCCAGGCTTCTGATAGCTGCGAAAATCAGTTATACTGCAGGCTAGTCATACTGAAAGGCTACAGCAACACCAGTAATAAAAAAGAAACGCATCTGCCTAGGGGCTGAATGGAGCCCCGCTGTGAGGGAGGAGGGAAAATAGCAGAAACTCCGACGTTAAAACCACTCAGGATGTGCGAACTCTAACAGCACTGCTAAATACATGTGGCAACAGATGTCTATCATTCGTTCATCTCACGGTGAATAAATATGACCAGATGTGTTCAGAGTTTTGAGGACTCTCACTTGAAGTGGCAAAATTGGCTAAATTCTAGAGATGCAATTGGGATGCTGCTTTAAGGTAAATTGATATTGAAAAATGGTGTGTTTTTATCCTAGGAAATTGTGCCCATGAATGAAACTCAGTTAACTAATAATAGTTTTTGTGTACATAGTTATATAATGATAAATTCACAGCATTTTTAGGAGAGCAATGTACATATATAATATATTGCATTATATAATATATGTATATATCTCAATGTATAATATTGAGAACCCAAACTGCCTGGTTTAGTTGTTTGGTAAATATATAACCTATACGTTCACCAGGCAAAATGAATGTGCTTGTTTTTACATGAGAAATAACAGTGGAATTATCTGAAAATGAAAAATACACATCTTTTCCCATGGTTTACTCACATATACCAATTTCTCACCCCTCTACTTCCAGATTGTTGAGGGACTAGAGAAAAAAATAAGTTTGCAATAAATTTCCACATGGCTAAATGCCTCAGAAAAGTGCTTCTAAATCAAATGAAAATGACTGATGTAATAATTTTGCGACAAATAGACTTCTGAACATTTTAAGATATGAAAGGAATTTCGATTGCAAAGTCAACTTTAATACTAAGTCATAGGCCTTTGATTTTGAACATTCCATTCACATAAATGGAATCATACAGTAAAAAAAAAAAAAGCCTTTGAAATATGCTCAGCCTGACTGACCAAATCCTTGGCCTCTCCTCCTGCGCGCCCTCCTCTCCACTGTTCTGGCTTCTGCCCTGCCACTGTCTCTGCCCCCTCCCCCCCGCTGCTGCCCCCTTCTTGGTTCGGCTTCCCACCACCTGTGTCCCCTTCTCCCGCCCACCTCTGCACACTTCTTTCTGGGATCCCCTCCCTCACGCTCTTCCCACCATCTCTGCACCTCACCTGCCCACTCTCACCTCTGTCTTCCAGGTTTCCTGGCCTCTGAAACCCTCCTGTCTTGTCTTCCTGCCTCATTTTCTACCCTCTTGCCCTCTGAGCTCCTATCTTCTCCAGCTCAGGCTTCATCCTTCCCGCATCCCGGGCTCTCAGATTCCCATATCTGCTCCTCCCTGATGATTAGCATCGCCTTTACATTTCCACCGTGGAATCCTCGATCCCTCAGGTTGCTCCTCCTCACGTACTCCTCACCTCTCGGCACCCCTGCCTTTGTTGAGCTTCCTCTCCGGAGTCTTCAGCTGCTTTTCTCGCCTCCCCTTTGACCCTGCCTCCTTCCTGTTCTTTGTGTCCAGTCCCAGTGCCTCCGGGCCTGGTCAGCAGTCACCCTTTCTGCTGCTAAGATTGCTGGAACATGTGCCCAAATGGAACCAAACAAGTGTTAGATCGAATTTCATCTTCAACACCAGTTTGCTCTTGTTTTTTACGTCTGTGATGATTTATCTACAATTCTGAAATCCAGAAAGCTCTGAAAATGGAAAGTTTTAACACTTTTGCCTACAAATCTGGTCAAAATTGGCCAATACATCATCTACCCAGAGGCTATTTAGAGCCTTTATATATAAACTTTTGCAAAATGTCATACATGGTGATGCAGATAAATATTGATGTGTTTAATTATGGGGTTTTCCCCCCAGGCCTAGCAAGGAATGTTATGGAATTTATAGTGTGCATATCATATTAACTTTCTAAAATAAAACAAATTATAAATTCTGAAACACATCTCTCCAAAGGGTTCCTATGAAGGTATTATAGATCTGCACTAGCCATCGCCCTGTTTAGCTCACCCACTGTCTGGTGTCATATTATTCTCACTAGTAATATCTGATTGTCTTCTTTGCCCATGAAAGTTGTGTGTTAACAGAATAAATGTTTGATGAAGAAGAGATAATTTTAACCAATTCTCTCTTTCTCTGACTCTAGTTTACTTTTCATTCAACAAAATTCTTAGAAAAATGTTAGTGACTATATTTTTCTTTCTAATAATTCCAACTGTATTTAAATCTGTTCTGGTTTTATAATGATATTATTATATCATACTATTATATCTGGTTTTGTTCATGATATTATTCCTTCCATTATTTCTATGAGAATTTTAAATTGCACAGATTTTTGACAGCTCTTTGAAGCACCATCATTTAGTTCCCCAGGTATAAATTCTCCCCTTTTTGGAGCCCTGGACATTTTCATCAACTTGGAGGGATATTTTCCTGCACGGTCTCTCTATGAATGGTCCCATAACTGCTTCAATATAGCCATTGGAGTGTTCAGATCTGGGCTGTAGTTTATATCAGTATCTCAGGGATTTCACCTCGTGGGTGATCCAATTCCAAATCTCACACCCACTTTGCAAAGGTGTGACTGCTGATTTTCCCTGCTGGACATGGGCAATGGGCAATATGCATATCACAGCCTTGAGTGGTCAGGCAGAGCTATTTCAATCCCCATTCCTTCCCAGGGGCTCAGTCCCAGCATGTGGCTCCTGTAGGTCCTAGAGTCACCTGGGCAGGTGGCACTCAGCCCCTTCTCAAACAGGCAAGAACCCAGCTCTCATTGCTCATCAGCCCCAGCTCCTGTTGACCAAGCGGGTCAGTTCCTCTCCCGACAGTGGCTTTTCCTCTAGTCCTATGCTGTGGGGAGTGGTCTCTTCCACGAGCTAAGGGTTTTAATGAAAAAACATAACATCAACGTTTTCTGTGTCTGTGGGAAAGAATATGTTATGGGGAGCATATCCAAGACTTGCTCACAATAGGTCATCTGGACCCAGTAGCTAAGAAAAGGTGGTTTTTATCCTTGAGATTTTGCCTTCTTAGAGATTGAACCCGGGTAGGCATACACACCAGAGACGTGGTCATGAAGTAAAGGGTTACACAAGCATAAGGGACAGGCTAGGAGAGGCGGCGCAGTGACAGGATGCTGGATTCAGGGCTGGTAGACCTGTGCTCGTCACAGCACCTTATCCTTACCTGCCTTTGACCTTCAGCCTCATACCGAAAAACCTCTCAGCCTCAGCCATAACACTGGTAGAATTGTTCAGTTTCTAAGAACCACTTGTAATGGTATTAAGTAGATTCAAGGACTCCAGCCCCCATAGATTCAATAGGTCTAGGGTGGGATGTGGGATTCTGCCCATTCTAGAAGGGTCCCAGGGGTCTGATCAACTTGTCGCATGGATCACACTTCTGGAAACTGGTATTAACAGGTTACATATCAAAATAGAAGTAGGCTTTTTAAAAAATAAGGGATGCTAATTCTTTGTTATGTTCTTTGTGTGTACCAGGATTGCTAATTGGTTCACCTGGATTATTTAACTTGCTAAATCTACCTGAACAGGTTTTTTTTTTAATTTTGGGGATTATGAGGACAAATTAAATTTGTTGGCAGGGGGATAGCTGAACCTGTATTGTCTAATGACCAATATACAGCCTCTTAAGGGATGGTATAATTTTTAGAAGTATAATTAATATGTATGTTTATAAGGCAGTCTTGATGTTAATTACCACTCCCTTCTTTGGAAGAATTAGTAATCCCCTGAAATATGTGGCCAAGGAAGAGCCCTGATTTGCAGAGAGATTCTCTTTCTCAATCATTATCTGGATTTCATTATCCAATTTTTGTTTATAATCCATCCAGTGGACACTGGAATTAGTCATTTGCTGGACGAGAGTGCTAATTCAGGGGCCTCTTCTGTCTCCCCCTTCTCCCCTCCATTCTGTCCCCCTTAGCCCCCATCTCTTACACTTTGAGTGAGACTTTCTGTCTCATCAGCACAGGCTAAAAGTAGTGCATCTGTTGTTGCAGATACTCCTACTCTTAATTTCCTTTCATGTAAATTCATGAAATGTAAGAAATGCAAAAGATATTAATTCGCTTCCATTCTGCCTTTGAGGGACACTGAAAAAGTGTTCCCTCAAAAGCCTCAAATCCTATCTGAGAATGAGGTGAAAGAGTTGTAGGTAAACTTACCTATTGGCAGGAAAAATAATCTGTGCTGAGTGGTACTGAAAAACTCCATTCCCTTGCTTAGAAGCCATTCTTTCATGGTTTTTTCCTGCTTCCCACTAAAAAATGCCACTCTTAACTACGGTGGATAAAATGAAAGCTCCTGCGGTCAGGGTTCTCACCTGGCCCTGGTTGGCTAGCTCACTGCACATGTGTGAGCAATACATCATTATTGACTCTAGAGAGCTCCACCCAGTGCTATGGGCGACATGGTGGCATGGCTGCAAGGCTGCAGGAGAGTAGAGCAGTGGCTGGAGTGGTGGCAGTGCCGAGGACAGAGGCCCAGAGGACAGCTGTGTGGGCAGAGTGGTCCAGAGGCAGAGTCTGACTTGCTGTGTGCAGACTCACTCTGAGTGGATGGGATTTTAGTGACTGACCTGCCACCATGGAGACAAAGTTGGATATAACCCTTTCACCCCAAGATTGTTCTACTATCATTTCTTTGGCCTCATTGAATCCATAGTGAACTTGCCTGGGGCTGAAACCCATTGGCAAGACACTACTTAAGCTGTAACTACTAAAGCTAAAATTATCTACTTTGAAAATAGGTTGCCTTCAGTAAGAGCACACTGTTTTGCATTGCAGTGTTATTTTCGTTCATTGTATGTATGAGTTGCAGGGGTTTTACAAGGAGTAAAAGCATGGGGCAATTCCTTTTCCTGTAACCTGATTTCTAGGTGTAGAGCATATAGTGTAATAAGCCAGTGTGGGCCATAGAATTCACCTGGAAATTTCCCACTTCTCCTCTGCTACCTCTGCTGTGTATGGGAGATAGCTTCAAGCAAAAAGGCCAAATTAAAAAAAGAAGCATTAATATAAGACAAATGAGAAAAGGGAAAAGAGCAGAGAACTTGTGTGTGCACCTAACCCACACTGGCATATATCCAACACAAACTTAGCCTGTTTCTGACATGATCATTGAAGGACCTGTATGCTCCGCACTTCCACATACAGGGATTTAGGTATGAGTAGGCCAATTATGAAAACAATTTTATTATCCTTGAAAATGTTAACTAAGTTTGGATAACAATTTGGAGGCATATGGTATGTGCTAAAAATGGAGAACTTTTCTAGGCATCAGGAGATTCAAAATTAATAAAGTAAGTTCCTTTCCATAGGTGGGGCACAGTAAACTACAGGAAGAATGAAAATATCTCTAATTATAATAAATGCCATAAATACTACAATAGATGTATGCGCAAGATGCTCTGCAAAGAAAGAGAAGTTCATCCTCTGGAGTGGTCGTGGAGGGATCAGTAAAGTTTGCATAGAAATGATTTTTGAGATAAATATCACAGAACGATGAAGTGCAAAATGAGAAAAATTGCATTTCGGACATACAGAACACGGCAAACTAATGTCTAAATGTCTTATTACCATAAAATGCGTGTTTCCCTGATGGAACACAGAGCAATTATAAGAAGTACAGGAGAACTGTCCACTGGCTATGATTGATCTGAAATCACTTTGAATGATTTAGTTTCTTCATTTTCAATACCATATGTTACGCATCGATGAATATATCCATTTGTTAGCCATTTTATTTTGCAAGGACAGTTGGACTGTTTCCAGTTTTGTCCTTTTCTGAGTACTGTTTCTGTGATATCCTTGTCTGAGTCTCTTGGGGCACCTGGGTGTGCATTTCTACGGGGATCTGGAGATCCGTATCTAGAGGTAAAACTGCCAACTCATAAGGTTCCCAGAGCCTCAAGTTTGGTAGGTCACAAATGACAAACTGTTTTCTAAAGCAGTTGCTCTAATTAAGAGTCCCACCCGTGTGTGAGAGTTTGCACAGCTCCATAGCCTTGTCAAATAGTGTATGATTGTTTTTTTAAAATTATAGCCATGCTGGTAACCTGTGTGCTATCTCATTGTAGTTTAAATTTGCATTTCCCTGATCACTTATTAGATTTAATACTTTCTCAGATTTTTTTTGCTATTTGGATATCCTCTTATATTTAGAGTCTATTCAAGCTCTTGCTACTTTTTCTATTTACTGTTAATCTTTTCTTTATTAATAAGTAGGACCACTCTCTCTCTAATATATATGTTTGTATATATATACATATATATATAATGTATATAGATAATATAAATGTGCATAAATATAAATATAAAATACATATGTATTAGAGAGTATTAGGATGTATTCTAACTATAGACTTTGAAAGTTTTTGAAACATCTCCTCTGCAGCTTACTTTCATACTTTCTTAATAGTGACATTTTATCTTTCAACAGTTCCTAAGTTTAGTCTAGTTTCTCTCTCTTTTCTCTTATGAGTGATGCTTTTGTTTGTTGTTTTTGTATTTTCTTAAAATCTCTACCCCAAAGTCATAAGGACTTTCTCCTATATTATCTTCTGGAAATTTCCTTGGTTTACCTTTAATATGTAGCATAATCTACCTCTAAGTGACCATACTCAATGGTGCTCTGCGGTGCCACCAGGTCATAAATCAAGTGTCCATACGTGTGTGTCTGTGTCTGAGCTATCTGTTCTGCTCCATTGATCTAGGTTTCAGTCTGCCCTGATATCGTGCTGCTTAGAGTATTGCACCACTGTGAGTCTTGACACACAGATGAGTTCTCTCAATGTGTTCTCTTTCTTCAAAGCTGACTTGGCTGCCTCTTTCTCTCCTGCATTACCATGTGCCTTTCAGAAGCAACTTACCCATTTCTGCTCACATATACATGCACACTCCTGGATTTTTGTTGTTTTGAACCTATAGATGAATTTGAGGTAAGTGTTAACATCTTTAAAATAGTAAGTCTCCATTCATTTAAGTATCTAATGTCTCTTAATAATTTTATATACTTTGCATAAATGTCTTGCAGATTTTTGTTAGTTTTATTCCTAAATATATGAAACAGTTGATGTGATAGTAAAGGGTATTTTTTAAACATTTCATTTTCTAATTGTTCGTTGCTGATATATAGAAATTAAATTGATTTTGTGGACACCTTGCTAAACTCACTAACACTAATAGTTTATTATTCTGGATTTTTTATGTTCACAATCGTACCAGTCATGAATAATGACAGATTTATTTCTTCTCTTCCAATAATTATACAACTGATTTACTTGCCTTACTGAATTTGCTAAGCACTTCCACACAATGTTGAAGAAATGTAGTAATAGGGAATATTGCTGTGCTGTTCCTAGTCTCAAAGGGAAAGCCATAAATAATTCACCATTGAGTATACTCTGTTATAGGTTTTTATAAATATCCTTAATTGAATCAAGTAAATTACCTTCTGTTTTCAGTTTGCATAGTTATTTTAAAGTCAGGATCTGATAGTTCTCTCTCTGGAGCCCCTGTCATGATGAGCAGAGTTAAAGACAAGCGACAAACTGGGAGTGAAAATATCTGTGAGTTATACAACAGAGAGCTAACCTTCCCAGAGAATTCCGGTAACATTGCCAGATTCCATTTTCTCACACATATTAGAGCACTGGTCCAGGCCACTGCAGTCAGGAATGTAAGTTTTACCAGTCCATGAGCCTAAATAAATTAGGTTTTTACAAAGCTAAATGCCTTCCTTTCAAAGGATTGTCTTTTCTTCTGTGGGTATGTTCTCTCTCATTTTAACAATAAAATACTATTTTTCTAACAAACCATTATTATAAAACACAGTCACTCAGGGGTTTTTAATGTTCTTATTTGCAAAACTAAAAATTAGTAACTTTTTGCAGGTCCCTCTAACTTCTTCAGTTCATCCTATTGGTGTCAGAAACCTCGGACCTCATCTGTGTATCGGTGACCCTCAAAGGACTGGCAAAGGAAAGGAAGCCAGAGCATTACGGAGAAAAGGGGTGGTGATAAGGCAACCTTTGGAGATTATGGAGAAAGAGGAAGTAAAGTAAAGCAAGGCTGTGCAATACCACGAAGCCAGGGCAGAGATGGATTTCTACTTGGTGACTGCGGTTGGCTGCGTTAGCGCTGCAGAGAACTCTGAAATGCTTACTGTATTTAGTAACAAAGAGGATATTAGTGCTTCTGGTGTGAAGAATGACAGCAGAGCAGCAGGTCCAAGACAGCATGCTTTTCAGAAGAAAAAAGGGTGGTGAGGACGTGGAGACACTGACTTGACTGATTTTTTGGGGGAATTTACTTTTGAAAGGAGAGATGTGTGCCTCTGTCCTCATGTGGACAGAGTAGGATTTGAGTCGATTGGGTGCTTGCTTGCTTGAGTGGTTGACTGGTTTAGTTGGTTGACTGGAGGAGATTGAATAAGATTAATGTTAACAGAAAATCCCTTAAGGGGAAAGACAGGAGTATTGAAAATGTAAGAGGTAAAGGAAATAATTAGCAGAAGAGAGATTCTGAGAAGAGGCAGTTAGATGGAATGCAGAACACAGAGGAGAGGCTACACTGAGGGCAGAAAGGGAGACCTGTGTCCTTGGTCCAGAAAAGATGCTTCCAGAATTCCAGCCAATACTGTGCAGTGTCTGCAAGGCTCAGCACTAGTCCATCAGTGTGAAGGGGTCCCATGCCCGTGTCAGGTCCACCGAAGTCTGGGATGCACATAAATCTGTAATCCAATGAGACTCGAATTGGGGAGAATGACCACCAAGAGGAATAATAGCCAGTGAAAGTCCCTTGGGACGGGGCAGTCAAAGAATCCGAGAGGGATAAAGGGAGAGGCAAAGAGCACAACTGTCCCTTTCTGTCCTCTCCACATTTCCCATCAGGCTGCACCCTGTCCCCTGCACAGACACCCTCCCCATATCCACCCAACCTTCACACACCACAGCATTCATTCTCTGAGTTCATTGTGCTCAGGCAGCTTGTAGGAAGAACTAGTCTCTCAGACTCAAGCAGAACAAGACAGGTGTTTGAAGACTAAAAGGCAAGCTTTCAGCTAAAAGAAAGCATCTCTCAAGGTGAAGTGTATACAGTTTCCTGGTCAGTAAAAGAGATCGTTTGGGGAGACAAGCATTCCTTGTGCCCTTATGTGGATTTATGTGTGATCCACATAAATGCACCAGCCTAGGGGAGACATGGGGCTGAAATCTACCCCTGGTGAAAATGATATTGACAATTTGAAATTCACCTGTTTTCTACTATCAGTCAACATGTATCCAGCCCATACTTTATTCCACATAGGTATGTATCATTACCATCAATCAGTTTGTCTAAACATCAGACAATATCTGAAGAGGGAGATGGGATGACAGTTTTCTGAGAAAATCTGTGAGTAGAAGAAGCCTGAGGGAAATTGACAGGCATTTGGCTTGTCCTGAAAAATATGACAGAAATGGGGCTTGGTGACCTTCCTCGAAGGCAGGCATCTTTGAAATGGGAAGGAGGTGGGGTAAAAGTGTGCAAGAAATGGGGTCTGGATCTTGTACTTACTGACTGATGTGGCCACGCAATCCTGTCAGGGCAAACAGTAGAATAAAGGTGTAAGATTTCTAAGCTGAGGAAACAACACACAAGAGGCCAATTCCTCTCCACTCACCATCACATAAAAGCTTTCTTAGCAAGTCTTTATTGGTTTCCTTCACAGAAACAGTGAATCATCTGCCCCACCACGGTGGGCTTTCAGTGAGGCTCAGACATGTCCACAAAGTGGGACGGTCTCCATTGGGTGGACTCGAATGAGCTGGATCACCTTTGCTTCTCGTGGGGGCTGCAGGGCTGCACTGAATGGTGTGCCTTCCCCTCTTAGAGATCCTGTGTCCCAGGTGGGAATGGATGTTGTCTGACCCTTGACCTAGCACCTAGAGGGCATTCGGTTAACATTTGTTTGACTCTAAGTGAGCGGTTTCCCTGGTGCTGCTCTTTCAAGAGCGACTGGCTCTCTGGCATCCATGGCAGAGGCTTCATCTGCATCTGAACAGGACCGAACTCCGCTAGGAGTGGTGCACTCTGGGAAATGGCCTCCCTGGCCTGGACCCTCTGTGGTCCCCAAATCCCTGGGGCCATGGGGTCGTCGTCTCTGGCCTCACTGTGGAGAGAGACTCAGCCAGAACATCAGGCTGATGGGTAAAGGCTTTGGCCAGCTGTAAGCAGGACTAACCCTGGAAGAGAATCAGAGAAAGCAAAGAAGGGCATGTACATCTCCTTGAATTCTTAAACTGAGAACCTAAAAAGTCGTTCTCACCTATTGTTTCCCAGTAACACAAGGAAAGTGTTGGTGGGCAGGAAAAAAACTGTCCTTGGGCAGTAGCCCAGCAGGCTTCAAAAAGCTATCAAAGAGTCATTTTAAGTCCCTTTGCACAGACATGTCCAGAATATTGACCATAAGAGAGAAGAAGAGAGACTATTCCTGAGTGATTTTCTCCAGTGCTCACACCTCCCCTCGGCTGTGTGTTCGGCAGGGGCCCCACAGAAATTGCTGCGGAGGCTATCAACATAGTTTTAATGTAGGCATCCTCGATTTTTATAACCCCCAACTTTCCATAAAAGCTCATTTTTTCCATTCCCACAGATGGCAGGAAGAATAGATAGCCGAATATACCCTTCACAGATGTCTATTGATTCTTTTTCATTATGTGCAAATACAGCAGGGATTTTTAATTATTTTTAAATTGTATGACAGAACAGAATGATAAATGGAATAAATAGAAGACTAAACAATATTTTGTCATTGGAATAAAAATGTAAGCCTGAAACTTTGGGAGGTTTAAATCTTGTAAGGGCCTCTTCCTTTGATTCCTCTTTTATTCTGAAAGGATCCATTAATTCATTCATTAATTTAAAAAGTTATTGAGCATCATGTACCCAGGCCTAAGTTACAGGATGGGGATTTAGGATGCAGAGGGCAAGGAGTAGGGGATAGATTTCATTTATTTACTTTCAATTCATATAAAATTTATACCTTAAGATGTCTTCAGGAAGATTTTCTGAGGTGAAAGTGGGGAATTATGAGAAACGCAATGGACAAACTCTGCGCATGGCCAGTCTTCCTCCTCCCCTCCCTCACGCATCCTTTCTAGGTGTGACCCAGGTTTCCCACAGAAAAAGAAACTATCTTGATCCCTCTCATCTGTAACAGTTGAATGTTTGTTTCCCCCTAAGTGAGTCTGTCGCTGGGAGATGGGCATTACTTGGATCCAGCCCTCAAAGAACTCAAGGTTACCTTCATGGTAAATCTCATGAGGGAACACAAAATACTGTCTTCAAAATACCTTATAAGGCCTCAGCCTTCTATTGCAAAATTGTCTTTGATCAAACGTTTGAGCAATTTTTCTGGATCGTTAAGAAAGTATTATTATTAAAGGTTCATGAGGACATTTTCATTGCTTATTTATCATTAAAAGACCCCCATTAATTTTCAAAAGAGAGTTGAGGCTGCTTAAAACAGAAGCTGTAATGTCCTAGGGCAGTTAAGAGAGAAAAACGTGGAGAAGTAGAGGAAGCTTTATTACAGCTCCTATTATTTTTTCATAGAGGTCACAAAACATGGTGCAATGCTAAGGCACAGCAAGCCTCCCTCTGCACCACACCTTCCTTAAGTCCTCTTTTCTGAGCTTGTGCTGAAATTGCCTGTATGACAAGGTTAACTGAGAGCCCGGCAGTCTCCAGTACTTCACAAGCCTTAGCTTGGCCAGCTCCTGAAACATACTCATATGGGAGATCTTATCATTACTTTATTTTAAATATGAGAAAACAAAAGTTTAGAGATCAAGTATCTCGCTCAAAGTCACACCACTAGTGAGTGGCAGACAGAGAGAATTCTAATCCAGGCAGGTCTGATAATTTCCAGAGCACTTCATTAAGGTACATTTTTGAATAGTAGGTCACAGATCAACATAGCAGCCTATGAGTCCTTTTCAACTGAGTAAGTCAGAAGAGCAATGATCAGAGCACATCCCACATAGTAAAAGGCAAGAAGTATTTGAGAAATTGTTTTCAGTGGTGTGCATGTGCGAGCTTGCTTATTTGTGATACAAAACTTATTTCTAACTGTGAGTAACTCTCTTTAAAAAATTCCAAAACTGTTGCACTGAGATGTATTGATTCTCATTCATTCATGTCCCAAACATAGAAGGACTACTAGTTTTTATGACTCTGCTCTCTACAGAAATCTTTACACAAAAGAAATTAAGAGATTTAAAAATCTAAGACTCAGTATGCTTCTTGCTGGGTGAATAGGCTTCACAAGCCAAACTCCACAGGCGTGCAGCTGAGGGTCCCTAAAATAGTCACACCTGACTGGTCTCTAGTGCCTAGTTGCTGGTAGTAAATCATTCATCTGTCACTCCCTTAGAAGCAGAGAAAATGTTTTTTGCTTTTGTAAGAACAAAAATCCAGTGGATAGAAAGCATAGAACACATCCCCACTTAGGAAAGGCCTAGCAGATGCATCAGCTTCTGGGGGACAGTGTCACTGTCACATTGACTGTCCCCCGGAGAGGGCCAGACTTCCCTTCTTTGCATTTATGGGATTTTGAGGGTCATTACGACTCAAGGTCTAAAGCTCAAGTAATGAGATCACTACTCTTCCTCTCTAATGAAATCACTAAAAGCTTAACATGCACATGTAGCTCAGACATGTCTTTAGTGCCTATATGAAATTCCTGCCTTGTGATAAGGGGCATTATTTGCTAACCAACAAGGGCCATCAGGCTCCACTATCTTTAGGAAAGCCTGGTAGCCTGCCTGGGTGGGGCAGCAGACCACTCCACGTCAGCATTTTCTTGAAGGACCCAGATGTAACAAGAGCATTTCCCGAAGAACCAGAGTCAGAAGTGCCGTCATAGTCTCAGGCTTCATTTTATCATCTTTCCATGGAAGTAATAACACCAACCACACAAAATTGCTATTAAGATTAAAGTGAGATAATTAGGATATGCCCAGTACAAAGTAGATGGTGCTCCACGAAGGTTTGTTCTCTATCTTTCCACTATATTAACAAACATCTTACCATTGACTCAAGGAAATTTCTGGCCATGATTCAGGGGCATGGTTAGGAACTTTGCAAACACCCCTCTCTTCCTTCAATTACTCATAATGACCTGTAGCCATGCCTGAGTCTACAGTCTCTTTAAATCAGCTTCTGTGACATTTCACCTTGTCCCCCTTTTTTAAAACTACGTGACTTCCACAATTTTAGTATTTACAAAGAACATACCTCTTTATTTTCTGAAAAGTACTGTTACAAAATTGAAAGACTGTCTCTTACGTCTAAATGTCTGGCATGTTTTGGTCATCCTATCCACAGAGCAGGACATGTTCTCAGTGCTAGTTATATGTCCTGACCGCATTCCTTCATTCAACCCAGCAGTTGTTCAACTCTTGTCTTCTCTTACGTTCTCAATACAGAGACTGTTGTCAGTTCATACTCATAGGGGACATATGCTTCTTGAAATGTAGGTTCCTGACTCAGTTGATGTCTTCAGAGCAGAGTGGTTAAGAGTGGGTCTCTGGGACTGGGGATGGGGGTGATTTAAACCAGCCATATGTGACTTTCCAGATGGGTGATGGCATTCGACCTCCTTACTCCTGAAACATAAAGGACAGTATCACCCAGACGTGGATGAAATAATAGCTGAGATAACCATTATGCAAAGGCCTGGCACACGGTAAACTCAGTGAGTGTCAGATATTATTACTATTAGCTCTCCTTATTCAGAGGTGGTTCTGCACTCCTAATTCATGCTTCAGCTGGCCTTTTGCCTATGCGTCTATTATTATATGTCACCTCAAATCCTTGTAAAGGACTAATTAGTAAGCAAATCCCTCTGTTCGATTCTGCTAGCTTTGATTTCATACAAAAGTAGCACAGTAGCTTGGGTTTTGTTTACTATTGCCTTCATCAAGTGGAGTCAAAATGGGCCTTGACTCCATTGCTGGTACGGCTGGTGTTGGGTTCATGATGGTGATTGGGTAGAACGTTCTAATTAAGAATTTCAAAGAAATTGTGCACTGAGAATAACATGAGACAGATTCAACACAGAGTGTTCCTGGGGAAGTAAAATGAATGGGTCACCATGACAAGAGCTCAGCCATATTAGCACTTTCTT
This sequence comes from Manis javanica, assembly GCF_040802235.1. Classification (NCBI taxonomy): domain Eukaryota; kingdom Metazoa; phylum Chordata; class Mammalia; order Pholidota; family Manidae; genus Manis; species Manis javanica. Next base: position 4,682,105 of record NC_133156.1, read on the forward strand.
GCTATTACATGACATTTTGGTCCCCTTTCCCTTAGATTTTGCACTGACTGAAGGCGGTACAGTCACTCCTTTGTGCACAAAAGGATATTTTCCCTGCGGGAATCTGACCAAGTGCCTGCCCCGCGTATTCCACTGTGACGGCGTGAACGACTGCGGGAACGGGGCTGACAAGGACAACTGCGGTGAGTCCGCCTGATACCTGCACACGGAACAGTAATGCTCCCCCGGCAGTGGGGCGGATCTGCTCTTCTATAGGGAACACAAGTAATTGATCCCTGATTGATTTGTCGTGATGACCTGAATTTTCATAAAGGTTGCTGAAACCAGAAATACAGTATTATAAAATATATTATAAAATACAGAACAACAACATGTATAAAATACAGTATTGTAGAATTAAAAATATTTTATAAAAATTGAAGTTGTATTTTGAAATCTCCTTGGATCCCCAGATTTTGATTTTAAATGGCTTCCTGTGGCTACCTCCTTAAGGATTACTAATATGGTTCAGTTGCAAGAATATCCTAATCCCGCCCTGAGAATGAATTCATTGACGAGGTGTCCCCTCCTCATGTGCCCTGACCCGGAAGCTCCCCATCAGTCTAGGATGAGCACCTGGTCTGTGGCCACAGCATCCTAGTGTATCTGCTGTGATGTACTAAGGACCTTCTTGTCTTTTCACATGCTTATCTCACTAGACATGGGTTCCTCGAGAAGAGTTTATTTGTTCCTGATTTGTTTTGCTGTCCCAGAGCCTAAAACAATGACGTCCATCGCAGGTTCTCAATCGGTGATAGGGGGCAGCCCTCTGGATGCCCATGGGCAAGTCAATCAAGCTCCTGGCCTTTCCTCCTCATGGCACGGGGATCAGAGATTCTGCAGGCTTATCTGCCTCATGAGGATATTCTGAATGCAAATTAGATAATTCCTACAAAGGCATCAAATTGAATCATTTAAAAAACCATTGAAAGTATTATAAGACAGAAATTAATTAAAGATCGCAGGGCTCAAAGGCACCTGTGGACAACATTTTAAACTGACTTTTCTGTCTGTGTGGACTTTGCTATCATACATACGATGTGTATACCTTTTTAAGAGCATATGCTAAAGTAATTATACTTCAAATGATGCCTCCTTTTGAAAATGAATATGATTTTATTGCAAAAAAAAGAAAAAGAACCTTGGCAAATAAGCAAAATCATATCTTCTGACAAATTAAGAAAATATTATTTCTTTCAACAGGAATGGATAGCCTTCATGAAAAGGAATTTCATTTTTGCTTTATTAAAAAGATCAGGAGACATGACTTTTATCAGAACTCATTACATCTATCAATGTAATATGTAATGCTTATGCATTTGACAAAACAGAATTCAGATTATATTGTATTATTCTGAGGACCTCAAAATTAAGATAATTTAAAATGTCAGCATAGAAATAGGTGACAGTTTCCAAGATGGATACGTGTATGTAAAATAATTACTGATTTACATTGTATATTTCAAGATAAATACATTTGAAATATTTGTAACTGCGAAAAAGGGGAAAACTCCAAATGTTTACCTAGCTCTTTGTCCCTTACCATTGATGTTATTAATACTTAAACAAATTTTTAATTGATTTCATTATCAAATTTTTATACTTTTGCTTTGTAGTTTGATATTTGGTTTATAGAATAACTGACACATATTCATAACTATTTCACAGGAGACACAAGTGGATGGGCAACTATATTTGGCACAGTCCATGGAAATGCTAATAATGTGACATTTACACAGGAGTGGTATTGGTTCAAAGACTCAGTATCAGCTTTACAAGTAACACGGTTTGTGGCTGATGGATTTATATGGGTAGTGTGATAAATTCCCTTTAGAAATTCAATTTCAGTTCAGTGTATTTCAAGAGTCGACTCATCTGTTGTTTGCCCATAGGCTGAAAAGAAAGAAGAAAAAGACATTCTCAATTCATGATCATTTTATGTATTAGTTTATCATTGCAAGAATATATAGGCATTGAATGATTGTGACAAATAATGAAGATCTTATTCCCTCTAATTATTTCCTTCAATAAAGATATTGAGCACTAACTACTTTCCAGCCCCTACATCAGACACTGAGACTACCATAAGATGTGGTCCCAACCCACAAATACATAGTTCACATTGCAGTAAGAAAGACAAATCCTTACAGAGGCAGGAAGGATACACTATTAATGCTAAATTGGAAGATTTATGTTTGCACAGGCAACGTGGACGCCCACTGGTAGAAATGATTGCCCTGCTGGGAGTGGGGAAAGATCCACAGAAAAGATGACAGTGAGATGGACTTTGAAATCCTTAGATGGAGGGAAGGGTAGGAGGTAACAGGATGAGCAGGAAAGCAAGGCCAGGAAAGTGCTGGAATGGGAAGGTAAAGAACATGGTTCCCCATGCCTTTGGCAATGGTTCTGAGTGCACGAGGTGAAGGACATGAACCCAGAGAGGGGCCAGCCCCTAAGGGGCTCTGGGTACACACTTTGGAGATTGGCCTTGATGCTGGAGATAGAAATATGTTTATGTATATACATGTATTATATATGTCTACTGTGAATATAGACATAGTTATGTAGGTTGCATATATGTTTTTATATACACATTAGTAATTACATATGATTACATACATAATGTATATATGTATTAAATACTGCATTGACAATATCTTACATACTTTATAATACCAGTTTATAATTACCACTTATTATAGACTTATTCACAAGTATATCATGTATAAATTTAGAAATGAAGAAGATTAGAAACAGACAGAACTGGAAGTCCTAATATTCTCTCCCTGATGCCTTACACATGTCCCATGTGGCCGTCACTGCTGTACACAGTGGGCAGCCCCCCAAGTCGTGTGCTTATTTTCTTTCAATCAGGAGGAGAAGCACAGGATAAGAAATATATGTGAAAATGATCCCTCCACCAGAATTGTAGAGAATGGGTTAGGATGGTGGTTTTCTAACTGGGACAATTTTGCCCCTAGAGAACATCTATTTATCGGTAAATAGAAGTCTGCAACCTCAAGGTTTTAATCTAATAACCACTATTTTCAATGCCAATATATGTTAAAGTAAACATTTTGAACTTATCTTTAGGAAGCTGAGCTACCTAGCATAAACCTATAAACAACATTGACTATTTCCCAAAACTTTGTATGCTAAAATGCATCTTTTGAATTGAGCAGGCATTCAAAATAAGTGTGTTGAATTTACTAAAATTCAGTGAAGTTAATTTTTAAAATAAAGTTTAAAAGTGATCTAGAAGAAGCAGAGCAACTTGAGAGAACTTATAATCAGATTTCAACAAATTTAAAAAGTTAAAATTTGAAAATATTTCTCATTTTTCTTAGTGCCATCAAAACAAATACCCATAGAATCAGAGACAAAATCAAATGCTCCATTAGTATAGCCTGGTCATTCTCTCTGCCGAACACACACACATACACACAAACACAAACACATCCACACCAAGTGACTGTCCCATGGAGTGACTTGGCCTGGTTTCTCCACAGATTCTTCACACCTTTATATGCCATTATTTCCATAATTATGTAAGTTTCTTCAGAGTAAATTCTGAAACCTTCTTCTTTCTTCTGAATGCTTTATATAGCTGGATCTAAGTTTTTCTCAACTTTACAGCTTCTCCACAACTTGTATGACCTACTTTAACTTCCTAGCCAGGAAAAACAAGAACCAAAATGACAGGGTATCTGACTTTTTATTTTAATAAGGCGCAATGGTGTCTATTGTAAAAACCTGCAACTTCACACAGCTCTAAGAGGTTTGAAAATGGGAAAAGAACTGAACTGAATTTAAATTAACAGTATTTCTTGAGCAAGTTCTTTGTGCCATTCAATTAAATTAAATTGCCTCAATTATACCCATTCAAGTTTAAAGATTATACCATAGAGATACACGCAATTATAGTAACATTTTTCATTGAGGAAAACTTAATCTTACTTTACTAGATACTTTTCTGATATTTAAATTTTTCTGTGGCTTCTTTCTAATCACTTATTATATGCCTATGAAATAACCCCTGGAAGCTAGAACGGAGATGAACACCACATCAGTCTATATTTGACTAGGAAAGGATTCTGACTTGTTTTTATCATAGGGCTGAGTTAGTCCTTTTAACAAGACATAAATGTCATATACATTCAATGCAAAGAGAACAACATCAGTTCTTAGAGACAAAGTCATAATTAAAGCAAAGTATTTTTGCCCTAGTGAAATCTCACTCTTTTTGCCCCTAGTTCTAGACCAGTTTCCACAGCGCTGTGACTGCAAAGAAACTGAGCTGGAATGCATGGATGCTGGCTTAAAGTTCGTGCCCCTGACTTCCAGCAATGCCACATTACTGTGAGTAGATGTCAAATCCTCATGCTATTTGCCCCTAAAGTCATATGAAAGCCATGTAACCTGATCCAGTGTGTCTTTGTTCTGTTTTATGCTACTTGTATATTGGCAAAATAACAGCACCTGCTTTTAAGACCACCAGCCATCAGAGAATTCCAGTCCTTCTCCAGGGAAAAAAACATATTCAACACTCTATGTTGAATTAGCCAGGTTATGCTTTAGTTCACAGATGTCCGGAGTTCTTATTTTTAATTGCTTTCTGATGTATGTATTATTAGGAAAATGCTGGATCTGTACAACTAAAAAGAAAACTCAAAAAGGAAGAATACTCACATAGTTGATCTCATTTTTAATGGTGGCCAAGACTGCAGAGATATAAGAGCTATGAAACTAGCTATGTCATCATCCTGTGAGTTTTTCTGTGCTGTGAAAAAGCTTTTGAGAGCCTCAGGAATTTCAGTCATGTCATAATTTGGGCATGCGTGAGTTGGTTAGGATTTGTGGACTTTTTGGTTTTGTTAAGTAGAGTAAAAAAGTTAAATCACTGTAGACATTCCAGACTATTATCTAGCTGACTAGACTTGTCAAATGTTTGCAAACTGCTTTAATTGTGCTTCCTAAGCTTTTTCTTCTGCCATGATAAAGTTTTAAGTTACTTTGTTTTTTTCAAGTGTGTGTTAAGTAGCTTGGAACATCACCAGATATTTTCTTCTCAAGCACAGTTTCTAAGGAAGAGTTTGGTTGGTCATAACAACCATAATGAAGTCTGCTTTACATGTTATTTTAGGTCTCTTAAGAAAAAAAATTCAGTCTTCCAGATAAAGTTTAATCAAATACACAGAACTTAAAAAGATGTAAGTAGCTATTAATAGTGTTTTTTAGGGGGAAATCCTTGTGATGTTTTGTTTAAGATGTTTTTGATCCTAAAGTAAAATGAAATACAATGTTGATTACCTTTATCATTAAATAAATTTTTCTAAATATAGTGAAGATTAGAAAAGAAAGCATTGAAAAGTAGTACCTTTACATTTCATAACATAGCTGAGCTAATTTTGATTTAAACTACTTTTATAGAGTTAAGAGTTGAGAACAGGCATTTTAATAAGAAAACACATAGTTAAATGCATTTCTCCAAGATATTTGGAAAATGACATTGCAGATTCAGAGACATTAGATGCACTTTTTAACTTCAACGAAAAATGTTAGCATAGGCAAGAATGATCAGATCATTTAAAACACATGACAGGCTACAGGCTGTCTACCAATAGGAGCAAAAACACAATCTGAGTGAAATCAGGGATAAGAGTATATCGGAGGAAATAAAATGTTAATAAATTGGTTCCAGTCAGCAGTGAAAAAATGGTAATCAGTAATGAACAAAGTGTCAAAATGTTGCCAATATCATCCTGGAAAGCAAGCCAGGGTCAGAGGTGTATGACCTAGAGACAGCCTCTATGGGGGGACAGGGATGGACTGTAATTGTCACAATTTACATAACTGTGTCTTGATAGAGAGTCGTTGCTTTGATTGCCAGCTCACCAAACAACTTTATGATAACTACATTAACTTTCCAAATTACTCATACTAACATATTTGGGAAACATTCTTATTTGTGATATAAGATAGTTCCCATTTGAGTAAAGAAAATGAGATTATTCAAACTTTTATGAGTTTGACTACTGTGTATCAGTCCCTCTATGCCCAGTCACTCTGGGTTAATGGAGAGATCAAGTTTCTATACTTGCCAAGATGGTCATTAGAGTAGACTTAAAAATTAGCCAAGTTACGCTGTAAGGCCCCTTGGCAGGGCCATCAGCTTATTTTATCCATCAACTTTTGGCACAGAGGAAGAGTTTTTAGAAATGTGGAATATGTCAAAACCAGGAATGAAAAAAGTCTGATCCTTTGCTGATACTGGAAAAACATGTTTGGTTTCAGATCCCACCGACAGCTGTGTGCTCTTCATGAATCCAGGTCCAGAATCCCCAGTACAAGAAAGGGAGTCATTGATGTAGGTCCATTAGTGAGGTAGAATTTTATGTGAACATAGATAACCATGCCTGGGTTTGACTATAGCCTGTGTGAATTTCATCTGCAGTCAGGACCTTCTTCTCCATCCTGGAAATGTGGTCACACTGTCATTGTCACACAGGAGTAGCTGTGCATTAGCTATGGGTTTCCAGATTCCTCTAGAGAACGCACTGCTTTTACTCTTACTGGGAATTCTTAGGATCACCACATACTCATTCTGTGAATCAATATTGTCCTTGCACTGCCTCACATACGCTCAAGGGAGGACAAAAAAAGAGCACTAGCAGAAAAAAGGGACAAGATTCACAGTTTAGAGCACCTGTTGAAATTCTATTACCTGGAGTCATAGAAGTTTTATGAATCTCTAATTAAATCTTTTCATTATTCATGAGGTAATTAAAGTCTGCAATGGTTAAATGAGTTACCTAAGATCCAGAACTAGTTAGTGGAAAAGCTAGAATTAGAGCCTGTCTTCGGATGCCTAATGCAGCATTTATTTCACAATAACCAGAAACATAGAGATGGAAAGAAATTGTTGTAGCATCTAATTGAATCTTCTACCAACACATACTGCTCTTCAACATACAGACCACCCCACCCCTTGTATACATGTTTTTCCTTCTAATTTGGGGAAAACCATCTTTTGGGGGGCAGAAGGATCAATTGAGGATCAAGCAAAGGAGCATTAAAATTAGACTTCTCAGGCCAAGTGCTTTCCCAGACCTCTGACCCAGAGCCTTGTGCTACGTCTATATTTATCTCTCATAGTATCTACTATTCCACTCAATGGAAGAATATGGAATCACTAATTTTGCTAATTTAGGTCCCAGTTTTTCCTAGTTAAAAAGAGTAGGGATTAACCTTAACTGCCTGAATCAGCTGGAAACTTCTCCATACAAATATTTAATTCTGCTTTGAGAGAACTTAGGTACCACATCATAACCGGAGTATCATCCAGCAAGGGTTCTCCTGATGCAAGGTGCTATTGGACGCTTTCTAGGCTATTTGATTCTCCTAGAGACTCAGAGAAAGAGACTAGGAGACTGTCATCAATGAATATTCACTAAGTGTCTATGCCATGCAAGGTGCAATGCCTTATATTCATATGTCACTTTTTAACGTTTACAAAGGGTTCCAAGATTTGGAATTCTCATCTGATCCTCAAAATCCGCAAGGTGAGGCAGGAATCATGAAGGTCCCTTTCAGGATGAGGAAACATACTCGGGAAAGAGAGGTTGTTTGCCCGGAGTCAGCCAGCTGATGAATAGCAGAGCTTGGCCTCAAAGCCAGACCTCCGATCATGATCCTTTGGAAGCTTATCCACACGGTCCAGTCTCAGAATATTGTTAACCATCAAGGAAAATGTCCAGGAACCAAACTCTGCTTTGAGAATGACTCAAGTTCTTCACAAGTGTTACTAGAAGCTCGTAGAGCCGCTCATAAGCTTGGCAACCCTTCCTCACGGCCGCTCCCCTCACGCCTCCCAGCAGCTCCTGCCACTCTTCTCCAACCCCTGGACTCAGCCCAGCCCTGGTATCTCCTGTCCTTACACACTACCTTTTCTTCCAAATTCTGCATTACAACAGCTCAAGTAACCAAGGTCGCAAAACTCCCCCTACTCACTATGCTCCCAGTACTCTGTCATCTGAAAATAAGATGACCCATCTTTACCCAAGATCTGGTGTAAAATACCAGAGAGGATGTGGCCAAGTCACCTTTCCAGGGCCTGTTATCATCATCCTTCAGACAATAAGTATTGTCTTCTGTTTCATCCATAAACACATCATGAAAAGACATGATCTGTGTCTGGTTGACATTATACCAAGCATTTCTGTTGATCAGTCTTTCAGAGAAGAAGGTCAGGAGGATCTGACATGCCCTGTTCTCTCCCTCTTTGAGGCGCTCACAGAGCGGTGTCCTATGAGCCTGCTCTATGATCTCTCCTTAAACAAATGTCAAGCTCATCCAGCCGTAGCTTGTGAAATCTACTTTTTCCATTTTTGAAAAATGAAAACTATGCTTTCCATCTTTAATTTTCCAGCTGATCTTCTCCTTTCTAGATTCCTCAGTAATTGGTCATGATTCAGTGTTTTCATTTTTGTTGTTTCTCAATTTCTAGGAGAAATTGCTCAAGACAGAGGGCTTTAACTCATTTTGATGAATGTACTCTACCATCTGGGCTTGAACTGCCCCGACCCTGTATTCTCTCTATTCATTGCCATCCTGAGATTATCTCTTGGACTGAGATGACAGGAATAATGTAGGAGTTGAGCATTTATAGTTATATATTATTTCATCATATTATAAAATAGTTTCCATACACTAGGCTTGGTCATTTCCTTAACATTTTCTTATTTATAAAGTATAACTAGAAATATATTTCCATTTCCCACAGTATTCTTTACTCTCTTGATTTTGAACATGACTTAGATCATTATTTGGACTACGATTCCATTTTTATGAACCTTTCCCATTAAACCTTGAATTTTGAAGAATCACCCCCACTGACCACCTCCTTCTGAGTTGGATGGTCCTAGTTTTCTCCCAGTACCATGTACCACCACCCCTCAATGTTGCATATGTCAAACACACATGAGGATCAATGATTATTTGTTGAAGGAATGATGTGTACAACTAACCCACAGGACTAAAGCAAAGGTGGGGAGCATCTTCAGCGGGGAGAATGAAAAACATAATCAGAAACCCTCAAAGGATATTGTGACAAGAGAGAAAAGGACAGTTTATAAGAGAAAAGGGTTCCCATAGGAAACAATGAAACATATGCTGGAGAAATCATTGAATCATAATTGTAGGACCTTTAAATTCCTGGCTAAAGAATTTCAGTTTTATTCTGTTTGACCAAGAAGAAGGCCTACCCAAAGGTGTGTTTTAGATTGTATTGAACCAATAAACTTAATATTCATTTTTAAGTTGTATTGGGATAGATCCTAGGAGATCACCAAATTTAATATTTAATGCTAAGTGACTCTCTGGTCTGGAATGCTGTAAATATTCACAGTGGAATAGAGGCCATTTAGGCATCAAGAAAAACAAATTCCTAAATCAAAATGAAATTCTAGTTGCCAGATGGGTAACTCTTGCTCAACTTATCTGAATGCTTTTACTACTGAACAGTTTATTCATTTTAATAATCTTTTACTATATCCAGCCTTTCTAACATTGCATGGAGGGGAGCAATTTCAGATGACCTTTCAGAGAAATAAAATATAATTCAGGAGATTGACTATAATAGTTTATCACTGCTACCATGGAAACCAACAGCAATTTTCCTCCTCATTGTAATAGAAACCTTACATAAACTAGGAATTCCTTCTTAAACTGGGTTCTTATTCAATGCAGTTATTGGCAGCAAGATGTAATTCAAGTCTGCCTGACTCATGAATGCAAAATGTTGGATTAAAAAATAGCCTATAAACACACATGTCATTACAGCATTTATTTGCTCTAGTTTCAGGTACATAAATTCCTGGCATTTCTGCTTAAAAATCCCTGACAGCTGAAACAGCAGGAATTCATGAACTAGTAAGTTATTGTTAGAAAAGCCATTTCATGTAAAGTATATTAAATGGGCTCCTATCTCAGCTCTGTATAAAAAGAGGACACCATTGCCAAATTGTCATGTTTCCGAATTTCCCCTTATATTCACCAAGCTACTATTCCACAAAGAAGAAAGCAGGTGCTAGAGGATCAAGTGAAAATGCAGCAGCCTAAGTCTGAGACAAGATATCTGGGACTCCAGTTCTCAACAGGGTGCCAGCAAGCTGACTAAATAGAAGACTGGAGGCTTTATTATTGTAGGCATTGGAATCTTAACTCACGGTCAGGAAGGCAGTTAGGCTGTACATGTCAGATGAGTCGTGCAGATCAAATGCACAAGGTCAAATTCAGAACTCACGATTACATGCATCCCTTCAGTACTGACAACATGTGGGTAAAATGTGCCTGGTGCTTTTGAATTACCCTGAATAAAATGTAAACAGCACTAGATAGGTAGTACATTTTATATTTAGGAGGAACTTCAAGATACCTTTCTTATAATATATGCTTTTCCCTTTTTCACGTGCTGTTGCAACATAATTTATCATATTAACTTTCATCACATCACTGCAAGGGCTTTGAAAATGCTGAAATGGATACTGATCTATATGGGTTTATTTTATTCATAGTAGAACTTTAAACCAAAGGCAGAATTTATGTTGCAATGGGAAGCATCTTCTCTCAGACACCGTCCAGAGACTGTGGGTTTGGAATGAATGGCACAAGGTCTTCTGGGATTCCGGTCTACTTTGTAGGAGAGAAATTGATGCTTTCTGAACTGCTATGGATGTATTGCAGGTGCTCTGTAGTACCGATCTTTCCACGTGGCAGTACACAGATAAAATGACAATATTTGTTCAACATTTAGGGTAAAAAAATGGGTTTGCTGGTAACTGGAGCCTCGTCTCCTCTTTACCTAGCTGTCTATGGGGCTGAGGGCTTCAATATCCTGGCATACCTGGTACAACATTCATGACTCAAAGGCTGGGAAGTTTTGCTAGGAAATAATTGTGGCATAACAAAATTCACAGGTGGCTGAATGAGCATATGTTTCAGCATAGATTTGCAGTGAAGTAACGTAACAAGTAAATGTTACATATTATATATAGCAAGAGCCAAACCAAATAAAAAAAGAGAAAGGAAAGTCATTCAAAGGACTATGTGCCATTAGTTACTATTATTAGTGATATTATTTCCTGTCCTGAAAGGTCTTTAGAAAATATGAATTCAGGGCTAACCTCCCATTGTATAATGAGCACAGGAAATGGAAATTATTTACATAGATTGCTTCCAACAGTGCTATTATGGAATCAAGACTATATTGCTAAATTGCTTCAGAGGTTAAACAAGGCATGACCCTGTGTATACTAGCCCCAGTTCAACTACTGATGCTGCTTGGGACCTCGCCAGCTGGCTTTGTGCTTCTCACTCTGTATCTCAAAATAGAAACGATTAAGACTTGCCCTCTCCGTTTTGGGGAGTTAATGAGGAGTTCAGGGTGGAACTCTGAGCAGAGAGAGCAAGACAGCTCAGCAGTGAGAGGCTGGCCACTCTCACGTGGTGTGAGACTCCAGCAAGTCAGAACAAGAAGGCCCCCAGACTTCCGGTTTGTGGCAACAGGACTAGTTCCCTCCACCAACACATCGCACTGGAGTTCCATGGTCCAAATCATGCATGCCTGAGTCTCACTGGAGGGGTGCTAGGGGGACAGCATGCATTGGCTGGGTTCAACATGAGAATAGGGTTTGGGAGTTTATAAACCAGTTTCACAAATTGTCTTTAGGTAAAGAAAGTGGAGAGCCCACCCAACAGCCTACTAAGTACAAAAACCGTAATCACATGGCATTTGTCTTATTCCTACCAGATTCCTGCAGCATAACTGTATTAGACACGTATCCAGGAAAGCATATTTTGGATTACATAATCTGCAAATATTGTGAGTAACTTCTTTACAGTTATATTATGAGTACAATTTTCAGTATAGATTAAAGGGTAGAATGGTATATTTAAAAGGGATGATTTGACTATAAAGAAACAGGAGGAACAGGTTATCACAAAGTACTTAGATTAGTTATTACCCTGAAGGAATTATTAAAAGATTCCTAGTTTTACCATAAGGTGGATGCAAAGGTTCTCCTTAACCTTATCTTCTCAAGTGAGGCTTATTTCCACAATTTTTGAGCATTTTATTTTTTCTAACCCTTGCTAACTTACCTATGTACTTTCCTAAAATGCTAGACTTTTAAGGATATGACCCAAAAGGACAAAAGCAAAAATCGCCCCACATATTTATTACAGTCATACTCTAACATAGTGTAATATTCCACACACTATTCTGAGGCACTTTCCAGGACTGGCCCCGGGATTGCAAACACTAAGCTTGGGGATATCTGTATTTCTTGGTTGTGTTTTGATTTTTCCTCTTCCGCTCAGCTGGCAGAGTGCTTTCAGAAACAGATGTCCATAGTTCATAATCATCATGAGAAGCTCATATTCTAATTATATGTGAATGACAGACAGTATAGAGTTTGCCTAATTAACTCACCCATGCTGTTTGTAGGTATCTCAGCCACAACTGCATTACAGCTCTCAGACCTGGAGTATTCAAAGACTTGCATCAGCTCACTTGGTTGTAAGTATGCTAGCTCTTTCTTCCTCCACAAAGGATCCTGGTCTTAATTCCATTTGTGTATCTTGTTTTCCTTATTGTCATACAATCTGGAGCACTTTACCCAAGCAATTCAGATAATGGCATGCCGAATGGAAGTTGTGTGTGAGGAAACTGGCACCATGCTTTTCCAGGGGGCCTTCTGAGCCCAGCAGTAGGCTTACTTGGCCCATCCATCCAGTGTTTACCCACAGCAGGTTTTCTCAATCTCAACTCTATTGGTATTTGGGGCCAGATAATTCTTTGACTTGAGTGTGGGGAAAATATGTCCTGTGTATTTTAGGGTGGTCAGCAACATCTGTGGTCTCTCTACCCCACCAGATGCCAGCAGCTCTCGCTTCCAGAGTTGTGACAACCCACAGTATCTCCAGACATTTCCAATGCCCCTGGGGGAATGCCATCTGTTGAGAACCACTCACCAGGAAAGTAAGCCAGTTCAGGACTTTTGTGATTTCCAGAGCATTCATAGAAAAGTCTGAAAATATGATAGTTCCTGGCGTTTTACCACTTTCCAGCCTGAGCCTGCAGCTCCAGCCCAGATACCTGTGTTTGTTTCCATCAGTTCCAGGGCTCTCTGTATTTGCCCAGTTTCCATAGGTTGGCCTGGTCTAGGGGGCAAAGCCAGGATGTCAGCTTCATGCAGATCCTTGGATATGCCGTGGCCCCGTGCTTAATGTTCCAGGCAATGCTCTTAGTCTTCTTAGACCTCTTTTTTCTCATCTGTAAACTGTAGTCCTAATTCCTTTTGAAGAGTCCTGTTGTGAGGATTAAATCACAATGCACATATGAAGTGCCACATGCAGAGCTCCTGGCATATAGTAGGTGCTCATGTTAACTCCCTCTCTAAATCCTACATCAGGAATTCTGAGAGGAAGATGAAATGGTACCTAGCTTCAAAGGGAAAGGGAAGGAAGGCAAATTTCCCCTTCATCTAATATTTTCTCGGAAAACACCATATATAGTTAAAAACCAGAGATCTGAATATTTAAATATTTTCAGTCTTTCATCTTCAAAGCCCTTCATGAGTTTGTACAGACCTTATAATCACATGAACGTCATGAGACCGCTGAACCATTCGTGATTTCCTGAGCCTTTGTCCATTCATTCTTCATTTGGTCAGTCAGTAGGTCTAAGCATTTATGGAGCCCGTACTCAGTCAGTCAATCAGTGCAGCTTGTGCCAGACCCAAGTATCCAGAGGTGAAGGGTATGACCTGGGTCTTTAAGTCCAGTGGGAGGTGGAAGCAGGAAGAGGAAGCAAGCAGCATAGACCTGACAAGTGCTGGCATGGGGCTTGTAGGGATTTGGAGCAAAGGACAGCTCCAACCATGGGGAGCCGGAAACGCTCTTGAGGGAGAGAAGGGTGCCGAGTGTGGAAGGGCAGCAAGATCAAGGGCAGGTGTTGGGGGAAGCACGATCGTCATAGGCCTTTCATTTTTTTCTGCTTTCATTCCACAAATGTCTCTGATGCTGGACGTGTTTGTGATGTGTTTTCTCAGAATTCTAGACGACAATCCAATTGCCAGAATTTCACAGCGGTTGTTTACAGGATTGAAGTCCTTATTTTTCCTGTAAGTATTCCTCTACATTTCGATACATCTGTCTACAAATTGCAAGGACACCAAACACTAGCTTACGCACAGGGCTTTAAAAAAATCAAGTTAAAATTTGTATTACTCAAAACCTTTCCTGTCTTTCCAGCCGCAACATTACTGTTGCTACTTCCTGGCCGTATCTCCAGGTATATTTTGAGTCTACCAGTTGATTTCTTTTTTAATTTCCTTTAGTCCTCAGGCATGTTTTTATCTGCAGTTTTTGACCAAAGATACTATTCATGTTTATCTCCTGACTACATATAAGTCTGTTAGAATCTCCCAGGGGGTCAGCTCCAACTACATTTTTAACAGAGTAAAATGTGCCTGTGCCCAGCAAGAGTCACTGAAAATCCTAAAATCTTCATCCTACAGAGCTTTTCTCATAATTACATTTTCCATGCTTATTAATACACTGGAATGATTTATCAGCAGGGTTTTATTATGTTCCTTTACAGTTGATCATATAGCTCATTATTTTTCCATTTTTCAAAAGGAGCCACAATATCATAAATTAATCATGCCGCTTAACATGCTGATAGCTGTTTTCTCTCCCCAAATGCCTCCTATTCTCACTTCTTAGATTTAATGCAGTTTCCAATGCAGCACTTTAATATTAGAAATGATTAGTGTTTCCCTTAAAAAGAAACTTTGGATGTACGATGCTTGAAATGATTGTAAATTTGAAATTCACAAGGAAAATTACCATGGACTTCAAAGTTATTACCCAATATATACTTTTGATTCATTTCATAAAATTAAAGTGCATATTTATTCCTAGGTTGTAGATTGTACTTTTCCATTTGTGGTTTCTGTGACGTCTGCTCCCTTACCGACACCATATCCATGTCTAGAGGCCATTCTGAAGAGGCAGTTACATTTATATTCTTCATCCTACTTTATCGATTTTAGCATGCACATTTTCAATTTGTGGAAACAGTAAAAATGCTGTTTGCAAAGTGGCAGGTCACTGTGCTTCTAATGTCTTATTTGTGTTCAGGTCTATGGTTAATAACCACTTGGAAGCCCTTCCCAAGGAGATGTGCACCCAAATGCCTCACCTCAACTGGATGTGAGTATGCATTTAGGGGTTAATTTGCTATTTAACAGGATTAAGGAAAGTAATCCTGAAGTTAATTCATGATTACCGAAAAAGCCCATCCATGATCTTCTTTCCAAACCCCAAATCCCGTTGTTACTTCCTGGTTTAAATCTTTGGAGAATTCCCGCGGCTGGCAGGGTAAAGCTCAAACTTCCCCCCGAAGCCCTCAGGCCCTCTCATTTTCTATCCCTCCCCCCATCTAGTCTCTTTCCCTGCCCCCCTCATGTGCCACCAATCCACAGCTCCCCTGATCAATTTCCTGAGCACATACTGTTCCTTCACTTTGAACAGTCTTGCTCAGTTATTCCTTTGATTAACTCCAACATTTCCTTCAAAAGTCCACTTAAGCATCACTCCAGGAAGCCATCCCGGACATACCAACCGATTTCCGTGGCTGCCTCCATGTTCCCGTTACACTGTGAACAGACTTCCAGCAAGCCACCCATTGTCTACACTACACCCCTATCTCACAGTACTATCAGCATAGAATCGTTCATTTACTTGTTTGCCCTGTACGGTTCTGTAAATTCTGAGGGCAGAAACCTATCTAGTGATTTTATATCCTGATATTGACACCATGATCAACACATAATAAGTGCTCAAGAAATCCTTATTAAATGAACGTGCTAAACCATTTCTATTCCTTGTTAGCTTTTAACCAATACGTCATTAAAGCATTTATGTAAGTCTCGCTTATATAAAGTTTCCCCACCACTACCTACCGTTCCCTGTCATGTTTACCTTCTCAGTCTCCTGAGACAGGCAATACTGTCACAGCCAGTGACTCCCTGCCCTGTGACGTGTGACTGTACTGTCCCCTCTGCTCATTGCCAAATCAGGGTACCTATAAGATGATACCTTGTATTTATTTACTGATTATTTTTTGTGTTTATTTATACACCTGCCACCAAAAGGCTTTTAAGTCAATAGAGGTCTCCTGTGAGTGTGCCACTCTCTTAACACTTGTGGGACATAAAAACATTTTTCCCATTTAATGAGATTCAGACTTTTAAGAGGCTACAGTGCTTATTATTTTAATCCATATTTTGACAGTGAAAAAAATATTGAGCTCCTACAAGACCTCCTAAATGGCTTTAAAATAGGGTTTCAAGGGAAATGACAAATGGATTGGTGGTTTCAGTATGAACTTGAGTAAGGTTCAAAGGCAGCAAAATAGCTACTATCATATGTAAGGAAGACTGTCCAAGAATAACTATAAATACAAGTTGGCAGAAAAGTCAACGCTCTCGTTCTGAGGCCCTGCAGGAAGCGGCAATGCAGCAGTGTAGCCGAGGGCGTTTCCGGGGTACGTGTGCCGCCCCTGTTTTAAGGAGCCATCGGCACAGTGTCATCTCTCCACCAGGGCTTCTCCAGCGTCAGCGTGCATCACAAACAAGGCGAGCATTTGTTAGCATAGACGGTTGGACCTCAGTCCTATGGTTTAAGATCCAGGGTCTGCAGTGGAGCCCAGAATCTTCATTTCTATTAAGTTTCCGGGGGACGGAGGCCCACCACAGCCACCCTGGGAGCAGCACTGCGCTCAGCAAGAGCGTCCCTGGCCCCCCACAGAGAGAGCCCTGGCTTTCCACGTCGCAGGATGGGACCCGCATCCTGTCTCTGCAATTCAGTATTTGGAAGGCACCTTTGGCCTGAATTTCCCCTTCAGCAAAATAGAGACAAAAATATCCTCCTGATGTTGGGGGGAAATGAGGGAGGTAACAGTCTATGATGCCATGGTCAGTGTTGACATTCAGACAGACCTGGATAAGGAGGTCAGTCCCACCGCTTATGAGCTATGTGACAGGAAGGAAAGTGCACTTCCAAGCCTCAAATTCCTCTTATGTTAAAAGGGGGGTAATGATACCAGCTTAGGGGGAGTGCTGTGTTAGGCCCTCAGAACAGCACCTGGTACCATCAAAGCCCAATACATTATAGTTACTGCTATTATTGTGGCGATATTATAGTAATTAATAGCATGGTATTCAGCACTGAGAAACACTCAGTAAAATGATGGGCTGTTCTTTCCCTCAATTTTATTAAGTTCTAATATTAATTGGAAGGGAAAAGGAGGCATAATGTCCATTATACCAGCCCCACAATGATTAGGAGGAAGACATAAAACTTGGAATGAAGTAAAAATAAAGCTCAGAGCTATTATATCAACAAAGGTGCCTCTAGATATATGATTTGTGCAAAAACATTAGAAATGTTTTTCCTCCACACTTTCTAGGGATTTGGAAGGCAATGGAATAAAATACCTTATGAATTCCACCTTTCTGTCATGCAGTTCACTCACTGTGCTGTAAGTATACAATGGAATTCAGCAAATGAGGGGAAGACCAAAGGATTTGGAAATCACATGAAAATATTGACAAGGAATTTTAAAGTTGTGTTCTGTGTACAGCCTTGGTCTGACACTGCAGTATTAGTAAATGAATACATGGGTTTTGATCCTGATGGTGGGGCTGAGCCTTATGCTCATCCGCCCATCATTTAAGTCTCCAGCGGCTCTCCTTTTATCTGAGGGCAATCATCATTTCTGTGCATCCTCTCCGATGAACTGGTACCCAGCCCATCATCACCAAGGAAATGGGATAATGTGTGTGAAAGTGGTTAGCTAATCGGCAATTAGTTGTCACTGCCAATCACACCAATCACTTGATGTCTCTCTCTCTCTCTTTCTAAAGAAGAAAGCCATAATTTTATTCTAAAAGGAAGACTGTCTAATGTACTCTGATTGGCCAAAGGTTCTGATTGGTGATTCTGATTACTGATTATGTTTCTATGGAGTCAGGAAGTCAGAAAGATCAGTTAATGGGCAAATTTTGCACTGGTAAGCTTAGAAAGTGAAGAATTTTGCCTTTGTTTTAGCCTTAGTTGTCCACATGTAGTAAGCACTTGGTAGTTTGTTGGCTGGGTGGATGGTTGGAAAAGAAAAATAAGAGTATATCCATTCCTAGTGGTTTAACCCCTCTTCTCCAACAAAGGAAGAGATAAGGCTACTTCCAGGGTGTGTATTTATTAATGAGATTTCAGATTAGCATATTTAATGAGGAAAGAAGCTATCCCACTTAGGAGATGCAGAATTTATTTTTTTTTCTCATGGATAATGAGAAAGAACACTGAAACCAAACAAATTACATTGACAGCTTCTATTTTTTTTGATAGCTCCATGTAGCTTTTGCATCACTTTCATACTCATCATCTTATGTGTTAAGGCAGTTAGCTGCTGACCCCGTCCTTTTGCTGTTATGCTTGGAGGAGTACATTTCTAGACAAAGGAAATGTAAAAACACCATCCCCCCACCACATTTAAAATTTGTCTGTGGCCCCAGAAACTGCTATGAGGTTGGTTCGAGCATTGCTTTTTCTGATCTTCTCCGAAGGAACATTCCTTATGCAAGGATTGTCTCACAGCCTCTCTGAAAACTATTAACAATGTCCAGACTTGAAATTACACCTGGGAATATTAGGAAAGAAACACTTTCTAAGGTAATGAGAATCCAAACAAGGTGCCACTTTATAGACCACACCTAGCACCCCCAATTAGTTATGGCAGAAATTCCTGGACATCCGGGTATCCTCTGTGAGAAACTCCTGCCTGCGCTCGACCACAGAACATGCCTCACTTCAGGACTTCAAAGGAGGCTCATTAAGTTACACCCAGATCAATGGCAGCTCCCAGTGAGAGCGGGCGGTTACGCCAGACGCAAATACCAGGGCTGACTCTCACCGTGTCTTGCAGGTTTCTGCCTAGA
The DNA here is from genome assembly GCF_040802235.1 of Manis javanica. NCBI lineage: Eukaryota > Metazoa > Chordata > Mammalia > Pholidota > Manidae > Manis > Manis javanica. The sequence continues at coordinate 4,701,208 of NC_133156.1, forward strand.
AATCAAATTGATCTTGTTCCAGAGATGACATTTGCCTCATTAAAAAATTTAGGAGAACTGTAAGTAGCACTGTCTACCAGGAGAGTCTGATTGCTTCTTCTTAGATTATAAACTTAAATAACTGAGACTTCCTTTCCACTAGCAGCAATCAAAATCCTGCAGAATACCGGATATTCAAAATCAATTAAGAAAACCAACATTATCCTAACACCAAAAGCAAATGGAAATTGGACAGTGGGCTTAATATGGATTTAACCTACTCAAATTTCCCTATTTTCTTTGGGTTATTTCATATGTGTGTGTGTGTGTGTGTGTGTGTGTGTGTGTGTGTGTGTGTGTGTGTGTCTTTGGGATAAATGAGTTTTCCATAGCTCCTTAAACTCAGGGATCATCATGTCTAATGGCTGGAATATAGTTAATTCTCAATAAATGTTTGCTGAATGAATAAGTGACTGACTGACATAATATGAATTATAATGGAACAAAGGAATGAAGACACTTATTGCCTCTAGGGTACATGAAAAAAATACAAATATCCAGCATGAAGAGTAGTAGTAGGTTCACTGAAAAATATTCAGAGAGCTTGTGTAATTTTTTCTGTCCAAATATATGTTTGTAGATCTGAGCCTTGTAAAAAGCATCTGGCTTGCTATTAATTCATTGCTGCTAATGCAATTATGTATCACTGGAAGTTAAAATTAAGTCTGTTACATTACAAATCATAGCAATTAAGGTAGAGAAATCATTCTCTTGATCTAAATCCTAAAAATGGAAAATAATTTCTAAATTAATCTCTCCCCCATTCTGTATGCCTTGTACTGACATCCAGAAAGGGCTAGGGGAAAAAAATAACTTGGTAAGAGAATTTGAAAACTAATTCCCAAATAATTAAGATAACTCAATCTAATAAGTAAGTATCATAAGTCAAACCCACAAATATTTAGGAGTACCTACTTTGTGCAAGACGGTGTATTAGAACTGAAAATGCTATCATGCGATGGCAAAAAATTACAGACAGCTCCCTCAGAAGAGCTCACTCATTCCTCATAGGGACACTTGAATTCGGGTTACACGGGTGGAGGGATTTCAAGACACCCCTCCCAGAGAGCAATAAGCACACTTAGGTGAGGCCACTAAAGTCTGTTCCCCACGAAAGACTGTCCTTGATTTTCAACTTGACTTTTCAATAGACACTTCAACGTGTTCTAGGTACACAAGATCACCGTCCTCTTGCTCTGCTGGCACGCTCTCTCCACCTGCATACCTGTGGCTTTCCTTCTGCACACGACCCAGGTGTGCTCCTCATATCTGGAGCATCAGATCAGAATTCCCAGGATGTCTCCACTGGGATGTCAAAGCAGCACCTCAGAAGTAATTTGTACATGACCCTTACCCCACTGCCAGCTTCTTCCCCCGGACTTGCTGTCCTAGTGCTATCAGCATCCTTCCTAGCAGCCGGCTGGAAGGTGACTCCGTCTCCCTCTGCCTGTCTCTACTCCTCATACCCTAGCTGGCCGCAAGCCCTGCCTGTGCCCCATTGAAGGCCCAGCAGGTCCCCCCTGGGCCAGGGCCAGAGACTCCAGCCTGGTCTCTCTCCTTTATCTCTATGACTTTTCAGGCTTCTGAAAGAATCATCATCCCACAGTCAGAACATGGGACATATGCCACCGTGCTGTTTAATGTCCTCGCTCCTTGGTGCCTGCTGTTGAGCAAAGTCTTTGACGCAGTTCTTGAATGTTAATGTTCAGAAGAACCACACAGGATATGGGCTTTACATTGCAGGTTACCAGGCTCCCTTCCAGAGATTCTCGCCTAATGCTTCTGGAGTGGGCACCGTGAATATGCTCTTTGCCAGCTCCCTCCCTGATCCTGACGCCTGAACATACTATGGGAAACCCTGCTTCAGAATGTACCCTTGACCTTCCCATTTTGTCTCCATATCTTCCCATACATTTCCCCCTCTACCCACGTTGGACCATTTGCTGACTCCTGCAGATGTCCTGAATTACCAATGTCTGTTTCTCTGACCCTGCTTAACCCTCACGTGAACGATCCTCTTCTTTTATTCCACCCATAAAAATCACCAAGCTTTGATCAAACACTTCCTAATTTCCCAGGCCCACTTTGACGTCTTCTTCCTTGGTGTTTATCTGTACTTCTGTAATAGCACTTGGTTCCATCCTAGCTTCATAATCTAGTTGCTTACCCTAGTTGTAAGCTCCCTCTGTGAAAGACCTAAGTCCTAGTTATTTGTAACTCCCACATATCAGCAGCTCCAAAAAACAGGATCTTTTCTTTGACTCTTAGGCAACTTCACATCTGTTTCACTCTTAACATCTTCTCTGACTCAGAGGGATATTTTGGACCCCTAAAGATCCCTGATTCCTTCTGGGTCTTAAGACATCTCTTTTCCACATTCTGTAGAAATACTTCCCTATGATTCTTTCCAGATTGGACAGTCCTATTATATTCAGTTCTAAATTCTCAGTTTCCTGTGAAAAATAGTACCATATTAAAATAAGTTAAAAATGTGTGAATTTATTCATTCAAGGTTATCTGGGCAGATACTGTGTGGCCAATACTATCTTAGTTGGAATGAGAAATAAGTTGAAGATGAAGGTCTTAACTTCAGAAAGCTTATAGTATAGTTGGATAAACAAGATATCATCATACATGAACCAAGTAGAAATCACAGAAACAATGGAGAAATCAAAGTGTACATAGGGTACATAAAACAGAGGAAGTAAATCAAAGTAAATGTTGAAGCCAGTTTAGGAATGTGCTGGAGAAGGGCTGAGGGTAAATTCCAGGCAGGAACTGGATGAGCAAAGTGTCACATCTGAGAATGATGGAGAACCACACCCATTTGGCTAGTTGGGTAACCAGTTATCAGGTTGGTTAAAGTGGAGCATATTTTCTGTTATGTCAAATGGGATGATGATAATTATGAAGAGTAATAAGTATGTCATTTATTTCCAATGTAATTGCCTCTTTCACTGTCACCCACAGGGACCTGTCTAGCAATATGATAATGGAGCTACCACCCCACATTTTTGAAAACCTGATGCTTCTACAAAAATTGTAAGTTTTTCCTACTCTCATCAGATTGAAATGGCAACATCTTGATCTTTGAAATAATAATGTTCTCATTCTTCTTTCTTCCTCCTTCTAATTCCTAAAGGAATCTGTCATCCAATCCTCTTTTATATCTCCATAAGAACCAGTTTGAAAACCTTGAACAACTCCAGTCTCTGTAAGTGAAATTTAATAGGATGTTGATTATCATTTGAGTGGATGTACTTAGACCCAAATTTATGTTTAAGTGGGTATATTTAATATACATGAAGGCTTCTGACTTAAGCCTGCATCCTCAGGCAGTTGCAAATACTGTTGTTACCATAAAACATGTATTCAAAGACGTTACCATGGAGTATGTACTGAATCTTTATTTTAACCATTCAAATTATGTGAAGACCCTTTCTGCTTTTGAAGCTAGATATAATTCCTTCCTGAAAACTGGTTCATATGCAAGAGTCTCATCTTAAAGTTTCCCAAAGAATTGAATTTTCAATAGTGTTGTTACCAAACAGTTGGAAAAGAACAAATTAAGATTCACCTGTGTTTTCCTTTTCCCTTTTGCTAAAACCGTCCACTTGATATTGATCTACAGAGCATGCTTTTTACTCTTCTATCAGTAGAGAAAAAAACTATCCCACAAATAGGAACAGACAATTCATGTTGTGTAGTGTTTTAGAATTTCAAACATGTTTGGCTTCAGTGCCAAGAATTCTGCCAGTCATCATCCGAGCTTCATGATTCCTTTCCCACGAACAGCCCTTGTTAGCTGAAGCTTACTTGTTTGTTTCTGCACATAAACATGTTGTTTCTACTACATGACCTGATCTCAGCCTAATGTCTGACTTCATTTCATCCCAAAGACCCATCTTTAATACCATACTTTTTTATTCTTGATAAATCATTTTCTATTGGAAAATACTGCAAGATTTAGGTTCTCTCTCAAAGATATTAGGGAGCATCTGCTGATGGAAAAGACTGGGTTCCTGCTCTCAAGAAGTTAGAATACAAAAGCAAAAAATATAAATGACACATTGTTTTTAAATATGAAAACACACCCCAGGATGCAGGCTGAGTGACTCTTCCCTGCACTCAGCACACACTGAATTCTGAGGCCAAGACGCCATGTTACCACATCAGGCCATTCTACAAGTCGGAGTAGCGATGACCTACTCCGCACTTAAACAATGTTTCTCCTTTCTTTATTGTCTCATTCCTTTTTTCCTAAAGACTCACACGTTGACTTCGCAGACATTTATTGGCCACCCGCTTATTCATAGCACTCTTTGGTACCCAGGAGATAGTGGTCTCTGCAGTTTTGGAAATTATGAGCTTGTAATCACATAATCTCACCATCCATTGTAAAGCTAACAGTGGTGACAAGTCTAGGAGAAAGCTGGGGAACAGAAGAGAGAAGGGGGGGATCTTTTCAAATGGACTGACCCTCTGATGATTCAGTGGTATAATTTCTCCCCTAAATTTCATCCCTGACTGCCAAAGAACAGGGCAGTTCCTCTCTGAAGTACACAGTGGGCAAAGGAATACTCAGAGCCATGCCAAGAAATCCTTATTTGGATTAGCCAAAAAGAAAGTAATTGAGAATCAAACATCTTTCCAAATAAACCCTAAAGGGGTAAGGCTCTGCCTTTTTAGATTTTTCTCTCTCCACCTGTGTTTGCTGAGAACACGGCAGGCTCCCTTAATTCATGCCGTCCTAGGGTCTTCAAAGCATCCATATTGGAAGAAGCTTCTGGATAAGTGAGGAGCATAGGGGTTCTCCTTACAGCCCTCTGAGAGTCACTGATGGGGCCTGCAGGAGTGAAAGGAATTACCCTTCCCACTGTTGTCTTAAGAACAATTATCCTGAATTGAAGCTGCTCATACTGCTTCCCTGGTGTTCCCTCTAAAGACACATAGGTCTGTCATGAAATTATAATGTGATTAAATCCACATTCTCACAAAACTTGCCTCAGTGATATTCTTTGGTTGGAAATATCAGCTCCTGTCTGAGACCCTAAATGCACATGGTTTATAAAATGAAACCACAAGGCCAATTTCATAATCACACAAATCACATCTGCCATGTTTAAATTAAAGGAACAAGTGCATTCTATTACAATGTCATTCTGCACAGTAAGGGGACACATCAGCTTGGAACTACAGGGGGCATAAAGAGAAATGGCAATTTTCTAAGAGACTACCTGTAAAATTTTCAAATCCTGATATGAATTGGTAATATGAGATTTTTAAACATGGCATTTCTGATATGAGACAGAATGTAATGGCTAAAAAGTTCAGCCCTAAAAACATGCAACCTATTGTGCATATTTTCCAGAGACCTGGAAGGGATAGAGATTCCAAATATAAATACCCAAATGTTTCAGCCCATGAAGAATCTTTCTCACATGTATGTATGCATGAAAAAATGGAGAAGAAAGTATGATGCAATGTTACCTAGGTTTTAGTGTAAACTGTCTAATGTATCACTGCAATGTGTTTTTATGCAAGAAAAGTCTTTTTATTGAGAACTTTTTAATTTTGTCACCTTTGGTCCCTGTTCAAATAGAGTTCAATATTGTGATGTGCTGACACGAATGACAGTTCTCTCTGGAAACACGCTGTTTATCCAATTGAGGCCCACTAAGAGATCAGGGTACCAGAGTGCCACATATTACATGAGATGAAGTCGCTGGCTAAATGGTATTCAGGAGGCCTGGAATCATTAATTCACCTCACATGAATGAGCAGTCGGCTGCTCTATGGTTTGAGTCCCTAGGAAGAAAGGTGCTATAATAAATTTCAGGTGTTACTGTTACTAAGTGCACTGCAAAATTGAGGTAATTAATCTTTATCATAGTTTTTGATAAGTCACTTTACTAGATTTGGCTAAAGTGCACTATGGAAGTTGTGTTAATATATGTGCTTATGACATGATCATTTCTTTATCAACTGCATAATCTCTGTGTTCATAATCTCAAAAGTTCACCCTTGTTATCCACAACAATAGGGAGGATTCTGATCTAAGATTACAAGTTGGGTGCAGCCAGTGAATGAAATGGTTGGTGCCAAGGTGCTCTTTTGGGAGAACATTTTGTTTATATCTGTGCAGCAGGTGGATTGCTACAAGACAAGCATTTGATGTACACTACGTGGTTTTCACCATATCTCTTTCTGTGGCACCAGAAGATAAATAGTTAAGGAAGGTGTCATGTCCTTGTTGCACTCAGAATGTGAGGTCGTTTTAAAATAGAGAAATGCAACCTCTTCAGAATTTGATGGAGAAGCTACTGCTTTAACATGTAAACTTGAGGATGAGGTCAAGAAGGACCAATGATTGGCAGAAAATGTGTCAGTTGGTTACACCTTCCAACCAGCGCCATAGCCACAGTGGGAGGAGAGGTTGTGTCTCTGAGAGATGCTGGCTGGCTCTCTCTGAACATAGTGGACACAGTGGAACCCTGAAAGAACCAGGAGGCTCCAGGGAAGAGGAAAGCAAAAGAATTATATGTCAAATGCATTTAATAGCACAAATGATATCAGAACTCTAGACAGGAAGTTACTTAAGGTCAGGGATTGTCTCCTGGTTCTCTACCTGACATGCCCAGAACCAGATTACCCATCATTCCTTTGTTCACCTAAGTATTTGCTGAGTACTAAGGACTTCCCAGGGGTCAGGCTCTGTGCTGGATCTGAGAACACGGGGCTGAACAGGAGACACGAGTGGCTGCCCCATGGAGTTGCCATTCAGAGTAAAGAAGTCAATGCTCAAAAAGTTCGTAAATTTGGTGAGGAAAAGTAAAGCAAGACGAAGGGGTATCAGAGAGACGTGACATTTGAGCTGACCTGGAGGGAGGGAGAAGGCAGCCCTGCCCATATCTGGGGGAAGAACCTTCCAGGCAGAAGGAGCAGCCCAAGAGCTGCCCTGGGCAGGGGATGAAACTGGCCTGCTTGAGAATTAGACGGTCAGCATGTCTGGGTGGAGAGAGTGAGGAAGGGAGGCAGTGAGGCCTCAGGGGCCAGTCCCGCCAGGGCCAGATAAAGCTTTGTCTAACTTGCTGGTCCAGAAACTGAATGGGGAGATGACAGAAAAAAAGATGGAGAGAAATGAACTTGAAAACATGGTGAAAAAAAATTCATAGAATGAGTTTTATGGGAGAAAATCCTAAACACAGATATTTGGGGACTATCAATAAACCAAATGACCTCCCAGTTCAAACACCTCGAGACTGCGCACACCTACGTCATAAATACAGTGATCACACGTAAACCTACCTTTCCCTCTAGACATTATTTTAAGTCCTTCCAGGCCCTGATCAGAAATCTGTGTTTAAGGCCGCTGCTTCTCCTCCCAGCTCCAGTGAGACTGAATTTTCCTAGTGGCAGAGACCCTCCCTTCCTGCCCATGTCAGGGAAAAGGAGGCCCGGCTTAAGTGAGTCTATTTAAAACTAAGTGCAATGTAGGAATGCTCCTAATGAGTTACTCTGGGTCCCTTACACCCCGAACACAAAAGCCTGACTGTTGGTAAAGATGAATTTAGCAGTAGCAATCTCCTTTTTATAAAACCCTAGAGAAGAGTCCAATATGATGCGGGGGAAAATACAGGGTCCCAGACACTTCCAATCTCATGTCCTCCCCTGACTCGCCTGACAAGACACCGAATTCATTTGTCTTTTTGGTTCTTCATTTTTACAATGAGAACATTACCCAGGATAGAGTAGTATTGAATAAAGAGCTCTATAGTTACATTATCAGTACTAAACAAACACAAACAGACCTAGTTGAGTCACACACCTAACGGAGCTCATGGGATTGCAGCTGCTCATTGTGTCATTGCATGTAAAGTGACTATTTTTTTTCCTTTTCACTTTAGTTATTTTAAAAACTTTCGATACTGCTCCTATGCTCCCCATGTCCGAATATGTATGCCCTTGACTGACAGCATTTCTTCATTTGAGGACCTCTTGGCTAACAATATCCTCAGAATATTTGTCTGGGTTATAGCTTTCATAACCTGCCTTGGAAATCTTTTTATCTTTGGCATGAGATCTATCATTAAAGCTGAAAATACGACTCACGCTATGTCAATCAAAAAACTTTGTTGTAAGTATGTTTTCTATCTTCTGTGAGCTGTGACTAGACATATATTGGCCTTCAGCAATGGCATTTAATGTGAATTATATATGCTGGGCAATTCATTTTTCTAAGTATGAAGGCACTGTTCCCTTGGGCCACTCTGTTCTATATTGCATAGGTTTGCAGTGATCGAGCACCCACCCCTAGCAGTTATGTCTTAGAAATGGGGTCACGAGGAACCGATGAGTCAAGGATGGATGTAGAGGACAGGTCATGTGTCATAAAACTAAGCTTTGTTTAACCTTCAATTATAATAGCACCAATGCTCCTCAAGCCCAGAAAATATTTCCCTTGATTAACTGTGTAATATGTATCTACTGTTTAAAAACTAACTCCCCTCACAAAATTACACCCCCGCCACCACCACTGTTCTTTTAAATGATCAAACAAAGATCCAAGGTGGTACTTTAAAAACATTACATTTATTTGAAGTCCGTTGCTTTCCAGGTAGAGTTGTAGGTGTTTATGTATGTCTATTTAATACAGGATGAAAGATGTAGATCTAGGTGGGAGCACCAGAGATTCGGGGCAACCACACACTCTGTACTGATCCCCCAACAGGTGCGGACTGCCTGATGGGCGTCTATCTGTTCTTCATTGGCTTTTCCCATATGAAATACCGCGGGCAGTATCAGAAGTACACACTGCTGTGGATGGAGAGCTTGCAGTGCCGCCTCATGGGGTTCCTGGCCTTGCTGTCCACCAATGTCTCCGTGCTCTTGCTGACCTACTTGACTCTGGAGAAGTTCCTGGCCATTGTCTTTCCCTTCAGTAACCTTCGTCCTGGAAAACGGCAGACCTCGGTCATCCTCTTGGGCTTCTGGATCGTGGGGTTTTTAATAGCGGTGATTCCCTTTTGGAATGAGGATTATTTTGGAAACTTTTATGGAAAAAATGGAGTCTGTTTCCCCCTTTATTATGACCAAACAGAAGACGTCGGGAGCAAAGGATATTCTCTGGGCATTTTCCTAGGTAAATTACATTTTTTCATTTCCTGGACAAATGAATTGCTGTAGAAATAGCAGAAAGTTCAGCAAAGGCATGTTTGTCTATCTCAGAAAGTACACAAGACTGTGTGAGTTCCTAAAGAAAAGTTCTTGCTGCATATGTATGGAAATGTTTATTAAACTTCTTATTATAGAGATTCAGTAGGGGGAACAAAAACACTGTCTGGATCTCTGGCTGATCTTCCATTATCTCTAAGACCCTTTGCTATTCACGTAGTGACTATGAGCTGAAGGAATTCTATTTTAGCGCCTTGTCCTGTAACCCTACCAAGTTATTCGAACTCATATTCTGTTTTACAACCTAGAATGAATTAGATAAATAATAATGATGAAATTATGGAAACTCACTAGCAGGAGATTATCTATATGAAACACCAAGAAGATTTATTATCTTGGTGAGTGTAGTTCTAAAGTCGGCAATGTAAGAGTGATCAAGGTTTTCTTAATTTCTCCTAATTTTTTAGAAAAGAAGCCCCCACCTTCTCTGTAACAGATGAATGAGAAGATCAGGCATTTAATGTTAAAAAAACACATTTCTTATTTTCCAACAGGTATCTCTCCTGCTTCAAGTTAAGGCCATTCTCATGTCACCTGTTTCTTAGCATTTCAATTCCCCTCAGCTAAGTGGTCAATATGCTTTATAACCCTTTCTTTTTCATCAAATATTTTACATCAAAATATGCCTGTCTTCTATTTCTTCCAGTCTCTACCTACTGCTATTACCTTCCTTAAAAACCTGACAATCTCAGCCTGGAATTATTACATCAGCTCTTATTGGTCTTTTAGCCTGTAGGGGGCCTTATTTTTCTTTATCTGCTCACCACTTGGGTGCCAAAAAGACTGGGTGCCTCTGTTCAGAGACCTTCTATGACTCCCTGCTACTGCAAGATCAAGTTTAAACTAATCAGAGAATGGTCCTAACCACTGTCCCCATCTCTTCTCCAGTGATTCCTTCCCCTCCCTCTCTGAAAAATACACTTTTTTGGTGCCATTTTGATAATACTCTTCACATACCACCCTGTTTTGTAGTTATTTTTCAGAGATATGTTATGCCAGGATATGGTAAGCTGTTCCCAGCATTGGTGCACGCCAGACACATTCACAGACACACACGCATGCTCCTTTACATTCACTGATTCAACAAGGATTTAATAAGCACTTACTATAGGCCACGCACTCCCTTGCGGACTGGAGATACAACAGATGGGCCCTCACAGACCTACAGCCAGAAAGGAGGATGAAGACAAGTCAACATCCTTCCGTCACAGGCTGACAAAACCACGAAGGAGGAGAGCAGGACATTCTAGGAGCCCCAAATCGCAGGGCCCAACAGGCTTTCCAACAGAAATGACTCCCAACTGAAGCCCAAAGGGTTAGGAGTCACTAGCCAGGTGATGTCCTTTCCAGGAAAAGACAGTGGATCTCAAGGCCCAAAGCCAAGGAACAGGCCGAGATGAAAGGCGAAAGAAACTGGGTGCAGCTGGAACTCAGTTAGGGGCAGGGAGGAGGCTAAGAGGGGATATGCTCCAGACAGAGAGCTACAGCACGCAAACACACATGTGCACACACACGTGCACTCATGCACCCACGCACCCCCCCCTCCCCCGCGCACACACACATCATCATCTCTATACCCATGGCTCACCTGGATGATGACTCCTGGAGCCCTTTTTTCTGCCTGAAGAACATAAGAAAACACAGTTTTAAATTATTTATTTGAGAATAGAATTAGATTTAGAGGAAAGATGCGAGGAGAGTAGTTTCCATACGCCCCACCCCCAGGCTCCTTGGTTGTTAGCTCCTTACGTTCCTGTGGGGTTTTCAGAACATACACTTTTGAGCCTTTCTGTAAGTATGTTTTCACAATTTGTCCCAGAGGGTTCTCCTTAACAGTTGTTTTTATTTATTAATAAAACTTCCTGACAGGAGGCCAAGATACACCAATTTCATAAACTTCTATAGTGTGACTTTACTATGAGATTCTGTGGAATATGAAGGTTTTGGATAAAAACAGCAGACCACCATGAATCTATAGAATTTTCCCTTAGTCTTTGCCCATCTTCCACAGAGTCTAGATTCAGATGAACATTTTTTTTAACAACTTTGAAAGTATGTTCCAGTTTTATGCTCACAATGAAGAATTATATGATCACTCCTGGGATTTTTTATTGTAGTAGGAATACAACAAAGTGACTTAGAAGTCAGCATAATAGGATGGTGATGTTAAGTGAGAGTCTTCTGAACGTATCTGACCCTGAAGAAGTCATATAGTTAAATTTAAAAGGTTTTTTATCTTGTGTCTTTTTTTTCTAAAACATGTCTAACAGGTTATGATAGTTTAAGTTACAGTAAGCAATCTGAAGAAAAACAATAATGTATTTTTGTTTTATGTAGTAGTTTTATTTAAGACCAAAAAACAGCAATACTGTTCCTGGGGCTATTATCTTCTTGATATTCCAAGATCATCTTATTCATATTTGTAAGATAAAGGAATGGGGTCATATTTATTTTATTTACATATATATGATTACAGTAATCCCTTAAGGTTTGAATTTGCAGAGAGCTAAAAACAAAAATACCTTTTTCCCTGTTTCAAAAAAGTTAAAATTTACCTCATGATACATACCTAGCTCTGAATCTTGGAGTTCTATAATTCTTTATAAAACATTTTTGTATTTGAGGTATCTTTTTGATCTGGTAAGCTCAATTCCTTTTGCTTTTCCCAGCACAGAGCCCTGGATTTAGGGTTTTAGCTGATTAACACTGGGCTTATACAAAAGAATGCTCCTTAGAAATACAGCGTAAGAGGCACCATATTGAACACCTAAGTAATACAATGTTTTTCCTGTTGATTTATGCACCTGAGATGTTAAAAGGTGTGAACTTTTCCCAACAGGTGTGAACTTGCTGGCTTTTCTCATCATCGTCTTTTCCTATACTATCATGTTCTGTTCCATTCAAAAAACTGCCTTGCAAACTTCGGATGTGAAGAATCACATTGGAAGAGAGGTGGCCGTTGCAAATTGCTTCTTTTTTATAGTGTTCTCTGATGCCATCTGCTGGATTCCTGTGTTTGTCACTAAAATTCTTTCCCTCTTCCAGGTGGAAATACCAGGTCAGTCCCTTCGGTTATTCCGCAGTACATTGTGCCTTCTTATGCTCTTTGTTTGGCAAGGTCAAAATACAATGACTTATGTATAGTAAATGCTCCATAAATACATACAACTTCAGTACAACCAGTTATTTCCCTCAATGCTTTATAATCAGTATTCTAAGATACCAACTGGGTAGGAGTGCAATTCAGACAAGAATAACAAAAAACAGGAGCTAGAAAAACATTAACTCTTAGTGTCTTGCTCCTACCTGAGACATATAATGGTTCTTGACCAACTGTACACATAAAATATCAAAATGAACATGCGCAGGTTCCACCCTGAGCTTCTTAGTTTATCCTATAGGGACAAATTGATATACATGGGTGTTGTGGAAAACTTGCCTAGGTGACCCTGAGGCACACATACACCTCTGGTTAAGAACCACCAGTCTGCGTCTGGCCCTAGCCCTGTGGTTGTCACACTGAGCTCCACTCTGTGGAGTGCTGGATGTTTGCAAACCCTCACACTAGTTAGAAATTTATCAGGTCGCCCTTTCTGGGACCTGGAAGTCATAGCCATCTAGGGGCCACCCAGAGCTCATGGCTGCCTTCCTGTGAACCAGAGTTTGTGATCATCTTCAACTCATTGTTTCAGGCTATCGCAAATCTCCTTGTAGAGTTTGACCAGAGCAGAAATTGTGCTTATTTGTCTTGGTACCCTGGCATCAAGCATGCAGTTGACATGTTGGAAGCTCTTATAAAAGAATGATGAATTTACAAGTAACAGCTGTCACAATTTATGCCCCTCTGGCTTGTACACAAAGTCATGGGAGCCTTGTCAAATGCCTCACTGCAAAATGACACACAGCATCCCCTTAACCTGTCAGCTTAGTCTCATAACAAGGCAGAGATGGACCTAGAGCCATGGAAGATGTAGAAGTGGAGATCCAGGAGGTTGATAAGGGTTAGCTACTCCAAAGCCCTTCCTGGGTGGTGGGAGCAGAAGCCATGAGAATGTGTGTGAGATCCCTGATCCCTGAAGAGAAGAGTTAATTAAGTGCTCATGTCCCAGATGAGGAACCTAATGGACAGTCTCAAGTCAACTGCAGCTTCCTGGACATCTCAACTTCTACATCCTACACTGCAAATTCAACAGGACCAAGATGTCCTTTGGCCTCCATTCCTCATGGAGTGAAGTCCAAATGCTGGGATTGGCACTAAAATATTTCTCACCTCCCACCTGTCCCTCATTTATTCTGTGATCCAGGCCCATTAGAATTATTGGCCTTTTTCAATCTGCCTTTCCTTGATGTTCTACCTTTGCCGAAGCTGTTGCCTCCATCTGGATTGTACTTTCAACCAGTAAATAGCCTCCTAAACACCCCTTCTCATCCCTCAAGGTTCACCCCAAACACTCCCCCTTCCAGACCTCTCTCCACCCCTCTCCCATTCAATCCAGTTGCTTAAATGTCAGCTATATCCTGTTTGCACTTTACTTACTAGCTTCATTTGAACTGCCTCAGATCAGTAGTACTTTCTAAGTGTATTCATTGCCCCCTTCAGATTATAAGCTTCGGGAGAGGAGAGACCACGTCTGGTTTGTCTTTCCACATAATGTTATTGAATATATGCCTTTTCAGGTAAAGATGCTGAGTTGGTCCGAGAGTGGTAGATGGGGCGGGTGGGGTGTCATCCTCCCTGGCTCCTCTTTCTACACCTTTCAGTGCCCTTCTCCACCACAGAGCTGGCTGTGGAAGAGGCAGCCCGTGTGATGGGAGAAGGACCGGGGGAGGCAGGAGTCCTGGGTTCCTGTCCTGACCTTGCCACTGAGGGAACTTAGGACCTCACCTCATCTCACCCAGGCTGTTCCCAGATAGTCTCTCAGATGCCTCCCAGTTTTAATGTTCTTTGAATCTGTTAACTCCTTAAGGGTTTCTCTCCTTGTGCTAGTCTGCTGGGGCCGTCATAACAAATACCGTAGACTTACACAGCAGAAATGCATTTCTTGCACCAGGATAAGGTGTCGGCAGATTCCTGTGGGGGCCTCTCTCCTTGGCTTCTCCTCAGTGTAGCCACCTTCTCATGGGGTCCTCATGGGGTCCCTCCTCTGGTGCACATACTCAGTGTCTCTGTGTGTATCCAAGACTTCCATTCTTATAAGGACACCCATCAGATTGGAAGAAGGCCCTTCCTAATGGACTCAACTTAAAATTTTGAAGGTCCAATCTCCAAATATAATCACACTCTGAGGTTCTAGGAGGACAGGATTTCAACATGTGAACTTGGGGGAATGCTATTGAGCCCACAACATTCTCTGATTTAGAATCAGGAGATGATAGGTGATCAAGGGTATCTGATGGCAGCAAGAGCAGTCATCATCCTCTGGGAGACTAAGACATTTCAGATCATGGTGGGGAACTGGAATCAGAAAAAATGTCTTGTGAAAACATTATCAGACCACACTGCTGTTCTCTATGTTTATAGTGTGTAGTTTGAGGTTTGTCTTGAACAGCTCAGTGCACCTAGAAATCTTCTTCACATCTCGCTAAGCCCCTTCTTCCTTACCTGGCTTCCCACAGTGTTGCCAGAAATGCACCCACTGTCCTAAGCCCATTCTGGTCCCCACCAAGAACTCTGGTGGAGGCTTCATGTCACCAACAGCAGTGGGGTCAGTCCAAAAAGATAAGCCAGCATTAGCCCTGCAATCTCAGGGGAGTCCTGAGAGTGTCCCCATGACACTGAGTGGGAAGTCTCTTTCCTGAGCTGGTTCCTTGGTGGACCCAACAGGCAAAAAGCAACTTACCCTGTTTTTTTCAGTCATAAACTGTGCCTAGTTTCTCCTTTTTTAAAAATTAAAGTCAAATAATATAGTAATATGAAACTTTAATAAGTCTAAGATATGCCAAATATAGATCTTTTTCTTCCCTATTCATTCCAGTTAAAAATAAATAAATAGGGACAATAAAGAGAAGATGGGTTGGGAAGAAAGGGGGGTAGACATACAGAAAGGAGACGGGGGACAGGTCAGGTGAGCAGTCAGAGAAGAATCAGAAAAAAGGAGAAAACCAGAAAGGTTGGAAGGAAGGAAGAGGGCAAAGAGGAACAAGTCACGGGGTTTGCAGGGTAAGAAAATTACAGGGGGGATGACAGAGAGTGAGAGGCATAGTACCTCTGGTCTCACCATCCAGCTTCTATCTGGAGCTCTTTGAAAAGGGGGAGGAGGCCTCCTACTGGGGGTGGAGTGGAGAATCAGCCTCAGGCACTGATGCTGAAAAGCGATATCAGCAGAGCTGACACTGGCCCAGGCCCCTGATGTCCATCCAGTAAGTTACGGGGGTCCCCTTTCACACAGAAGGCAGGGGAGGTCTAGGGAGCTGAGACAGTTTGCCCACAGTGACATAGCTAAGAGGTCTCTTAGCTGCATGTAACAGCGAAATCCACTTCCTCTGAACCAAGCAAATGATGTATTCGGAAGGTACAGCATCATCCCAGATTTTATCCTCACAAAGAACATTTGTGGCATCTTTCCCTTAATATTCTTTTAGCATTTGTGAGGCTCTACATAAAAGGACTTCCTTATGTTTGGAGATGCCTTCCTTTCTGCCCTTCAAACTGTCAGAGTCCTGTCTTCTCAGAACCCCTGGAATATGAGGGGGGCAAGAAGGCCTTCAGGGCTGCAGTTAGGGTCAAGGTCAGATCTGACCCAGCTCCACAGTTTCCTGAACACTGTTCCACTGGTTAAGAATGATTCCCTCATTTTCTTATTTTTTATAAGGAAAGGCAATAATAACAAAAATACCACTACATACCAATTTATAGTTTGTGAAATGCATTCACACATTTCCTCTCCGTTGGCCTCACAACAACCCATGAAGTGGTTACTGACATTCAGAGATGTTAAATGGTAGGAACTTGAATTCATAGCTTCCATAAATATTCAATAAGGTGAGAGAAAACTTAAAGGAACTAGGCAGCCTTCTCAAAAATACCCCTGACTACACAAGGTCATGTGCATTTTGTGTCTCTTTAAAATGCCAACTTCTGCTTTTCATTCTCTGCTTCCTTCTCCAGGCACAATCACTTCCTGGGTGGTCATTTTCTTCCTGCTGGTCAACAGTGCCTTGAACCCCATCCTCTACACACTCACACCAGCTCTTCAAGGACAAGTTTAAACAGCTGCTGCACAAAAATCAAAGGAAATCAATTTTCAAAACTAAAAACAAGAGTTTATCCACGTCCATTGTGTGGACAGATGATTCCTGTTCACTTAAACTTGGGGTTCTGAACAAAATAGCCCTTGGCAATAGTATGGGGAAACCAATTTCCTAATAATGGTTTTGTCTCACTGGACATTGGTGGGCTACCTATAAAAAAGTACAGCACTTGGACAATGACATCTACAAAGCCTTTCAGCTTTACCAATGGCCAAGCTTTCTGCAAGGAGGGCACAACCGAATGCCCACTGGGACTGCATTCTGGCGGCAGCTTTACTACTTACAAGCTGTGCTGAGAACTGTACCTGAGGGTTCTTCTCACCCTGCATCCTTGAAATGCACGAGTGAATCAACTAACAGGAGGCTGTTGTGCAGCTGGTCTCTAGCTAGTCAGCACTACCAACCTACCAGGGAAAGCCCGCATGTGGGCACTTCTTGCTCTGCTTTTAAACTGAGGTGCACTGTCCATAAAATAAAGACATTCATGACATGCAATTCCAGTGTGGTCATAAGAACATGGCTTTCTTTGCTTTTTCCACGTCAAATTAAATCAGCAGCTTCCTGCTGAATTGCTAGCCCAGGATTTCTGAGATGTTCACCCACCTCAAGTCCAGCCCTACGGAGGCGGGGGAGTAGCAACTTTGAAAGCAGAACATCATACAGGCTACAACACCTAGCATATGACCAGAGAGGTAGACGGACGAAGCCCAGTACCATTTGCCTTCTAGGCTTTTACTTAATGTCAGAAGAACAGAGATTCCAAACAGGATATTGCTTTGCAGGCCCAAGAGGAAAAGTGGACAAACTGTCAAGATTTACATTTAAACATTTTTATGAAAATATTAATAAGATCTATATTCTTAAGTAATTTTAAGTGTAACTGTCATTGCTGGAAAGTTCTGCCTTCAGAGAACACACAAATAAGAGGTGTTAAAGAGGATTTAAGAATAGTGGTTTGATTGGGACCATTTGCTTATTCTGGTAAATTCCCATTGTTGTTAACAAAAAGCCCCATAAGTTTGGATTCGTTTTTTGAAAATGAGAAGTACTTGCGAAGGCCTCGCTATGGTTTATACTGAAAGTATATGTGAAAAAAATCAGGTAAATAAAATTATATTTTGCATTTGTCCATATATTACTTTCAGTTTAACAGACCATGGATTTATTGACTGTTAGCCATGTTTCTCCTGACAGACAGTATAGCTTGGAAACAGCTTCATTTAATAAGACACATCTCACCTTTTTCTTTCTCTCCCCTTTTACCAAAGCAAGAGGCGGCAGCCTCACTTCCTCACTGTGCGCTCCATTCCGAGTTTCTTTAATGAAACGAAATGTAAGCAGCTGACCGAAAATACCGGGTCATCTTAATTATTTGTTAATGGGACGACCTTTTATCCAGTAGCATCCAGGCAAGGAAGAATCTCAGTTTCTGCATCACAGCTGTTCTAGTAACTTACCTGTTGTTACTTAGTATTGACTAAAGCCATCACATATGGTCCTTCCTTTTAATCAAGTGAGATATTTCTTACATCAGTGAAATCTTTCCAGTAGGATTCTACAAATAATGTTCCTACACATCGGGTAGGCTGCCCTTTTTCCTTATGGTTTTGAACTTTTCTCCATCTTGTCTCTTCACTATGATTAGTTGCTTCCCAGCTTTTAGCTTAGTTCCAAACAATCAGTTGCTTTCTACATTCACTAACATTTTACTAAATGTCTTTTGCCAGTTCTTGATCACCATATGATTTATTTCCTAATACAGTTCCCAACATCAGGAGCATAAGTAAGTAATAGACCCTGAGCCTAGGGTATTGCAATCTTAGCACGAATGTGTATCTCCCCATCTTGAGAAACGTCAAGCATAACCTATGAATCAAATGTGGGGGAACCGAGTCTGTGAGGTCCGTGCTCCTACTGCTGAGATGAGGACATGAGGAAAATCAGAAGGTCAGGAGAGCCAAGGAAGGTGGGAGCACATTGCACAGAGAAATGGAAGCAACGTACTGGTCAGCAGCATGCCAACAAATGGTACAGAATTGAATTCTGACAGCTGTGTGATTAACAATCTCATTCTGTACTGCTGTGTAAGCAGAAAGCCATCAGGAGTATGTTTGATTTTAGCAAATAATAGTCTTTTATCTGGATCGAGTGAGGTCTTTTTTATTAGGCCAGACTTGTTTTTTAAACCCAGTGCTTCTGTGTGGTTATGAAAATACCACCTCTGAATCATTTTCCACAACAATATAAACATCAATTAAACATTGCTCCAGAATTTAAGTGGCCATGGACTGTGCCATCTCTGAGTAGGAAATGATAAGGGCGAATTACCTGGTCTGTATTCCTTCTGTGTGTCTGTGTGTGATTGACATCTTGTCTTGAAAAAAAAAAGATACCCCAAAAAATTGATGTGGTGCATCAGAGAAGTGTACAAAAAGAGGGTACATGGTTTGTCTGTGTTACACATGGCTAAGCTTATTCACATCATTTGTTTCATTCCTAATGTCTATCTCCAATTAAAATTAAAATAGTTGATGTCCACTGCAGTTGCTGAACTAGCTTCTTGATGGCCCAGGGCTTTAAACGAGACACACATATCCGAGCTTCTGTAGACAGGCAGCAGTATCAGAGCCCCCCACCCCTACCTTGCCCCACAGCTTTGCATCTCCATCTACCTGGTCTCCATAGCATCATGGACTCTCATCATGAGGCAAACCCACCCCCTCAACGTTTGTCTCTTCAGGCTGACTCGGGGGCCAGATCAAGTCAGTATTTGGTAATTTGCTACAAATCTAGTCATGTAACATTTTCCAGAATTTATCTCACCCAAGGTGATTCTTCACTGTGCTTTCCATCCTCAAGTTCATAAGCAATGCAGAGATCCAGAGAAGGCACAAGATACAAATGAGAGATGGTAAAGTGTCACCAATGATATCCACATTATTGCTTTATAAATGCTCCAAGGGCATCTAAAGGAAATGCATCTTCCGGTGTATTTCTTTTTAGTTTTTGCAGTGTAGCATAGGTGGGCATATATTCATATTAAATACATAGACTTAGATACTTTACTCAAGAAACAAAGTATTGAAGATAAGCATTTGTGTTTTCTTATTCTCTTACCCGGTGAATAAGAAAAAGTGATTTCAAACATCTCTCTTTGTATATATCTGTTTATATATGTGGGTAAAATGACAGTATTTCCAGAATCTCTCATCTAACCTTAGTGCATCTCCACATCAATCGGTGTTTCCAAAGCATGGAGAGAAGTAGCCCATCTACATATTAATAGGTGATTACAAGGGTTGGCTGAGCAATGGTATATCTGAACTGGAGAGGTTTAGTAGGGCCCTTTTTGCAGTGGGATAGTGAGACAGGGGCAAGCAGAAGTGGATGACTGCCTCAAGCAATAAACAAGTTTCTCCCACTTTATATCTCCTTTAGATGATTTTAGCTTCAGAGGTAATTTGCCCCAGGCTGGGAACATGTTTTCCCCCCAGAGTTACAATATATTTACCTATTTTTATGTCAGCTATTATACTGTTTATGAAAAATGAAGATGAATTTTTAATAATAATGTTTATTTCTGAACAAGGAAAATAAAGTTAAATCAGACTATTCTCCCTTTAAATATTTTTTCAGTAGGAGATCTCAGTCCTTGAGAAATTCTTCCTAAAGTCCCAATTGAAACCTATTCATTACTCATTGCGCTTCATTAGCATGGTCTTCAGGACATACTTTCACATGACATGTACAGGAGAGAGAAATTACAAATGAAGAAATAGAAAATAATAAGGCCATGTGACAAAACTGCAGATTCAGAAATGGGGAACTGCTCTCTGAAAGCGCCTGGCCCCAGCCCTCGGTGACACCTCTTGCCTCTGGGACCTGAGCAAATTCCTAACTATTTTGAGTCATAGACTCCTAACTAGTTTGGATACAAGAAGAAATTATTTCTGGGCTGTCTGGGAACCAATAAAACTGTCACCTGTGTACTGATTTTCTGAACTCATGGTGCTAGGGTGTTTAGTTCAGTAATGGTTTTGTAATGGAAGCTATACACTGTCCTGTTACAGACAACATCCACTTAGGGTGAGGAAATGCAGGGTGAGATGTCAGTGGGCTGGGGTCATAGTTGCAGTTGTTCAGCCATCAACTGCTGTAATACCTAGCCAAGCATCTTTCAATCTCCTCCATTCTCTGTACCCGAGTTCGTTAAGATCCTGTCACATAAACCAATGTCTTGCCCCATTTCTGGGAAGATCTATAACTTGGATTAAACCACTTCCTGATGATCCGTGTGAAGTAAAAATCCAAAAGTTCACATGAAGTTCAAGGATCATCCAATTCTCCGTTTTCCTGGGATGTCACACATTTCTCAGGCAGCCTCAATGCACAGGAAATCCACGTCTCCAGGGGAGCATTACAGGGCCCTGTTCTATTTGGGAAAGAAAACTGAGGCATAGCTTCAAACAATGAAGCTTTTCTAAGACATGGCAGATCAACAGCAGGGCAGTCGGCACAACTTAAAAGTTAAGTGACCTATTGCCAGCAAAATCTGGGAATGCAGACAGCGTTTCAATCAACACGTGACCATTTTAACTGTAAATCTCAGACTCCTCTCTTCACGTGAGTGTATAAACAGGTCTCCTATCACCTACAATACCCCCTAAAACAGACACAGATGCACAGGGAAGTCGAGCATGTATAACTGGGTATATTTCTGAGAAAAGTGTGATTCAGAGAAAGCAACAATGACATATCTAAATCCCTCATAGAACTAGGATAAAACATGTATTTCTGGACCCGGGATTGATCTTTGTTTCATCCTTGGCACCATCAGCCGTGAGCTCTTGTACCCTCCTCCCCTCCCTCTCTGTCAGCTCCTGCCCCTCAGCCCACAGTGCCCGGATGTCTCGCATCTAACAAGACAGCCGCACCAGCCTACACCCTCCTTTAGCATATGTCTGATGTTCACCGGCTCTTTATAACTGAACATTTGAAAGCATTTCATCAGTGCTTTGACCTCTCAATCCCTGACAGCCTCCACCCCCACAACGCCCCTGAGGGTGTCCCCATTACTTGACCTTTCCGGAGGATTTATTCCTAATGAACACTTCACACTTCCTCCTTTAAACTCTTTTCTTGGAATGGAGGGTGAAAGGAAAGGAGCGACACACAGCAGCAATTCACTGGAGAATTCCACTTTATTAGGGAAAGGTGCTGGGTTATATAGGAAGGGGTATGAATTGATTGAGGTGTCACTTCTACGGGGCTGGTGGCTGTTGGCTAGGTGCTGGGAGTGGGAGGGGGGATGAGAGGTGATTGGGCTTCAGGTGGCACCGGCGGAAACCGAGGACCCCCAAAGAGAAGCCGGAAGTTTGCCATCTTACTGGTGGGGGCCCTTCATTCCCCCCTTTCTCCTCTATGGGGTTGTGAACGTTGCTTTCTCTCTGACTGCTTCCTGCTGAACAGGAGCGGAGAAGGGAGTGAGGGCTTGAGGATCAGGAGGAAAGGGTTGATAGGACTCCGCACGGTAAGGATGAGTAGATGTGGACTTCTTCAGGTTGGAAATCAATGAAGGTTCCCTGTAACTATAGGTCGAGGACTTGTTGATTCTAATGGTGGTGCCAGGGGGATATGGGTGCCAGAAGCCAGGCTTCTGCAGCCATTGTTTCTAGGAACAGTTTCCAGCAGAGAGAGTGGTCCATCTCAGCGTGTGGTGAGGAGCTCACGTGAGGGTGAGGGATCTTCTGTGGCCAGAAGCTGGTAGTTCCTGAGTAAAAGCTGGTTGAAAGCTTGATTAGAGATTTTTCCGACTTGAGATTTGATGAACTTTATTATACAGGGTAAAAAGAGACAGGCGAGAAGAATGATTATTATGGGGCCTGCAATGAGCCAGAGCCAGGTGAGGAGGGGGTTTGTTAGTATTGAAGAGAATGGGTTGGAATTGGAAGCAGAGTGGAGGCTGGAGGCAAGGTCAGTGAGTTTGGTGATGTCAGTTTCTAAAATGCTGGGTTCGTTGATGTAATAGCAGCACTGTTCTTGAAGGAAGACGCAGGTGCCACCCTTCTTGGCTGTAAGCAGATCTAAGGCCCGCCGGTTTTGAAGGGTGACTTTAGGTAGTGAAGTGAACTGTCTTTGGAGAAAGGCTAGGGAATCGGCAGTGGATGTCAGGGCTCCCTCAAGTTTGGCGTTGAGATCTCTAACTACCCATAGAGAGTGACCCAAGGCTTCTCCCGAAAACCCTGCCCCAATGGCTGAGGTGATCAAAGAGATACCGACCATGATGGGAAGGAAAGCAGCTCTTTTTGTGCACCAGGGCAAGGGAGGTTGGAGCTCAAGAAATTCTGCCATGCAGTAAAATGTAAGCTGTGGGATTAGGGTGACAAGAATGCAGGGTGTATTGGAGTTGTGAGGCAGTGAGTTGAAAAGACTGCCATTACACCAAAAGAAGTGTCCCAGTTGCATAAAAGTCTTAGAGCCGGAGGTAGGGGTGTAGATATAGAGGCAGTGAAGTGCTCTGGAGGGGGGTGGAATTGGGCCTACACAGTGGTGGATGGTGAGATTACCTGCATATTCTGGTTCCCATAGGGGTATGTCTGCTAGGGGGCAGAGGGGTTGTCTTTCTGCATGGAAGGAGTAGTTGGAAATATTAAGGGGCACGGCGGCCAGCAGTGGGCGCTGTAGTGATGCACACAAGAAACAATTGGTGGTGTTAAGGGTGTGGTTGAGAAAGATGGTGGTGTCCTGAATGAGCTGTAATGAAGAGTAGGAGAAATGGGAAGAGGGGTGGGGATAAGAAGATGAAGAGGCGCCATCAAGAGTTTGGATAAGGACTTTTTTGGAATGTCTGATATCTGATGCAACTTGAGAGATCTGGGAATGAGAGGGAACATACTTTTGAGAGATATGAAGGGTACCATGGGGGGTCGAGGACCCCCCATAGTAAACTGAGGCTGTGACTCTAGCAGCCCATCAAGAGTCCCAGGGATATGGGACTGATAAGGAGAATGAGCCGTTGGGATATTTCATGAAACGGTTGGAGGAGTAATACTGTGGGTACTGAAAGTTACCCATGTAGTGAATGGCGCAAGACTAGTAGGGACATCTCCTGTAGGTGTCTGGCCATCACCTGCAATAGGCTTGTTTTTGGTCATAGAGGAAGCAGAGGTAGGGAGAATAAGGGTAGCTGCTAGTGAACACTTCGGTGGAGGGAGGAAAGTGGAGGTATAAAGGCTCAGAGGAGCTTTTCAGAGGGCAGTCTGGTGTGGCAATGAGGGCAGTAACTTTTGTTTGATGCTGTGTGTAAGTCTGTCTGACTTTGAATCGCCATACAAAGGAGGCTGGGGTGGTGGGGAAGACAATAGGAATGAGGAAAAAAAGTGAGAGAGCAGTGAAGGAGGAAAAAGTCATGATTCGGGTATGGATGGCAAAGGGGGTGAATGGGATTTTGGAGGAAAGAGGACAGTAAGGTCAGGAGTCTGGAGGGAGGGAGAGTCTGTAAACTTTTGTAGGTTAAGAGATCTTTTAGGTGATGTGGGGACAGAATGGTAAGGGGTGCCCTGAATGTCAGTTTATGAGCTTCCTTCTGCAAGAGCTGTCTAGCGGCTTATGCTCGTCGGCAGGGGTCCCATATCTGAACTGTGGGGTCTAATTGCTTGGAGAGATAAGCTACTGGGGCAAAGGATGGGCCATAATATTGGCCTAGGACTTCTAGAGCTTGACTGGACCTCTCATGAATGTATAATGAGAAGGGCTTTGACAAATCAGGAAGATGGAGAGCTGGGGCTTCCACAAGGGCTTGACGGAGCTTAATGAAGGAGTGTCGGGGTGAGGAGGATAATGGTTCTTCAGGGGGGCCCTTGCTGAGGTCATATAGGGGTCTTGCCAACAGGGAGAAGTTAGGGATCTACGCTCTAAAATATCTAGCCAGGCCTAGAAAGGAAAGGATTTCTAGTCTTGGTTTTGGGAACGGGCAGGTCAGAGAGGAGCCGTTTTCTGTCTAAGGTAATGGACTTTCTTTGTTGAGATAGAAGGAATCTGAGGTAAGTGACAGGAGGGGAAGAGATTTGAGCTTTGACGGGGGATACTCAGTAACCTCTGGAAGCTAGAAGGTTAAGTAGGGAGGCAGTGTCAAGTTGAGACTGTTCCCACGAGGGACTGCAGAGTAGAAGATTGTCCATGTATTGTAATAAGGTGGACTCAGAGTGATCATGATGAAACTGTTTGAGGTCCTGAGCTAGGACCTGTCTAAAAATATTGGGACTATCTTGGAAGCTTTGTGGCAAAACTGTCCAAGTGAGTTGTTCAGAATGTCTTGTGTATGGGTCCATCCAGGTGAAGGCGAAAAAATCTTGGGAGGAGGGGTCCAGAGGGATAGGAAAAATGCATCTTTGAGATCTAGGACTGAGAAGAGGGAGGCCGAGGCAGGGATCTGCGATTAAAGGGTGTACAGATTTGGAACTAAGGGATGGATAGGGACAACGGCCATGTTGATGAGGCGAAGGTCTTGGACAAGGCAGAAAGATCCGTTGGTTTTTTAACAGCTAATATGGGGGTATTAAACGGAGAGTGAGTGGGTCTGAGGTAATTTTGTTTAAGAGATCTTGAATGATGGGTTGGAGGCCTATGAGGGCTGAAGTGGTTAGGGGGTATTGGGCCTGACAGATATACTGAGAGGGGTCATGTAATTTGATAGAGGCAGGAAGACATAGGGCCACGGAGGGGCTTGTAATGTCCCAAACTTTGGGATTTACAGTTTGTATGAGGGCGGAACTGGAGCTTTCATTGGGTAGAGGGGGGTCATTGGCTATGAGGGCCATCAGAAAGGGAGTACTGGGGGCTGTGGGAGTGGATATAGTTACGGAAACGTGGAGGAGGGAAAGGATGTCCCGTCCTATTAAAGGGATGGGACACTGGGGCATAACCAGGAAGGAGTGGGAGAAAGGTATAGGATTGTCTTGGATTGTGCATAAAAGGGGGGGGCTTAATGGAAAAATCTCTTTACCTCCTACTCCAACTATATGAGTAATGGCTGGCATGGTAGAGCCCCAGTATTCTCGCAAGACTGAGAAGTTGGCTCCTATATCTAGGAGGAAGGAGATGGGGCGACCGTCTACTGTTAAAGTAACCCTGGGCTCCTGATTGGTGATGGAAATGGTCGGGCGAGAAGCCCCCAGACCCCGTCAATCTTCTTCTGCCAGCCCCACTATGGCGGGCTTAGGATGGGGGTTGTTCATCCAGCCTCCCCTTTCTGTGGTTGGGCAATCAGACCCCCAGTGGCCCTTTTTGTGGCATCTGGGGCATGGGGTGGTTGGAGACCTGGGAGAGTGGCACACCCTTGACCAATGTCCCTCTTTTTCATACTTGAAACAAGCTCCTGGGGGGGTTTGTTTGTAGAGGGGCACCCAGGTTCTGGTTTTATCAGCTGGGCCAACATTTGGAAATTGGCCTGATCAGCCTTTTGTTTATGGTGTTCTTTCTCCTCCTCCTGGTTATGGAAGACTTTAAAGGCCACTGTTAGGATCTCAGTCTATGGGGTAGCGGCGCCCTGTTCTAACTTTTTGAGTTTAGCTTTAATGTCAGGGTAGCTTTGAGCTATGAAGTATGTCATAAGGACATGTTTTCCTTCAGGTGTTTCTGGGTCTAGGCTGGTATACTGTAATAGGGCTTGAGTGAGTCTGTCTAAGAACTTGGGAGGGGGTTTCATCTCTCTTTTGAATTATGTCTTGGAGCTTTTGAAAATTGACTACTTTACGGGCTTCCTTTTTCAGACCTGCTATTAAGCAGGAGGCAAAAATATCTCGAGAGCAGAGACCTATGGCGGTGTTATAATCTCAGTGTGGGTCTTGTTCGGGGACAGGAGTGGGGCCAGGGGTATAGGTGGGGTCAGTCCTGTGGGTTTCAGTAGCATGCATTTGGGCGAAGTCCCAAACTCATCTATGCTCTTCAGGGAGGAGAATATTGGCCAGGAGCATGAAAATGTCATGATGCGTGAGGCTGTAAGACTGGAGGGTCCATTGAAACTCCCTGATGTATGTCATGGGATCAGTGGAAAAGGAACCTAGGCGTTTCTCTAGTTGGGCTAAATCTCCTAAGGAGAAAGGGACGTGAACACGCATGATGCCTTCGGATCCTGCTACCTCCGAGGTAGGGGGGGCGATAATTTTGGAAGGCTCTCGGGACCGAGTCTGAGGGGGACTGAAGGGTTCTGGCTCAGTCTGTGGGGGAGTGACGTGGTCTAGCCGTGCCTAGTTGAGCAGGTCCTGAAGTGCGGAAGGCGGGCAAAGAAAATAATGAAAGATAGAATCGGACCCACGTGTCGCCAGCTAGCAGCCCAGCTGCTTCCCTCTGCCACTCTAGTTGGACTTGAACTCATGACTCTGAGGTTAAGAGTCCCATGCTCTACTAACTGAGCTACAGCAGGGCTCCAGTTAGTTGCTTATGGAATGCATAAACAGAATTCTTTTTTCTCCATTCCTGCCGCATCGGCAAGTGGGGGAAGGGCATAGCTAGAAGCAGGGGTGGTGTTTCTACTCATCTTCAAGGTCTCCCTATTTTCAGAGGGAGGAGTCTTGGCTCATATTCGAGGACAAGATATGTTTTTGTGGACAGATAACTTCTAAGGACTGCACCGGTTGTTCTCTAGCTTGTGCTTTCCCATGCTGCATTCAGACAGGGGGGAAGGTGCTTTCCCATTCTCCATACAAACATATGAGAAGACAAAGGTGGTCCTTAACAGGGGAGAAACAGGTGAGGAGGGCAAAGACAGAGGAGGCCCCCAGGACCTAGTTAAAGGGGGGGCTGAAAGGCTCAGGCTTAATCTGTGGGGGACGAAGGCAGAGGTGAGATGGGGGAGGAGATGGTGGGGAAGGAAGGGAGAAGGGCTGTTGTAGGAGAAGAAGGGGAAGGGAGTGAACAGGAGGCTTCTGCGGGGTTGGCAGCTTGCAGGCTAGGAGAACTTGGGAGGGGGCGGGGAGGAGGAGGCGGAAAGCTTCGATATAGGGAATCTCCTTCCATTTTTTCAGGCACGGGCAGTAGTTAAAGAGATTGTGAGTGATGTTAGGATCAAGAGTTCCCCCTGCGGGTCATTGGTTGTTATTGTCTAGGGGGTATGTTGGCCAATCTTGGGAGCAATATTTACAGAGAAGTTTTGGTTTTATATCAGGCATCAGGGAGAGGGTAGCCAGATGCTTAAGCAGGCATTCAAGAGGTGAACTTTCAGGGAGGGATGAGGAGGCTCCCATGGCTAAAGGACAGAGAAGGAGACAAAAAGGGGAAGATGAACAGAGATCCTCGGACTGGAAGCAGACCGCAAGGAGACAAAGGGCATTCCCGATGATCCTTGGTGCTCTGTGGAAACTCGTATATGAGTCGGAATTTCTTAGGAAGTGTGGGTGGTCACCCAGACTTCCCTAAGAAGGCAGTTTGCCGGAGTCACAAGGTACCTAGCGCTAGGAATTTTTGGCAGACAGAACAGATTTCGGCAGATGGAACAGAAGGAGGAGGGGGGGAAAGGGAGCATTCTCATCTGCAAAGGAGTCACCTCGTTTATGGCTGCTGGAGGAGGGGCCTGAGGGTCTGCCGCATCCGTGAAGGCCTGAGGTGGGTATTTATGGCTACTGGAGGAGGGGCCTGAGGGTCCGCCACAGCCGTGAAGGCCTGAGGTGGGGAGAGTTCCCTCCTTGTCCCCGAGCATCAGGGCCTTGCCGGACGATCATGGTCAATGGCACTGTGATAGCTCGGGGAAGAGTGGCCCACTCTGGGGGGAAAACTTACCTAAAGGCCAGAGAGGAATGGTGAGTGTGATGAGCCAGCGCCGGAAAAAGAGGATGAGGGCAAGCTGCTGCTGGTGTTGGGGGGAAGACGGGGCCCAGTTGGGGTGTCCTGTCTTCTGGGTTTCGGCAACAATGAAAGGAAAGGAGCGACACACAGCAGCAATTCACCGGAGAATTCTGCTTTATTAGTGAAAGGTGCTGGGTTATATAGGAAGGGGCATGAATTGATTGAGGTGTCACTTCTATGGAGCTGGTGGCTGTTGGCTAGGTGCTGGGATTGGGAGGGGGGGCGAGAGGTGATTGGGCTTCAGGAGGTGCCGGCAGGAACCGAGGACCCTGAAGAGAAGCCGGAAGTTTGCCATCTTACTGGTGGGGGCCCTGCAGAGGGCACCACTCTTTCCTGTTCTACACTCCTTCCCTGGCTTTTCTGACACATTTATGAATTTCTTCTTCCTCCTCTTGTCCCCAAAAACATACAGACCAGTTTCTGACATTTTCCTATTGGTTCCCTGTTTCTGGCCCTCCCTACACCCCTCCCTGGTTTCAGTTTCTCTCTGGCTGTCATAGCTAAGTAAATTAATTTTTTTTGAACTCACTTTAAAAAATGCAAATATGAGGAGCTATTTTGGTGGTTCTCACTGAAACTCAGCACTTATTTTTTTTTTGATTGGGCATCTCTCATATTTATTGATCAAATGGTTGTTAACAACAATAAAATTCTGTATAGGGAAGTCAATGCTCAATGCACAATCATTAATCCACCTGAAGCCTAATTCTCATCAGTATCAAATCTTCTGAAGCATAACGAACAAGTTCTTACATGGTGAACAAGTTCTTACATAGTGAATAAGTTCTTACATGGTGAACAGTACAAGGGTAGTCATCACAGAAACTTTCAGTTTTGATCACATATTATGAACTATAAACAATCAGGTCAAATATGAATATTCGTTTGATTTTTATACTTGATTTGTATGTGGATCCCACATTTCCCCCTTATTATTATTATTATTACTATTTTAAATAAAATGCTGAAGAGGTAGGTAGATGCAAGATAAAGGTAGAAAACATAGATTAGTGCTGTAAGAGGGCAAATGTAGATGATCAGGTGTGTGCCTGTAGACTAAGTGTTAATCCAAGATAGACAAGGGCAATAAAACATCCATGGATGCAGATTTCCCTCAAAACAGGGGGAGGGGGTGAGGTTCTAAGCCTCACCTCTGTTGATCACCAATTTCTCACCTGATGGCCCCCCTGTGACTGTGCCTGTTTTAGGTTTTTCCTCCCTTGAGGAATCTTACCCATCTCTGGCTAACCAGTCATCTTCTGGGGCCATACAGGGAAATGTAAAGTTGGTAAGTGAGAGAGAAGCCATATTGTTTGAAAAGGTTAGCTTTTTACTTCTTTGCAGATTTATGCCCTGTGGCTTCTA
The DNA here is from genome assembly GCF_040802235.1 of Manis javanica. Lineage (NCBI taxonomy): Eukaryota > Metazoa > Chordata > Mammalia > Pholidota > Manidae > Manis > Manis javanica. Next base: position 4,730,938 of record NC_133156.1, read on the forward strand.
TGCCCAGCACTTGTCTCGAGGTAACTTTACCACCTGGAGGATTTATGATGCTCAGTAAATTCGATATGAGGCATGAATTAGGAAGGAAGAAGAAAAGCTATAGAGGTAGCATATGGAAGAAAACATGGGAGGATTGATTATTTCTTTGACATATCTTCTTGTAGAGTACCTTAAGCATGTATAGGTTTTAAACTACTAACTAACATGTGCACACATATTAACATAATAGGAATACGGTGACATAAACTAAGCAAATCTATAATTACCAGCCTTCTCCAGTGAAGCCAAGAAAACCAGTTAGGCACCCTAGGCATTTTTGAAAATTTGTCTATGATATGATGGACATTGTCCAACTGTACTTGAACAGTCTGAGAGAAATCAGACAAATTAAAGCAACCCATTTCTGGGATCTGTTCACATCCCATATGTTCTTTTAACCATAGATAGTCTGTAGTCATAAGATTTTGGAGCGCTACAACTTGCACTTCTCCTAAATCTTGGTTGAGTTCCAACAGTATAGATCTAGTCAAATTTGTTGTTTTACTGTATGCACAGGCCAGCTTAGATATCTCCTTCTTCATTCCAATGGCAAGTCCAGGAACAGGTGGGATGAATGCAGCTACAACTACAGCATTGCCTGGATCTTTGTTGAGGTTTTTTGATGATCATCTTCTGGCATGACTCTTCCAGAGAGTGCTGATGTTGGAAGGTCTTCTTCATATCGTATCTTAATTTGTTTTCTGGGTAGCCAAATTAGGCTTTGACCCTCTGTATAAACACGAACAGACCCTTTGCCCACACTTTTATATGCCCTTTATACCATTGTGTAGAACTCATTGGAGGTCACCACACAGGAACTGTTTTTTTTTTTATTAAGAGAAAGGAATATTATCAGAAAAGTGTACCTCCATAGCCAATCATCTGACACCCTTTAAGTGATCAAAATTAAGGATATTTAAAGCATGCATTAATCATTGATTTACAGATATTTTTATCCTATCAGGGAGTAAACCCCTTTTCTTTCTTTTTTTTTGTTATCATTAATCTACACTTACATGATGAGTATTATGTTTACTAGGCTCTCCCTTATACCAGGTCTACCCTATAAACCTCTTTACAGTTACTGACCATCAGCATAGCAAAATGTTGTAGAATCACTACTTGTCTTCTCTGTGTTGTACAGCCCTCCCCTTTCTCCCTTCCCCACCCTATGGATGCTAATCTTAATATTCCCCTTCTTCTTCCCCCCTTATCCCTCCCTACCCACCCATCCTCCCCAGTCTCTTTCCATTTGGTACCTATTAGTCCATTCTTGGGTTCTGTGATTCCACTGCTGTTTTGTTTCTTCGGTTTTTCCTTTGTTCTTATACTCCACAGATGAGTGAAATCATTTGGTATTTCTCTTTCTCTGCTTGGCTTATTTCACTGAGCATAATACCCTCCAGCTCCATCCATGTTGCTGCAAATGGTAGGATTTGACCTCTTCTTATGGATGAGTAGTATTCCATTGTGTATATGCACCACATCTTCTTTATCCTTTCATCTACTGATGGACATTTAGGTTGCTTCCAATTCTTGGCTATTGTAAATAGTGCTGCAATAAACATAGGGTGCATCTGTCTTTCTCAAACATGATTGCTGCATTCTTAGGGTAAATTCCTAGGAGTGGAATTCCTGGGTCAAATGGTAAGTCTGTTTTGAGCATTTTGATGTACCTCCATACTGCTTTCCACAATGGTTGAACTAATTTACATTCCCACCAGAAGTGTAGGAGGATTCCCCTTTCTCCACAGCCTCACCAACATTTGTTGTTGTTTGTCTTTTGGATGGCAGCCATCCTTACTCGTGTGAGGTGATATCTCATTGTAGTTTCAATTTGCATTTCTCTGATAATTAGTGCTGTGGAGCATCTTTTCATGTGTCTGTTGGCCATCTGTATTTCTTTTTTGGAGAACTGTCTGTTCTGTTCCTCTGTCCATTTTTTAATTGGATTATTTTTTGTTTGTTGAGGCATGTGAGCTCTTTATATATTTTGGATGTTAAAGATACTGTCATTTTGCTATTGTATGTCCATGGCTCCTTTATCAAATATTAATTGACCATCTATGTTTGGGTTAATGTCTGGAGTATCTAATCTGTTCCACTGGTCTGTGGCTCTGTTCTTGTGCAGGTACCAAATTGTCTTGATTACTATGGCTTTGTAATATAGCTTGAAGTTGGGGAGTGAGATCCCCCTACTTTATTCTTCTTTCTCAGGATTCAGAACTTATTTTTTAAACTCCTCCACCAATTATACTATAATTTTTATGGGAAGTTCTAACCTCCTTGAGGAGAATCAGCTGTTCTTTCAACGTTACCCCAAAGTGATGTGTTTTTACACGTTTCACAATGGGTTCAAAACCCATCAGAATTATTTGTTCAGGAGTTTTTAAAATAGGATAGAAAACTCCACACACTTAAACTGCATAAACAGCCCAGGATAAAGAAGGGGAAATGAGGATGCTGGTAACTCCATATTTAAATTCTTCTCAGATCCCTTATTTTTAGTCCAGGACCTAAGCTTACATAAACTTTATCTCTATTTTTGTTGGACCGAATCAGAATGCGCAGACTTGACCACTGAAAGTATGAGATCCAGAAGGGATCTTAAGGAAATGTTTCCCACACATTCCTGGAGAGTCCCTGGATGGGGTGGGGTGGAAACCCCGGGTCACATGCTAGTTGCTTTAGAGGCTGAGACAGTGATTCTAATTGATTTATCTTTCTTGGTTCTGTGGGGCAGGCCTGTAGGTCAAGGGCTGAATTTTTCTGTTGCTTTTGAAACAGCAAACTATTTTGTCTTAGTTGTCCACTTCCGCCGCTGATGATTTTCCTTAAAAACGCTTGGTGCTTAAGTTGCTTTGAATTTTTCATTTGCTCTTTTATATTATTGTCCAAACATCAAACCATATTGTCCAATTTTATGAAATGATTTACCTCTGGGAAACTATGGAGAAAAACTGTTTAATGTCTCTTCCACAAATGTTACAAAAAACTAAAAAGACCTGAAGCAACTCTAACTAATGTGATTGTTTAATTTTTCCAGTGTGTGTATTTGAAATATTAACTCACAAACTTTTCTGTGGTTCCACCATCTTTTAGACTTAAATTGTAAATGGCTCTAGCCTTCATTTCCATCCTACATTTCCTAATGTAGTCTGCCCAGAAGTTTCTTCATGGTTTGAATTTCTAGAGGATTTCCAATTTGGCTAAGTCAGTTCCTGTTCTGTAAGTATCTTTCCTCCATGATCCCCAGCTCTGGGTGTCCTCTGACCTTGATGGCCAGGAGCACAGGCCTCATTCCTCCCTCAGCGTGTGCCACCATCACCACGTAGCACAGCAGAGGGATGCTCTGGGGGGATCTGTATTATCCCTCAACTCCCTGTATCATTACTAACACACTATAAGCACACAACAGTTTAGAGACTTGTACTGAGAGGTGAGGATAATGAGATAGATTATAGTTCAGTAAAAAATGTAAATAAGATTTGTTCTAAAAGCACATGCAGACACCTCCAACTCTACTTTTAAGCCTACATTACTTCCATCCTCTGGGGTTTTCTCTTACACACACACTCACACATACGCATGCACACACACACACAGATTCTCCCTACTCTGCCCTGCCTCCAAAATCCTGTTAACCTTTCCGCAGAATAGTGTCATTCTTCAGCCCTATCCCAAATGAAGTTTCAAGTCTACCTTTGCTTGTCCAGAATATGAATCCACATTGTTAAACAAAGGGCCTTCTATTCAGGGTCTCTACCCTTTAGTTGCACAAAAGAAAAGGAAAAGTTTTGCAATTCTAGGTTTTCCTTGAGCATCATCAAATTATATGAAAGATAGCTTCCCCCTACAAAGCTTCCCCCTATTAATTCTTCCAGAAAACAGGGAAACCATGTGAAAACTCATATCACCTCTGTCCAGAATAACTCTGCAGGAGTGGTGAGACTGCCCCAGCCCACCCCCTCACCCCACCACAGTTTACCCAATTCTGCCCCCTACACATACATACAAATGCTAAGAGCCCCAAATCTGAGTCCATTTGGTATAGGGGCAAATAATTCTGTATACCTTAGCTGGTACTCAAGAAATGTCTGTATTCTGACCCAATTATTAGAATAAATGTCCCTAAGGATGATGAATTATGAGGATAGACTTCCACAGTTTACAAGGATTTTTTACATAAAAACAATCTGTAAAGAAGTATTCAAGATCACACAAATTATTTTCAGCAGAACTGAAACTAAAATCCAGTTTTCTTGACTCCTAATGCAAGGCCTTTCCACTCTTTCAAGCTGCGTATAACCCTTTGTCACCAAGAAAAGATTAGACTAGTACCAGGGCACTGTAGAAAGGACAAAGTGAACAGAAATATAAACGGTTTTAGAAAGGGCTCATTTTAAACTTTAGGCTTTGGTGGATAAATGGTTGTTTGGAACAGTGGCTAATACGTGGTAGGTCATCAGTAATTATATGTCGAATGAAGGAAATGTGTGTGTCCTTGGCTTCCTGAAATAACAGTCCAATTATCCAGAATGACCCAGGGGTTTTAGGTGGCTGAAGGGGTGCTACGCAGGACAGAGGGCGATGTGTTTATGTGTGTGTGGATATATCTATCTTCGGAAGTTCCCCACCCCCATCATTATCCTTCCTTGCCATGTAATTGGACACAGAGCCACTTAAGGAAGTAATGATTGTCAACACATAAGAAAACCTACCCAGAGATAAGTGCTACCTAGACAAAGACAGTGAGATTCATATAAGACTTTTCCAAAACTTTATTACCTACTAAGTAGAGCATCTTTCATGTAATAGTTGGTGAAACCAGACTGTCTTAAAAGGGAGGGCACGTGTGACACCCTCCCTCCTGACACTTGAGCGAATGAAGCCATACAGAGCACAGAGGTGGGGGAGGGGAAGTAAGACCCTTGACTTTGATTCACAAGAGGGAGAAAATTTGCCCAGAGATTGGGACACAGAGAACAGACCTCAGATCTAGGCTTTGGAGAGACTTTCTGGGGGCTGAGCAGAAAGCAGTTTTATTTGCAGAATTTGCTCAGGCAAAGAAGAGAAGGGATTCAAGAGAAAGAGTGTAGATAAAACTCTAAACCCCTGAAACAAATACTCTTATCAGCTTGAAACACACTGGAGAATTCTGCACACTAGCCAAAACATATGCAATTTGTAGCAATGATGTTAGGCTCTTAGCAAGTCACCTGCAAAGCATATACAGGAGAGAAAAGGGTCTCTTTGCAGGGTCACAGCAGTCATGAGGGGTTCTTGGTCTGTATCTGCCAACTACTGAATTAATATGATCTCGTTGAATTTAAAAGTGGCTAAAGGATTTCAACATGAACACCAAAGAAACAAAATTCCATTAACTCAATGTAGTTTTGAATTAGTTGACACTGAAGATTCAGTGTAAGAGTTAAGGATTTTAGGATAGCCGTTAAGAAAGGAGTCAACGTCTTTCCGGGAGTGGGCTGAGGAAGTAAAGGGTAAGTGTCCTGGACTTCCGCACCAGTGGAAGCTCTCCTCTCCAGCTACCCTGTCAACCCCAGTCACGTCTGGGATACAGGAGGCTCACTCCTGCACAGGTGTGGTGCTGAGAAAGCCACACGTGGTGATATGGTTCCTTTTTGTTTCAATGGTGTAATTATTATTGCACAAGCTAAATTATGGCAATATTAAAATAAACATAAGTAAAAATAAAATTACCCATAACCCCACCATTTTAATGTAATGACTCTTTCATTTGTTATTTTTTACCCTATATATACAAATATATATGCTTTCTGTCATTGTAAACCCAGCATACATACAATTGTGCGGTGCTGTTTTCCTTTTGCAAGACTGTAAAATATTTTCCTGGTACACAGTTTTCACAACTGCTATTTTTCTGTGTAGAGATTGCATGATTTTCCATTGACTTAACTACTTCCCTGCTGTGAAATATTTTGGTTCTTTCCAACTTCGTTCATTCATTCAGGAAGCCCAAAGTGCTTTTTATGTGCCCAGCACTCTACTAAACATTCGTTATCATTTCATTCATAAATGAAGGCAGCCTAAGGTTCATTTACCAGACACACTGTTTCGGTTTGGTTTGGTTTCAGTGTTTTGGCCAGGATGAGAAAATGACCATATAAGAAGAATGAATAGTTGATTTTCTTCCTAACTGTAACACCAATATGCTATTTAAAAAAACCTCAACTTTTCCATCTACCAGTGAGGATAGCAAATACCCACAATTTATTGGATAATAACCGAGATGAAATATTGTGGAAAGAGGGCTATATGAGAGCTAGTAAATTAAACTTCAGTTCTTGGTTTCCCTCTAAATATTTGTACTATGTCTCGTGCCTTTTCTGGAAATCAGGATGTTGGACTGCATGATATTCGAGGTTTCCCTACAGTTTTCCCTGCCTATGTTGTAAGATTATTATTATAACAGAAGTGTGCCGAGCACTAGGAAAGAAAGGCTCTATGCTGTTATGTATTACCAAATACACATTTTGGAAAGGCACCTAAATCTTGGTTTGGGTAAAATTTATACCTTAAGAATAAACTGAAGAGTAACAATACAGAAGTCAGCTGCCAACTGTCTTCAGAGAGAGTTATTCTCTCTGAAAGATTCACCATAATATAATACTAATATAAAGAAAGAAGCCTCCATAATTTTGCAAACAATGGCTAAGTCACACAAAGTAAATGTAAGTGCTTGACTAGCTGCACGTACAGGTTCTTTGTCATACCCGTTCTACCTGACCACCGCACAGGGCATGCCAACAGGAAAAACCACAAACAGAGTGCAGTTAGCACACATGCAGATGCAAAGTGGTGGCGTGCAGGAAAATCACCCTCCATCAGCTTAGGTAAGGTAACCTTTCCTTGGCCTTTGAAGACAGGCTTGAAATTTCCACACTGGACCTTGCTACCCAAAGTGTGGTCAGAGCACCAGCACCCTTAGCAGCATCTGAGAATTAGTTAAAATTGCAGGATCTCGGACCCCACCTCAGACCTACTGAAGTGGAACCTGCATTTTCCAAGCTCCCCAGATGAGTAGCAAGTGCACGCACCCTGAGAAGTGCTGCTGAGGGCACGCCAATGATGTGATAGGACTTGTGCTCCTGACGATGGACTGACATGGCACATATCAAGCCTTCTCTTCTGACTCTGCTTTGACACTGGTGTAAGGCTTAGCTGAGATGGTGATGTGAGATTTGTGGAATGCGGACTAGACTTTTCTATTACTATGTGGCCATAAGTAGCAAGCATTCCTTGAAGCTTCTAATTGAAGTTAAGGTCACCAGAGATTTTACTTTTTTGAACGCTAAGCAGAATGAGTCATGACCTCACCTCCTGTTTGTTCTCCGTGGTGGCTGCAGACAGATGTGCCCCCACCCCCATGGCCTGCTAAGGAAGGACTTTTTGCCCCAGATGCTGCCTTCAGCTATCAGCACCGTCAAGGATCACTTCATCTCCAGAATCCCTTGTCCGATGTCATGCTCTCTATGTAGCTGGCATCCAATGAGTGAGTGAGGTGGGGATCCAGCCATTGAGGCCCAGTGCAGCTCAATGCATGACAGCTCTGCCGGGTCACATCCCATCCTCCCCAGGGTGTCAGCTGTGGCTACTGGTCTGCAACCCCAGTCACTTCCTCCTCTGCCTGATCTGCTTGCTCCTCTTCCTTCCACAGGCATTGATCCTGGGGTACATCCTTAATAAAGACCCCTGAGCACTATGTTTCAGAGTCTGCTTTTAGAAATACCAGCCTGTGACACTCCATGAAGGACATATGAGGTGGCTATGCTCTTGGGTTGAAATAATCTACACTGGGTATTAAAAGACCTAGTTCTAGTCCCAGCTAGTCACAGAGAGGCAGTGTGATCTTGAACAAGCTCTTAATCTCTTTCAAAATGCAAACTGATGGCTCTTGATCTCAGGGCACCTGAAGAGTAAAAACCAACACGAGCAAACTTTTTGTTTTGTTTTTATGAACTGGCCGATAGAAGATCCATACCACTGATGGTCCTGGAAAGTGCTGACTACCCAGAAGTCTGAAAACTGACATGAGCAACAGTCATTCACTTTTTCAGTGAAATGAGTGAAGTGGAAAATGGGAGGATAGGGACTGAGACAGATTTCACCAACGTCCACATATTCCAGAATAATCTTTATGTCTGCCTTCCACTTGGGTGTAGTTGGAAGAGATATTTTTTTCTTTCTCCTGTTCATCTGTGCAGTTATCTGTGCTCCACGTGATTACTTTATAGGCATGTGTTTTAAATCTGTCCAATTTTTTTTTTCAAGTTTGTAGCCTTTCACCAACCTTTCCCTATTTCTCCCACGCCCAGCCTTTGGCAACCACTTTTTTACTCTCTGTTTCTATGAGTTTGACTGGTTTTTTTTCTTTAGGTTTCATATATAAGTTTTACCTACCATGCAGGATTTGTTTCTTTCTGGATTATTTCACTTAGCAAGGTCCCTCAAGGTCCATCCATGTTATAAATGGCAGGATTTTCTTCCTCTTCATGGTTGAATAATATTCCATTATATATATATTTATATTACATCAACTTTATCCATTCATCTATTGATGGAAATCTAGGTTTCCAAGTCTTGACTATCATGAACAATGCTGCAGTGAACATGGATAGGTCACATCCCATCAGATATCTCTTTGATGTCCTGTTTTTATTTCCTTTGGATAAATACCCAAAAGTGGGATTGATGGATCAAATGGTAGTTCTATTTTTAACTTCTTGAGGAACCTAAAAACCATTCTCCATAGAGGCTGAACCAGTTTACATTCCACCACCAATGCACAGCGTTCCCTTTTCTCCAAATCCTTTCCAACACTTGTTATTTCTTGTCATTCTGATAGAATCCATTCTAACAGGTGTAAGACAATAATAGATCCTTGTGGTCTTGACTTGAATTTCCTGATGACCAGTGATGTTCAGCAGCTTTCCAAGTAGCTACTGGCTATTTTCCTGTCCTTTATCCAGTGTTCTGCCCAATCAGATTTTTTTTTCTACTGTTGAGTTGTATGAATTCTTTATGTATTTTGGATAATAACCCCTTACCAGATATGTGATTTGCAAATATTTTCTCTCATTCTGTAGATTGCCTTTTCATTTTGTTGATGGTTTCCTCAGCCATACAGAGATTTTTTAGATTGACATGTCTCCCAGTTGTTTAGATTTGCTTTTGGTGTCAAATCCAAAAAAGTCATTGCCAAGTAACTTACCTCCTGTTTTTTTCTAGGTCAGTTTTGTCAATTTGGTCAAATTTATTATCGTGAAACTTCACTCCTGAAGGACTTGTTCACTGAGTTGTCAATGTACAAGGAAAACAACATTAAAATGCAAGACTTAGAAAAATAAAAGCTATAACTTGTGTGTTTGCAAGATCAGCATGCTACTCACTTTTGCTTAATATCAGATTGCCAAAATTAATAATCAACTCTAAAAAAGAAGTAATTCGATTTTCCATAGTCCTGAGTAAATATTCAATTTTTAGAATATAGAGAATAAATTATGTGATTTTTAATGATCTTTATACTTTTAGGATGAGAGTATTCTTGTTCCAATTAAGAAACAGTATTTTAAGGAAAAATTCAATTGTATCAATGCACCTAATGGATATGATAAAGTAAAGCCAGATTGCTGATTTGGTCTCTTTTTCTTAATAAGTGACCCAGGAAAGAAAAGTTTAATTTCTTAGAATGTGAAGTAGAAATAGTTCCAAGTATTTGTCTATTAATCACATATCTTAAATCCAAATGTATAATATGGATATATATTTATTTGATGTTGTTTTTAAAATGGAGTACATTATTTCTCTGATCCAACAGCTATTATCGAATACTACAGAGATGTCTGTTATTGTGTTTATAAGCACAACTATAATGGTCTCTGAAATATGATTCAACAATCAACAGCTAAAAGTATTTTAAATACATACTTGGGTATTGTTTATCCAGGAATCATGCACATCTCTAGAAAAATCAAAGGTATACTCTATCAAAATAAAAACTATATTTTCAATTCAGTCTGTATAATTTGACTATGCACTAATAATACTTAGATTTAACCAACTCTGAGGATGAATTAAATGTGGTAAGAATATTAAACTTGAGTAATAGCTTAGCCATTGACGCTCTATAGTAGATCACTAAGTCTAGGTAAATATATAACTACCAGAAATACTGACTAGCAAAGAAATGAATAAGGTAAAAGTTTACTATGTTTCTTTTACCTTAATTCTTATGAAAAAATAGAAAAAGGATCAGGTATATTATTCATTAATTCAATATTATTATCCCCTAATTATATAACACTTAACTCATTTTTCTAAGGTATGGCTGGAGAAATAGATGGCTTAATATCATAAAGATTAAACCAATCAAGAATAATCATTAAACGATAAAGCAATATAATTTATAACATTTTTTTGTTTTGTTTCAAAGTCCCTAAGCATTTTCAAATATGGTAGGGGTAAAGAGATACAAATACATTTTACCTTAGATAACATTTGCAAATTTTCTTTCCATGATTATTTTTAGGGAAATTAAGACTATTTTTTGGAAAAAATTAGTCTGTAATTATATATTATTTCAAGTTTCTAAAATTCATGCTCTGTGCCAAAGGTTATAATAAAACTAATCAACATATTAGTCTTATTAATAACAAATTGGGCTACAGTTACTTTACCATTCATTATGATCTTTAGTTTTTAGTTGAATTTTAAAATTGGTTTTCTGTCTGAACCAAGAGGTATTGATAATTTTATTTACATTTAATTGACTGTTGAACATTTCCAAATTTATCAGGATTATGTATTTTGTTGATTCTTTGGCACTTTAAAATCTATACATTAGGTATACTTTTCAGCACATGCCTGAAAATTATACATTTTTAACTTATGGTAGTTTTAGTAAACATTTCATTGTAACCTCAAATTGGAAGCTTTAACTATAAAATACTTAGAGCCTCTTACAATGTAACTTGGTAGGTGTTGGTTTGAAAAAACAATTATAGAAACACATTACTTAGAAATATATAGCATAGAGAAAAGAATTAATGAAATATGTAACTATTTCACAAGAAATGCACAAGGCTTCATCTCTACAGGCAAAACTGATGACACATTGCCAGACCACCCCTGGGCAGGAAGGAGGGGCCTGGGCAAGAGAGAGGCTGAGAGCAATTTTGCCAGGAGGTGCTGAGAGTACCTGGGCTCACATACCTATGGACTTCCAACCCCTAAATCTCAACCCAGATGGGATTTCTCTTGCCCCTTGTCTAGTCACACCCCTCAAGATGCATTTCACATTTCTGTCTTCAAGGCAGCTGTTGAGTTTATCCTGATTTCCCTTCAACAAATTGTAAAGGGAGAGAAGCGTGCCGTTGGCTCTTTCCCGACTGTGCACACATGTAGAAGCGGTACTGCCCTCATTTTTACCTCTCCAGGCCCTTGCTGCCGGTCAGTCTCACATGAGCAACCCTAGGCTGCACAGTCAACAAGTATCATCTGAGTTTATCAGCAGAGCTCCAGAGTTTGGTCTACCTATTTTTCAACATTCCAGAGGATTAATTTCTGTCAGCTCTTGTAATTCAACGTGTCTAGTTCTGAATCAGGCAGAGGGTATGAGAGCACAGGGCTTCAGGAACCTACCTAGAGCTGAAAAACCTGCAGCTGCTTTGCACAATATAACATGTACATGGTTCTTGCAGGGGCCTCGTGTCTTTTAACCTGATAAAAGCAGAACAGCGCTGGATGGGAATGAGAACTGAATCTGCAAAACTAGCCAAGGTGATTCAGATCTGCCAGAAAAAAATGCTTCACTCTGACTCCAAACCCATCCTGGGACAGTACTGCCTGTCTTGCATTGTTTTTGTCAGAACTCCATTTCATATATATATGTATGAGATTTGAGCCATGGCTTTTATATCCATCAAAAATTGTTTTCAGGTAGAAAAAGCACAGAAAAACATTACCATTATTCAAGAGATAAAGGAACATAATTCTGTGAGTCCTTAAAGAATCCTAGAGAATGAGGTTATGATAACCAAAATGACAAGAGAGACATTGCCATACAACTTGTTGTGAATGTTAAATGTGCAGTAGTTTTTTTAAAAAAATAGGACTAAAACTAATGGTGTCTAAAAAAAGAGACAGTATAGTATTTAGAGGTTATATACTCCATCAGTATAGATATATACCTATAAACAATTACAGGGGAAAGATGGGGAAAAGCACATGGAAAACATTCTACCTGTTTCAGTAATCATGTTAGGGCAATGCTGTTAGTATTATTATTTTGTTGTGTGTTTATAAATAAAACAAATGAATAACTAAGGGATATTGTAATTCTAATATCCTCTGTATTGGTCCTTGAGAATCATAATTTTCAGTATGTAAGAAAGAAAATGTAGTTGTAATACAGAAGAAGTTAAGTAAAAGTTCTGTATTACTGTAGTCCAATAGTTAATACCAGTATGACACTCATAAGATATTGATCTTTGTTATGTATATAACATTCTATATATAATATGTGGAATACATATCCTGCTAACTCTGTCCACTGAAAATCCCTAGAAATAATAACCAACTCAATAGTGATGAACATTCCTAGCATACAGACTTTGATCCTTTGTTCCAAAAGAAATCAGATGAGCGTGGAGCATGTTTTCATAAAAATTAGGAAGGAACCCATCTGAGATCACTGACTCTTCTCACTAGGACTCAGCAACCAAACTCAAAACACTCTCTTTGGTCAAAGATGACACAATTTGAGCTTCAAGAACAGTAATTACAATGGATTGACACCTATTGTGTAGTAAAAAATTAACCTTACCTAAAGAGAGACCTGGTCTTTGCCCTCATCTCCTGGAAAGTGATTTCTAGTCCCATGGAATGTCCTGCCTGATGAGAGTCTTTGTTTATTTGGGAGCCTTGGGCCACACAAGATAGACTAATAATGTGCCTTATGGTTGGGGCTTTGAGCCATGCCGTATCAGCTCGACCTCTGGGGGCCTAGAGGCTAAGGCTAGCTTTGCAAGTGGTCTGTGTGAACAAGTCCCAATAATAACTCCAGACACCAAAGCTCTGGTGCCCTTCCCTGATTGGCGTTACTTGGAGCAAATTATTGCTTATTTTTTTTTGGGAAAAGTTAGCTCTGTCCAGGACTCCACTGGGACAGGACATACAGATCTACATGTGGAACTTTTCTGGATTCTGACCTATCTGATTCTTTCCTTGGCTGACTTAATCTGGATCCTTTCAAGGTAATACACTGTAACTGTGAGTATAACAACTTTCAGTGAGTTCAATTTAAGTAAAGATAATCTTCCAGTTACAAATGTATATAATTGTCTTACATTTTTTGGTCTTTGTATAGAAGTACATTCTAAAAGACATAAGCAAGTATCTTTTGAAGTTCATACACTGCATTAGTGAGAATACAACCTAAGATGCTATAATATGGACACTCAAAACAGTGGCTTGTAAAGGAGTGCAGAGAGCATTAAGAGTCAGGAAAAAGAACTAATAAAACTTAGCTAAACCTTAACAGCAGACCATTCCGGAATAGTAAGAGATTCAATGTCTAAACTTAGAGAGAGACCAGATCAAAGGAAGAGAGAGCGAGAGGCCTGCCAAGGGCTATTTGAATCCTAGTTTACTAAATCTCCATGGTTTACAACCCTGATATCCGCCCTGGCAGGGCCCTTGCTTATTTTTATACTGCTTCTCACTTTAGGTCCCTGTATCTTAAACCGGCTAATAGCCTTTGTTAGGGAAAGAGTGAGTGCTGTTCAGGTGCTAATGCTGAGACCAGTATCATTCACTCACACAGCAGGAAGAAACAAACATTCCATGATTGGAATGGTCAAAGGAAAGTGGGGAAATGTAGAATCTAAGCATTAGTAAGATTAGTAAATTAGCATAAGCATAGCCATCTTAGAAACCTAGAAACCATTTTCTGAGAGTGTGACTCAGAGGAAAAAAAAAAAAACAAAAAAAAATAAACCCTGGGCCTGGGTAAGGCCTTGAAAAACAAGTTAATCATGAGCACCGGGTGGTGGGCAGCTGTGACCCTTGGTCAGCTAACCTTGGTCAGTAAATCTTACATACCAAGCTTATCGTGCAGAACCTTCCTAACCATTGAGGAGTAGTCTTACCCTGCCCTTGCTTAACCCCAGGATATATGTCTTGCAAGAATAATGTATAGTTATAGAAAATTGCTATGAGTTAAGTGCTTTGAAATTGCTATATAAACCCTTGACTCGGAGTGCTCGGGGTCCTTATTGAGACCCGCTGCATCGGACTGACTTGGACCTCAGCTAGCTAGCTGAATAAAGACTTTGCTTGAATTTACATCTCTATGCCTGTGTAGTTTGTTCTCTGGGGAAGCCTCGGAAGCCTGGACCCTAACATTTGGGGGCTCGTCCGGGATTCGAGCGGCTTCCCTGAGAACAAAGGACAGCTGGAGGCAAGGTCTAATTGTCCGGACGGGGCAGTTTAATTTGAGGGTTGCCCCCTCGTGTCTGCATAAATCCATTATAAAGTGGGAGTCGCCATCCCGTGTATGGTCTCGGGTTAGTGGTCCCGAGTGAGGAAGTCCGGGCTGGTAGTCCCGGCCCCCAGGTTAGTGACCCTGGGTAAAAGTCCAGGTAACCAATCCTGGCCCTAGGGTCCGAGTGACTCGGCCTTAGGAAGGCAAATCCGATCGGCAGAAAACTGGCACCCGAGGAGGAAAAGATCGAGCTCGTCACCCTGCGGCAGTCCAAGTGGACACCCTTCGTGAGAATTACGAGAGTTTTTGAGGACCCTGAAAGTGGTGAGTGTGGTGCGCACCAGAGTGAGAGAAGGACCGGTCCGAACGAGTGCGATCAGATGTGGTGTGTATGTTTGGTGTTATCATTGATTGTTTTACTGTGTTTTGGTTTTGGTTTATATTTCTTTTTGCACTTATCATTTTAAGTTTCCTTGTTCTAAGGTTCTCCTGCTCTCTCCGTTCCTCCTTTCTGCCACTATATCATTCCCCGCGGGCACGGGTCGGGCAATTAAGAGCCATTAGGGCGCCCGCCGCTAGAAGACTCCCGTGACAGGATAAGGGGGTCACAGCCACGAATCCCAGATAAATTCGCGTCCCCCGCGGAAGAAAAACTGTGCAACGACAGGCACTCGTTCACAAGCACATACAACAGTCATTTTGTTTGTCTGTTCCTCCTTTCTGCCACTACATCATTCCCTGCGGGCACGGGTCAGGCAATTAAGAGCCATTAGGGCGCCCGCCGCTAGAAGACTCCTGTGACAGGATAAGGGGGTCACAGCCGCGAATCCCAAATAAATTCGCGTCCCCCGCGGAAGAAAAACTGTGCAACGACAGGCACTCGTTTATAAGCACATACAACAGTCATTTTGTTTGAAGTGGCATCTTCATCCTTCGCCTTTGTCTCCCTCATATTCTTTTTCCTTCTTCTTTCTCACCATGGGTCAGACTCAGGCTACTCCTAAGAGTCTGATCCTCTCCCATTTCCCCAAGGTCAAGGAACAGGCCTTAAGTATGAGCCTTGGCATCAAGAAGGGTAAGCTCGACACCTTTTGCTCAGTCGAGTGGCCTTCCTTCGGAGTAGGCTGGCCGGCCCAGGGGTCTCTTTCTTTGGACCTTATTGGCAAGATCAAAGCCATTATCTCCCGGCCAAGTCCTGAGGGCCACCCTGACCAACTTCTCTATATTCTTGTCTGGGAAAATTTGGCCGAGAATCCCCCTTCCTGGTTGGAGCCCTTTTTGGTGGAGAAACCTCATACTGACCCACAAAAAACCTCCGTCCTAGTTGCCCAGGAAAAATCAAAGCCCTCTGATCGCAGGGCCAGAAATCCTGTGCGCCCAAGTGCGCCGCCTGTCCTCCCCGACAGTTCTCCTCTTTACCCCCTCCCGCCGATTGAGCAGCCACCCCCGTATGCAGAGGAGAGGGGTGAAGCTGCCGGGGGGATAGAAAATGCGGCTAGGGAACCCAGCAGGAACCAGGCGGCTGCAGCTTCCCCAGATTCTTCAGCAGAGGGAGGCGGGAGGCCGGAAAGAGCTTCCTCACACTCCCCCGCCCTGGCCCCACGCTGGGCGCCAGGTAGAACTGGAGGAATGCAGCTAAGGTCTCGAGGGGCCAGGGAACAAGAAGGGGAGGCTCCCTCCTCCACCTCAGAAGGAGCAGTGCCAGTTCTGCCTGTGCGTGCCATCGGTACCGGCATTGCTCAGCAATATCAATATTGGCCCTTTTCATCTAGTGACCTTTATAATTGGAGGACTCAGAATCGTCCCTTCTCAGAGGACCCCAAGTGTCTTATAGGTTTAGTGGAGTCCATTATGTTTACCCATCGTCCCACATGGGACGACTGCCAGCAATTACTCCGCACTCTCTTCACAACGGAAGAACGAGAGCGTATCCTCAATGAAGCCAGGAAAAATGTCCTCGGAGAAAATGGAAGACCCACTACCCTCCAGCCCATCATCGACGAGGCGTTCCCACTTACACACCCAGATTGGGACTTCGGAACTGCAGAAGGTAGGGAGCGTCTCTGGGTCTACCGCCAGACTCTGATGACCGGTCTCCGGGCGGCCGCCAGACGGCCCACTAACTTGGCTAAGGTAAAAACTATTGTTCAGGGGGAAATGGAAAGCCCAGCCGCGTATCTGGAAAGGCTGTTTGATGCTTACCGGCAGTACACCCCCATAAACCCGGAAGCAGAGGAACATAGGTCAGCTGTAGTCCTCTCATTCATCAACCAGGCAGCCCCCAATATCCGGAGAAAACTCCACAAGCGGGAGGACCTAGGGGAGATCTCTATTAGAGAGCTGCTGCAGCAGGCAGAGAAAGTCTTCAATGCTAGAGAAACTCCGGAAGATAGAGAAGAAAGGCTGAGGAAAGAGAAATGGGTAATGCAGGAGAAAAATAGGAAGGAAGACAGAGAATTTCAGAAAAGGGAGAACAAGAAGCAGAGGGAAGAGATGGCCAGGATATTCCTGGCCGAAGTGAAGGAAGGCCCTAGGCCACCTCAAGGAACAGGACCCCGTCAATCCCGACTAGGACAAGATCAGTGCGCCCTGTGTAAGAAATATGGACATTGGAAGAGGGAGTGCCCCCAAAGGAGGGAACAAGGGAGAGGGAACCCTGTTAAGACCCTGCACCTAGGAGAGGAGGATTGACGGGGACGGGGCTCGGCACCCCTCCCCGAGTCCTGGGTAACCCTGTGCGTGGAGGGGACTCCCATTGGGTTTATGGTAGATACTGGGGCACAGTATTCAGTTCTCAACCAGGCCCACGGCCCCCTAAACCCAGGACGCACAAGTATAGTCCAGGGAGCGACAGGGTCCAGGAAATGTGCCTGGACTACTAACAGAAAAGTGGACCTAGGAAGGCATCAGGTCTCTCACTCATTTCTGGTCGTACCCGAAAGCCCCGCACCGTTGCTGGGCAGAGACTTATTAACCAAGGTCGGGGCTTGCATTCATTTTGAACCCGAAGGGATAAAAATCATGGACAAAGAAGGGCAGCCCCTACAACCGGCACATGTGTTAACTCTTTCCCTGGCCGATGAACATCGTCTGTTTCAGGCGGATCAAGAAAAGGGGGGCCAGGGAGAGATAGACTCTTGGTTACAGAAGTTCCCTTCCGCATGGGCCGAGACCGGAGGAATTGGTCTCGCTAAACACCTATCCCCGGTTGTTGTTCAACTCAAAGCCGCAGCTCTACCCATCCGGGTCCGGCAATATCCAATGCCAGAAGAGGCTAGGAAAGGGATAGCACCCCATATCCATAGACTGTTAGAGACAGGAATCTTTAAGACCTGCCAATCTGCATGGAATACGCCTCTGCTTCCAGTGAGGAAGCCTGGCAGTAAAGATTATAGGCCAGTGCAAGACTTGCGGAAAGTCAATGAGAGGGTAGAAGACATCCATCCTACAGTGCCTAACCCTTACACCTTACTCAGCCACCTGCCACCCACGCATGTGTGGTATACTACTCTGGACCTGAAAGATGCCTTCTTTAGTATTCCACTCTCTGAAGTTAGTCAGCCTTTGTTTGCCTTTGAGTGGCAAGAGCCAGGGGGAGGAAGAAAAGGGCAGCTTACCTGGACTAGACTGCCTCAGGGCTTCAAGAACTCTCCCACCTTATTCAATGAAGCCCTAAGCCAGGACTTGGAGCCCTTTCGCAGGAGCCACCCCCACGTGACGTTGTTGCAGTATGTAGATGACCTGTTGCTGGCCACAGAAACCCGTGAAGAGTGCGAAGAAGCCACGAGGAACTTGCTGGCTGAACTAGGTGAACTGAGATATCGAGCCAGCGCCAAGAAAGCCCACATCTGTCAGAGGTCAGTAGTCTACTTGGGGTACACAATATCTAATGGGGCCAGGTGGCTAACACAGGCCATGAAGCAAACTGTCCTGGCTATCCCCATCCCTTCCTCACCCCGGGGAGTGAGAGAATTTCTTGGCTCAGCCGGGTTTTGCAGGCTCTGGATTCCAGGGTACGCAGAAATAGCCCGACCACTATATGAAGCAACCAAAGTAGGGCCGGGCTGGCAATGGATGCAGGAACAACAAGAGGCGTTTGACAGACTAAAAGAAGCTCTTCTCCGGGCCCCCGCCCTATCTCTGCCAGACCCAGAAAAACCCTTTATCCTGTTTGTAGATGAAAAGAAGGGAGTAGCTAAAGGAGTTCTGGCTCAGCAGCTGGGCCCGTGGAAGAGACCTGTGGCTTATTTGTCCAAGCGGCTAGACCCAGTGGCCTCCGGGTGGCCACCTTGTCTGCGTATCCTAGCAGCCATCGCTCTACTGGTAAAAGAGGCAGACAAGCTGACTTTTGGCCAAAATCTGAGAATAACAGCCCCACATACCGTGGAGGGGATCCTCAAGCATCCTCCAAGAAAATAGATGACGAACGCAAGACTCACCCACTATCAAGGGCTCCTACTAGATTCTCCCCGAATCGCCTTCTCTGACCCGGTAACCCTAAATCCTGCCACCCTTCTGCCGGACCCAGATCTGACGACCCCCATCCATGACTGTAGAGATATCCTTTCCGAAATTATCCAGGTGCGAGCAGACCTGAAAGACACACCGTTACTGAACTGTGAGCTAAATTGGTATACAGATGGGAGCAGCTTTGTGCAGGAGGGGGTCAGGAGAGCAGGGGCAGCAGTAGTAACCCACGATGGGGAAGTTGTCTGGAGCACAGCTCTGCCCCCTGGCCCCTCAGCACAGAAGGCGGAACTTATTGCTCTCGCTGAGGCCCTGGAAAGAGCAGAAGGAAAGCGGGCCAACATTTACACAGATAGCAGATACGCCTTTGGCACTGTCCATGTCCATGGTGCCATCTACCGAGAAAGAGGATTCCGTTCCGTGGAAGAGAAGGGACTGAGGAATCTGCAAGAAGTCCAAAGACTATTAGCTGCTGTTGAAAAACCTAAAGCGGTAGCAGTTATACATGTACCGGGCCACCAATCAAAGAAGACACCCGAGGCCATCGGCAACAGCCATGCAGATGCAGAAGCTAAAAGGGCAGCCCTCTCGGACTCTCTTGTGCTTGCGGCCCTCGAAATACCCATACCTGAACTGCCCGCACTGCCGCCCAAACCTGAGTATTCCCCTCAAGATCTTGAGTGGATTAGGAAACAAGTCCCGGGGGAAGTGTTTGGAGAGGGACATTGGGGTAGGGACCAGGAGGGTAGATTGATCTTGCCAGAAGCATTAGGACAGTACCTGCTTGCTAATCTGCATAAGTCCACCCATCTAAGTGGAAAAAAACTGCTCAGCCTTTTCCAGTCTGCGCAGTTGGTGTTTCCCCACCAGAATGAGGTGACTCGCCAGATCATGAAAGAATGCAGTAGCTGTGCAATGCTAAGACCAGCCCCAAGAGGGCTCCACCCAGCAGGTACCCGGGAAAGGGGGAGGGCTCCAGGGAGGAATTGGGAAATAGACTTCACCGAAATAAAACCAGGGAAGTATGGATACAGGTATTTGCTAGTTATGGTAGATACTTTTTCTGGGTGGGTGGAGGCCTTTCCAACCAAGCATGAGACTAGCCAGGTAGTAGCAAAAAGATTAATTGAAGAAATCATCCACAGATATGGGGTCCCTGAAGCAATAAGTTCCGATAACGGCCCGGCTTTCATTAGCAAAGTCCTGCAAGGACTAGCCCTAGCTTTGGGAGTAGATTAGAAGTTACATTGTGCTTATAACCCACAAAGCTCTGGGCAGGTAGAGAGAATGAATTGGACCTTGAAAGAGACCCTTTCTAAATTGGTATTGGAGACTGGTGGGGACTGAGTGACTCTCCTTCCCTTAGCCATCTTCCGCGCTCGGAACTCCCCCTATGTACATGGTTTAACTCCATTTGAGATAATGTATGGGGCCCCTCCACCTATAACTCGACGAGTGCAGCTTCCCGATGCAGAAGACCCGGCCCCTGACTATCTGAATGTGTTGCAAGTTCTTGCTAAAGTGCAGCAAGAAATCTGGCCCCTGATCAGAGCATATTATGAGGGCGGGAAAATTCCGAGCCCGGAACATGGCATAGTCCCAGGGGATATAGTATGGGTCAAAAGACATCAAGTGAAGACTCTCGAGCCCAGGTGGAAAGGACCTTATGTTGTATTGTTTACCACCCCCACTGCTCTCAAGGTTGATGGTATCGCTCCCTGGGTACACCACACCCACGTTCGGAAAGTCCTGCCTCATAAAGACCCAGGGGCCTGTAAGGAAAAGTGGAAGGTGCAGCAGCATCCTGCCAATCCCCTAAAACTACACTTAAGCCGAAGATGAAAGAGATCCTGCTAATAAGCTCCTTAGTATAGATCTTCACGAGAGCCACATCTGTGGGGATCAAAGGCACCAACCCCCATCAACCAAGGAACCTGACCTGGATGCTGATTGATAGTGACAATGGGGAAGTCATCAACTCCACACAACACAGTGCGCCAATCGGAACCTGGTGGCCTGACCTGTATTTCTGCTTTCGACAGATCAACCCCGTTTACTGATCCATCCCTCCAAATTTGGCTCGCTCCCATGGGTTTTATGCTTGCCCAGGAACAGGTAAAGGAAGGCACTGTGGGGGGGGGCATGACTTCTTTTGTGCCAGCTGGGACTGTGTAACCTCGAACGATGGGGATTGGAGATGGACAGTTACAAAAATCGATTCTGTCAAATTTACTTATGTCAACAAGGGCATCCCTCGTCACCAGCCTATGACCCTTTACAAAACCAAGGCTTGTGACAAAACGGACCAGGATTGAGTAAGAGTTCAATTCACCGAGACAGGCAAAAACACTGAGGTATCGCGCTAGATAAATAGACTAGCGTGGGGAATAGTGTATTATAAATATGGGGGGCATGCTGGCTCGACCCTCATCATTAAATTAACCGTGTCAACTCCCACCGCTGCCGTAGGTCCCAACTCGGTTATAAATCCCCAGAAACCTTCAATCCAGGACAAAGGCCTGAGCAAAAAAGATGAGAAAATGCCAACCAGAACGCTTGCTCCAGAGCCCACGAGAGGACTGAGTCCATCGACCTCTGGGTTATGGGCCCAGCACACCCCCTCCGGGTTAGATAATCCCATGTGGGAAATGGTGCAAGCAGTTGTAGAGACTCTTAACCACACCACTTCCTCCCTCACCGATCCCTGTTGGCTATGCTACACAGGTTCACCTCCCTTCTATGAGGCAATCGAGATAAATGGCTCCTACACTATCAACAACTCCCATCCCACTTACTGGGACGGGAGACCGTGGGGACTTACAATCGCTCAAGTATCAGTCGTTGGTACGTGTGTAGGCACAGTCCTGACGACCCAGAGCCAGTTATGCTCCTCCTATAATAACACTACGTGGGAGCAGGGAAAGTGGATTATACCCTCCTCGGGCTGGTGGCTCTGCTCAAAGACAGGCCTCACTCCGGCCCTATCCACCTCTGTGTTCAATGCTAACAGTGAGTTTTGTGTGCTGGTGGCCCTTCTACCTCGCCTAATGTATCATTCTCATGAATCTCTCCTTTCTTATTGGGAAGAAAGGCTGAGCCCCCACCGGAGCAAGAGGGAGGTTGTTACCGCCCTGACCATTGGAACCCTCTTCACCCTAGGGATGGCAGGGGCAAGCACGGGGGTTGCAGCTCTTGTAACTCGAGAAAAGGGGCTCACAGCCCTGAGGCTGGCAATCGACAGAGACCTAGAACAACTCCGACAAACAATATCAGACCTAGAGCAATCCCTCACCTCCTTGTCCGAGGTGGTCCTACAGAACCGAAGAGGCCTGGACCTCTTGTTCTTAAAGGAAGGTGGGTTATGCACAGCCTTAAGAGAAGAGTGCTGTTTCTATGTAGACAAAACAGGTGCAGTCAGAGATTCCTTGGCCAAACTGCAAAAAGATTTAGAGAAGAGGCGTAAAGAATATGAAAGTAGCGAAGGCTGGTTTGAGTCTTGGTTCAAATACAAGCCTTGGTTTGCTACCCTTCTCTCGGCCGTTGCGGGGCCGCTCGTCATCCTGCTGTTGCTGTTTACAATTGGCCCGTGCATAATTAACAGGCTTGTTAAGTTTGTGCAGGAAAGAATTGACACTGTCCAACTCTTAGTCCTTCGTCAAAGGTATCAGGACCCAGATGCCGCTGTGGAAGATTCCACAGTCTAATCAAGAAAAGGGGGGAAATGTAAAGGAGTGCAGAGAGCATTAAGAGTCAGGAAAAAGAACTAATAAAACTTAGCTAAACCTTAACAGCAGACCATTCCGGAATAGTAAGAGATTCAATGTCTAAACTTAGAGAGAGACCAGATCAAAGGAAGAGAGAGCGAGAGGCCTGCCAAGGGCTATTTGAATCCTAGTTTACTAAATCCCCATGGTTTACAACCCTGATATCCGCCCTGGCAGGGCCCTTGCTTATTTTTATACTGCTTCTCACTTTAGGTCCCTGTATCTTAAACCGGCTAATAGCCTTTGTTAGGGAAAGAGTGAGTGCTGTTCAGGTGCTAATGCTGAGACCGCAGTATCATTCACTCACACAGCAGGAAGAAACAAACATTCCATGATTGGAATGGTCAAAGGAAAGTGGGGAAATGTAGAATCTAAGCATTAGTAAGATTAGTAAATTAGCATAAGCATAGCCATCTTAGAAACCTAGAAACCATTTTCTGAGAGTGTGACTCAGAGGAAAAAAAAAAAAACAAAAAAAACAAACCCTGGGCCTGGGTAAGGCCTTGAAAAACAAGTTAATCATGAGCACCGGGTGGTGGGCAGCTGTGACCCTTGGTCAGCTAACCTTGGTCAGTAAATCTTACATACCAAGCTTATCGTGCAGAACCTCCCTAACCATTGAGGAGTAGTCTTACCCTGCCCTTGCTTAACCCCAGGATATATGTCTTGCAAGAATAATGTATAGTTATAGAAAATTGCTATGAGTTAAGTGCTTTGAAATTGCTATATAAACCCTTGGCTCGGAGTGCTCGGGGTCCTTGTTGAGACCCGCTGCATCGGGCTGACTTGGACCTCAGCTAGCTAGCTGAATAAAGACTTTGCTTGAATTTACATCTCTATGCCTGTGTAGTTTGTTCTCTGGGGAAGCCTCAGAAGCCTGGACCCTAACAGGCTGAAACAAAATCAGAGTTTATTTCTCTTTAATATACAATGTAGAGAGAGATGGGTAGCTTTTCTTCATGAGGCCAGTGAAGGACTCACTATATTGTTCCACCTTCCCCTGAGTGTTGTTCTAAATATTTGGCTGAATTTCCTCCCCACTACCTGTCTGCAGAAAGGGAAGGAAGAAATAACGGGAGGCCATCTAGAGGTGGCACACATTATTCCTGCTCTGTATGCTGTTGCCCGGAACCTAGTCATTTGGCTATGTCCTGCCATGTGGAGTCTAACTAGGTCACTGTGCTTCCAACTATTACTCAGGGGTTATTTTAATGAAAATGAGATGAGAAGAATAGATATTGGAGATCAATTACCAGTCTCTGTCACCTGTACATTAACCTAATAATATCTGACCTATCTGTATAACCTAGGGGATCCCAGAGGGTTAATCTGACATAATTTATTCTTCAGTATTATCTGCTGGAATCTGGTGGTCATTACGTTCTCTTAGGTGCTCATATGAAGACTTTTAAAAACCTGGTCCAGACCCTCAGTCAGAATCCTGATCAAGTTCATTCGTCTTACTTTGCAGAAATGACTTCTTTCTGTTTAGGAAAATTAGATTTGAATTGTTCCCTTTCCTGTCTTCCTGACATACTCTCACACCTTGGAGTTCTTCATAGATTAACACCTTGGTAACTTCCTTCTAAGCTACTCCCAGTGGTGTGAAATAAAATTCTTGCAAGGCAAGAGACAGTAAAAGAAAAAAAGGAAGAAGTGGAGCCATCTCAACAAGTCTAGAAAGCAGGCAAAAACAGAGTGAAGAAATAAAAAAGGAAAATTGAAGTTCACTTTTTGAAAGAAGTTTAGCTACATCAAGAAAATGCTTCAAGTCATTTATTAAATGGATGGAAACGATGCTACTATCAGTGCCCTTTACATATGCATCCTTGGGTTTTGCTTTCTTTTATTTTATTATCATTGAAGGTAACTAGAATTGCAAACATCAGCTTCTCTGAGTAATCACTACAAAGTCTCCCAGAAGAAAGGCAAGGGCTATAATCTTAAGTTTTTGGATGTCTTCCCAGTTAAATGTCAAAACAGTAGCTTCCCTTGTGATAACTATTCTTCTTTACTCTATTGAAAAGCCTCTTTAGTGCTTTATTCTGAATAATTATATATCATGCTTGACTTTCCTTTCACATAATATGAAAATTTTTGTTTTCTTTTTTCTATGGTAACAGCTGAGTTACTTCAAGTCTGTTCCTTTTCTCTCTTAAGTATGCATCTATTTTCTGGACATGGGGGTAGGGAATCTGCAAATACAAAAAGCCAAAGAAAGTATAAGCAGTTGAGATGAACAGAAATGTGTATCCGCTCCATATTTCATCCATATCATATCAGTTTGCCTTTTTCTGAAACCATATATATATTCACACCCTGGGACTTTCCAGGTGCGGTTTACCCCACACCTTGCTTCCCTCATTCTCAGGCTTCTGCTCCTCTTCCATCCTTCACTGTCAGCCCAGTCCACCTCTATCTGCATGCCTTCTCTGATCCAGACAGCGTCAGGTGTTCTTGTCTTTGCTAGGGGATGGTTCCCCACTATTAATTCTCTTAGAGTAGGCAATTGTAGCCTATCTTTGATGTTTTCTAAAAGTTCTTCATAATTTTCACATTGATGATATTTACAAAATTGTTCTTTTTCATCAGGTTATCTGCTTTTGTAATCCTTATCTGTTGGGATCCTTCTTTTCCTGAAATTTTGCCATAAGGTAAGTTCATTTTCCTAGAAGAGTCAGGAACCCCAGGCCAGCTGATTGAAAACACCAGGGGCTGGTAGACAGCTCAGCAGGGAAACATTTTGGTTGTTGCTCTAGCACTATCTTTGGTTGCCTTTTTACCCAAAAAGCAGGACCCATAAGTACCCTAATGGGCAGTTGATCACTGTTCCAGTAACTCTCCACTGGAGAGTTACAGATTATTTTATTCTGAGTATATTTAGAAAACTGTCATGTTCATCTGCTTGGACTTTTTTTAAATTAAGGTATCATTGATATACAGTCTTATGAAAGTTTCACAGGAGCAACATGGCGGTTGCTACATTCCCCTCTATTATCAAGTCACCCCCACATGCCCCACTGCAGTCAATGTCCATCAGTGTAGTAAGATGCTATAGAGTCACTACGTGTCTTCTCTGCTGTACTCCCTTCCCCGTGCCCCTCCTATATTATGTGTGCTAATCACTATCTGCTTTGACTTTTATCAGTAAAGAATACTTTATTCAGAGATCTATGTGGCTGGTGTTGATTGATGAGATTTGATAACAGTCACAAAGTAGCTGGTTTATTTTCATTATCTCATTTCTTCCAATCCATAATAAGTACTTGGGGAGGGACAACATCTGTTCCAGCAAGAACAGCCACAGGCTTCTTGTTGGTTTTCTCCAAGCTCCAGACTCCAGGGAGATCAGCAGCGCCCCCACCCCCATTTTTTGGCTTCCCTAGATTTTTATACAAATTTTATGGAAAAGAGAATTGTAATGTTGAGGTGTTAATTAAGTATCAGAATACTGTGAAAGATAAAAATGAACCCCAAAGAAAGAACTGGAAAGGGAAAAGGAAAGAAACAAGGACAGTATAGAAAAGATTTCAAAGACCTTTAAAACCACTAGTAAATTATCTCCTCAGAGATTAAAAATTCTATAATTAATATCAAAATTATCCTGCTCTCAAGTACTGAGTTTATTTACTGTTAAAATATTCATATTGTGCCTTCCTAGATTGAGAGTAACTTAAATTTTAGGCATTTAGATTTAGAGTTGAATTCTCAGTTTATTAAAGTGTGGAATGTAATTCTCTAATGTTCTTGAAACTAAGCCTCAAAGCTCTAGAGGGTACATACTGTGTGGGTAAGCTAATATCCAAACTTTATGATGTATGTCATCATTATAAACAATTAGCATGTAAAAAATGATTCCCTTTTTGGTAATAAAACAACACTGAACATTTAACAAACATTCATTGAGGGGCTCGTGGGTCCCAGGTCTAAGGGTAGGAAGAGGGTGGGAAGGAGGTTAGGGTTAGGATGGATGGGAATGCAAGAAGGGTCTGGGCAGGTAAGGAAATTAACAAAGCACAGTACCTGCTTTCAAAAGGTGTTCACAGTCCGATGAGGGATGGCAGGGAAGGTGGAGGAAAGTGACAATGCCACTGGTGTGCTGGCAACTGTACTGGATACTGACAATGCAAATAGGTAGCCTTCAGTTTTCATATTGCAGAGCCACTTTTATGTGTGTTTGTGTGTGTGTGTGTGGTGTGCATTCATATTCACCAAAAGGTAAGTTCACTTTCCTAGAACAGCCAGAATACACACACACACACACACACACACACACACACACACACACACACACACACATATATATACATATATAAAAGCCAGATTCCAGGATTTTACTGCAATGACCCAACCTTAGATGATCAGTGGCTATGTTTTTTTTTAAATTTAGGGCCTATAATATTCCTACTTTCCAATCAAAAAGTAGATCGATTCCACATATAAAAACATATTTCATTTGCTGTGGCTTAGAAAGCTTTTTTAGCTCAAGAGTTCTTTGCACTTCTAAGGAAGCTTCACAAGTGGAAAGGCTGATAACGTCAAGAATATGGGACTCATAAGCCAGGAAACAGAATTTCATTCCAGCTCCATCACTCAGAAACTAGAAGGCCCTGAGCACATCGCCTCCCCTCTCCAGCTTCAGAGGAGAGAATGCACAGAGCACTTTGTGTACTATAAGTGCAGAAACATAGGTCCGTGCATGATACCATTGTTCCCTCATGAAATGATGAAGGTGAGTTTACATTAAGACTATTCGCCAAAAGCACGCGCTCCACAGGGGTAGGAAAGACCCAGAGCAACTCAAATTTTCACTTCCTGATTAGGCTGCTAATCCTGAACTGAACTCTAATCCAAGTGGTACTTTGCTGTGTGAGTAACTGTCCAGCGTCCCTTCCCTGCACACCTCTCACACTCGGCCACATTAGCCTTCAGTAAGACACAATGCACTCTAGGTCTTCCTTGACTGTGCAAAGCTCCTTCCCTGCTCTGGACCCAAAATCTGGCACATTGCTAACCTCCGTAGAGTTAACACTTAACATATTGCACTATAATGACTGCCCCCTCAATAGTCTGGGAACTCCTTGAAGATGGAGGTCATATATTATTAATCTTTGTACCCCAATGGGAGTACCTGGTAGAGATGGACATGGTTTATTGCATGCATGGATGGGCGCGCGCATATAAGCCATCATTCCTGCCCACAAAGAACAGAACTGTGATGTACACGAACTGGGTGCTTTTGTGAGTCTCCCCAAAGTGCTATCAACATATTTAATAACAGCTTTATTGAGATACAGCTCACATTCTCCACTTAAATTGTACAATTCAGAGGTTTTTAGTATATTCAGAATTGTGCAGTCCAATTGCAGTGCATTCTCATTACCCTAAAAAGCAGCCCCTACCCATTAACAGCCACTCCCTATTTTCCTCTAGCCCCTGGCAACCACTGATTTTTGTCTCTACGGATTTTTAATTCATTTCTTCTTAGCAATAGACATAGCATCAAATATTAGAATGCATCTCTTCTCATGATTGAAAAGAAATAAAATCTGAAGCAGCTTTGACTTAGTAGAGAGTCAATCTCCTTCCTCTGTGACCTTGCGCTAGTTGAACTGGTTTTCGTTTCTACCACGAAGTTTAGACGGGGAATGACGGCACCTTCAGGCTACAAAACAAACCAGCAAAAACACACAAGAAACCCCTCTGGCTGTAATTGCAACAGTTCACCCTAGGTAGCCTTTGCCGGGCTTCCTTAATCGATATCTTTAAATAATTAAGGTTTCTCAGCACCCAGCTGCAGCCTCTGCCCTCCCAGGGAGAGAAGGACCCGAGAGAGGCTTCCATGCTCTGTTTTTCTCTGGGTCGTCTATTTATTTCTGGGCGGGCAAAGGAGAGAAGCTGCAGAACCCAGGAGCGCGCCCTGCCCTGCAGGATGCCTCGCCCAGCCAGGGACCCCACCCTCCCGCCGCCCCGCGCGTCCCCGGCGCGGGAGGGCGGGGCTGGGGGCGGAGCCAGCAGCTCGGGCAGCCAGTCCTGGCGGCGGCGCGTCCCAGGGGTCCGCGACTCGCCGGGCGCGCAAGGGGCGGGGCTGCGCTTGACAGTGGTGGTCGCTGGGCAGCGGAGCCCGGGCGCGGCGAGCTGAGCGCAGCGCTGGAAGCGCGGGGTCCCCGCCGGATCCGGCCCTCGGCGAGGCACGGTAGCCTCCCGCAGCGGCGGCGGTGTCCGGGCGATGCTGCGGCTCTCGGCGGGCGCCGGCGTCCCGGCCTCTTCCTGAAGGTACCCAGCCCCGCTCGTCCCCTCTCCGCGGGACTCCGCGGCGCCCGCGGCGCGGCTCTGCGGGGCTCGAGGCTCCTGGAGCTAGTGGTGGGCTGGTGAGCGGGGCAGGTGGGGCTGGGCGGGGCCGCGCCATTGGGACGCCGGCCCCGCGAGCGGAGGGTGGTGCCAGAGGGAAGCGGGTGCGGGAGGAGGGCGGTCTCCGGGGGGCAGCGGGCGGCATCCCCATCCTCCATCCTCCTCCTGCCTCCTGTGGTTTGCAAGAGGCTTTGCTCCAGGAGAAAGTTTGATACTGAGACTTGAGGAGCCAGACTCGAGGGTCCCCGCGGCCCGCACATCCGCTGCCGGGGACGCCCGGGTCCCGAGGATGGGCATGCAGGAATCCTTAAACGCTTTGGGACCCTAGCAGCCTACTTGCCACGAGCGCTTCCTTGAGGAAATTCCTCTGTGGGAATCCCCTTTGGGGAGGTGGCTTTCCGGAGACAGAGCCTCCAGAGCCCCCACGCTGTGGCTTTTGCTTGAAAACAGTGCAGCGGGTCTGTCCCATGTCCTCGCCCCCTAGAATGGGAGCTGCAATGGGTGCTATCCGTGCTCTAAGAGCTTCACATATTTCAAACGACCTTCTAATGAAAGATCCGGAAACACCAGTGTGTCCAAGGCGCCCGTGATTACTTTTGTCAAATCTTGGCTATTTTCTTACTGCCATGTGCTTCCAGTTTTCCCTGAGTGCTGGGCGGGTGCTGTGGGGCACAGGAAAGGGAGGAGAAGTTACAGCCCAGTTATAAGGGGGAGAGGTGGCAACAATGAATACAGAACACAAGTACCCACTTGAAGATAGGAGAAAGTTTGAACCTTCAAAACAAGGTGGATTAGGTGGGAGTTATTTGCTTTACAAAACTTACTCTAATGCAGAGACATACAGTCAGAATTGAGCGTTACACAAGATTGTAGGACCACATCATCAGTTAGTAGCTCACAATAGAGGTAGGAACAAGTAGATATCACATGGGATGGAAATTAACAAATATATATTGATCCTGTTTAATTCCAATGGATCTGATACTTTTCAGATCACATGGATCCTGGCATTTGCTTTGTTCATTTCTTCTCTTCCCAAGACATATTCATACCATAAGACAACTTTATAAGACCAACTTTTGTGCCCTAGAAACACCCTCAGCTAAGGACGTGGGCATTTTGTTCTGGTTCCTGTTATATACACTATAGCAAGTGGTAATGCCACATCTGTAGGAACATTTGCATCATAAAGAGAAGGAAATTTCCTTAGTAGTGACACACGTGGTACCGAGCACATACCTTGTGCCAGATATACTGATGGCGGTGGGATTTCAACCTGGATCTCCTTGATCTGCTGATACTCTTTACCACTGTCCTATGCTGCCTCTCATCCCCTCTTGAGAGAGCGTTCCCCTGTGTTATAGTAGGTAATCCAGATATGGCAATTTATACTATCCCTACTGGCTTCCTGGATCAGACCCCATTCTACAATATTCTGTCCCTCTGAGAACCTGACACTGCATGCCTGTGCCCAGCAGATATTCTGTTCAAAGAGTGACATCAGGAACTCCCCAGACTCCAGCATGTGAACTCAGATGGAAACATAATCTTGTCCTTTCATATAAATTGGTTCTAGAAGACAGGTAGCCAAGTGTTTCCTTCCTTGTCACTTCAGGAGCACTTTCTACCCTCTCAGTCATCCAAGCCTGTTTTAGCTCTGTACACACAATACACACCACCAGTTGGCAGCAACGCAACCTGGTAGTGTTCCCATTGGCACACTCATTTTCCTGTACCAACTGTCAGAGAATTCCTGACACAGGCCAGCCTACTTTAAAAGGAAAACCTGAAACAAAGTTGCTGGAGAAGGCGGTATTAAGTTGAGGGAATCCCTGGATTCTCCACTGGGGACCGGAAAGGAAATTACCAGAGGACCCTAGGAGCAGGAAACAGGCCTTTTCCCTAGTGTGAAATGCCATGCATTTGATACAGTCTGTTGTCAATACTATTGAAGATATGTGTCCACCATATAGACACCCTTTTACCTCCTGTCCTGCTGATGGATGTGGCCACACACCTATGTCTGATTTGATTACTTCCTTTTGCAGCCTTGTGGTTGTCACTTGGCTGAAGTGTCAAGAACTGATGTCAGAGTTGCGACACAGTATGTTTTGAAGCTGGGCCTAAAAAAACCATGTCTGTACAATCTGCAGAGAAATCATATCATTTCTCCTCCTTAGGGGTGTGTGTTGTTCTTGTCCCCAGATATAGTTTTCAACTCTCTCTGGTTCCAAAATGATTTACAGTACCATGCCTAAAAAGAAATGGATGCATTTTTGAGCTGTGGCCATATGCTGCCTGGAAACATATCCCAGTAGCTGGCATTTTACTCATGTTACCCTAGTGCAGAGTCTCAAAAGTCCTGTATGCAGGCTTTGGGATTTCAAATGGACTTTCCTATCTAATTATTTCACTCCATGCCCTGTGGCAGTGGTCAGGTTTGAGTTTAGAATACAGCCCCAACACCTTCCCTCCAATATCTCTAAACTGCCAGAAACTGTAACAGCACAAATTAAAGCTGGGAAAAGAGAACATGAGATTTGCTCATAGTCACACTCTTGAACCAGAATGGAAGATGTACCAGAAACACTGCTGGGGATGAAGAGTGAAGCAGATGTCTTAAAAATGACTAGTTACCCAGAGAATTATACCAAACTATTGACATCACACAGTCTGCCTAAAGTTGGGTTCATGCAAATACCTCATTAACTTAAAATGGTCTAGTGTCAACAGATTTCCAGTCTGCATTCTATTCTGTTTATAAAACTTGTCATTAATTGCATGCCATCTTTCTTTCCATATTTCCTCAAATCTAAAATACCATCAGTTGTAAGACACATTATTTTTTTTTGTCACACAGAAAGAAATAAGATACTGCCCATTATATTATGACATGCCACTTTAACAATGGTTTTCCATGACACTGTGTGAGTTGGTCACACTTATCTTTCATTGCTTTCATGTTTCCTTCATTGCTTCCTGGGGTTTTGATACTTTTTCCTGCTGGTCCTTTCAGTTTCCTTGCTAAGAGTGTGATTGGCAGTGGGTTTGCATATATCTTATTAACAGACCATAGCTCATATTCATCTGTGTGTCTTTCTTCAGTCTGGTAAAGCACTTGAATCTGTCTTTGCAAGGTAACAGGAAAATGCCAAAAAATAGACACATGTGTTGTTTAGTAATATAACATGTATACCCCACTGCTTTATTTCTGTGCCTTGGTGCATACGAAGAGACATCTTTCAGTTAAAATCATAGCCTAATCTTTTTGAAAACCATTTAAATGGCAATTAAACAGAACATGTACAGTGCCAACAATGCCCATAATTTAGCAGAAGTGGCAACAAAATAAATAGCTGTGACCAAGTTTGTTCATGTGGCAGAGCAATGACAATTGTGCTGTGACTACTGTCATTTTGTCAGCAGTTTTAAGATACTGCCAATATTAAGACTCACCCTGATTTCAGAGAAGTTAAAATGTGAAGAAAAAAGCCTTAGCTATGAGATCTGCTAGTCTGTGTCCTTAGTTTCCTGAACCCTAACCTGCCTGCTTTCTTTCATGTGGTCATTCATTCATTCATTCATTCATGTAGTCGTTCATTTTGTTAGACTTCAAGCTCCTGGAGGGCAAGGACTTCTCTTGTTCTCTACTATATGCCAACCACTAGAAGAGTCTAGAACACATAGTTAATCTGCTCAGTGAATGTCCATAGAATGAGCGAATGAAAGTCATTCTTCCATGGAGTGTCATAGGGATGCATCAAGGAGTTGACTGTTCTCCTGCTGGTCGGAAAACATTCTTATAATTATGAGATTGACAGAAATGCCAAACAGAAAAAGAGTGAGGCCAGCATTTAAGTCTTTGATTTTATTTACAGATCCCTATTCAAAGTATTTCATGCTGTTACAAAACTAGTGCAGGGTAGAAGAAATTCCATTGTAACTTTTATTAATCTTTGATTACTGAAGGAATCTGTAACAACTTTTATCTTGGCCCTTTTGTATGATCCAAAATAAAAAATTGCTCGAATTTTATGCTTAGTTCAATTTCGCGTACTTGTCCCACTGTGTACTTAAACATAGCTGAGAATTCATAGGTACATACTGTTCCCGCCGTAGGCTGTTCTGTCACAGACACTCAGTGCTGGTGACTTTGGATGCACATCTCCAAGAAGACTTATGTGTATATGTATTTCAAGGCCTTGCCTATTGTCCACTTTTTAACCCCAAAAAGGGCATCTTGACATTTTGACAAAGAAAAAGACAGAAAAGGGAAAACCTTGAGAGGCGGTACAGACCTCCATCTATCAGTGCCTCTGCCTCCTTACTGCCCCCTAGTCAAGTCGGCTGTACTTCTAGGCCAAGGACAGGAAGCTGGATGAAGATGCAGCAGAAGGAATGGCAGGGAGGCTCAGCTTAGCAGAAGCTCTGCAGCAATCCCGAGGAGCTGAGGTAATTAGCACAGCCCAGATAACCTCCAAGTCCGTGACTGTAAGACTGGATCTGCAAAAACACCCAGACTCCAGTCCAGTGACATGTGTGACCTCTGAAACAAGTGCATAACCAACGAAGGTCACTCATGAGTTCCAAAAATACATTCAGTTCGCCCGCTCAGGGTGAGAACATGACATGGGCAGAGGTTCACCATGGCCTCTCCCCATGTGCCAAGGTAGCAGGTGCCATGACTGGACCCGGCAGACAAACCAAAGTTGATTCTTTCATACAGTATAAAACAACAATTAAGTCCTTTTGGTTATATGCCAAACAAACTTACATATAATTACTTTTATGAAGTCCTTTAAAGTGGGCCAGACAAATGACAAATGACAAAATTTAAAACTTGTTTTTACTGAACATGTAGGATGGGATCAAAGAAAAACATAGTAATCTTAGCTGCCAATTCTGTGATTATGTGGGGTGTTTTAATGGTGCCCAGGATTTGTTTTAATCGAGTATGTTAAGATATGCAGATGTAGAAATGACTGCCACAGTGGGATAACTTTATTATGCTCACAGTCCCCCAGAAGCAAGAGGCAAAGAATGTCATGCAGGGACACATCGGAAGCACTGGGGCCCATTGAGAAGCAGAGGAAGTAAGGGGAATTGTGGACAAGAGCGTCTCTTGTG
The DNA here is from genome assembly GCF_040802235.1 of Manis javanica. Taxonomy (NCBI): domain Eukaryota; kingdom Metazoa; phylum Chordata; class Mammalia; order Pholidota; family Manidae; genus Manis; species Manis javanica. The sequence continues at coordinate 4,765,210 of NC_133156.1, forward strand.
GTTTCCACTTGAAGGAACAGGAGAGGCAGGACAAGCAGGCATAAGACCAGCTGGTATGAATAATTTCAGAAGGCTTTGGGGCATAGGGCTGCCCTCGTCTGACCCCTGACCCCAGAATGATTACAGCAGGTGGCTAGTGCCCTAATTGTGAGGGCCAATAGAGGAGGTGGTTGGGAGCATGGACTCTGGATTGATTGGCTTGCTTAGGGAAGGCACTTTGGAAGACCAGTTGTTTGTCTGTAGGAATGGGCTCACCCTGGGAGAGGCAGCCCTGCCAGCATCATCAAGGCCCCAAGATGTCAAAACATCACAATACAGAAAATAAAAGACAGTGAATACATGGAGATGAATGAATTCGGTCCATGTCCACAGGGAGGATTCAGCCAAATGTGCCAGAATGCCTGGTGCTGGGCCTGACACATGGCCCTCTCATCCAGTAAACATTAATTAAATATACATTATGATATCATCGTGGTGCCAGATGGTCCAGCCATGCTCACAGTCAGTGTTTTCTGGGTACTGGGGTCAGGGGCTCAGTGTTCACCTCGAGAGAAAGAAAATATGAGAAACTGCACAGTACGGAAAAGATTCCCAGGGAAAAAATGAACCACCCCGGTGAAGAGGAGGCGAGCACTTAAATCTGTAACACATAAGTGAGCCTTAACAAATACATCTTTAGCTGTAAGATCTTAAGACCTGTAAGGTAATTATGTTCAGGGTAAATCCTCATTCACTGTGGGTTTGGAGTATCAAGAAAGGCAGGAGGCATGAACATTAACAGGCAACTTTTAAAAAGGGCATTTATCAGAGTAACACTGGAGTTGCCAAATGAATTGTGTGCTGCAGATGTGCTCTGGAGTAGACTTCTGCATGTAAACGCAAAATAGCATGAAACATACTTTTTTTCTTGACTGCTTGTCAGTACTGATCAGATGATCAGATGGTGCACATGCACATAAAGGCCTGGTGCTGGAGGGAATTGTATGGATGCCATTAGCAGAACGCAGTGGTGACAAGCCTAGGCACAGAATGTTTAAAATGTACCTTTATTTTCAGGATGCTGATGGAGGGCAGCAATGAGTGGAGCGGACATAGGGTTAGACTCAAGACATTACTTTTAATGATGAATAGAAGGAGTGAGTGATTGGAGAAGTGTTAGGATGGATGGCTAAGTAAGTTAAATGTGTTGCTGCTATCGTGACTTTTCTGTATGTGGCTGGTTAATGATCACAATATCTTTAAAGTTCTATGACTTTTTCTTGGGATCTTGACCATGCATGTGAAGAAGTAGTCATGAAAACATAAGCAGGTGGTCAGTCTCAAAAATCTCAGAGGGGTAATTTCTCCAGTGAGAAGTGAGATTGCTCTCTGCCTCCCATTCATTCCACTGTGTGACTTTGCACACATCTCCTTTGCATTGTGCATGAGCCTGTCTGTGTTGATGGAAATGGTAGGAATGTTTTCACTGGAGCACAGCTGCTCCCCCATCGTGTTTCCAAACTGACATCGTAACTCCCTAATTAAAGTAGCAATATTAGCTTAAACTGGACAGTGAAGGCTTTTCTGCCTGGCTTATGTTGCTGACCTAGATTTGATGTTGGTCAGGACAGTCCTTGGGTTTATCCACACCACTGAAGTGTGTCTGCCTTAATCCAATATATTTTATAATCCAGGATTTGTGGCCTTTTAACCTCTGGTTCCATACATGAATTAAATCCATATAAAAATGGAGTAGTTAGTCAAATGCAGTAATGTGCAGAAACATTTGAATTGTCCTAAAACTGTATTGAACAGTTGAATCTACATGAGTGCTGCATCTTGCTTTCAGATATTTCTCAAAATCATTGACACTCAGGAGTCCTTTGCTTCTTAGAGCCCCTCCTTGGCTTGGATACTTGCACATGAGATCCCCAAATGGGACGAACAGCCTTCCTGGAGCTGTTCTAGGTGTTTGCATTCTGTTTTAGCTTTAACCTTTATGAATTTGTGAATGGAGGGAAAAGAGGCATATCTTTGCAAACCTTTTGAGCCCTAGAGACTAGGAAAGGGCCTGAAAATGGTAGGAGTTTAATAAATATGTACTGAATTAGAATATATTGTTTGCCTGATTGACACAGGAATTTCCATCCTTTGGCCCGAAGATTCTTATTAATTATGAATAAAAGTCTATATAATGCTTTATAATTTGATAGTTAAATCACCTAGAATGAAAAATCAAGAACATCAAAACTGAAATTTTAACAAAAAGAAGTCATGAAGATAAACATGCCTTTACAAATTAAAAAAAAAATCTGTTACAAATGACCATAATTAAAATTCTATGATTCAGAATTTAAAATTAGAGTAAGAATAATAGTATATTCTAGATTTTGGTATAGATTATCTAATGAACTTAATTTCATACACACAAATAAGCAGTATAGCTTTGAGGAAATATCAGTTACTTAATAAAGCTTACTAAAGTATAGAATTAACAGTTTGAAGAAAAGAAAATAGAAAAACAGAAAAAGTAACACATTTTAGTCATAAACAAATACAGGTTTTCCTCATTATGCAAAAGTAGAGCTTTTCTATGAAACCTTTTGTAAACAACTGTGACATAAAGCAAAGAACAATTACCATTTTGTAAAAGCAAAAATCCCCTTCAGATTTCTGTCAGCTAGTGACAATAGGTACTAATGCAGGTCTTTTGTAAAAGCAATTAATTTCAGATAAGCCATAATGTTACATGTTGGAAAGAAGATAAAGAAATATGATAATAATGGATACATGTCATTATACATTTGTCCAAATCCACAGAATGTACAATAAAATCCAGAGTGAACCATGAGGTAAAATGTGTGCATCACAGGTGATGATATGTCGCTGTAGGTTCATCATTGTAACAAAGGCACCACTATAGTGGGGGAGGCTGATGATATGGGAGGCTGCACATGTGTGAGGCAGGAGGCATATGGGAAATGTCTGTGCCTTCTCATCAATTTTGCTGTGAACCTTAAACTGCTTTAAAAAAAAAAGTCTTAATAAAAAAGGAAAAGGAAGGGAGGGAGAAAGGGATGGGAAACAGGCAAAGTAATGCATGTATCCCAGGTGTGCAGGCAAAGAAGATTTTTCTGAATGTTTCTGTCATACAAAAGACAGATGCACTCATATACAGAAAATGGAAAGCACTTAAGTAGTGAAATATACTGAAACAATTATAAAAGGCAAAATGACAGAATGAGAAAGAACATGGCTAAGGAAAACCTATTGAAAATATGTAAGAAGTTGATATGGATATGAGGTTGATGGCAGGAGTAGTCAGATTCTAGTCTGTGGGGTTGAGGGAGATGAGCAGACATTTTGGACACTGAAATAGAAATGTTAGATCATTACGTGATAGGTCCAGAACATAAAGCATAGACATTAATTGCCACCACTTCAAGGGGCAGTTTATGCTTTTTGTAAAAATCAAAGCTGATCTGGAAAGTTGGGGTTCTGTGTCCAGTGACATTTTTTCATTTTTTGAAAGTGAAACAAAAATAATGACAATAATCCTTCAGTTGCCACTAGAGATGGTAAATCCTTAGAGACTTTTTTCAGAAACCACTTGAGGCACAATAGCATATCAGGATTCTCTTCCTTTACTTAGATGTTTTTCCAAGAGGTAGACACAAATTCGATAAGAGACCTTGGTTCAGACATTCACAGACCCTAGTAGCACTTGAGACCGGGTTTCCACCTTAGTTGTATCTCTTAAAAACACACTTATCCAAAATACTGCTTATGGCTTTGAAATTTGGTCTCAATACAATCTTCCCTTTGGCATTATCCTCTTGTTTCTGAGGGAACTGGAGTAGAGGCTCTATGAGTATGGCACAGGAGTGGAGAGTGACTTTCTGACTGTGGAAATGACCAGGGTAGAGGTTGGGAGACCCCTTGAGCAGTGGCTACATTATATTAGGTGTGTTTTTGGGGGTGGAAAGAGCTCAGACTCAAGAAGTCTTGGACCTACCACCCCCTTATCCACAGGATAAGTAGACCAGTGCCCTTTGAAGGCTGTGTGGCTAGGACTAAGCTACAAACTTTACATCCTCTCCTTATTTAATCCCCACAGCAACCCCCTGTACAGGAGATCTGTTATTATCTCTATTTTACAGGTTAGGAAACTGAAGAAAGATTAGATGTTTTGCCCAATGTCACTTCGGTGGCAGGTGAAGAAGTTGAAGGAAGACGCCTGCCTCAGTGTGGGACCCAGAACCATGCCTTTAAACCCTGCATTGTACCCGATGGGGTTCACCTGACACCCCTGTCCTAGCTCCCTTATTTGTAAAAGGGGTCCCTTCATTCTGCTGGGCAGTTTCCTGCGCATTTGCAGGAGAACATTTGTAAAATATCTCAAGTGCTGATGGCCTGCTGCGGAGCAGTTGCTTATTGCTATTGTGGCTTTTGTTTTTGGGAATGAGTGTGAGGTACTCATCTGGTGAAAGTCCCGGGTATTTTTTGCCTCTCGGGTTTAGCCCTGTCCTGTCCACTGCTATGGCAACCGCTGTATCAAGCTGTCCACCATTACACATCTGCAGGAACTTCCCTACTAGGCTCTGGAAGTCCAGTCTAGAGCCCTCTCTTCTCACCGGAGCTGTCTCTCTTACCCTACACAGAGTGTCAGCTGAGTGGGAAGCAGCTCAAGTAGAAACAGAAGCCCTTTAAAAGGGGGTGGAGGGTGCAGAGCAGTATTATTCTCTGCAGGAGTCTGCACCCACTCAGCAAAGCAGTGGGACCAAATCCACCCACACCTAACACTCCAGTGCCGAGAACTGGGGAACTGTCATCTTCATTTGCTATCCTTTGAGTCCTAGATATGCATTTTCTTGAATAAGAATAAAACCATAGGCAACCTGTAGTTTACTCCAGAAGCAATAACTATATAGAAAGAAGGCTTTTAATTAGAGGTTCCATAAGGTTTTAAGTAGTTCGCAGACCTTAAACATTCATGTCAATACATTGTAGCTAGTGAAACCTACATTGTATTCCCCCAATTCTTTGACAAGATCCTCAGGCATCCACTTAAGAGTTTTTAGAAATCAATTTCAAAAGTGCTCTTATAGTTTCACAGGTCCAGCACCATGGGCATGTGACACCTGATTAATATCTTAAATACCTGATTAATGTACCTTAAATACATTATCATGCAAGTAATGTATTCAATATTGAAAAAATTTTAATTTAGTTGAGGCAGTAGAAGAAAATACAAACTATCCATGATTCTACCTCCTAAATATAATCACCGTTTGCATTTTGCATGTTTCCTCCCAGATTTTTTTAATATATAGATACCATGTTTGTAACAATTGAACCATTTACTCTGCTATTTTATAAGCTGATTTTTTCATATAGCAGAATTTATCCCGAATGTCTTTCCATGAGAGCAAATCATTACATAGATTTTTAGACAAACTGAAAGTCATCAGACCTTGGTCCCTGTGTTTGGAGACACTAGGAGAGCCTCCACCCAGCTCTGGGCTGAGGACTTTTGTCCGTCTGTTCAGGACACGCCCCTACCTGGTGGAGTTTCCAAGTAGCCTGATCTTGAGTTGGCCTCACTTGTGAAGTGAGAGCTGTACGCCTGACCTCCTACCTCTTCCTGGTACTGGGACTCGTCATCATGACCTTCCCAGTGTTGTCATGGTCTTCCCAGAGTTCGCAGAGTCATCCATGGCTGTGACGTGGAAGAGCAGGTGAGCTTTTCTGCCTTCATCCTCTGATAGAGGAACGTCAGGGGACACACAACCCTTCCAACTGGGCTCTTGAATCCAAGCCCGTCTGCTGTTCAAAGGCTGCCACTCGGCTTGCGGACACCATCCCCGTCTTATAATTCGCATTTCTACAGCTGGTTCTCAATTACAGCTCCCCCTGGGAGCCAGCACACCAGAGATAATGGAATCCCACAGATAATAACCAATCTTATGATATGGCAAATCTCCTCTCCCTCCATCTTGCAACTAGAGCTGCTCATAAATGGACTAATTTGTTTCTCCTTTTATTTCCCCTGATTAGTCCCTGATTCAAAGCCTAATGAGCAGTGAAGCAGCCAAAATTTGGTTGCCAGTGAGATAAGCAGAACCAGACTATCTTGAAGATCCTGCCATTTCATAGATCAGGCTCTGAAACCTCCCACAACTTCACTGTTAAGAGTGATAAGCAGTGTGTTTCATTCTAGTAGAATCAGACACTAGTCCTTGGTTCTTTATCCCAATGTTTTACCCAGGCACGTATAGATTGCTTTTGGCTACCTAGGTTCTCCAAAAGCCCATCAAAGCTCTTGAAACAAGTTCCCACTCATTTATGTTTCTTTTTTAAACACTACCTTAATCTCTTCTTTATAGTCATTTTGCCTCCTGAAAAAAAATATATGTGTGTCTACGCATATATAGAATATACAGACACACATTTTAAAGAATGAATCAACATTCCCCATTTTCTAGCCTCAAATGTGCTTGCTCTTTCACCTTCCCACTGAAGAGCCTGAGCCTCCACCTTGCCAGCCGCCCAGGGTGCTGGCATACATGCCCTTCCCCCCTGGCCCATGTGGGCAGCTGTGCCCCCCATTACCCTCTCTCCCCAATGAAAAACCCTCACTCAGCATTCCCATTTCTCTTCTCCCCTTTCTTTCCTTTCAGGCAGTGCCTTTTTCTATTTCCCTGGCATTTTTGTCCTCTCAGCAAGGACATATGGTGTATTGGAAAGAACAGACTTTAAGACCGTGGTATTTTCTGTGACCATGGCAGCTGTTCAAGTTTCTGGAAGCAGTACTACCTATTTTAGAATTGTTTTCTTTCCTAAGGGAAGCCACTTGGCACTTCGGCTTTCAAGACACTCTTGCAGCAGTTGTATTGCAAAACTGCAAGGAAGGGTTACTGCCCTCTGATGACATTGTAATGCTGCAAAGGGCCATTTTGACTGCGGCATGCTAGAGCACTTATTTCTGAGCACATTTTCCCTATCTTTACTTTGTAAGTGGCTTATTGCATAGCAGTGGTAGTGATTCAGGCCCTGTGGGATCACTCCAGCCTATTTGAATAAGCTATCAATAACATTAAAAGCTCTCCCAGATGCTGACATTTGCCAGCACTTATCAGCTAGTGCAAATTGGACGAGTGCCTTTGGGTGTTTTCACATTCTCCTCAGTGTTTGTTAAACAGTTGAGGTATTTGTCAGAAATGTCAGTTGGACACAAATGCATTGTAGTACGGGCTTTCAATCGTATCTTTACTGAAACTGTAGAACTTGATATCTTGTTGGGTCATGTCCTTAGCACTGAAAAGGAGTTGCTGGAAGTGTTGAAAAGAAATATGTGAATTACCCCCATTTAGTAGAAGACAGTCAAAGCTGGCAGAGCCGCCCCAGCCTTCCGCCAGGACTGGGTGTGAGGACTGTAGATTAGGAGGCAGAGAGCAGCCTGTGTTCCTGCTCTCAGCTCCCTCTCAACACAGGGCCCCAGACCCACCAGCCCCGCAGAGGGCCAGTGCCAGCAGAGAGCCACTAGATTAGAAAGCATGAGACACAGTTCAGAGCTAAGAAAGCCCAGGGAAAATGGCTGCAGAACTACCGATTTCACTGGGATCCCGGATGACATGCAGGACAGCAGTGATTTTTTTTCTCCATTGAAGTTTATGTGAAACACAGGCAACATGTATGTATTCTTCCTCCCTCCCTCCCTGTTCTTTTCCTTTCAGAAGAGAATCTATAATAAACTTTTTAAAGAAACCATGGCTAAAAAAGTGTTTCAGAGCCACAGTTCTAGCTTTTCTCCCCACTTTAAAATAGCCTCTGCTTTGCTGGCTGGATGTTATATTCAAATTACCCTGAAAGGGAAGAAATTTGAGGTGTCCTTAACCTCCAAGTTCAGCTACCAGGTTGTGGGGGCCCTTAAACCCAAACCCTTACCTTCCTGAGTACCCAGTGAATCCAAGAAATCACAAAGTTGGAGGGAGTCTTCTCTGGGGAGGCTGAATGGTGTGGAGGGTGACACCGTCCATCCCCAGCCTGGTCTGAAGGCTGCAGGAAGGTGCTGGACTGGGCAGCACAATGGCCAGAGGAGGCCCTGTGAATGGACCTTTATTATTTTGGCTCCAGTGGGCCTAAATTCCCACAATTTTGGCTACAGCCCTGAACATTTAAAGGTCCAAATATGCCTTCAGAGTTCTAAATTCTAAGATGCACCCTACTAATTAAAAAATATATGATCTTTTGGATCATATGCATAGTAAGAATTGATTATATTTATCTTGTTTGTCACTCAGGATATAAGTTCTTTGAGAGTATTGATATTGGTCTGTGGAAAGAACGGGTCCATGAGTGGTTTGAAGTAATATGAATCAAAATGAAATCAAGTCATAATCAAGACCTTTTTGACAAGCAGGTAGGTTTGGAAAGCTTAAGCACTGTCCTTTACTGTGTCCCACACTGTGATGAAATGATCAAATGTACACAAAGGGAAAGGAAACAAATGATGAAATTTTCATTTTTGGAAGTTTTCCATTAATATTTTGATATTGGTATTACTATCAATATTGTAGAGAAGCTCCACCTTAGTTTAAAAGGGAAATTCTAATTAACATTTATTTTGCACTAATTGGCTAAATTCCCTTCTGCAAACCTTTTGAACTATCGAGTCTGCTCATGAGTTTTATCTGTGAACTTGAGTGAAGCTTCTGGATTTTTGTGGATGGATTTTCTTTGCAACATCTTGCAAAGTGGTCTCTGTTTTACTTGAACACCCATCCCATAAGAGGGTAAGCTTTACTGAAATGGGCTCTTCATTGAGGATTAACCGACCAAAGTGGGAGAACAGTGATGACTGACTGATGTTAACCTCTTTATCCCATAGTTGATCCTAAACCATTATTGCTTAAATGCCAGAGATCCCTCTGTTTACGAATAGAGCATTACCTTTGGCATCAGCAGTAGCTGAGTCTACTGTTTGGAAGCTTATGCAAAGTCTGTCACTTACCACTTCACAAGTACAATAAAACCACCTTTATATACTATTATAGGGGAATGTTCCAGGTGTGTTAGCGTTTCAGATGACATAAGTTCACTCTGTTGGAAGTCTTTCTAACATAGAGACATGCTCCTCTCTCTTCTGAAACAGAATCCTGAAGTTGACTTTCCCTTTTCTGGATGGCCTGAGCCATCTGTGTGAGCATAGGGCTGTTCCTTCTTTGGCTGTAAACCTACAAACATGGGACCATTTGTCCATTAAGCGAAGTGACTCAGATGTTACACTTACTTGCTCTGGCTTTTATGGACCCTTTTCCTCCACAGATTGTCATGGTAACTTCCCATAGCTGCGGGAGTATTTAATATACACCCATTTCCTACAGTTTCCTGGATGGCCTGCATCTTGCTTATGCGATAAAGAATGCTTTTAAAATGCTATTCTTTTAAGATTAGCACAGAGTTAGGATTGACAATGCTTCAGGTGATGATGCTTATTACTTTTAACCTCAGAATGGGATTATGTAAGGCAATAACTTCTAGTTCATTATAATAACATGGGCAGAAATTCTAAAATACATCTCACAGTTATAAATTTTGAAGTCAGTCTACTAATTGTACCTTGACCAAAAATTTTGGTTTAATTTATGTTGTGAATGGTGTATTGTAAATAACACAAATGATTAAATAATACAATTAATAAGGGCCTAAAGGGAAATAAAATGGGGGTTTTGAAGATCTCACATCACTCTGCATGTAAACATAACTTTGCAGTAAGCACAGAGAGATTTAATATATTTAGAGTTGTGTGTCTCCCAGATTTAAGGTACTGGCCACATGCTAAATAGCTTAATGACTTGGTTTCTATACATATATTCCTACAAAAATAATATTTCCTAATACATGCTTAACAATCAAAAAATAATTTTTATTTATCTTCAATAATTAATTCTTTCATGGAATGGAGACAGTATCTCTGTATTTCATTATACCTCTTCCAATATTTATTTATTTTATAATACTTTTTCATTAGAAGTAGATATATTTTAGCCTGTAAGAAATTAAACATCTATGGGTTCCTTGCTTAAAACTTCTCTATAGTTGTATTGGCAGTGCCTGTGAATAGCATAATTAGATGCTATTTAATTAGATGCAAACATATTTCAATTATATAGAAAAATCTGGTTACTACAGCAGCTTCTCCTTTGTCCTAGAGCAGCATTTGATATTATTTTCCTTTTCGTTTCCAGACTAGAGTTGTAAATAGTCTTTTTTCCTCACAAATGCCAGTCACCTGGAGATATGGCAGTTGATCAATAAAACCGATTTTTCTGGAGGTGTAAACCAGATAATTTAAAATTTAAGTCCCCAAACCATTCTGGACCAGAAATGTTTAGTCACTTTTCGCCAGTAGTGAAGTTCACGGGATGGTCATAAATCGTCCCTTTACATACTAGGTTTGCTTGTGGAACACGATTTTTGTTTCCCTGTTAAACCAGCAGTCTATTTTATTCCAACAGGAAAATGTATAGTCATCAGCAGTTTGTAAGCTCAGTTTCCCTGCTTTTAACCAAAATAATACTTTTACCATCTCCCTCCTTTCACCATGAAGCTACTGTGGGTTTACCGTATGAAATCTGTGTCCCGGGGGTGAGGAGAGGCAGACCCTCCTGGAGTCACCAGCACAAGCATTTGATTTCAGGGGGAGGGATTGACTTTGAAGGCAGTTGAGCCATGTGGGTGCAGCACAGTAGACAAATCTAGATTTCTTCCTCATTGTCACCTTTCTCTAGAATTTGGCCTTTGCATTTATAAAGTGTGGTGAACAGCTAAGAAGAGGTAGGAAATCATACTGCTATACGGAGTCCTTCTACTGGGCAGTATAACCTGGTCAGACGACTCCAGGCCATTGCTTCTGCGCATGCTAACTAATCTCAGCTCCAGTGCCTAGACCAGACCTGGCACGTAGTAGATGCTTAGTTTTCCCATCTGTAAAATGGAGATTATAATGCCTACTTCACAGGTGTGTTGTGAGGGGTTGGCAGGGGAGTATGTACAGGACTCAGAGCTGTGCTGAACATGTAGTAAACTGTTGTTATAAAAAGGAAGTCAGAGGCTCCTGATTTAGCTATGTCTTATCTTATGAAGTTGGTCTCTCAGCCTGGGGTGGGGATGAAAAGTGGATAGTGGAAACCGTAGTTTTCATATTTTTTAATTGTCTCTGAACTCTCATGAATGATTTTAGTGTCTTGGATCTGAGAATTTTTAAAACAAATATCATTCAGGAAAAGTTGGAAGCAATAACATAGATTCCAGTGTTGCAGGCAGCCTGGAGGAGAAACTCCATCTACAAACCACTCCCATATCCAGGAAAGTTCATGTAAACATCTGGGTGAGATCTCTCTAACATGTGCGAGCAGCTTACTGACCTTGTAGACCCATAGTCAGGCCATGGCTTCCCCTGGGAGGGCATCCTGTCTTCCCTTAGGAGGCTGCATGTAAAACCATGAGGTGCTAGGTCTGTAAAAGAGCCTCATCCCAGTGCCATTCAGCTGGTCCAGGTGGGAGTGTGGGTAATCCAGGCAAGCCGTTTAGAGGAAGTGACAAATCAATAGGTCAGAGCAGGAACATGAGTGATGTGACTCCTCTCGTGTGGGTATTCCTGGACAGGGAGCGACACTGGGTCACCCAAGTCCACTTGATCTTCTCTGCTGATGGTAGACAGTGGTTTCATCACATACGACCTGATTATAATGTCTTAATGAGATCTGCAGTAAGGAGGGAATGAATCTCAGAGCAAGATCTGGGTCTGCGTAAGTGTGTTTAAGTAGTACCCTAAATGATTGTGTAAATCATCTAATGTAGGTGCTGTAACCAGGTATACCGTGCTGGCTTATCAACATCAGCCACATTTCTGCATTTCTAATTACCTGGAAACTTGTGTCATTAAACTGAAAAGCATCTACCTTTTATGTCTTAATAGAAAAAGAAAGATTAATGATACTTAAAAAATGGGTCTGACTCTACCCAGGAAATGATCTCTTTTCACTAATATTGCATTCCAGCCTAAAGAAGCCCTGTCCATGATGCTATAATTAGACATATAATAGTCAAATCCAGGCACCAGGAAAAATGTCATATTCATTTTCTCCACCTCCACATGTACTATATTTGTTTGGTTTATTATCTTCTGGTTCAGTGAAGAAAATATATTTAAATATGTGTCAGAAAATATAAGAAAATGATTCACCAGATTTACCATTTGGGGCATATTCTATTTTTATGCTATCTAATCATGTTTTGGGACCTAAGGCACAGGAAGGGCTTCCTTGTAATATTTATATAGTAACTTCTCAGCCCGCAGAAGTGTGTCACATTTTGAATGCTTATGACAAACACTTCTACCCTAAGTTTCTGAATGGAAGACAACCAGTGAGATTTCCTGTGCATGAAAATTATCTCAAAACACAAACATGAGGATTACAAGGCCTTAAACTGCTATAAAGTTGGTTTTCTTTTAGACCTACATCAAATCCTAAGGTATTTAGAAGTTAACTGGTGCAAAATAATATACTGTTCACTAGAAATAATTGAAAAAGCCTATAGGTTTTTAATCTTTTTCAAATAATCTTTATTAGGCACTTTCCCACAAGCATACTATGGCCTTGTACATGAGCTTGATATTAGAGTATTGCAGACAACTGCTTTTCTAGATTTTATAATGAGTCAGTGACAACTTTTATGCTGATATATTATTCTAGAATTGGATGAATTTCCCTGGAACTCAAGGGCCACACTCTCAGAACCAGTTCCCACCCCTGATTCCACTCAATTCTCCACTAGCACACACCCGGTAGGCCCAGAAATCAGCTGGGCAGACAATAGGTGATAGGTAGTGTCATTGCATAAGGGAGGCAGGAGATGCAACAAACAAAAAAATAAGACAAAACTCCAACCTTTGAATAGCTCAAAGGCCACTACAAAGAGGAGATGCACATACGAGAAACAATGAGCAGACTATATAAAATTAAGCACTCGATTGTGTGAGGTTCATTGTGTTGATGTTCTTAGAGAAACAACCAAGAGGAAATGGACTTAAGTGGAGCTGATTTTGTTAGACATTAGGACTGTCAAGCTTCCCTGGTGGGTTAGATACATTTTGATATGATGGCAAGACCAGAGCTTAGTACTTCTTACTTCTTAGTATCGGCTCATGGTTTTAATGCTTGCAGCACATAATCCTACTGTAGATGTCCCTGAACCACCCTAAATCAGGTACTTGACCCTGTATGAGATAGAAAAGGCTGTTGGTGTTAGCCAAGAAGCTGTACTTCATCTGAGGTGAAGCTGCATAACCTATTTATGATGGGTGATCTCTGTACAAAAAAGTTACATGATAAGCAACAAGTTTGGTCTAATTCTCTTAGGTGGGTGTGAAGAAGAAGAGATAGAGACTATCTATCTCATTTGCATGTCACCTTTCCCAGAGAAAAAATTTTGCTGAAAGCAGCTTCATTTTTTTAAATTATGGTGAGAGCACTTAACATGAGAACTACACTTGGAACAAAAGTTAAACTATGAAACAGTATTGTTGACTATTGGCACAATATTATACAAAGATCTGTAGAATTTATTTCTAGAATTTATTTATCTTTCTTAACTGAAACTTTATTCTGATTGATTAGTAACTCCCCATTTCCTCCTCCCCCAGCCCCTTGCATCCACTCTTCCACTCTCTGATTCTATGAATTTGACTGTTTTAGATACCTCATATGAGAGGGATCTACAGTAGTGGTCCTTCTGTGACTGGAGTATTTCACATAGCATAATGTCCTCAAGGTTCATCCATGTTGTCATATATTGCAGAATTTCCTTCTTTTCTAAAGATGAATAGTATTCCATTTAAAAAAATCTTTCAAAGGACACTTGGAACATTTCCACATTTGTTTATTGTTAAAGGAACACTACAGTGAACATGAGCTTGCTAATATCTCTTTAAGACTCTGAATTCAGTTCTTTTGTATAAATACACAGAAATGGAATTTCTGGATCTTATTATAGTTTTAATTTTGGGGGGAGGCCTCCATACTGTTTTCCATAACAGTTGCACCATTTTCCCTTCCCAGCAACAGAATGCAAAGGTTCCAATTTACAGAAATCGTACATCCCTATCAACACTTGTTATCAGTTTTTTTTTGATAATAGCCATCCATCCTGACAGACTGTGGTTTTGATTTGCATTTACCTGATTATTAGTGACATTGAATATTTTTTCATGTACTTACCAGCCATATGTATGTGTCCTTCAGAGAAATGTCTATTCCAGTACTTAGCCCATTTTTCAAGAGTCATAGGAGTTCCTTATATATTTTGGAGATTAACCCTTTATCACAAGTATGACTTGTAAATATTTTCTTCCATTTTGTAGATTGCCTTTTTATTCTGTTGTTTTATTTGCCATGAAGAAGCCTTTTAGTTTGATGTAGTCCCTGTTGTTTAGCTCTGTTCTTGTTGCCTGTGCTTTTGGTATCATATTCATAAAATCATTGCCAAGACAATTGTCATAATTTTCTCTTATGTGTTCTTGTAGGAGTTTTATAGTTTCAGGTTACATTTAAGGCTTTAATCCATTGTGAATTGATTTTTAAGTATGGGGTAAAGTAAGGGCCCAATTCCTTTCTTTTGCATGTGGCTAACCAGTTTGACCAACACCTTTTGTTGAAGTGAGACTCCATTCCCCATTGTGTATGCCTGAAGTCCTTGTCAAAGATCAGTCAACTACATATGCATGCATTTATTTCTGGGATTTCTATTCTGTTCCATGGGTTTATATGTCTATCTTTATGTCAGTACCATAATGTTTTGATTATGGTGCCTTTGTAACATATTTTGGAATCAGAAAGTGTGGTGCTTCCAGCTTTGTTCTTCTCTCTCAAGATTGAGTTGGCTATTCTTGGCCTTTTGTAGCTCCACAGAATTTTAGAATTTTTTTCTAGTTCTGTAAAAAAAAATGCCTTTGGGATTTTGATAAGGATTGCATTGAATCTGTAGGTCACTTTGGGTATAGTATGGACATTTTTAACATTATTAAGTCTTCCAGTACATGAAGATGGGATGTATTTCCATTGATTTATGTCTTTTTATTATCTTTCATCAATGTTTGTAGTTTTCAACTTTATTCCTAAGTGTTTTATTCCTTTTGTAATATTTTAAGTAGGATTTTTCTCCTAATTGCGTTTTTAAATGTTTTGTTGTAAATACACAGAAATGCAACTGATTTTTGTATCCTACAACTTTATTAAATCTGGTTGTTAGTTTAAAGTTTGTTTTTGTTTTTATGGAGTCCTTAGGGTTTTCTGTCATGGTTTTAAGATCACGTCATCTACAAACAGGGACAGTTTTACTTGTTCTTTTCTTATTTGGATGCCATTAAAATTTTTTCTTGTCTAATTCCACTGGCTAGGATGTCCGGTACTTTGTTGATCTTAAAGGAAGGAAAAGCATTCAGTTTTTTCACCATTAATTATGATGTTAGCTATGGGCTTTTCATATATGATCTTTATTATGTTGAAATACTTTCCTTCTATTCCTGGTTTGTTGACAATTTTTATCTTGAAATAGTGTTGAATTTTGTCAGAAGCTTTTTCTACATTTATTGAGATGATCATTTAATTTTATCTTTATTCTGTAAATGTGATGTATCATATTAATTTATCTTTTATGTTGAACCATCCTTGCATCCCATGGATAAATCTTACACGGTTGTGGTATATGATCCTTCTAATGTGGTGTTGACTTCACTTTGCTAGTATCTTGTTGACGATTTTTACAACAATACTCATTGGGGATATTGGCTATAGTTTTCTTTTTTTGTGGTGTCTTTGTCTGGCTTTGGCATCATGGTTAATGCTGGCCTCATGAGATGATTTTGGAAATGTTCTCTCCTATTCTATTTTTTGAAGAGTTTGAGAAGGATTGGCATTAATTATTCCTTAAATGTTTGGTAGAATTAACCAGGGAAGCCATCTGGTACTGGCATTTTCTTTCTTGGGAGATTTTGTTTACTGATTCAATCTCTAAACTAATTATAAGTCTTTTCAGACTTTCTATTTCTTCATGATTTAGTCTTGGTAGGTTGTATATTTCTAGGAATTTATTCATTTCTTTTAGTTACCCAGTTGGGTGGTGTGTATTTTTTCATTGTAATCTCTTATTATCCTTTTTATTTCTGGGTCACCTATTATAGTGACTCCTTTCATTTCTAGTTTTGAATCTTCTTTTTATCTTAGTGTTGGGAGCCGGGGCTATGTCCCTTCCCCCACGTCTGAATGCAGCATGGGAAAGCACAAGCTTGAGAGCAACTGGTGCAGTCCTTGGAAGTTATCTGCTCACAAAAACATATCTTGTCCTTGAAGATGAGCCAAGACTCCTCACTCTGAAAATAGGGAGACCTTGAGGATGTGTGAAAACACCTCCCCCACCCCCAAAATGGTGAACTCCCCGCTTCTCTTCCGGGTCCTCCATCCCCGCCGGCACCAACCAAGACCCAATCACCCTTCTACACCTCCCTGCCGGCGCCACCTAAGGTCCAATTATCTCCTGACCCACCCCTTAATTGCTACTTGTATAAATTGAGCCTGTAAACAATAAACTGTGCCAGCTTGATCAGACATCCTGTCTTGCTGGTCGTTCTTTGTGTCCCTTGCTTGTTTCATTTCTGCAGGCATCTCCGGCTACGCCCCACATTCGTCCCGCGGGATGGGACATCTTAGTGTAACTAAGAGTCTGTCAGTTTTTCCTATCTTTTCACAAAGCTAACTGGAAAATTCACAAAATGTGGAAAGTAAACAACATCCTCTTGAACAACTTTTGGGTCAAAGAAGAAATCAAAAAGGACATTAGAAAATGCCTCACAACAAAGGAAAATGAAAACACAAAATACCAAAATACCAATACTGATGGGATGCGGTAAAAACAGAACTAAGATGGGATAAATGCTTACATTAAAGAAAGATGAAAGATCTCAAAAAATTACCTAACTTTACAGCTTAAGGAGCTAGGAAAAGAAGTATCAACTACTCAAAAATAGCAGAAGGAAGGAAATAGTCAGATGGCTTCATCTTTTCTTTCTTTTTTTTGAGAGGGCATCTCTCATATTTATTGATCAAATGGTTGTTAACAACAATAAAATTCAGTATAGGGGGGTCAACGCTCAATGTACAATCATTAATCCATCTCAAGCCTAATTCTCGTCAGTCTCCAATCTTCTGAAGCATAACGAACAAGTTCTTACATGGTGAACGAATTCTTACATAGTGAATAAATTCTTACATGGTGAACAGTACAAGGGCAGTCATCACAGAAACTTTCGGTTTTGATCATGCAATATGACCTATAAACAATCAGGTCAAATATGAATATTCGTTTGATTTTTGTACTTGATTTATATGTTGATCCCACATTTCTCCTATTATTATTATTATTTTTATTTTTAATAAAATGCTGAAGTGGTAGGTAGATGCAAGATAAAGGTAGAAAACATAGTTTAGTGCTGTAAGAAGGCAAATGTAGATGATCAGATGATCAGGTGTGTGCCTATGGACTAAGTATTAATCCAGGCTAGACAAGGGCAGCAAGACATCCATGGATGCAGAAGATTTCTCTCAAAGCAGGGGGGGTGAGGTTCTGAGCCTCACCTCTGTTGATCCCCAAATTCTCACCTGATGGCCCCCCTGCAACTGTGCCTGCGACTATTAGGTTGTTCCTCCCTTGAGGAATCTTACCCGTCTCTGGCTAACCAGTCATCTTCCGGGGCCATACAGGGAAATGTAAAGTTGGTAAGTGAGAGAGAAGCCATATTGTTTGCAAAGGTTAGCTTTTTACTTCTTTGCAGATTTATGCCCTGTGGCTTCTATGCCCAGCACTTGTCTCGAGGTATCTTTACCACCTGGAGGAATTATGATACTCGGTAAATTCGATCTGAGGCACGAATTCTATTTAAGGGTTGTAATTAGGAAGGAAGAAGAAAAGCTATAGATGTAGCATATGAAGGAAACTTGGGAGGATTGATTATTTCTTTGACATATCTTCTTGTATAGTACCTTAAGTATGTATAGGTTTTAAACTACTAACTAATTTGCACACACATATTAACATAATAGGAATACGGTGACATAAACAAAGCAAATCTATAATTACCATCCATCTCCAGTGAAGCCAAGAAAACCAGTTAGGCACCCTAGGCATTTGTGAAAATTTATCTATGATATGATGGATATTGTCCAACTGTACTTGAACCATCAGACAAATTAAAGCAGCCCATTTCTGGGATCTGTTCACATCCCATATGTTCTTTTAACCATATATAGTCTATAGTCATGAGATTTTGGGGTGCTACAACTTGCACCCCTCCCAACTCCTGGTTGAGTTCCAACAGTACAGATCCGGTCAAATTCGTTGTCTCACTGTATGCACATGCCAGCCTAGACATCTCCCTCCTCATTCTTATGGCAAGTCCAGGAGACGGTGGGCTGGATGCAGCCACAACCGCAGCATCGTCCGGATCCCTGTGGAGGCTTTTTGATGATCATCCCCCGGCACAAGTCCTCCAGAGAGTGCTGATGCCGGAAGCTCCTCCTCATATCGTATCTTAGTTCATTTTCTGGGTATCCAAGCTAGGCCTTGATCTTCTGCATAGAAACAAAGAGACCCTTTGCCCACACTTTGACATGCCCTCTATACCACTGTGCAGAACTCATTGGAGGTCAGCACACAGTAACTGCTTTTTTTTTTTTTTTTTTTAAATTAAGAGAAAGGAATATTATCAGAAAAGAGTACCTCCATAGCTGATCATCTGACACCCTTTAAGTGATCAACATTAAGGATATTTAAAGCATGCGTTGATCTTTGATTTACCAATAGTTTTATCCTGTTAAGGAGTAATCCCCCTTTTCTTTCTTTCTTTCTTTCTTTTTTTTTTTATTTTTATTTTTATTTTTATTTTTTGAGAGTGCGGCTTCATCTTTTCTTAACTCTTAAATTAACAAAACAAATGTGCCTCTAGTAACCAGTTAAATTGAACTAGGTTTTGTGTGGCCATGATTTGGGGCAGAAATATGAGTTATATGAAGTGTTATCAGTGTACTCACAAAAATGCTTTACCTCAACTCTTAGCTCAGGAATATGGAAAATGTTCATCTTGAAACTTCTGTAAAATATATCTCAAGTAACCAGTGGGCTGTTCTCTCAAGGACTGCCAGGAGAAAGAAGTACATACTAATCACACTGTATTAAGCCTTTTGGACCATTTACTATGATTATTTGGTCAGTTAGCATTTGCGGCAGGCTCCTAGATTTCATCAACAGTTATACGGTGTTCATTAATTCTTTCCCAGAGTGCACCATGAAATGATGCTAGGAATATGGCTTCCTGCTTTGATTCACCTTTTTTTCTTGTCTGAAGTACTTTACAGTGGGGACAATAACCTAACAACAGAGTTCAGTGTAAACAGGAAATCTGGCAGAATAACTGGACCAAGGACTAACTTTGCAAAGCCAAGTTTTTAATGAGTTCTTTGCAGAGTATTTAGTCAGGAGGCCACTGTCCTGTGAAAATGGGATAAGTGTACCCCACACGACTACATGCCTTTCTTAACTGCCTAAGGAAACGGTTTTTTGTGGGCCTACCCTCCTTATGACCAGGAAGCTTCTCTAAAGAACTTGCCATGACCAGAATCCAAAGGAGAAAGTGTGAACTCCAGAGCCTGCTTTTTTAGTCATGAAAAACTGCAGATCATGAACCATTAATGACCCATTAGTGGATCAGAAAATTAGTTTCATGATTTATAACCACTTATTTTTAAAAATATTAAATAGAATAAACTAGAACTACCAAAGTGAGTCATGTATTATAAGGTTAAATGTTTTGCAAAAATTTTTATACACATTTAAATAAGTATGTGTATACCTACATTGGTACTGGATTGCAGATAATATGTATTTCTTACATGGATCTTAGAGAAGCTCAAGAGCCATTGCTTTATTTAATGCTTTTTGGAATATAGAAATACTGTATTTTCAATTACATGTTAGATATAGTGATACAAAGGATAGTTTATTTCTTCATGCTTAGGAAAAATATGTTCTCTAGGGAACTAAAGAATCAATTTAAAGTTGCTGAATTCTGACAAAAGTAATGAATATGCTTATATGATCCTCCAAAAAATAGGACAGTAAATATAAACTATTTTACATAATTTAAGCATATTGAAATATTTCAAGGCTATATTTATAACTCCATTTTTGTAGATACTGTTAAGGTATATGCAAGTCAGTTTTGATAATGCAAAGAATTTAAATATTTAAACACTTTAAGTATTCAAAGTTTAGAGTCCTGACAGTACATAGAAAAAACAAAATCTAATAAAAGCAAAAACAGAACAAGTCTACAGGTTCTTCCAAGTAATATAGAAAACACAGTGGGGCTATTTCAAGGCTGTTAACAATTTTTTCTTTGCATTATATTGTCATAGAAATTTTATAAAGCTCTGTGACTTTTAGTATTTGAGTAGTTTTCTTCACTATCCACAATGGCACATTTATTTCCTTTTTTGGGGGGGAATCATTTTGTTTTAAGGAATTATTACATTTCTTAAAAAATACACAAAATAGAGAAGCAACATAGGATTCCAGACTCCTTGGGTTATGTGACCTAGAGCTAGTCTTTAACTTGTCTATGCTTCAGTTTCCTCATCCATGAAATGAAGGAAATAGCAGTTTCCGTGTTAAGGAGGATTAAATGAATTCATATTTGTAAATGTGGCAAGTTAGGAAGTGCTTGTCTGTGTCTGCTGTTATTTTGCCCTTCTCAACTTTTATTCATTCAGCAAGCACTCACTGAGCACGTAGAAGATCAGATACTGAACTAGGGATAAAAAAGGCAACCTCCAGTATCTAAAGAGTATGACTGGACTGAGTAAATTCCTAGAAAGATGAATAGATGATAGTGATGGAGAAAAGCTAAGTGGCAGTTTGGTGATGGGAGGCATTTGAGCTGGGGTGGGTGGTAATCATTTGCAATATAGACATACACCAAACCATTATGCTGTACACCTGAAACTTATACAATATTTATATATCAATTGTATCTCAATAAAATGGGAAAATCAAGTTTCCTTGCATGTGGAATGTTGCTTGTTACCTTCAGCCATATCTATAAATATCAAATGAAAAGTATGAGGCACAAATTGCCTCATTTCCATTACAAGGTCATGTGCCTTTTTCCTTATTTAATGAAATTGGGCAGTAACACACACAATAAGTCAAAGAAGAGACAAGTCATTCCAGCCGGCCAATTAACCTTGGCCTCGCACTGACTTTGTATCACTAGGATGCTAATGCTACCCTAAGGAATCTGGGGTCCCTCTCTGTGTACATGTCCTGAAAGAATGGCAAGTTTTTAAAGAACGTTGTCAAGCCTTCCCCTGAAAATCCAACTTTGTTAAAGTCAAACTAGGAGCTCTGGGGCCAGAAGGGGCAAATCAATTAGAGCAGAGTTAGAGAAAACTGCTAGAAGGTGAAAGTCAGACAAGGCTGAGCGGCACTGGGGGAAGGTCCTTCTAAGTTTGAGACAACAATCTTGGTCAAGTTACATTTGAATTGCTAATGAGCTATCACATAGAAGATGCTGCAGAGATAAGGGACAGTTAAGATGCCACAGCATGAAGATATCCGGTTGGAGAGTCAGATTGGGGGCTGAAAAACATAGGGCAGTTGATAGAATTAGAGTGGAGGTAATCAATTAAAGGGTGGGCCATCAAGTAATGGTGAAATCTGCTTTTTAAAATTTAACGTACACAAGAAGCAGCATTCTTTAAGGCTATGTCTACACTAAACTTGCAAGTGAAGCTGAAGGACCCACCACGTCTGCTAGTGTCCATTGCCATCCTGCAACCTGGAGTTCCCCAAGAAGTTTCTGAAACGGCTGCTCCTTCTGCATTCCAAGTAGGATGTTTTGTGGTGTATTTTAATTCCCTTAGAGGATATCCACCAGAGCGAATTCTGGTATTCCATTTCATCCTTAGACCATTGAGTTCCGTTGGAATCTGAAATACGAGCTTTCTAATGAGTTTAAGCTTATACATGACTATCTTGAAAATGCATTTGGAAAGATGATTGGGAAATCCTGGGAAGGGCAGTGTCATTAAGAAAATTACAGAAATGAGACTCAAGTTTGGGGCAGATCTTAGCTAGAAAAATCCACCCCTAGTTGGATGAGGATAAAGGTAGAACAGAGGGAGCATTATTTGTAAGAACCTAAATACTGGCTTTACTTTATATCAAAAATGATAAGTTAAGAAATTTATTTACAATTCAGTAAAGTGCCAGGCAAGAAAATAATGATTATCACAGGGTTTGGCAAAGGCTTCTGTTAAAGAGGAGGGAAAATACCAGCATTAGGCAGGAATTGCTTTTATAAAAGGAGAGTCAAAGGAGGCTTTTATGAAAATTAGCTTGAGAAACTGACATTCATAATTGATGACATGAAAGATAGTAAACCATTTCCTGCATGTTCTTGTCTTTTTATTTAACTACTCTGTGTCCTCTGAAGTATGTCAGGGCATCAGTGGTTTTGCAACATTAATTATTTGTCCAACTTGAATATTATAGACATACAAATATATGTGGTTCATTACATAACAGAGCAAGAATGTGGGTCTGAAAGAATCTCAAAACTCAACTAGATTCTTAGCCTGAGTTGCTTCTCATTAGTAGAATTTAAGATATATTAAATGACAGGCAACTGATGATGTTCTAATCTTTGGGACTCATTTGAGAATATGTTTTCTTTTTTTTCTCTTACTCCACAAGTAAACTGTGTGTGAGTTTTAAAATTTGCTACTTTAATGGCATACTAGAAGAGTTCAGCATGTTGGCAGAATGACAGCCCAGTTGAAATTTTAACTTTGAAACAGGCTCATTTTTCCCTTGCCAGTGTAGTTAATCTACAGGGACCTTTTGTTGCCAGACAAATGGAAAATTTCTATTTTGGGAATCAACTCTGCCTACTTTTAAATAGTTTTCAGTCATTTCTTAATCTAAGGCATAGCTTTTGATCCACTGCTCAAAGGATTAAACAAAACTCTGGGTTTCAAGTGAAAGGTCAACAAATGCCACATATGCCAATGTTGGAAAGACCAAGTCATGCGGCTTATATTGGTGCATATGAGAAGCATTTGTGTGGGACTAGCTATTTATTTCAAGTTTCTTTGTAAATGTTTTCTTTTTACCACCATGTTTTTGTAGTTGCTTGGTTTATAAGATATTGTATGGGGTAGCCAAATTCAGTTTGATGACTTGTCTTCATTGAGGTCTCTGTCTATGCTGAATAAAGTGGGTATTGCCAAGACACAGTTTTCCAAGCAAAACATGTCAAATCATGACCAAGATTGATGCCTGGACTTATTTCCAAATACACCCATACCTTTCACTTAAGTGTAGTTTAACTGACTGCAGATTGAATAACAAATGGAACTGAGACGCAGTGGAAACTTGAAGCTAAGTCAGATAAGGAGTGACTATCATTATCCTTGAATGTGGTTCAGAATGGAAGAGGAATCTGGGATCCTGATGTTGTGATAGCTACCCCTGAAACCTGGTGCTTTTCAGCCTATGAAAAGACCTCTTCATGTGCATGCACGATATTTAAATATATCTGTTCAGAAAGGACTGTCTATGGTCTATGTATGGATGTTATGCATATGTACACACACATATATATCATAGATCATAAGTATCTCTACACAGACTTTTCGAATATATGTATATATAATATATATAGAGAGAGTGTTATGTGAGTGCATATGTGTGTGTGTGTATTCTGTAGATGGATGTGTGCATGCACATACATGTATGTATATTTATATGTAGCTATATCCCAGGTGGCTGGAATCATTCTCAAATTGTTTCCCTGCTTTTCAAGTACATTCCTGAATAACATGGACATTGTAAATTGTTGTAAATGCCCCTATGTCCACATAGCATATAGATAAGAGCCATAGAAAATGCCTGAGCTTGTTGATCAAAAAGTGTTTTTGCTTTTTCTTGAACCATTTTTCTTTTAAAAAAAAAATTAAGGCAGTGGAGAGATTTTCTAGTTTTTTTTTTATATGTAAAACTAACTGTGGGCCGCAAGTCTAAGAACCTTATGGGGTAGACATAATCCTAGAATCCCAGGACCAAACTGCTATCTGAATATTAGTTCTAACATTGAAATATAATTTCTGTAGGAGCCCATGGTTCAAATTTGAGGTGTTCTGAATTAAATCTGGGATTTTCAGGCTGTTGCAGAGTTGAAATTTATTTTGTGAGAAAAACCCCTGTGCTGAGTGGGAATATAAGCTCTGAGACTGATATTCAGGTAAAATCGTATTTATCTTTGCTACTTTGATGGCTATGTCTGATTCTGTACCTGTTCAGCAAGAAAGCTTAGAGATTGGCTTCCTAATTCAAGATACATATGGTATAATATCTGTAATATCTATTATATCATAGTAGGATTGTAAAGATACATAGTTTGGATGCAATGAGTTATTCCCATATATTAACTTAAAACATGACTGTAAATGTACTAGAAGAAAAAATATTAAGTGACTTAAATATAGATATAATTAGCTTTAGGATTATTACTATTATTAAGGCAGTGCCAGTGACATCTCATTAATTCATTATTGAATGAACTTGATTATTTTGGTGAAACCTTGGCATAAGTCTCCAATCTCTACATTTATAATAAAAGTAGAAATAATAGTTGAACGAGATAGGCCTTTGAGGGGAGCACCATGAGCGCACTTAGTGCTAAGCACTGCATATGTGTCCGTAACTTAACATCACAGGTAGCCTCTGAAGTAGATAATAGCATCTATATTTTCACCAATGAGAAACCTGAGGCTTAGGGTTTAAATGACGAATGAAAGTTGTATATCTGAAGAAGTGGACTGAGGGTTTGAACTAGGGTCCTGTGCTGTTTCAAGTACCAAGCCTCTTTCTAAGTTCCTTAGAAATGTTCATTTGTTCATTCAGCAAATATTTACTGAGCAAGAGCTAGGGCTTTACAGCGTGTTAAGCATCATCCTTGAATGGCAGTTTGCTTCATATGCCATTTACCAGTCATTCTTACCTGGGCACTGGAGTGGTTCTAGGACGTCAGTGTGCTGGCACTCTCTGAGGCTGGCAGAGACCCTGTGTGTACCTTTGAAATATGCATGTCCTGGTCATTTATCCTCTTCCAGATCTCACACATAGCCCCAGCTAGTCTAGTGAGGGCTCTTTTGCTCCACTTAATTGTGTGTCATGGAACTTCCTACTACGTAAAGTCAGGATTTGCTACAGGTAGAGATTTTTAAATATAGTCCAGCCTTACTCAGTAGTAACCATTTCCTGAGAGCATGATTGTTAAAGGCTCCAGACGTTGAGGACGTTGAGCTGACTTTGCCATAAATGAAAGCAGCTAGAACTTGATAGTGGAAAACACAGATTCCAGTGTAATAGAGTCATCATGTCTAAGTGTAAAGGGGGTGCTGTGCAGGTGAGCACTTGTTTCCTAGTTGAGTCCCAAGACCGAGCAGAGCATGTATCACAAATCTTACATTTTACATTATGGGAACTGGTTGACCCACCTGTGTACCCTCAGTGGGAATGTCACTGAAGACTTGCATGCCTCTGTGCACAAAGGGTGGAATATGTTAAGCCTTTTCGGTTCACCCCTGCCCTCACCCTCACTCACACATGCGGGAACAGCCAGCTACCATGAGGTCATGTGAGGCCAGGCAGCATGTCCATTCCAACCTTAACATCACTTTGCAGGAGAGGAGGGGGAGGGGAGGAAGAGGGAAGGGCAGCATCACCCCCTCAGCCTGTCCTGCCATGCTTTGTCCTAGCTTTCCGGGGCACAGCCCTGTCTCCATCCCCACAAATCAAAATCACCCTTAGCCTTTGAGGCCAAGCTCAACAAAGGCCTCTTTATTAACGGTAGAGCAGCTAACATTAACTGAGCAGCTTACCAGGTACAAGACGCTGTTCTGTTGGGAAATCAGTGCATGCGGCTTTGGAGTGATGCATTCATTGTTCTATCTGCATTACCAACTGCAGAAATTGAGGTTCAGGGAAGTTGAGCGAATGGCCAGATGTGGGGGAGCCGAGACTGAGATCCAGGCGATGTTACTCCAAAGCCCAGGCTTTTGGCCCTTGTGCTATACTTTTTTGGTGGCAAAACTTGTGGCCTCCAAATTCTCCCTGCTTCCACCTCCAGCTAGATACCATTTATGCTTCTAACAGACTCTCCCAGTGCTTTATCTGTGTTTCTTTTATGGGTCTTACCGGTTTTAACATCCTATTATGGGTATTTACATAAAGTGTTCACTTTTCCTATTAAACTGGGGCATGGAGGCAGAGTCTGTTTCTTATTTCTTGACCTATTTTCTACAGCACCCAATGTACTATGTAGCACCCACATGCAAGAATAAGCAAGATTGTTTCTGGTCAGATCTGCCCCTTCTGGGCATCTGCCCCTTGTTAGAACTTGGTTATCTATACAATCTACCTGTAGGAATTCTTCAGTTCAGATTCCTCAAGAAAAGTGAAGATGTACCTGAGAAAGGTTCAATCATGGTTTTCTCAACAAAACACAGGCAAATGGTACACCAGAGTCCAGCGTATGGTGCCTCACCAGTACTCCCCTGCCCCTGCTGGCCTAGTGTTGGGCAGAAACCATGAGCAAGTGGCCCAGGCTGCTCTCACCACTTCTTGTTCATGGGTCCAACTCGCCAGTCTTGCCCTGCACATCTCACTGGCTCAGTGGCAGACTCCAAGCTGCTCAGATCCCAAGACACCTCTGGTCTCACATTGCTTCAGCTTCACCCTGTAAAGGATCCAGTTGTCATTAACTGGGCTTTGAAGTTCTTCCATTACATAAACTTATCTACTTGGGTTTCAAAATATTCTGGGAAATTCCACTGCTGCTGTTTATTATGCCAAGAATGCCCACTCATCTCTCTTTCTCTCTCTGTCTCCGTTTCTCTCTCTCTGAAGTTGCTTCTCTCTAATCTTGCTTCTTTGGGCTGTGACAAACGAGAAGGAGTCTAAGTTCATATCCTGAACCAGTTTTTCAGTAGAAGAGAGCTGTTTTGAGGATGTACCCCAGTCTGGAATGCCTCCCAAGTTCCACCGTTAAGCACCTTTCTGGAGGCATTACTCAAGATTTTTGTTTTCCTCTTTAACCATTTCATAATCACTAGTTTCTAAGCTATATCAGCACAGTCATTTGTTCATAATTATGCACACATATTTATCAATAAATGAACTGTTAGGGAAAAAAGGAAGAAGGAAAATAGTGTGTCCAGGTCACTAGTATAAACAATGCCACCCTTTCTCCTCAAAGTACAGCCCCAGATAAGACATCCGGTCATAATGCCACCACCATCACCTGTCCTTGGTGACTTAAATAAATTGCAGAGGTGCTTACGCATATCCTGAGGTCAGTCTTTATGTCTGTGCAAAATCCACAGCTGGCCCAGATATTATAGTTAGCCCCCTATTCCCTGCATCAGCACAGAGAATGTTCTAACAAATCTGTAATGCTGTCCCTGTGGCAGGGCCACCCGCCATTCCCCCCCAAAGGAAACGGGCACGGTTCCCTCTGTGTTATACTTGTTGAAAATGCTGGAGAAAATCTCCAAAGCCAGGCTGCTTGAGCCCCTTGAGTGCCAAATTCTTGTCCTTGCCACCATGACCCAAGGGACCTGAGAATCAGGCCCCATGGGCTGAGTTTCTGGCAGAGCTAATCAACCCTGCCTGTCCTGGTGCTCCATTCGCTGAAGACAGAAGTACAGTCTTCCTTTTGCTGAAGCTCAAGAAGACACAGAAAAGTGGCCCAATAGAGCCGGAGCTGACTTGCAATGGCAGCTGGCTGGTGTAGCCACTGGCCCAGGCCCTGCTGACTCACCCAAGCTGCAGTGATCCTCAGGGGCATGGGCAGATACCCCTTCCCTCAGCGCTGCCCTGAACGCTCCTGTGGCGTGGCCCTTATTTCACCAACACAGTCTGAATGCTTCATCCTTGTGGAGCTACCTGCCACCGCCTCACCTGCCTGGTGCAAATTCTAGAATAAGTCACCTCATGGATATAGACCAGGGTCCCTTCTGTGTCCAACACTTGGTGTAGAGGCGCTGGTTCCGTCTCTGCTTCCCTCTGGAGGCCTCCTCCCTTGGGCACCTCTGCCCTTCCATCTAGTTTGGTCAAGGTACCGTCGTCAGGCAAATATTGACAACTTTGCATCTGAAGGGGAAGGAGGCTGGGGTTCAGATCACTTTACTCCAAAAAGACATCTCTGTTTCCAAGGAAACTAGTGTGTGCAACTAGATACATGGGAGGAAGTCTCCACTGGGCTCCAGCTGGGATGCTGAGCTCCACATCTGGGCAGGTTTGGGGGCACTGAAGAGCCTCCCAGCCTTGAGGCCACCCAGAGTACAGTCCCGTGAAAGTTCTCACATCGCCTGGCAACAGAGGGGCAAATCTCACAGTAATTGAGTAAACAGGTTTCCTCCAAGTAGGTTTCTTTTATTTCTATTCATTTCTTTTAATTTAGAAATGTACTTATTATTGATACAGATTTCATAAGTATTTGCAGAAAAATTTTGTTTTGATTTTCTGCCTATGTAGAAGGCTTCTAATGTGTAAAATTCTCTCTCTGAAGAATGAGCAATGCCATCATCTAACACTTAGCACCTGGAGTTAAATGAATGGAAATTTAGATGCCTCTGAACACTTCTCTCTTCTTGGTGGATTGTAACTCACAGGCAGGACCTCGACAGCATTTTTCGTAATGTAGGTATAATGGAGGAGAACAGAACAGACTAGAACATGTGAGTCTTACACTCAGTAAGGCTAAGAACTGTATCACAAAATGTCTGTTCAACTATAAGTTTGCAGAAGTCTGTGTGTGTGTATGTACAGATGCCTGTCTGCATGTGTGCCGGGCTGCAGGGGAAAGCACGTCTCTTCCTGGCTGGCAGGTGGGCAGGGGTTGGCCGTCCCTGCTTGGGGGGCCCCTCACAGCCCCCAGGGGCCACCTCTGTCACCTGTCACGCAGCTGCAGCACTTTCTCCAGCTTCCAGGTGTTTTTTCTTTCCTCAAAGCCAAACCATACATTCTTGACTGGTTGAGCCATGTTTGAAGGTTTTTTTTAATTCTTGCAAGATGGAGAGGAAAGTCAGGAATAGTGATAAGCAGACTGTAGATAAATGATATTTCATCGTTCCCACTTGAATAATCCCTGTTGCTATTTTAAAGCATTGCGCAGTTTAGCATAGTATTTCTGCTGTCTGAATTGCACTCCTGTGCCAGTGCATCATGCACACTTGTGTTCGGTGCGTGGGCCCTCCCTGAGTGGGAGTGCAGGGCCAATCTTGTACAGATAGTCATCTGCCTACATATTCATGGAGACAACTTGATAGTGAGAGCACTTTAAAATGCTTTAAAATGTCGCAGAATGGCAGTTTTAGCTACTGAATTCCCTGCTTTCTGGACTCCCTCATCTGCAGTGGTTTGGTGGCACCAGTGGACAGATCATCAAATGTTTGTTAAATGAGCAAGCAATTAAGCTCCCTCTAAGTGCCAGACACCCAGGCATCTGACTCTGCTTTCAGCTGCAGCCGAAGTGCACAAATGACAGGCTGCTGAGGCCTCCTTAGAGGCCAGCCCTTGTTTCGGTGCCCAGAGCATTTGGAAGGCGCCACACTCAGACATGGCAATTCGTGTCCTTAAGATGGAACTCCGGGTAGAAAACAAGTTAATGAAAAGGAATATGGAGCACGTTTCCAGACCTTCCTGTTGTGCATGGATATTAAAAGATACTTGGTGTACAAGTTACACAGCTTTGTAGTCTCTCATGAGCAGGGCTCCTGGTTGGATGCATGTTGTATTTCTCCACTCGCCTATCTTTGGTTACTCTGTATATATCCCATCTTGGGTTGATGGCAGGACAAACCACCACAGTCCAACAGGTAGAACAGGTCAAGGTGAATCTCCTTGTGACCTGGATTTCTTGTCAAGTCTCCTGATCTGCTTAAAATATGAAGGGAAGACAATACATTTTGAAAGACAATTTCCATACCTCTGCTCATAGAAAAGGACAGAACTCTATTTAGCTGGGGATGGGGGGAGGTGCAGGCTTTATGTCTTGAATGCATCAAAAAAGTACTGTTTGCTTATCTAACACTAAGGATTGACCCAGAAACACCCCCCAGAGCGTATTAGTGTAGGAGGGGCTTCCTTTACAGGGCAAGGTGAGGCAGAAGCCTGGGAGCTTGTGCTCTGGACCAGCCGAGGGACCTTAGCCCAGTCACTGATCTCTCAGAGACACACCTCTGCGTGTGTTAAGTGTGTATCACAAAGCAGCTGTGAGCACACAATGAGATACACCCAGGAAAATGCTCTGAACCCAGAGCACCACTCTTTCTATTGCCTAGTTAATATATAAGCACATAATTTAACATAAAGCTATTCTGCTTTTTCACTCCCTGTAACATGCTTCTCTGTGATTAACAGTGTAGAACTGTGTGCGCAAAACGGCTGGTGGGTTGTCAGTTCCATCACTGCTCATCAGAGACTTCCTAGTACCTGTCACATAGGAACAGCCTGTAAATTAGCTTTTCTAACCTTAGGCACCTATCAATTATTTACCAGCCTGGCTCCTCTTGTACAATATCTTACAGAATTCACTATGGCAACATTGCACCTCATTTCTAAATATTACTCTGTAATTGATACATTAATATTGGGTTTTGGTGGCATTAGATGATTCTATATGTCAGCTGATTTTGAATATTCTTTTCTCTTTTTCTCCTTCCCTTACATCTGAGAAACTTTATGTGAAGGAAGGTTAAGAAACTGAGACTGGCTGTTATTTTCTATTTTTCCATATCAATTGTGAGGTCATACTTCTGATATATCAGTCATTTAGCTTCTGAGAGGAAATATATAAGAATTTATGCTTATAGTTTATGTACTATGTTGTTTGCAAATGAAATACTATGAAATGTGTTTACTGCTCTTTTCAAATGAGTATATTCAAAACTGTACACATTACAGTTACTACTTTTTGCATAAGGAGAGAATTGTGTATGATATCAAGTTTTAGATAGTTTTATATGTAAAGTGTCAGCTATAATACTGTGTCCATAGTGGTCAGAAAAAAATGATATGGGCATAAGAAATTCATCCTTTTTATCATGTGCTTATTTTCTTTTTTTAGCAGGGGTGCAAGCCAAGGAAATAGAACCATGTTCAGGCAGAGGACACATAATGTCATTAAGTGAGTGTCTTGACAGGATAATTGTCCTCTTGGGCAGCTCAATAAAAGAACTGATGGCGCCTGGAGAGAGTCTAGCCAGCTCAGAAAAGATACAGGTTATAATTATAATGTTAATAGCCTTAATAAGCATGTGTGCATTATCTTTTGGGTGGAATAGTGCCCCTTGGTTCACGCTCAGCCGTCACTATGTGCCGAATGACTTCCTCTTTATAGTCATGAAAATTAGATGGTGGATGATTTCTCATGAGGAAAGTAACATTCTCAAAGAGATGTCAGAACAACACAATTAGACATGCTCCATATTTTTCGGTGTGTCTGAATGAGGCCCGAGAGTGCTGCCCGTCAGTAATATTGCTGCCAAGTCACAAAACAGGAGCAGGGAACTGAGGCACCCCACTTTGGGGGACAGTGAAGGAGCTGTAGTAAAGTGCTTTCACAGTCTGAATAGTCAGGTATTGTGGGGAGTGGGCTATGCCCTTCCCCCACTTGCCGATGTGGCGGGAATGGAGAACAAAGAACATTCTGTTTACGCATTCCATGAGCAACTAACTGGAACCCTGCTGAGCCTACCTTTGCCTGGCTACCGCTGACGTCAATACTGTGCTTGATTGTCTATTGGATAATGCTATGTCCTGGAATCATGTAACCCCACTGCATTATATAAACCCTGGACCTTCAATAAAGTTTTGCTGGTGGCTCATGGGAGCATCAGCCCTCCCAGCTCTTTCTGTCTTTCTTTCTTTTCTTCACCCCCCTTCCGCACTTCAGGACCTGCTCGACTCGGCGCAGCTGGACCGCGTCAAGTGGCGCCGGAATAGGGACCTGAAGGAGAGGGAGAAGGTGAGGGCCACCACGAGGCCAATAGAAAAGAGAAAGCCCTGGCCAGGGGAACCAGAGAAGATGCGCGAGAGAAGAAGCGCGCAAGAAACGTGGACGTGGTAAGTGAATTTTTCTGGGAGTCCAATACAGGACAGGCAGGGAGCAAACAGTTATATGTTTGTGGGCTAAAGAGGTTGTTAGCCACCAGAGGAATTAAAGTAGGGAAACCCCAATTAGAAAGATTTTTAGATTTTATTGAGAAAATGTGCCCTTAGTTCCCAGAAGAAGGGACAGTAGACATATAATTGTGGAATGAGGTAGGAAAGGGACTTCAATCTTATTATTCTACCCATGGTCCAAAAAAGGTTCCGGTGGACACATTTGGCCTGTGGACCTTAATTAGAGACTCTTACATGACTTAAGGCAAATTAATGCAGTTCTTAAACCTATGGGACCTTTACAACAAGGCCTCCCTTTTCCAGCTATGATTCCAAAAGACTGGAATATGGCTATCATTGACCTTAAAGATTGCTTTTTCACCTTGCTCCCCATTCAAAGCAGTCCTCTTAGGCCTGCATTACTTCCTCTTGTGTAATGTAAGTAGAGCCTGTAATTAAGCTGAACCCTCATCAACATGTAAATAGCTCTATTCTATTAACTGCTTTTCTTAGAGGCAGTCATCCAGGAGCTAAGCATTTCCTCCTCAGCAGCCCCAGGGAAGCCAAACAAGCTCGTGACTCAGATCAGGGCTCTAGTAGCGAAAAGTCACACAGTCCCTGCATTTATCAGACAGGCAGGGGCCTCTTGAGGAATGACAGTAGCTCAGGCAGAAGAAACTAGGAAAATTAACTGAGAGCAATTCGATCCCTAAACTCTAAAAAGAAGTATCTTCTGCACACAAACCTGGCCCCAGTACAACCTCTCTGATTAGAGAGGCTTGGCCCCTGAAAGAAGTATGCAATATAATGTTATGCAGCTAAATATATTTTGCCACAAGGGAAGAGGATAGTCAAGAGTTCCATGAACTGCTACAATGTGGAGCTAGTTTTCTGAATTCTTTTAGTGAACATCTATTCTACTTATTAAGTTCATCATTGTCTTTGAGAATTGAGAAGTCTTAAACTAAACTCCCTGAGATAGAAGAAATTTATCTTCTGCAATACAGCCTGGCTTTAAATGACTGGAGCTAGAATTGTACTTGCATTTCATTTCCAGCCCCCTGGACACACATGGTCCCTATCAGTTCAGAGCCTTCATCGGCCCTGTTAGTCTGGGGCTGTCTAAACCTTAACCCAGTTATGTAAACTGCTTGCCTTTAGAGTGTATTCTTGAAAACTGAAGTACTTTTCATCAAACTAAGAAGAAAGAAGGCCATTGAGTATTAGAAACTCAAATCTTTATGTCAGTTTGTCTGTGTATATGTATTTGCATGAAGAGTGTTACTAACTATAGTCATTATGTCTCGGTCTGTATGTTTGTGTGTCTAAGTGTGTAAAAAAAATATATTTTCTACCTCCGGAGGGTATTAATAAAATTGATTTAAAAAACAAGCGCTTGTGAAAATTGGACATTCTAAAACTTCCAGAAAATCTAATTAAAAAATATTATGCATTAATGCTAATTTAAGCCTAACTGAAATGGACATGTCTTTGTAGTTATTAGCTGCCAAAGTTTACTTAAAGTCATTTAAGTTGATGTTACCTATTAAATATTCCAAGAAAATACTTAAAGAAAGGCTTGACTTTGATTTGTGGTGAAAGTTTTATAAGTAATTTAGCATGGTTGCTAAAAATAAGTAAACAAGTGTAGCAAATAAACTTTTTAATAATAATACTGTATTAATCTATAACAATGTATATATCTGCAAACAGCCTGAGAATTTTTGTGGTAACCAAAATTCTTAAAGTTTGCTAGGTTATATAGACATATTTTGTACTTAATGAGAAATTGTGCTGTAAGGCACATTTCCAAAAATGATAAAATATGTTCATAGATGTATCAATCTGAAGAATGCTGGTGTAACAGTTTACAGTGGCCTGTTTTTCAGTGTTCACTTGAAGGTTAAGTTACCAAATGGTTTTAGTTCTAATGAAAACTACTTAATATAATAAGGAAAATATTTTGGTATGTTAATGATGTGTGTTTTAATAAGAGAAAGTATAAAGAATGGAAATTCATTTTGTTGAGAGTAAAAGAAGGTTAATTGTTCTAAAATACAGCTATTTATTTAAAGGGAGACAGAGAGACAGAGACCGAGAGAGCAGTGTGGTGCCTTTTATTGTGGCAGATCAGCTCAGCCTGTTGCTTTGGGGGAGGGTCGGGATGTTTAGAGATAAGGCGGGATAAACCCAGTCAAGCCCCAGGCAAGCCCAGGCATAGTTCTCACCGGCTTGTGTGCTTGGGACCATAGGGCAAATGAAGAATAAATTACTATATTCTTACAGATATAATCATGCTGTGTGAAATTAAAGCAAGTGAGTATTAATATCGAGAACACAGCAAAATTGGACTTTTGTTTTCAGTTGGAAAGACAAAGTATTCTTTAACTGTTAGTCTCTTAATATTGAAAGATTGCAAAGGGTTCTCTTATTGTTTTATTAAAACAGTTTCTTATGCTTAAAGTCTTAATGAATTGTCTGAGTACTTAAGAAAATAAGATCTTAAAATTAAAAAGACTAAGCTAAGTGTTAACAACTATGTAACCTGCATTTGCTTTTAAACTTTCTTATTATCATTCCAGTTAAATAATAAGTGTTAATAACTATAATTCTATTTAGGCAAGTGCCTTGAAAACTTTTGACGGCTTCCCAAAACCAAAATTTAAAAAGGTATTTTTACCTCTCAATTAACTCTGATATTTTCCAGAGGGCCCCTGGAACATATCAGTAGAATTTCTTCTCATTAAAGAAAATATTTGAGTAATTTGGCTTATTTACCTGGTATATACCCACCTAAAAAGTGCTGTCAAAAAGAATAATGCTCGATTTTATTACTGAGTGTTTTATGTTACATAAATATCCAAACTTCCATATATCAACTATCTTACAGTAAGTTCTCATCAAATCTTTAACCATTGTCATTTGTAAATCTTTTCTTGTTTATAATCACTGTTTAATTACTACTAAACTAGTGAAGAACTTGATTTCAGCAAATTGAGTACTGGTTACTTAGGATTGAGCAAACTAAGGAAAAATGATTTTGTAGCTTCTTGTTTCAAGTGTTGCTGAAAAAATGTTTTAAGCTTTATCTCTTAAGCTGACTGACAACGCTCCAGTTTACCTCCCCTCTGTGTTCATAACACAGGCATTTCATACAATTCTACAAGTCAAGCTCTCATTGAATATTGTCACCTTATTCTTAAACATTATTTATTAATACAAAGAGGGGGGATTACTCCCCGATATGATAAAATTAGTTGCAAGTTGGTGATTGGTGCATGCTTTACATATCCTGTTGGATTCTCCCTGAGGAGGACGCCGCCCCAATTCACTCACGAAAGGCGTCTCTTGATGCAACAAGCAAGAGGAATTTATTCAGGAACCAGCTAGCTGGGGTCCAAGCATCAGCCCGACACAGTGGGTCTCAACTAGGACCCTGAGCACACAAAGCCAGAAGGTTTTATAGCATTTTCAAAGGGGGCAATATTTTCCACAATCACAATACAGTGTTTTTTCATAGACACATAAATCTTTGACTGGGGCCACATCCTGGGGTCTGGTTAGATAAGATTACCTTCGGAATGTTTAGGGTGGTTCTAGCAAGATAACCTTGGTGTGTATGATTAACTGATTTGAGGTCAGCTAACTAAAGGTCACTACATTTAACACTGGCTGACTAACTTATTTTTCAAGATTCTAATAATTTTCCTCCTTCTAGGTTAGGGGGTGGTATTTAAGCCTTTAAGATGGCTGTACTTATGCTAACTTTTGATTTTTCAGATCCTACATTTCCCCACTTCTCTTTAGGGGCATTCCAATCATGGAATGTTTGTATCTTCTTGTGGGGTGAGTGAATGATATTGTTGCCTCAACATCAGTACATGAACAGCACTCACTCTTTCTCTAACAAAAGTTATCAGCCGATTTAATATGCAGGGTCCTAAAGTGAGGAGCAACACAAGGATGAGTAAGGGCCCAGCCAGAGTGGATATCAGGGTTGTAAACCACGGGGATCTAGTGAACCAAGATTCAAATAGCCCTTGGCCGGTTTCCCGTTCTTTCTTTCTCTGGTCTAGCCTTTCCCTAAGCTTTGACATTGAATCTCTTACTATTCCAGAATGATCTGCATAAAAGCAGCATTCTTCTTTTAAAGCTGCACACAGTCCTCCTTCTTTCAGGAACAGCAGATCCAGCCCTCGTCTATTCTGCAAGACTACCTCAGAGAGGGAAGTCAGAGATTCTTCAAGTTTTGTAATGGGTTGCTCTATGGTCTTTAGGTCTTCATCAATAGCTGTCCTTAGTCCTTAATAATGTTGGTTCCCTTGGACAATAGCGGCTGCCACTGTTCCCACTCCGGCTGTGACTCCTATCCCTAACAACACGGCTAAGGTCAGTGAGACCGGCTCTCTCTTATATCTATGCCTAGGTTCAAATTCAGCTACGAATGAGAGATCATCATGATACATCAACCTGGGCACCAGCTGAACCATGATACAGAAATCGTGGGAGGAGTTGAAGGCAGAAGTAGAGACACATGGGGTCACTCCAGTATTACAAGCCCACCATCCCTCGGGAGGAGGGACTAGATACTCACTTTCACCTGAGGAGGTTACAGCTATGGTTTCATTACACAAAGCTTTATGGGTGGGGGGGACTGTACCTAAACATCTTCCTCTTCCAGTCACTTCAGACAGAGTTAGTTTCCTATGGCTCCCCCAGCTACAGATCTCGTGACGGGTCGTCCTGTTAAAACTGCCCAACAATCCTAATCCTTCATAATAAGGCGGCCCAGAAGAGAAACACAACCAACAGGATTCAGTAGTTTTAGGATTGGTGGTGTTTAAGGCCTGAAAAGCCCCTTCAAGGAGGTTGAGAAGGCGTTGTCCTGTGCTAGGAAAAGGGGTAACTTGGCCAAGAGTGGAGACAGAGGGAGTGGTGGTAGAGTCCACAGGTGGGGCTAGGGCCTGCTCGGGGGCTGGGGCTGGGAGACGCGGCCGATCCCGCAGGACAGCGTTGGGTCCCACTGGGATAGCTGGGAGAGTCTCTACCTTAAGCCTGAGCATGAACAAGACTCCATTATCATAGCCACTCTGGTAGAGTCTTAGTCCCCATGTAAGCCCTTTTTCCCAGTTTGTTGCCCTTTTTCCTGCATCTGTGAAGGAGATGTCAATAAGATTGCAGGTGAGATTAGTCCTGCATTGGGCACGAGTGGCACCCCATTGGATTTTTATGAGGCCTGGAGGAGGTCTCCCTGCACTTCCTGTCAGCCCATGGCATGTCCCTGTCTGCTCACAACTCCAATTTTTACAAAAAAAATCTGTCTGCCCACCACACTGAGACCTCGGCATCGGTTGAGGAGGCCGGGCATACATAAAAGCAGGTACTTTGGATCTCTTTCATAGTCCCAGGGCCCCAATGCAC
This sequence comes from Manis javanica, assembly GCF_040802235.1. Classification (NCBI taxonomy): domain Eukaryota; kingdom Metazoa; phylum Chordata; class Mammalia; order Pholidota; family Manidae; genus Manis; species Manis javanica. The sequence goes on from NC_133156.1 coordinate 4,802,956, forward strand.
TGTATAATCCCGAGTGCCACATCCGGGTACCCCAACTTTATCTTCGTACCAGGGGTCTTGTTTGAAAAGAGTGCATATATCTTCAGTGAGGGTAGGCCACCAGGTTCCCTTAGGGTGTTGTCCTGTTAACTGGACTACTACTTGGCGGGAAGCTGGGTTAATGATTTGCCATGTCAGTAACTGGGTTCATGAGGGTTAGGGTTCTGGTGGGTTGGAGGTAGCAGGAACATCAGAATCACTAATAACATAGTTCTTTCTACACAAGCGAAGCTTAAGGGGGTTATCAGTCCGAGTTACTCGCCAGTCTGGGTCCGGTGGGGGTGCCTTCTTTAGATGTGAAGCGTGTATCCAGGAGGAGACGCCGTCCACTTTCACGGCTGTGGGAGTAGTCAGGAGGACGATGAAAGGTCCCTTCCACCGCGGCTCGAGGTTTCCTGTCTGGTGTCTTCTCACGTAGACAGGGTCTCCCACCTGGAACTGGTGAGGTACTGAGAGGTCCTCTGGCCAATAGGCTTCCTTAATGGAGGTCCACACCTCTTTCTGCACAGCCTCCAAGGCTTGTAACCTTTCAAGCAAAAACTTATTAGTTGCACACTTGGGGAATGTATGAAGATGTGCTGATTGGAGCGGGGCCGGGGCCCCAAACATTATTTCAAAGGGCGTTAGTCCAAAGCGGCCGGGAGTGTTCCTGACTAAACAGGGCGAAGGGAAGGAGGACTAACCAATCACATAAGCCAGTCTCTATGGACAATTTTAGTCAAGGTCTCTTTTAGAGTTCTGTTCATCCTTTCTACCTGTCCTGAGCTCTGGGGCCTGTATGCACAATGCAATTTCCAATCTGTCCCCAGGATCTTGGCCAGTCCATGACTTACCTGGGCAACAAAGGCAGGGCCGTTGTCGGAGCCAATTACCTTTGGGATCCCAAACCTGGGAAATATTTCTTCAAGGATCTTTTTAGACACCATCTGAGCTGTCTCAGTTTTGGTGGGGAACGCCTCTGTCCATCCTGAAAATGTGTCTAGGAAAACTAGAAGGTACTTATATCCATACTTAGCAGGCTTAATTTCAGTGAAGTCAACTTCCCAATAAGCTCCTGGGCGATCTCCTCGAAGTCTTTTCCCGGATATTGCTTGATTTTTGCTCACGTTTACTAATTGACAGGGAACACAATTTTTTACAACCTCGTCAGCCAATTTTCCTAATCCAATAACATGATAAGGGGAGTCTCGAACCAAGGTCTTTAGGTTTTTTGCTCCCAAATGTGTCAATTGATGTAATTGCCTTAAGTATTCTTCTGCCTCTCTCTGGGGAAGGACAACTTTCCCTTTTTCAGACTTGTATATCTCTTGGGGCAATTAATTTTTGAACCCTAATTTGTTTATACAAGCGAGATCTTCAGGTGTATACTGGAAGCTCTTATTGTGGGTGGCTTCCGGATACACTTGGAGGGGTAAAATGCTCATTCCCTGAGCTGCTTGCTTTGCGGCTTGGTCCGCCCTCCAGTTTCCTCGAGCTATTGGAGAGTCATCTTTCTGATGTCCAGGGCAATGTATTATCGCTACTTCCTTAGGCCTATGGATGGCTTCTAACAAATCTAAAATTTCTTGTTTGTTTTTAACATCTTTCCTGGCAGAAGTTAACAGCCCTCTCTGTCTATAAATAGCCCCGTGTATATGAGCGGTGGCAAAAGCGTATTGGCTGTCAGTGTAGACGTTAAGTCTCTTACCTTCTGCCATCCTTAGAGCCTGAGTCAGGGCGATGAGTTCTGCTCACTGTGCAGAAGTGCCCGTTGGGAGTCCGCTGGCCCACACGATCCGGTCATCATCTACTACTGCAGCTCCAGCCATTCTCTTACCATCCATGATGTAACTGCTCCCGTCTGTATACCAAGTCAGGAGTCCCGGTACTCCTAAGGGCTGATCTTGTAAATCCCGGTGGGTCCCTGTCTCCTCAGCCAGGATTTCCTGGCAGGTATGGAGCACTTCCTTCCCCGAATCAGGGAGCAGAGTGGCCGGGTTTAGGATGGCAGGGGGGGCAAACTCTACACGATCACGATTCAGGAGTAAGGTTTGGTAGTGAGTCATTCTGGCATTCGACATCCATCTCTCGGGTGGCTGCCGGATTACACTTTCCAATGCATGTGGAGCAACCACAGTGAGTTTCTGTCCCAGTGTCAGTTTGTCAGAATCTTTAACGAAGAGGGCCACAGCCACCACTACTCTCAAACAGGCAGGCCATCCACTACTCACTGGGTCCAATTTTTTTGACAAATAGGCGACAGGTCTCTTCCAAGGTCCCCATTGTTGGGTCAACACTCCCCGAGCCACTCCGCTCCGTTCATCCACAAAAAGGATGAACAGCTTAGTCACATCTGGCAAGGCCAGAGCGGGTGCCGACAGGAGGGCCTTCTTGATATCATCAAAGGCCTGCTGTTGTTCAGGTCCCCAAACAAACGGGGCTGCCCCTTTGGTTTGGGGATACAGGGGGGCGGCTAAGGTGGCATATCCAGGTATCCATAATCTACAAAACCCTGCCGTCCCTAGAAACTCGCGAACTTGGCGCGGAGTAGTAGGAACCGGGATCTGTGTCACAGTCTGCTTTCGGGCTTCAGTAAGCCACCTTTTCCCCTCTCTCAGGGAATATCCCAAATAAGTCACTTGTTGTTGGCAGATCTGTGCCTTCTTGGCAGATGCCCTATACCTCAATTTAGCAAGTTCAGTCAAAAGGGCTCCAGTGGCCTCTTGGCAGGCTTCCTGAGTAGGGGCTGCTATCAGTAAGTCATCAACATATTGTAATAAAGTTACCTGTGGGTTGGAGGCTCGGTAAAAGGCCAAGTCCTGATGTAAAGCCTCGTCGAAGAGGGTGGGTGAATTCTTGAATCCTTGTGGCAAGCGAGTCCAGGTCAATTGTCCAGTAGTTCCTGTGGAGGGGTCTTTCCATTCAAAAGCAAACAGCGGTTGGCTACTCTGGTGCAGGCGCAAACAAAAGAAGGCGTCTTTTAAATCTAAGACTGTATACCAGGTGTTTTCCGGGGCCAGAGAGCTTAACAGGTTATAAGGGTTCGGCACAGTGGGATGAATGTCCTGTATCCTCTTATTAACTTCTCTTAAATCTTGTACTGGTCGATAATATCCTGTTCCCGCTTTCTTTACAGGCAGCAAGGGAGTGTTCCATGGGGATTTACATTTTACTAATATCCCCTGCTCTATGAGCCTCTGGATATGGGGCCTAATTCCATCTCTGGATTCTTTACTCATTGGATATTGTCTTACAGTTACTGGTAAGGCTGAGGCTTTCAATTCTATGACCACCGGGGGCTGGTTTACAGCAAGCCCCATACCCGCCGTCTCCGCCCAGGCCCCTGGAAACTGGTTAAGCCACTCCTTACTAACTTGGGAGGGTCCTGATTCCTTAAAAAGGCGGTACTCATCTTCTAATCTTATGGACAGAATACTTAGGCCCAAAGGTTTTTCTCTCGATCAGTTACTCGGGTATCTTCAGCCTGAAAGGATATTTGGGCCCCGACTTTGGTCAAGATGTCTCTTCCTAACAAGGGTGTGGGGCATTCCGGTATGACAAGGAATGAGTGGTTTACTTGTCCCACTCCTAAGTCCACTGTTCTTTGGGTAGTCCATGCATATTGTTTCTGGCCCGTGGCCCCGAACACCCAAGACTTTTTGCCAGAAAGAGGGCCTCTAGCTTGGGTCAGTATGGAATGTTGAGCACCGGTATCCACCAGAAACTCAACGGGTTGCCCCTCCACCTTCAGGGTTACCCTAGGCTCGGGGAGGGGCTCTGAGCCCCGTCTTCCCTAATCCTCATCTTCCAGCAGAGACAACACCTTCTTCGGAGGTCCCCGCAGTGGTTTCTTAGGGCATTCTTTCACCCAATGCCCCTTTTCCTTGCAGTACGCACACTGATCTTTATCCAAAGGAGGTCGGTTGCCCAGGGACCCTGCCTTACTAGTTCTACCACTAGAGGGCAGGCGTCCCTTACTTTCTACTACTGTGGCCAAGATCTTTGTTAAATTTCTCTCATGCTTCCTGTCCCTCTTTTCCTCTTTACTTTCGCTTTCCTTTTCCTTCCTTAATTCCTTCTCTTCCTCAGTCTCTCTCTTATGATAAACTTTCTCAGCTTCTTTCACCAAGTCCCTCAGCGACAAATCCTGTAAGCCTTCTAGTCTCTGAAGCTTTTTTCTAATATCAGGTGCTGATTGCCCAATAAAGGCAAGAGTCACTGAAGCACTGTGCTCCTCAGAAGTGGGGTCAAAAGGAGTATACCGCCTGAAGGCTTCTATCAGGCGTTCTAAGAACACTGCGGGTGCCTCAGCGGCTCCCTGACTAACCTCTCTTACCTTAGCCAAATTGGTGGGGCGCCTTGCTGCCCCGCGAAGACCTGCCACCAGAGCCTGGCGATAGATGGTTAGTCGCTCCCTACCTTCTGGAGAATTAAAGTCCCAATTGGGTCTGGTCAGCGGGAACCCCCTTTCTATATCAATAGGGAGTTGCGATGGTTGTCCGTCAGTCCCAGGCACGTTTTTTCGCACCTCCAGGAGGATCCTTTCTCTTTCTTCCGTGGTGAAGAGTACCTGTAAGAGCTGCTGACAATCATCCCAAGTGGGCTGGTGAGAGAACATCAGGGACTCTATCAGTCCCGTTAGTCTCTGCGGTTCCTCCGAAAAAGGAGGGTGGTTAGCTTTCCAATTGTATAAATCAGCAGAGGAGAATGGCCAATATTGCAGAGGTTGGAAAGGCGGGTCCCCCTCTTCCCCAAGGATGGGAACTCCATAAGACCGGAGAGGAAAAATACCCAGTGGGTCCAAGGGGGCCCCTCGGTGGCACCGAGGTCCCTGGGCAGGACCCGGAGCCGGCCCCACTGCCTCAGCACCAGGGGCTGGTGGTTCCGGGGGTGCCGGGGCCGGGGGCGCCGTAGGGGAAGGAGGATAGGGAGGGGGATCATCAACCATAAGCAAATCTTGACAGTCAGGGTGAACTTTAGTAGTTTCTTTTTCCTTGCTCTGGGGTCGGGTCTGGGCAGCTAAAACTCGAGGGCCCGTTTTCTTCTGCACCCAGGGCTTTACCCAGGGCGGTGGGTTTTTCACCAACTCCTGCCAGACTACAATATAGGGTTGCTGATCCGGGTGTCCTTGAGGCGAGTCCTGGAAGACAATGGCTTTTACTGCTAATAAAGTGGGGAGATCAAAAGTCCCCTCCGAGGGCCACCGAACATTGAAGGTGGGCCATTCGGAGGTACAGAAAGTCTGCCATGGTCCCTTTTTTACTTCTACTGACAAGTTATGCGCTCTCGCTCTGACTTCCGTCCAATGATCTAACGTCAGGGTAAGGGGGGTCATCACTGTCTGTCCCATTGTCAGTATAACAATAATCAGGCACGTAAAAGACACAGAAAACAAAGACACACACAAATTAGACACACAGCGGCCGCTTTTTTTCTCAGATTTTCAAACAGAAACCGAAAGGAATTGGAGGGTTGATACTCCTGGCGCCCAAAAATCAACCCTATCTCATCAGGTTTACTTTGCCGGAAAAACAGACGAGAGGCTACCAGGTGTCCCTGGCCCTCCAACCTCCCCAAGGTGTCCCCCAGGGTTGCAGCCTGCGGTGCTCCAAGTACGTCTACCGACTGCAGTCTCGACCCCTTTACGGGATTGGGACAGCTGCCAGACAATGGGTACCCTTTCAGAATTCTGACCGGTCTCACTGAAAAACAGAAAACAGAACACAGACAACCCAAGGCACCACTAACCTTACCTCTTCCTCCAAGAACCGCTTTGGGAGTGAAGCGGGGTGAGCACACGATCCCGGAGGAGCCCCCAAATGTTGGATTCTCCCTGAGGAGGACGCGGCCCCAATTCACTCACGAAAGGTGTCTCTTGATGCAACAAGCAAGAGGAATTTATTCAGGAACCAGCTAGCTGGGGTCCAAGCATCAGCCCAACACAGCGGGTCTCAACAAGGACCCTGAGCACACAAAGCCAGAAGGTTTTATAGCATTTTCAAAGGGGGCAATATTTTCCACAATCACAATACAGTGTTTTTTCATAGACACATAAATCTTTGGCTGGGGCCACATCCTGGGGTCTGGTTAGATAAGATTACCTTCGGAATGTTTAGGGTGGTTCTAGCAAGATAAGCTTGGTGTGTATGATTAACTGATTTGAGGTCAGCTAACTAATGGTCACTACATTTAACACTGGCTGACTAACTTGTTTTTCAAGATTCTAATAATTTTCCTCCTTCTAGGTTAGGGGGTGGTATTTAAGCCTTTAAGATGGCTGTACTTATGCTAACTTTTGATTTTTCAGATCCTACAATCCTTAATTTTGATCTTCTGGAGGGTGATAGACGGTCAGTGGTAGAGGTATATTTTTCTGGTAATATTTCCTTTTCTGAAACAACAACAGTTCCTGTGTAGTAGTCTCCAAGATTTCTTCACTATGGCATAAAGATCATATTAAGGTGTAGGGCAAGGGGTTTGCTTGTGTTCATACAGAGGATCAATGCTTGATCTGGCCACCCAGAAAATGAATTCAGATACGATATGAAGGAGAACTTCCAACATCAACATCCTCTGGAGGAGTCATTCCAGAAAGTGACCATCAAAAAACCTCAACAAAAGTCTTCATGTCAAACACGGAAAACTGAAGCCCACTAAATAATAGTATTTTTTTTCCAATAATGGCACTTATGTATGTACATACTACAGAAGAAATGTATAGACACATGATAGAGGAAGACTTAGATAGAATGATATTGCTGATTGGTCTGTTATAAATGGTGATCATTATGATATTTATAAAGCAGTTTTGTCCCGAGGAGATATTGGCAGTTATACTTGTGAAAAGTTTCAAAAAAGAACTCCTGTCATATTGTATAAGAGTAATTAGGTGTATTTAATTATATCACTCATTCCAGAAAATAATTTTTCCTCACCCAACTTGTAGATACAACAACTCATGAGCCAAAAGTTGCACAAGTTATCTTTTTGTGTAGCAAGAAATTCCTCTATCAGTGAACTGTTGAAGAAGAATTTAATAGGCATAAGACTTTCTCCTATGGTGTTTACTAATATCTCAGGCATAAAAATCACTCTTCCCCCTAAAGTGCTTGCTCCTGACGCCCAATTAAATTTACCTATTAATATTACTATAATTACTGATTGTGTATGTATTAATTGTACTCATGTAGCCTCTTACTGCAATTGTGCAATCATTGTAAAATGGTCTTCTAGATATAGACTTCCAAATAGTTGGGTATTTTTGTGTGATAATGAAACATATTAAGCCCTTTCTCCACACTGTCAAGGTGTTGGTAGTGTAAGATGCATTCTTCCTGCTCTAATAGACCACCTGAATATAAGCACAAGAGACTTCTCCGAGTTCTGCTATCTGACTGTGATGAAAACTTGAAACTTTGAGGTCCTGTCACTGTTGCAGTTGCAGCTGCATTCCTCCTGTCAGTTCCTAGACTTGTCATTGGAATGCAGAAAGAGGTATCTAAGCTGGCCTGTGCATATAGCAAAACAACAAACTTGACTGCTTCTGTATTATCTGAACTCAACCAAAAACAGAGAATTGTGAGCTGCAGTGCTTCAGAATCACGCTGCTGTGGACTGTCTGATGTTAAAAGAGCATGTAAGATGTGATCAGTTTCCAAGAATGTGCTGTTTCAATTTTTCAAACTACTCAAAATCAATTAGATGATATCCCTCATATTGTCAATAAGTTTTTACAAATGCCTAAGCTATTTAACTAGTTTTTTAGTTTCATTAGTGATAAGTAGTAATTGTAAGTCTGCCTTTGTTATGTATCTGTATTCCTATTCTGTTAATGTATGTAAGCAATTTATATATATATTCAAGTTATGTCTGTCAACATGTTCGATGTCAGCCATGTAATGCATATTTCCCACAAAACTAAGATACCATATAATCCACAAAGCAAAGCACTATAAAATGTGCCCATGGCACCCTTAAAGCTCATGTGGAAAAAACAAAAAAGGGGGAGTTATACCCCCGGCCACCACAGAACTATTTAATCATATCTTATTTACAGCCAAAACTGCATCTGATATATGAAATCACATAAAAGACGTGTTCAGGGACCCCCTGAATAGTCTCTGGCATGCTGTCGCACCTCTCTTAACCCTAAGCATTTTATGGCTTTTGTTGCTGTTACTAGGGCCTTGTGTCCTTTGCAGCATGTGGAAACTCATCCAGCAAGCCTTAAGAGACCTGCATTATTTGAAATTGCAGATGGCCCCCCAACTTGTAAATAATAAGTTCTAAAGTCTTGCCTCATTTTCTATTATCATTATGTGCAGCCATTGTGTGTATGTTTCTCATTGTGTTCATTATGTGCAGCCATTGTGTGTATGTTTCCTAAAAATGAGTTCAAAAGCATTTCTGCACCTTGGTGCAGAGCTACATATGTCTCAGCTGAAAAGTCACCCCCCGATGCCGGATATTGAGAAGGGGTCAGTATAGTCAATGACGGTAAGTGTCTTGGAGACCTCTGGCAACCTAAGACAGGGGCCTTATGATGGAATGTGGGTACCAATGATGGGTAAGTCCAGATGAGTCATCCAGGAATACCTAAGACAGGCACTGTCACCCTCTTATAAAATAAAAAAGGGGGAGATGTGGGGAGCGGGCTATGCCCTTCCCCCACTTGCCGATGTGGTGGGAATGGAGAACAAAACATTGTGTTTACACATTCCATGAGCAACTAACTGGAACCCTGCTGAGCCTACCTTTGCCTGGCTACCGCTGACGTCAATACTGTGCTTGATTGTCTATTGGATAATGCTATGTCCTGGAATCATGTAACCCCACTGCATTATATAAACTCTGGACCTTCAATAAAGTTTTGCTGGCGATGCACAGGAGCGTCAGCCCTCCCAGATCTTTCTATCTTTCTTTGCCCCCCTTCCGCAGTACAGGACCTGCTCAGCTCGGCGCAGCTGGACCGCATCAAGGTATTAAAATTAGCGACATTTTAAGAAACGTTAAAGTACAAGTAAATCAAGGAATCAAGGAAGCAATTTAGTGATACTGCAGTTAAATGTTGTGGAACATTTTGCTCATATTCTGACCTCTTGAGAATAGCACCTATATTCTAAAGCATATTCAGCACCCTGTTATGATGTTCCAGGATATTTTCACTCCACTACACTCATGAAAGATTAGATTGCATTCAGTTAAATAGTCTGAAACATTTCTACTTTTATTAAGATTTCATTTTATAGGACAGTTGTAGGTTCACAGGAAAACTGAGAAAAAGGTCCAGAAATTTCCCATTTACCCCTCATTACCCCCCAGCCCCACGTAGCCTCCTCCATTGTCAACATTCCCATTTTCTACTTATTTTCATGAATGACGTTATTTTTGACAGTATTAAGCTATCCAGATCTTTCCAATTTGGGGTAAGCTTTTCATGTTAAGAAATATCCGTTCAATAATTTTTTTTCGCATCGGTTGTAAGCTAAGCACTGTGTTAAGGCTAAGGATATTGAGATCAGTATTCAGCATAGTGCTTGCTACATAGAAGACTCGTAAAACCTAGTGAACGATTGCATATAAGATGAATAAAATGCATCCTTGAGAAGCTGCAGTAACTCATAATCTAATAGCTGTCTTAGGAGATGGAGGAGAAAGACATAAGAATTTAAAAATCAGAGTGGAGTTAATAGTTAAAATACACACCAAAATACTATAAAAGTGAGTGGCAAATGAAAACATCTCCAGAAGATACTGAAGTTAAGAGATACCACATTTTATTTACATGTATAAATGTTTGCTTCAAGGGGCACTCAAAGTTATAGCAAATATATTTGTGTGAAAACTTTAATGATTTAACCCCTAAGCTTGTATAACCTTTATGTGTACAAAGTAAGCTTCTTACCATATGAAATTACATTTAATAGGACATGGCATTGTGCTTAAGTTCTCATCTTTATCATTCTTGTCATATTTTACTACAGATATTCAAAAGGTCAGATAACTCATAGGGTGGTTCATTTGAGATTAAGTCATGATAGGCATCTTTAGGGGGTTTTTGGAAATTCTTAGGATCTCATGATGGCCTGTTTGAGAAATTCACTGATCCAGATTGTATTTTTTGCCCTCATTCTCATTTCTAATTGCTCTGAAGCAGGCATACAGATCAGCACTCGAGTGTCGGGGGAGGACACATACATTCCACACAAGGCATCTCATTACAGCAACTCTTTAACCTTGAGCTCCAACAAAACACGCCCAACCAGTGTGACTTCATGTGCCAATTTTATTCTTTGTGCTTTATTTGCAACAGCATCACTTCATAGTGTTTTGCTGGTTTCGTTGCAAATATCCAGTATAGTAATTTAAACAGGCCTAGATTTGAGTTGGATCTCAGCTTACTGACCACGTAACTTTGCATAGTTTACCTCTCAAAATCCCAGTGTCCTCATTTGTAAAATGAAAATAATAAGGTCTTTGTGGGGAATAAAGGAACAAGTTGATCCTCATGGTATGCATAGCACAGTGTCGTGCACATGGCACACACTTAACAAGTGGTAGTGGCAGCACAGAGCCACTGCCCTGATATGGCCCTGAGCCAGCCTGCACTGCTGTCTGGAGGCCCTGCCAGGTGGCTTGGTTGTGCTTGTGGGAAAAAGTGGCCTGAGTTCAAAACACTAGACTTTACCTGTGGACTTATATTATGACCTTGCTTAAAGTTGGAACTGTAAGTTAATGGAAAATTGGGAAGACAAATGTTAGAGATGTGCAGGGGTGGGAGAGATCTGTCTGAGCTGGAGCAGGCAGAAATGTTCACAAAGATTGGGTGTTTGAAGAATGGGCAGGAGGAAGGGGTTTTCACATTAAGGAGAGTGTTCTGTGCTCTCTGAGTAAACATTTAAGTGGGGTTCAGTGCCAGCCTGAGAATGTACCTTCATCTAATTTTGACTGGAAGAAAATTGAAAGATAAGTAGCCTCTCACAATGACAAGTTACAGGCTTGTCACGAGGAAAACCTGGGGAACTTTGCTTCTGAAGGTTTTTTTATTGAGAGGGGACACATCTGAAATGACACTGTCAACTGGGGGAAGTCCTCCCCAACACCTGCAGCCCCTAGTCCTCAACTGCAGCCCCCCAATGGCTGTAGAGCTCCCTTGGGTGACTCTGACAATAGTGAGTAGGAGCAGTGCCCCTGGCACTGGGGGAGGCCAGCTGTCTGGTGGTCCACTGAGTAGCCCAGGATTAAGCTGCTGTCTCAGCCTCAAAACAGGACTCCACCCTCAGAATGCATCCCACTTCAGAGCTGCCTTACTAAGTAGCCCCATTGGGTTTTTGGGAGCTAAAAACCACAGCAGAGCTTTTCCCTCACTGGGCATGACTCTAAGACAAGGAAAAGATAATTTTAGACCACAAACTTTGACCTCTTGAATAGAAGGAGAATGCTATAAATAAAACAGAGGAAGCTCATAACAAGCAGAAACATGATTGGATTCAAACCACTGGATCCTGAGTTCGGACATCATTTTTTAAAAACCCGAAAAACTAATACCTGAGAGTTTAAATCTTACCCCAGCTATCAGTACTTGTATTTATTTTGTGTGGAATAGAAATGATTAGGAGCTGCTTCCTATTATACACTATTTGACATCTTTTGTTTGCGTGTATCTTGCTTAGATCAGGCAGCACAGAATGCCCCACCTGCCCTGCTCTGAATGGACCAGTTTCCTAGGCTGCTGTAACAAATCACCACAAATTCAGGGGCTTGAAGCCACACAGCTCCGGCTCCTGCATTTCCGGAGATCAGAAGTCTGAAATGGGTCAGCACTGCTGCATTCCTGCCCGAGATGCTCATTCCTTGCCTTCCGGCTCCTGGCAGCAGCCACACATCTTGGTTCACTTCTTGGCTGCGGGTCCTGCCCACTGTGACCATGACTCCTTTGTCATATCCCCCTTGCTGGTTCAGACATTCCTGTCTCCCTTTTGTAAGGACCCCTGTGATTGTACTTAGGGCCCACCCAGATGACCCAAGATAATCTCCGCAAATCAGGATCTGTAACTTAATCTCATGTGCAAAGCCCGTTTTTTGCCGTGCAAGGTAACATATTTCCAGGTTCCTGGGATGAGGATGTGACATCTCTGGGGGACAATTATTCAGCCTGCCACCTGGAGGCTTGGAATGCGGTGGTGGTCAGCAGCCTAGACTGAAATCAATCAATAGAGAAAATGCCAAAATATTAGAAGTGAAAGGTCATGCAAGTCCAAACAGTTCCTGTACAGAATTCTATAGTCGAATGCATTTTATATGTGCAAAATGAAAATGTGTTCAAGTATTATGTTCAGTAAAAGAGAGTTTTTCCCTTAACATTCTATAAATATTTTAATACGTGGTCCAGAGCATCTTTATTGCTCATTCTGTAGCATTTTCTCTATTATCCAGGGTAACAGAGCCCACTACCCACTGGGTGCTGCCATAAACTCCAGGCAAACCACATTCAGTCAGCTCATTTCCTCCAGGCTTCAGTGTGTCTTTGCCATATATTTAGCATATAAATTGGTTGTCAGCCCTGTCCCAGAGCAGAAATATGAACTTGCAGTTTAGCACAGCACATCCTTTAAAGTACAGCAACATTTTTCTGGCTTCCTCTTGTGGCCCGTGGTAGCAAGATGGTATAGAGAGCAGCAGGAAGGGAGTGCATGGTAGACAGCCATGCTGGGGTTGCGCCCGAGTTAGCAGGTGGCGCCCATCTGCAGAGAAGGTCATTGGGCAGTTGACAGTGACAGTACTACATGCTGACAGGGCCTGAAAGAGCTGCCTGCAGAGAGGAGACGGGGATTCGATTGCCAAGGCAGTGTCCCTGTGTCGAGGCAGATGGACCAACTCAGTGTAGAAGCTTTGCACTGGGGGTGTGGAGGGGAGCCGAGGGCTTCAAGTAGGGACAGCTGCAAGGCCTGGGAGCTGGAAGGCTGGGAATTACTTAGTGCTGCTCAGCACAGATCTTATCCACCAGAGGTCAGCGGCTGCTGGGGGCTTGCATTCCCCTCACACTGGAAGTGTGTGCCATGCCAGGCCTGGAGTGACTTCTTTCCGTCCCTCCCTCTGCACAACCACGCAAGCAGTGGACAGAGTGGAGCTGCCATGGCCTCCTCCCTAGTGGACGAGGGAAAGCCGCCCAAGTGTGCCATATACTCCCTAAAGCTGTCCTGTGCTTGTGGCCCCTTCCTTCATCTTTAGGACCAAGCCAAGGCCTTCTTAATCTCATCTCTCTGACTCTCTTTCATAATTACATCTTCCTCTTCATTTCTCTTTTCATATCTGGATTCTGAAGTTTTGGGATTATGCCATCCTTTTCTCAAGTTACAAGGACAAAGAGGGAGAGTTGACAAGCCTGTAGGCAGGGGGTAGACAGGTAGGCAGGTGTGAACAGGATGGAAAGGAGAAGGCCACAGGATGGCACACCACCAAGTGTGTCCCAGGCAGTATGCGTTTTTTATGCTCGTGAAAATTGTGCTTCTCAAATAAATGAAGTTCCTTTGCTTCTAGAAAACATACTTCTTCAGATGAAGGAATTCGTGACAATTACAAAGAAGTCGAATAGATATTTATTAACCTAGATAATGTTGACATAGTAGTGTTGCAAGGACTTTTCAGAAAAATATGAATATTGCTTGACATGTAGAAATTATAATCCCCCTATTTACTCAATATACTACACTCCATGTTACAACTCTGTGCAAGTATTAAAACTGACCTGTACCGAACAACAATATGATTCCGGCAGCAGTGCAGGAGTCCATAAAAACCAAGCAAACTGGAAGAAAAGAAAAGGTAGGGAGATTTTATTACAATTATTTTTGTCCATTTCCTCAGTTTTTCCTGATTTATTTTAAAACCCTGGTCACAGGGGTCCAGAATTTATATTTATTGTTAAATAAACATATCCATTAGCCCTAAATCCATGTAAGGAATATCATCTTGGTTCCAGTACTATTTTAAAATCTTAATACTCTGGATTGGTTTAGTAGCCTGAGGCTGTTTGGGTTTTTCCCCCGGGGTTTGCACTCAGATATAATCTTTAGCTCTTCTTCACTTTTCTCACTTGGTATGTCTTGTTGAAGCTTGAAAGAGAGCATCGCCTTACCAGACACCATGCTTTTCCTGCACCAAGTACCTTCTTGCCCTTCTGCCTTTGCTGTATGTGAGTCTCTTACTTCCTTGAAAGAGTAACTCCTTTCAGCTCAATGGATAAGAGAAGACAAGCAAAACTTCACCTCTGAAGGAAATTCCTGGCCTTATTTGTACATCAAGTCTTTTTAAATTCTGTAATTCCTTTTCAATCAAGCACATCATTTAAATTCTAAATATCAGCAAGTGGTGTCAAGACACCCAATGAGATGCTTTTCAAAATAAGGTATTGCCATTGCCTGTAGTTTTGCACATTCTGGTAAATGGTATTGGTATTTGCATTGTTTCTGCCTCAATCATAAAGTGGTATAATGCTAAAAAAATCACAGGCAGATGACTGGGATTTGGTTAGTAGTTAAAGAAGACCTGTCTGCTCGAGACCTCAAAGACCAACACAGTCGATGTTTGAGCCATGCTTGTGACCAGTAGGCTTCCACTCGTGGGCCAGTCTGGTGTGACTGGAGTACTGTGTGAGAATTCTAGGTCTGTGACCAATTAATGTCTGCGTGTGCAGAATTTCAGAGTAGAAATAGATATGCCGCATTTTCCATCCTTGCTAAATCTAGATAAAGTCCATGTTGCAGCTTTTCCCATTTCCTCTTTCTTTTTCTTAAGGCAGCATGACATAGAAAGAACTTGGGCTCTGAAATCAGATGTATCTGCATCCAGATCGCACTCTCCCTTTATCCAGCTGCATGACCCTGGAGAGCTAGTTAGCACTGCTGTACTCTGTGAAGCAGGTATAGTAACAGCTGCCTTACCAGCTCGTGGAACTGAGCAGCTGGAGGCAAGGTCTCCATCAACAAGAGCTGGGGTTATTTCTGGTGTTGTCTTTGCACATGCACACCCACCCTTCTTCCCCAACAGGCATCAGTGGCTCATGTGCCCCAAGTTGGGGGGACAGACATCTCAGGCTGAACCTACTACCACATCTTACCCTGAGCCGCACTCATTGAATTTATACTCCAGTCAGACCGAACCAGTCCTTCCTCGGGGAATCAGTGAACTTCGCTGGAAAGAGAGGCACTTCCTCTCTGCGGGCCTGTGTTCTCAGAGCCGCAGGTGCTCCTGCATGTGGCAAAGCCTGTCTACACCGGAGAGCATTCAGTCACCGTGCAGCATCTGAGTGTCTAGTTCTGGTGAGGTGACTGTGGCCCTGGGGCAGCCCCCAAGCCTTCCTCCCTAAGCTCAGGCCTTGGGCATCTCTTCCTTGACTCCTAAGCTCCATTCCCACTGCACCCCATGCATGCTCTGTAGGCCACAGACCTCCAACCCCCTTACACTTCAAACTAGATCAAGAATCAAAAGAGTTCTGCCTAATATAGTAATTATTATTATGCCAGTTTTTGAAGAAGTTTGATTTCTACAGTTCCATCACTTAATTCCATCATTGCTCTTCTTGATATGATTCCTGTTTTCATAGTATTAGGAAGAGTCAAGATCCAAACAGAGTGCTTTCAAGGGCCTTTTTAATAAGCATGTCATATAAAATAGCTGCACTGCAAATATTTACTGATGATACCATATTGGGAAAATGTATTTGCCTGCAGTGGCATAAGTAGGCAAATGTATTTCCTAAAATAGGCATTATGAGCAGTCTATTGGGAAAGTTTGATACCACAGAGGGCAAATAAAGCCATAATCATTATTTTGGACCTGTTTGGGAAAGTTAGCGCCCCACAAAGAGAGCTGCACTCCAGCTTGCAGACCTCACCCACCCTGCTCTGGTCCCCAAGGGGCTGGGTAACTGTGGGGGCCCCTCAACCCAGCATGCAGAATGCATGCTGTGTAAAGGCCGGGGTGTTTCCTCTCTGTCACCCTCACCCCCAACCCCTAACTCTGGTGTCTGGTCTTGCTTGGGCCTCCATAAATGTTTAACTGATTGATAAAAATCACAAATAAAGAGAAAACAGCACATCAAATGAATACCTCTTTTCTCTGAATCTCACCCCAAGAACTGTCCATCTCCACCTTCAGGCTGTTTCTGTCTGAAAGGACATTCCTTTCCACAAAAATGCTCTTCTAAGAACAAATTTCCCCTTACCTTGGCTTTCATTCTAAATTAAGGAGGATGATTTTTCCACAAGTTATATAAAGAAATCAGATCTGTTGCTTTCAAATTACTACACACACACAAATGACCCTTGCCTTTAAGAGACTATACGTTATTTTAGAAACTGATACACATGAAATGGTTGGAAAGTCACAAATTGACAAACTTTTATAGTTAGGAAACTTGAAAAAGAGGCAGCCTAGGAGAGCCCTTTTCATTTTCCATTTTACCTCATCATAGTGCTAAGCATGAATAGAACAAAACATTTGTTCAGTAATTTGCATTCTTAAGTGTCTATATAGTCCTTACGGTCTGTTCCACTGATTCAGCTTTTCACTGATTTGTAGTTGTTTCACCTTGGCTGTTCTTTTATATCTTATTCTTTATAAACTCTTCATGAACCAAATGTAAATTATGTTTTTATAATTGTCTGTTCCCTGGTATACATTATATACTTAGTTGATACTTGATAACCGAATAGGAAATAACAGAGAAAATAATGTCTTTCAGAAGCTGGTACTCTAGTGGGAAACAGGATAAACTCAAAGAGGACTGTAATTTCTCAAAGAGCATTTAGGTGAATAATTTAACAGGCTGTCACTGTAAGGCTGAACTAGACCGCATTCCACAGTATAATGAAAATGCTGTGCCCCGAACTGCGTGGAGAAATATCATGGGTAGCAAGCCTAGCAGGAAATAGAGTATTCTGGTCAGTCACATGTTCTAGTTAATACAGTTTCAGAATGCGGGGAGCTGTAAGTCTTTCAGTCCTTCCTTTTGCAGTTGAGAAAATGGATGTACAGAGAGAGAAGTGGCCTTCCCGGGATCACACAGTTAACTAGCAGAGAGCTGAATCTCGAATCCTCAAACCTAACTGCTACTTCTTCGAGCAAGCAGGATAAAATAAACCAATCACAAAACCTTTTGCAGAGTTTGTTTTCCTGATGCTGCAGAGCTAAGCCGTGGGGGAGAAAAACGGTGTCAGAGCGAAGAATTCTGGCATGGAGTCCCAGCTCTGTCTTAATGATTGTGGAAGTTCTCTGGGCCTCCACCTCTCTGAACCTCAGTTCTCTCTTCTGTGGGCTGAGGGGCAGCCACCTCACCAAGTGGACTTGAGTACCAGATGAGACAATGTGCGTGAAAATATTCTCTAAGTACAGCTCCGCATAAATGGGAGGTATTATTATTTTGTGGTTGGAGTCTTGCATCACCTCAAGGCCTTTGTTAGAAACATAGTTATGTGGACTTTCTGCTACTAGAGAATGGCAGTTGAGGAAGTGCAAATTCCTCCCAACTTTACACGTACTATTTACGTGATGATGTGACCTGACAATATCATAAAAAGTAAAGGCTGATTTTAGAGTAAGCTTTCCAAAGGAATGTGCTATAAGAAAAAAGAATAATAGTTCTCTGTCCACAGCAATAAAGAAAAACTTGGGAAAATGTTCTGATGTCTTAGCCAGGAGTCACATCTTTTATTATTTCTTCTAAGAACAGTTCTGCTAACTAACCTTCATTTTTCACTCTCAAACTGAATTTTCATCTCACATTATGTTCCTGCTCAAATTGGGTGACTCTGCCTCAATGGAAATTAAGGTTAAAAGAAATTTTGTGCCCCTCTGTCCCCACTGAAAAATGTGAATAGCTGTATTAACTACCGTTCACAGAGTACCAGCTTAGGTACTTGGAAATGTCACTGCAGTGGGAAATATAATTGCCACACAAACAATAACAACTATTCATGACTGAGATCAGACAAATGTGTGCTGGGTGGCCCTGCATGTCTACTTTATTTTTCCCACCTAAACGCTTTTTGAAATTGAGATGTAATTTACATAGAATGAATTTCAAGCATACAATATGATTCTGTAGATTGTGAAATGATCACCTCAGTGTCTAGCACATCCATCACTATACCTCTTTTCAGATTTTCTCCGTTAGCAACTTTGCAATATATTATAAAGTGTTGCTAACTGTAGCCACCACATGTACCTTCATCCCCAGGACTTAGTTATTTTATAACTGCAAATTTGCACCTTTCGGCTGTCTTTACCCATTTCCCCTGAGGGTATTCTTGCGTTCAGAGAATGGAATGAGAGCCCCCACTAGCAAGTCAACTCAGTGGCTCCATGAATCCAAATTCCCTTGGCTTGGATTGTGGAGATTGTTCAATATCTAAATAAAAATTGGAAAGCGTGAGAATTGTTGGGCAAGACACACAAGTCTCCTTTGCATCTCTAAGATTGAGTTGCAAGTCTACATAAGGTAGACCTTGTTTTTCTGTAATAAAATGGGGATCATGTCTGATTTGAATCATTGAAATCCAGAGATAGTCACCAAGCTTTATTTTAGCCAATAATTTCAAATTTCTTTTCAGAAAAAAAAGTTCTCTACTAAGGGTAGTCATTAACTGTTTTTAATTCTACCTCCTTTTTGGCATTGAATACCCTTGATGCTGAACAAAGTAAGGTAAATTAGGAGAGAAAAAGAAAGGCAACAAATATTGATGAAAGCAGTTCTCATTGTATTTATTACAATAGGTGTTTATAAGGTTAGAAATATTTAAGTACATATTTAAGTAGTTTGGTTATAGAAATAAGAAGTATGAGCTATAAGTAGTGAAAAGATGCAAAATTTAGAAAAGGGAAATATTAAGCTTAGGATATTCAAGGTGTGTGACTGTGATCTCCTTTGCTGTGTTCTGGGAGAGACACCCTCATCCTCTCAATCTTAGCGATGTTGCCAATCCCATTGGTCACCCTTCTCGTCATATCTCAGTAAGATACTTGGGAGAACTGATTCTGCTGACCTTCTCACTTGCTTTCTCTGGACACCGTATTCTCCTGATTTTCTTGGGCTTCACTGTCTGCTGTCCTTCCATCTTCGTTGGGGGCTCCTCCTCCCTTCTTCAACAACTAACACTGGGGGTCCCAGGACACTGGGAGCCACGCAGCCCCTCTTCACTGCCCACACATGCTCTGAGGCCACCTCCTCCAATTCCCTCTGCTGAAAATTCCCAGACTATCTCTGTTTCCGACATCTCCTCAGAATAGTCAGCTCTTATTTTAAATGCTTCCTCTTGGGGCTGTCAGAGGCATTTCAGACCTAACATGGCCAGAATAAAAATGGGTTTTCTACCGCATACCAGTTTCTCCCCCACTTCAACTATTTCAGTAGATACACTATCATCTAACATCAAGACAAACATTCCAGGGATCATCCTTGGTTATCTTCTCGCCTTCACCCTCCACAGTCCGACCTGCCAACCCCGTCCCCAAAACATATCCCAGCCCATCAACGACATCCATGTTATCAACATGCCGGTCCTAATCGCCGTTGCCTCTGACCCTCACCTAGTGGAACAGCCTCCCCTTGTCTCCCATTCATGGCTCCCTTGAGACCCTTCCCTGCACAGCAGCCACGGTGATCTTTTAAAATCAGACGTATTATTTATCACACCCACCCTCCCCCATGTATAATTCCCCAGTGGGAATCTGGCTGGCCTGCAGTAAGATCCAGTCTCTGCCCTCCTTTCCAAAGCCCCTTCCTCGTCTGGCCCCTCCTAGTTCTCCCGCATCATTTCGTAGTGCCCTTCCCTGTCTGCTCCGCCAACTGTGCTGGTTGCCTTTTTGTTCTCTAACCCACCAAATAGCTTCCTTCCTTAGAGCATTTGCAGGTGCTGTTTCTGGGCCGGAAGCCCTTGCCCTTTATCTCGAGTGGCTGGATGCTTCTTTCCATCCTCACCAGCCTCACTCACCTCCTCAGAGCTGTCTCGTGTGACTGTCAATCCACGGCGGCCGCTCTATGGCATGTTACCGTGCCTTCATTATCTCCCATTTATTTGTTACTATCTGACATTTTCTCCTTTGTCTATATATTAGTTTGAGTCTGCAAGCGGACACACACCCACTTATCCTGCAAGCTCTGAGAGCAGGGCCCTTGATTGTTCCAGTTTCCCACAGTAACCTCAGTGCGTGCAACAGCACATGTGGTAGATGCTCAAAAAACACACTGAGCAAATGAATGGACAAATGTAAAGCAACAGGACAGGCACATAAGTGGAAATTGACATTTTCAGTTTTATTTCATAGTAAGGTCTTGGCAGGTCTAGCTAAATTCCCAGGAATAAATCAATAATCAATAAATCAAATAAATCAAAAAACTGGCCAGGTCAGTTCACCAAAACCTCTTTCTTCTGCATTGGTGATCAAGGCTCCCATCAGCAAGGCCATGCTGACACTGTAAATATGATATACTTCTGATCTGATGCATGGAAGAATTTAACGTGACTTGGAGACAGAATCCTATGACCTCTGGACTCTCATTCATTTGATGAAATTATAGCCGTAAATTTCAAGGACTGTAGCAGAAATGGAAAGCTTGCAGTGCTAAGACCTACTCTAGTGGCCATCTCGATTATTCCCCCATTCTTCCCTCCTTTTTGCTCACGCAAGGTGAAATGAAAAGCACACCAGACACGGCGCTGGGATGTTCACGGCAGAATTAGCCATGTCACCGGCTCCCACCTGTGCGGCCAGAGCTCCCGTCTGAGCAGGTTTTCTGACTCTCAGCTATGCCACACCCTTTTCCTAAGAGACTTCTGAGGTAAAGCCCACTGACACATTTAAGGATCCAGGGGTAAGGAACTTTGTATTTACTTGTCATTTGGAGCACTGTTGATGGCATTCCTATCACATGGTACCCTTAAGACTGTAATTACAGAGGTCTCTATGAGGAGAATATGGGACCCTTCCTGTCTGAGCAATCCTTTGGGGATTTAGTATTGGAAATAGTTTCAGATCATATTGAAAATAATTTTATCTGGCCTGTAGCCAGTTCTCCATTCTTCCTTCTCATTTCACAGTGGCGGAATGCTGGTCGGGCAGTGTCCCTCTGTTTTGAGCCCCACCCTTCCTGTTGCTAAGCAGATGACCGTGATTGCATAAACTGTCAGTTAGTTGCTCAGCTGTGACAAGGACCAAGACAGGCCAGCAGTAGCCAGAAATGAGGGCAACTCCTTCTAGCACTTGGGATTCAAGATTAGAGGGTGAAGGGAGAGTCAAAAGGCCATAGGGGAAGTTATCATAAATAAAAGTTTGATTTATAGTTACAAACTGGGGGAATTTGGAAAGGGGACAAAATACTCCCTCTCTTTGCCCTAATTTCCTGTACAGGTATTTTCAGAAAACCCTGAGCAAACACATTTCCTTCAAGAATTTTCATTTATTGAAGTGAGTTTTTTCCCCACTATAAAAGTAATTTCCTACTATGACCAAAAGAAAAAAAAATAAGAGGAAATTACAGAATGGGAAAATGACTCCTACCCGTGCAATGCTGGCACTTGCTCCCCAGAGAGAGATAAACAGTGTGGATGGGCATGATTAGCACAGCATACGGTTGTAAGATCCAGGTACTTGCTTTTCTTTGCTGAGGCAGCCCCTCCAGAGACGTCAGTGATTATTCCCCCAAGAGCTCCTTTGCAAACAGCCATAGAAATAGCAAATAATCAACTCAAGATGGCGTGCTGTGAATAGGACACCAGGGGGTGCTAGAGTGACACTGTAAGGTGCGCCTGCTCTTAGCTCTGCTGGTAAAAAATAAGTAAAGCTTGTAAGATAATGCACTGCCATGTCTTGAACACGTTTTTTGTAAATTACACAACACAGCTTTATGATCTGAGTCAAACATTTGTTGGTCACTGTTTTTCCCAAGAGCGGGTCTCTTCTTCCCATGCTTAATATAAGGAAAGACTTTTTAGCGGTCTCTTCTTAGGTAGCTTTTTAAAAAGGAAAGCACGTTCTTATCTTCCGAGACTGTCTTTGCCCTCAAATGAAAGACAGTCATGTGTGCTTAAGTGTACAGTAATTCTAATCTGCTATACATTTAGGAAATGAATGAGTATTTGATCAGTATGTGTCTACTGTTGAATTTAAAATAAAACCTATGAATTCATCAGGATAAAGTAGCAGTGTGGGAACAATATAAGTATGGATAGTTAGAAAACTACACTGGCATTTATTCATAAACAATCATTTTCATTTAACCAGAAGGTTTTATCTTCCAATGTTAAACTGTTTTAAAAACCTAAATATTCTTGTTTAAATAAATTTTTTAGAAGAATATATTTCGTGCCTAGTATTTACATGTCTCTCTCTGTGCCTAGAACTGTCTTTTAAACCTTCCCTGCCCCCAGTGACCTGACAGTCTATTTGAAGAAAAAAAGGTTTTCTCTTCAAGAAGTTATCACATAACGAAAATAATCCAAGGGATAAATAATACATACCAAACATACAAGATTTGTCAATGTGTATCAGATAAAATAATGTGTGTTTAAAGGGTGGAGGTACTCAGGATGGGAGGGGTAGGGGAGGCTTGTAGGATGCGAGGAACTAGTTGGTTATAAAGGACAGGTAGGACTTGGTTAGGCAGAGGACAGGTGAGAGCAGACTCCTAGCCCGGCCAGGAGGAAGGGCAGGCAAAAATTGCATTTGCAGCAATATACCAAACATGGCTTCATCCTTCCACAGGGGGATCCCAGCCCTAAATTATAAATGATATTTTTTCATGCTAATTCCTTGTTCTGAAGGTTGTGGGTTGGCGTTTTGTTGTTTTTGTTTGTTCCGGTTTTGTTTATTGTCGTGATGGTTCTTTAACAGAAGAAAAAAAAAAACCAAATGTCTTTAAGACAGTAAGTGATTCTCCATTCCCAGGAGCGCTGGTATTTTGCATGGCCTTTTACAGCTCTAAGCAGCCAGCTCAGTGCTTCTGTTGTGCGGCTGTCAGGTTCTGCATTCCAGCTGGGCTCCCTGGGGGCAGGGAGCTGCTGAGTCCTGGGTGCTTCCGCAGAGCTCCCTCCAGGTGGCACCGCATTGTCCCAGTGCACTTGGGAACGCCCCGTGTCCCTTGAGGGACTGGAAGCCACAGGGGAAACCATGGCCTGATTTCATCTTTGGTAGGCCTAACGCTCAGTGCATATTAGGAACTCAGTAGATACTTATTTTACAATTAAAAATATCCTTTTGTTAGTATAAGAGCAATATACATGCATTGTGGAAAATTAGAAAATACAGAGAGCAAAAATATCTTTTGACACTCTATTCTGACCCAGTTTGCTGTTCACACTGTGGTATGGATCCTTCCAGGCTTTCTCTGTACTTGCCTGTTAGTCTTTCTCTCTGTCTACCTAGGTAGTTTTTAATGAGGTTATGTTATAATACACATTACTTTATAGCCTTTGCTTTTCATTTAGTTACTTCCACATAAATACATGTTGATCTCTGTACGATGGTTCCTATCAACAAACTCACTGCATAAAAACCTGCCTGGGGAGGCTTGTTAGAGAGCAGAGCCCAAAGCCCTAGCTGGGGTCTGCGGACTCAGGATCTCCAGGGCCCTGGCTTGGAATCTGTATTTTAACAAGTGTCTAAATGCCCATCTTCCCAGTCACTGATCTATAGCATCATTTGGGGTGGGGGTGGGGGTGGCACATGATAGATTCCCACTCTATAGATAGGCTGCAAATGAGTCAAGGGTTCAATTTTTCATTACCATGAGTCAAGTGATAAACATCATTAAGTATCATGAAATGCTGAGTCTGACAAGCTGAGATGATAAACATTCTAAATTTCTATAAATGTCAATGCAGGCGTACTTATCAAGTGCTAGTAAAAAAAATTAAAACTTGTGCTCAGTATTGATAGAAGGGAATCTTTGGTGTGATCCCCGAGTCACAGGACAAATCACCATAAAATGGACCTAATTAAAGGTACTGCAGGAGGCTTTCTTCCTTCTTCCCTCCCTCCTTCCCTCCCTTCCCTTCCCTCTGTCCCTCCCTCCCTCCCTCCCTCCCTCCCTCTGTCCCTCCCTCCCTTCCTTTTTCCTCCTCTGTTCCTCCCTCCCTCCCTCCCTCTTTCTCTCCTTTCCTCCCCCTGTCCCTCCCTCTCTCCCTCCCTTTTTTCCTCCCTCCCTCTGTCCCTCCCTCCCTTCCTTGCTTTTTTTCATGGGACACCAGGACAAGAATCTGTGTGTGGCTGTTTGTGGCCGTGGAAGTAGCGAGATGACTCAGGTCCCGTATTTAGTGTTCCCTCCACTGGGTTGTGTGGGCACGTGGACCAGTTTTGTGTCTCTAAATCTGTCTGATAACTGCTGACAGATTCTTTTTTAAAACCACTGATTAATTATAATGAAACAGCTCTGCCCAAACCATGTTATTTCATCCTAGTATGTGCTCATATAGTTGGTTCGATTCTCCAAGTTCTTGGCTGTCCCAGGGAAAAAGCCTGCCCAGGATTTTTTCATATCTATTTTGTTGCCTATCAATTATTTTTTTGTAGTTCCACTGGTTTCGTGATGTAACATTGATGGAATTAAACTTGACTATGAAGTAGTTAATTGCATGAAGCTTCAATTATAATTACAGATTGATCCCCACCTACCTGGGTGACACCTGGTAGCAGTGAGTGTCACAGTGGTCTGAAGGACAGATGGCCTGTCATGTATGAGATCCAGGTAGCTGAGTTAAAAAAAATGTTTTTCATTAGATGGGCCACCTTTGTTCAAAAGGCTGTGTTTGGACACCTAGACACCATGAGGTTGATATTTTCTAATGTATTAGGGATAATATTCCTGATTCTGTTTCAACTTGATAAGCCTTATAAATGCATTCATTTGTTCATTAAATATTTATTGAGCTCTTACTAAGTGACAGCACCAAGCTAGGCACTGAGATTCAATGGTAAACAGACATAGTTCCTGCCCTCATGGAGTTTACAATCTGAGGTCAAAGACAAAAACAAAAAAGAAAACAAAAAAAAAAACAGGCAATTTCACCAAACACAGTAGGAGCAATTAACCCAGACTTGGAGTGACAGGAAATGCTTCTCCCACAAGTGATGTCCAAACAAATCAAAAGGATAAACTGCAGCTGATGCAGGAGGGGGCAGCAGACGTCTAGCAAAAGGACCAGCATCTACAAAAGTCCTTGAGACACCACAGCACAGTCAAGACATTGAAGGTCTACTGGCTGGAGCACAGAGCTGGGGTAGAGCTGGAGCCAGATAGGTAAGCCCGGACTGTTCCCCAGGTCCTCAGAAGCCCTGCCTGGAATGGAGTCTGGACTTGCAAGAACAATGGGGAGTCACTCAAGAAGACGGTTGTGATCGGATTTGTGTTTTAAAGACACCCTTCTTGTGGAAGCAGGAGGCATGGGTTGAACAAGAGCAAGAACAGAGGCAAGGAGGCCAGAGCTTGGACAGAACCCTCCTGCAGTCACCCAGCTGAGAATGCTGCCCACCCATGAAAGAAGGGAGTCAATGATTTATATTCTTCAAGTGTGAGTACTGAGTTATAATGTTACACTTTGCTGACAACGTTCCACTCGTCTTGCACTCTTCCTGCCAGAGGCCAGGCACTGTTCTATTTAAACAGCCTCTGCCCTTCTGGAGCTTCCATTCAAGGGAGGAGAGACAGACAATAAAGACATTCTAGAAATTAGCACAATAGCAACATTATTCACTAAGGCCAAAAGAAGAAAACAGCCCAAACCTCCACTGAGAGATGAATGAATAAACCAAATGCATATACATACAATAAATATTATTTGGACATAAAAAGGAAGGAAATTCAAATACGCACTACAACATGCATGAACCTTGAAAACATGCTGAGTGAAACAAGCCAAACATAAAAGGACAAACATAATATGATTACACTTAGATGAGGTAACCTTAGAGACGTCAAATTTGTAGGACAAATAGAAGAGAGGTTACTGGGGGCTGGGTGGGGGCACATGAGTTATTGAGTTTAAGGGGTACAGAGTTTTTTGAAAGATGAAAAAAGAACAATTCTTAACATGTATGATGGTGATGGTTGGACAACATTGTGAATGTTATTAATGCCACAGAATCATACACTTATAAATGATTAGAGTGGTTTAATTTATGTTAGGAATGTTTTATCACAATTAAAAACAAAACAAAAAAACTCCCTCCCCCTACAGACAAACATTCTGTGAGGTTGTGACATAAAGAAATATAAAAACAAGAGTAACCAAAATCTAGGTTTCTGGAAGATGGTTTCTTTTCTGGGCAGGTGGTGGTAAATTCTGTGAAACAAACAACCAAGTGATTCAGTGGAGGGCAACTTGGAGGGGCAGGCTGGGGAGCTGGGCTCTGTCTTGGGGTGAGGAGGTAAAGAAGGACTTTGAAGACGTGGCATTTGGGCTGAAACCTGAGAGACTCCACCATACACATATCTGATGAAGGAACATTCTAGATGGGGAGAGTGGCAGGGCCAAAGGCCCTGAGGTTGTGATGAGCAGGGAGAGGCAGAATACAGAGCAGTGAGGCTGGAGGGAGACGCATAGAGGAGGAGTAGGAAATAAAGACAGAACAGACGGGAGCCAGATTCCAAGGAATAAGGTCACAGAAAGGAGGTTTGTTTTACTCTAATTGCTGTGGGAAGCACCGCATTTTAAACACAGCAGAGATATGATCAGGTTTTTGTAGCAAAACAGTGGCCTTGTTGTGAGAGAGACAGTAAGAGGCCATGGTGGAAATGGGGCCACAGGGAGGCTGCAGCAATAATGGGGGTGCAGTGACGGCTGAAGGAGAGAGGGGGGTGTGAGTGTGAGAGCTCTGGACAGGCAGAGTCTGCAGGACCTGTGCTGCGGTGATGTTGCAGGGAAGCCACCATCCCCAGGGTCTAGCCTGGGCCTCTGCACACACCCGGGAGGTCCAGTTGCTCAAGTCCGGTGTTTGCACTGTGGAGGCCGGGGCTCAGCTCCTCGCCAGAGAGGCAGAGTTTGGAAGGAAATGCATAGTAAAGGGTAAGAGCCCTGACTTTGAGGTCGGGGAGGCTTGGACTTGAACGAGCACCATTTACTAACTTTGGGAAAGATGCTTAATCTCTGTAAGCCTCTGGAAATGAGAATAGTAATATGAAATCTGGGTGCAATGGGACCCCTAAAATGATTGATGCCCTTCCCTTCTGGGAGCCCCACCTTCCCAGCCTCACCAGAGGAAAACTCTGGGCTCAGAGGTCAATAGTACAAGGCCTGGCCTGAAGGATCAGTGGGGCAGATCTCAGGAAACCCCCTGATTCCTGCACTTCCCTAAAGAAGCTGGAAAAGAACTTATTAACCTGCTGCCTGCAGCAAAGCCTTGGGGGAGCTGGGGCCCCAGAATGCCAGACACAAATGGGGTCAGCCACAAACACCTGAAGCTTTCTGGCCTCAACAGCAAAGCATTGTTAAGTAATTATGGGAGGCAGGCGGTGGGTGGGGGGCTCTTGTTTACAATAACAGAAGCTAAAAGGTATTTAGGGATAAATCTAAAAGATATTCAAGTCCTTATGGAGACAATTTAAAACCATCACTGAAGAATGTAAAATAAGATGCAAATCAAAAGACAGATAGGCCACATTTTTAGATGGTAAGATTTGGTATTAATGTCAGCACTGGCCAAACTGATTTTAAAACTCAGTAATATTCCAGACAAACTCCAGTAAGTTTTGTGTGAGTGTGTGGAATTTTACAAGCCGATCCTAAAATTCATATGAGAAGCACAAAAATACAGAAATACCTGGAGTGTGTGTGAGGAATACTTATTTGTAGAAACTTGAATGATTTGATATCAGAACTTTAAAGCCATACTGATTTAGTCAAAGTGATGTTGGTGCAGGGATAGAAACATAGACAAAGTGGAGACCCCAGAAACAAATGTGTGCATATGTAGAAGCCTCATATATGGCACTAGACATTGGCATCACATATGGAAAATGGTAGACATTTGCCTCATAACACATACAAAAATAAATTCCAGATGCATGAAAGACCCGAGTGTGAACAAAAACATAAGAACAATAGCTTCAAAGTCTGATATTACGGAAGGATTTCTTAGGATACAGAAAACACCATCCCAACTGATAATTTAAATATATTAAAATTAATGTGGTCTGTTGAACAGAAAATACTGTAAATAAAATAGAATGGTGAGTTACATAGTGAGAGAAGCTGTTTGCATTGGTATATCTCAGAAATCTGTAAGTGAAGTATTATGGAGTATTATAACTACTGTTTATTCAGATTGTTGAATTTTCAAAAGAATAAAAAAAGATCAGAAGAAGAATAAAATTAGTATACAGAATATGTTTTAAAACTGTAAATCAATAAGGTATAGAAGCACAGCCTGATATAAAATTGGGCAAAGGAAATGAACATAAAATACACAGAAGAAAATTAACTGGGTATGAGAAGAAATTCAGCCTCCCTAATTATAAGGATGTAATATGTAGGCCTTGCAGATACCCATGCAAGTGCTCAGAACCCTTGTGACATTTGGGGAAGGTCAAAGACCCACAAAGTTCACAGGGTGACACTGATTTGGAGCTAGATGCCAAGCTGATGACTAATTCTTCCAACTTTGCCAAAGCTCAGAGAGTCAATAGCTAGGGCAATAGGGAGTTCAGGTCTTAAGCCAAACCACACAAAGTTTGGGAGGATGCGAAATTTGGATGAAGACTTGGTGAGACAGGGAGGCCCCATATAGCCATGAACAGCCTAGTGAATGGCCCAGCTGGTGGCGAGCAAGCGTCACAGGAATCCATATCAGGAGCTGAAGTTTATGCAGGCCAGTCCTCAAGCCCGCTGAGTTTTGGTTAGGTGAAGTCTGGCCTCAAGTCAAGCTGGGCCCTAACGAGGAAGGCGGTGCCTCTGAAAATGATCTAGAACAAACCTCTGGCCATGGGGTCACCTCTAGCCACCTGGCCGCCTCTGTCCCTGTTGCAGACCTTTCTTAGTTTTAAGAAATCAGCCATGTGTCTTGAGGAAGTCTAATTACTCCAAGTCAGAATTGGTGTCCCCACCCACTTAGTGTGCAGTTTATGGGTAATGCCACTCTGCCATTCAACACACACGGATCCAGTGTGTTCCAGACACTGTTCTAGGTGTGCTTGTGACACATCAGTGAAGAAAATAAACAAAAGATTTCTGTCCTCCTGAGGTTTACATTCTGGTGGGAAGGGGAACATTATAGGTAATCAAAATAAATAAGTATTTATCTCAGGCTCCACCCCAGACCTACTGACAAAGGAAGCATCTGTGTTTTAACCGGTTCCTCTAGTGATTTACTTGCACATGAAGGTTGAGAAGTTCTGTGAGTTTAGGAATCCCTGACTTTTCCACTTGCAACTCCACAACCAATTAACCACGGTGTGACTGGCTTTCTGCCAGATTGCTGCTTAACACATTCTTAGCAGAAGTTGTGACATTTCTTGGTGGGGCAGATGGGAAATGGTACTTGTGAGCAGATATTATAGGCAACCAAGTTGTTCTGAATTTGGGACTGTTTCCTTTGCTATAAGTGTGTGTATTTATTATACCGAGCAACTAGTGCGTATAATTAAGGCAACTTTAATGGCAGCAAGTGGTTTTGCTATTTTATGCACCTTGCTATTCTAAACAAACATTTTAGTTCTGGTACACCCAGTTATACCAAAAAATATTGACTCCTTTGCTAAATAAAGACATTCTCACTAGTTTCTTCATTTTAACCAAAAGAGGTCAGCAGGTACAAAGAGTGGAAGGTGAGCAGTTGGAATTACCTGAAATGTTCTATGACCCTCACATCTCAGCTTCCACCATAGCCACTTCTAGAAGGTTCTCTTTATGTCTCTTGGCCAACACGGAATATCCATTCTTTGATCTACAGATCCTAGTTAGTCTTTTCAATGAATATTTTCCTGCTCATCCCAAAATGAAGAAACTGTCTTTTGCTTTTAACTTATATAGTATCTACTAATTCATTTTGAAGTGAATCCTGTACTGACTTATGACAGTTTCTTTTAACTGTCATTTACATCCTGTGAACCGTCATTGAAATCTTGGATTATTGTTTGTATTCACATTCTTTCCTATCACATTTTTCAGGATAGATTTCAGATTCTGTAAGGACAGGAGCTATGTCTTTGTGTATCTTGATGCACTTTATGCATTACCTGTACGAAACAGTCACTCGATAAATGTGTTGATTTTAGTGTGTATTTGCTCTATGGGAAAATATTTTTCTCTTGAAAGGTTAAGAATTAGTACATAATTTATCAAACCTGGGGCTGAATCACATGGATATCTCCATTTGCTACTGCAGTACAGCATTCATGTAATATTTTAAGGGTTGGAGCTGCATCATATTTAGCTCGGAGTGACGTTTCTCAGGCTGCTAAGCAGAAGTCTTTGCATACCTACTGGCTCGCTTGCAGCAAGTGAGATGACAGGAACTGGGTATCTATTTGGGGAGGAAGATAAGTGGCCTCTGACATTAGAAAACAAGCAGAAAAATAAATTTAGAATTCAGATCGAATGTCATTAATTTTTAGAGTTGTGTTCCTTGTCTGTCACACCAACATTTGAAAGAAAGCTATAATCCAAGTCTAAACAACATTGTTGTAAAAACAGAATATGAAAAGCATCTAGAGAATTGTTTTCCCATAGCATTGTGGAAAAGCAGTTCCATGCTGAAAATACTCAGTTCCCAAAGAAATGGTGTAGATCACTGCACTACCATGTTTAATCAGTTTTTCTTTTACCAAAAAAAGTGAGAATAACAAGAACTCAGAAATTGAGAGATTATACTAGAGCTAAAATGAGATTATTTTCCCCATGCATTCTTTTTTCCTTCAAGATGCACATTCTCACTGTATACTTTTTCTTTTTCCAAAGACCTTTCCTATATATTGATGAAAGGAAAAATGGGCTACTTCATTCTTCAATGCACTTTTCACAGTTTAGAACATAATTCTATGCTATCTTCTGGGCCAAGTGGAATCTCACTAGAACCTGAACTGTCAAACTTCTAAGTGGGATGAGCTGAAGTTGCCTACAGAATTGAAATTTTGAAAGATGGGAAAAGAAAAACTACAATTCTAAACACTGAAAGCTTACTTTGGAAAACACACAGCTTCCTTCTAGTCCAGGTCTTTTTCTGGATTTTTGCATTCAAAGTTGATGTTTGCATATATTTGCTTATATTTGCATGTAATGTTTCATAGTCCGAAAAGATATCCCCTGCTCATCAAACTCAGAGTAACCAGCAACCAGGGTTTTTGTGGATTTGAACTGTAGAAAGGGAGCCCCCATACTCAGATATTCAGAAATCTGGTTGATTCTATTTCTCAGACTCAGGTACATCTAAAGACAGAGGATGGGCCAGGAGCAAATGGTGAGTGTCCACAGGGGGTGCCGTCACACCCAGACCAGGCTTGTGGTCTTACAGTTCCTTCTCGGAATCATGTTGTTCCTCCTCTCATTTGTCTGTTTGGTTCTTCACACTGTAGATGTCTGTACCCACATGTAAGTACTAGATGACGGGTAGAAAAGATGACTCTTGGTCCTTTTTTTATCAGATGTTCACTTGACCTTAAAGTGAGTAGAAACATTAATGGCCGTATTAAAAATGGTTGAATATGGCTAGCATGAACTCTTACATGAGCCAACTTTTACAAAAAATCGAAATCCCTGGTTATTTAACTTAGGCATTTAATTTAGTATCAGTTCTCTCTGAAATATCAAATCCATGGCTCACAGATTACTTGAGGGAGTTTTGCAAAAACGGAACTGAATTTAGATAAGATTGTCATTCAGCCACAACATATTCAGGCCCCTCGTTATATGGCAGAAGGTTTAAAAACAAACTTCCTGACAGAGGTTTCACAGTCTGCTTAGAAGAAAGAAGGAACTTTAAATACCTTCAGGGTTAATAATTTTTCCACATTAAATTAATTGTTTTTCCATTATCCTCCCAGCCCCCTGGAATTTAGAGCATCAGAGATGTTTACTTTCTTAACAATGTTAGTAAATACTAACTGGCTGCTTTGAATCCCAGCCATTTGGGTAGAAGACATCATTCCTCTGGACATAAATAACATAGTAAAGCAGGATGAAAACGCAAGATGAGCAGACATTATTAGAAAGACCACTTCAAACAGCAAGAACCAGTCTTCTCTCCACGATTATCTATTCCTAACTGCAGGGACCAGAGAAGGCAATCTTATTTCAGGCGTTTGACGTGAATTTCAGTCCAGGTTCGGGCATTATTCCGGGCCAGCTCACAGCACTGTCCTCGTTCACAGAACGCTCACCCAGGGCCTCTATAGTTCAGTGCCGTGCTGTCCCAAACAGGCAGGCAGACACCGTCCTGCTCCCATGCCACTGACGGCTGAGCGGAATGTCTCCTTGGCTGCCCTCTTAGTTCAAAGTTCAGGGCCACCCTGATGCACAGGGACTGAACATAGTATCTTACTTTACTTCTTTGACGCCTTGAAATCCCTGACTTAAAAAGTTCCCTCTTGAATTCCCAGGTATCATCTTCAGGCTTCTCTGATTTTAGTTACTTTTCTTTCTTTTCCTTTGTAAAGTTGCTGTTATGGTCACGTTAGCCTCGCTGACTATTGTAAAGGCTCTTCTCTCTTCTGTGAATTCAACTGTCATGGGTTCCATACACTCCTAACCTCTAAGTCACCCCCAGCGCTGACTCTACTGAGCTCCAAACTCCATTTTAGCTGTTCCTGAATATTTCTGTGTCCTTCCTCTCCCGTACCTCAAAGTCAGCATAGCCCAACTGAAACTGAACTCACCCTGTATTTCCCAAAGTACTGCGTCCTCCTGTCGTAACATACCTTAGTAGCATTACACCTCTCAAGCCAGAGATCTTGGGGTCATCTTTGATCCCTCCCTTTCTCACAGTGAGGCTTCTCCCCCAAGCCTGCCGTTTAGTTCTAAGTACCTGAATTGTAAAATCTCTTTTTTGTCTGCTCAGTTCTTTGTTGTCCTTGTCCCAGTCT
Organism: Manis javanica; assembly: GCF_040802235.1. Taxonomy (NCBI): domain Eukaryota; kingdom Metazoa; phylum Chordata; class Mammalia; order Pholidota; family Manidae; genus Manis; species Manis javanica. Next base: position 4,836,041 of record NC_133156.1, read on the forward strand.
CGGGTTAATGTCGCCTTGCTCCTGGCCTGCTGCACCCGGCGTTTCTCTGATGCACCCCATTGCCCCGTGGTGTGGAAGCAAGGGGGTGCTGAATTATAGCAGGAGTCTAAGAACTCAATCCACAGCAGAATGCCTGGCCCGTAAGCAGTTTTGCCTTCTCCTACCAGTTATGTTTCTGAAATTATTATATAATAATTTCATTCTATTTTTGAAAATTCTCCATTACCTTATGTCTTACACACTAATACGTATTGCATGCGCATGCTCACATATTCACACATCTTTTTTTTAACTAAAACAGGATTATATAAAACAAAATATTATAGAAGCCATGTTTTAACAGATATTCTTGAACCCCTGCCTTGAGCTAGGATTCCTGAAATATCTCAGTACAGTGCTCCTTGGGCCCCGCCCCACACCCGCATCAGCCCACCTCTGCGGACCGTCTGCACACCATGCACTGTAATGTCTCCAGCACGCACCAAGGGGTATCTCCCCATTCTGACTCAGGCTTTTCCTGATGCCCCAGAAGCTCACTTTGCTTATACTTCAGCACATCCCGGAAGCAAACTTTAGCGCCTGGAGATGGGAGCTGACGGAGGGAGCAGGTAAATGTCCCAGCCCCTGTCCTGCATTAGGGCAGGTGGCAGGCACTCTTGCATGGTTCCTGATAAGGTTCTCAGCAGGACCGAGCAGCTGCCCAGACAACTGCTCCGCTGTCATCCTTTACGGGTTTTTCCTCCTTCTTATCTCATGGCTCCCCTGTCTTTAGACCGTCTCTCAAATAAACCTCCTGCACCCAAGTCTTTGTGTCATGCCCTGCTTTTAGAGGAACCCCAAATGGGACGCCAACAGTTACCATTATAATTAAATTGTGATGAGTGAGCGGGATGAGTACGAAATGGTGTAAGAGTGTATAACCAAGGAAAGGCTTGTGGGAAAGGATATTTACGTTGAGAACTAATAGATAATCGTGAGTTGGCCAAGGGAATGGGGGAGTTCCTGAACATCTTTCTTATCAATAAATATATATCTTTATCATTATTAATGGGCATAGTCTTCCACTGTATGTGTGCATATTTTTGGCACCCTTCCCAATGATGGAAAATATCATTCTTTTTGTTGGTTGTTCAGTCAGTGAAAAATCTCATTGTTGTCTAATTTGCATTTCTTTGATCATTATTAAGGTTGAATGTTTTGTCCATATATTTCTTAGCTATTATTCATTCATCTCTGAAGAACTGCTTGTTGATGACCTTAGTTTACTTTTCTGTGGGAGCTTATGCATGTTTTTTTCAAGGTACAGTCAAATCTACCAATCTTTTTCATTATAGTTCCTATCCTTTTAGCCATACTTTGAAAAAATTTCTCTACACTAAGACTGACTTTCCTTACTAATTTGAGATTTCAACTTTATCATATTCTGAATTCTTACTAATACTTCCATCTACTTCTGGACTTTCTAGTCTGTTTTATTACTCCATCTGAATACTTACACTACCACAATGTTTTAAAATATGTTTTCATGTCTAAGAGGACAAGCCACTCAATATATAATATACATATGTAACATGCATACATAGAAATATATGTCATTGTAACTTTCAATAATTATATGATTACAGACTTATAGAAAAGTTGCAAGAACGTTATAAGGAACTTTCCTATACCCTTTACCCAGAATTACTTATTATCTACATTTTCTCTATTTGCATTGTTATTCATATTATCCTCATCTGTTTCTTGTCTTCCCTTTCCTTTTCCCTGTGTACATACACCACACACACACACATACACACAATTTTTTTTTCTTTTTGAGAGAGCATCTCTCATATTTATTGATCAAATGGTTGTTAACAACAATAAAATTCTGTATAGGGGGGTCAATGCTCAATGCACAATCATTAATCCATCTCAAGCCTAATTCTCATAAGTCTCCAATCTTCTGAAGCATAACAAACAAGTTCTTACATGGTGAACAAATTCTTACATAGTGAATAAGTTCTTACATGGTGAACAGTACAAGGGCATTCATCACAGAAACTTTCGGTTTTGATCACGCATTATGAACTATGAACAATCAGGTCAAATATGAATATTCATTTGATTTTTATACTTGATTTATATGTGGATCCCACATTTCTCCCTTTATTATTATTATTATTTTTATTTTTAATAAAATGCTGAAGTGGTAGGTAGATGCAAGATAAAGGTAGAAAACATAGTTTAGTGTTGTAAGAGAGCAATTGTAGATGATCATGTGTGTGCCTGTAGACTATGTGCTAATCCGAGCTAGACAAGGGCAATAAAACATCCACGGATGCAGAAGATTTCTCTCAAAACAGGGGGCATGAGGTTCTAAGCCTCACCTCTGTTGATCCCCAATTTCTCACCTGATGGCCCCCCTGTGACTGTGCCTGTCTTAGGTTGTTCCTACCTTGAGGAATCTTACCCGTCTCTGGCTAACCAGTCATCTTCCAGGGCCATACAGGGAAATGTAAAGTTGGTAAGTGAGAGAGAAGCCATATTGTTTGAAAAGGTTAGCTTTTTATTTCTTTGCAGATTTATGCCCTGTGGCTTCTATGCCCAGCACTTGTCTCGAGGTATCTTTACCACCTGGAGGAATTAAGATGCTCGGTAAATTCGATATGAGGCACGAATTCTATTTAAGGGTTGTAATTAGGAAGGAAGAAGAAAAGCTATAGAGGTAGCATATGGAAGAAAACATGGGAGGATTGATTATTTCTTTGACATATCTTCTTTTAGAGTACCTTAAGCATGTATAGGTTTAAACTACTAACTAACTTGTGCACACATATTAACATAATAGGAATACGGTGACATAACCTAAGCAAATCTATAATTACCAGCCATCTCCAGTGAAGCCAAGAAAACCAGTTAGGCACCCTAGGCATTTGTGAGAATTTGTCTATGATATGATGGATATTGTCCAACTGTACTTGAACAGTCTGAGAGAAATCAGACAAATTAAAGCAACCCATTTCTGGGATCTGTTGACATCCCATATGTTCTTTTAACCGCAGATAGTTTATAGTCGTAAGATTTTGGAGCACTACAACTTGCACCCCTCCCAACTCCTGGTTGAGTTCCAACAGTACAGATCCACTCAAATTCGTTGTCTCACTGTATGCACATGCCAGCCTAGAAATGATCCCTCCTCATTCCAGTGGCAAGTCCAGGAAATGGTGGGATGGACGCAGCCACAACTGCAGCATCGTCCGGATCCCTGTGGAGGCTTTTTGATGATCATCCCCCGGCACGAGTCCTCCAGAGAGTGCTGATGCTGGAAGCTCCTCCTCATATCGTATCTTAGTTCATTTTCTGGGTAGCCAAGCTAGTCCTTGATCTTCTGCATAAAAACAAACAAACCCATTGCCCACAGTTTGACATTCCCTCTTTACCACTGTGTAGAACTCATTGGAGGTCAGCACACAGGAATTGCTTTTTTAAAAAATTTTTATTAAGAGAAAGGAATATTATCAGAAAAGAGTACCTCCATAGCCGATCATCTGACACCCTTTAAGTGATCAAAATTAAGAATATTTAAAGCATGCGTTAATCTTTGATTTACCAGTAGTTTTATACTATCAAGGAGTAATCCCCCTTTTCTTTCTTTCTTTCTTTTCTTTCCCTTTTTATAAAATCTTTAGTCTACACTTACATGAAGAATACTATGTTTACTATGCTCTCCCCTATACCAAGTCCCCCCTAAAAACCACATTACAGTCACTGTCCATCAGCATAGCAAAATGTTGTAGAATCACTCCTTGTCCTCTCTGTGTTGTACAGCCCTCCCTCCCCTTTCTCCCTCCCCCCGCTATGCATGCTAATCTTAATACCCCCTTTCTTCTTCCCCCTCTTATCCCTCCCTGCCCACCCATCCTCCCCAGTTCCTTTCCCTTTGGTACCTGTTAGTCCATTTCTGGATTCTGTAATTCCGCTGATGTTTTCTTCCTTCAATTTTTCCTTTGTTCTTATACTCCTCAGATGAGTGAAATCATTTGGTATTTCTCTTTCTCCACTTGGCTTATTTCACTGAGCATAATACTCTCCAGCTCCATCCATGTTGCTGCAAATGGTACGATTTTCCCTCTTCTTATGAATGAGTAGTATTCCATTGTGTATATGTACCACAACTTCTTTATCCATTTACCTACTGATGGAAATTTAGGTTGCTTCCAATTCTTGGCTATTGTAAATAGAGCTTGGATAAACATAGGGGTGCATCTGTCTTTCTCAAACTTGATTCCTGCGTTCTTAGGGTAAATTCCTAGGAGTGGAATTCCTGGGTCAAATGGTAGGTCTGTCCTGAGCATTTTGATGAACCTCCATACTGCTTTCCACAATGGTTGAACTAATTTACATTCCCACCAGCAGTGTAGGAGGGTTCCCCTTTCTCCACAGCCTCGCCAACATTTGTTGTTGTTTGTCTTTTGGATGGCAGCCATCCTTACTGGTGTGAGGTGATACCTCATTGTAGTTTTAATTTGCATTTCTCTGATAATTAGCAATGAGGAGCATCTGTTCATGTGTCTGTTGGCCATCTGTATTTCTATTTTAGAGAACTGTCTGTTCATGTCCTCTGCCCATTTCTTAATCGGGTTATTTGTTTTTTGTTTGTTGAGGTGTGTGAGCTCTTTATATATTCTGGACGTCAAGCCTTTATCAGATCTGTCATTTTCAAATATATTGTCCCATACTGTAGGGTTCCTTTTTTGTTCTATTGATGGTATCTTCTGCTGTACAGAAGCTTTTCAGCTTAATGTAGTCCCACTTGCTCATTTTTGCTGTTGTTTTCCTTGCCCAGGGAGATATGTTCAAGAAGAGGTCACTCATGTTTATGTCTAAGAGGTTTTTGCCTATGTTTTTTTCCAAGAGTTTAATGGTTTCATGACTTACATTCAGGTCTTTGATCCATTTTGAGTTTACCTTTGTATATGGGGTTAGACAATGGTCCAGTTTCATTCTCCTACATGTAGCTGTCCAGTTTTGCCAACACCATCTGTTGAAGAGACTGTCATTTTGCCATTGTATGTCCATGGCTCCTTTATCAAATATTAATTGACCATATATGTTTGGGTTAATTTCTGGAGTCTCTAATCTGTTCCACTGGTCTGTGGCTCTGTTCTTGTGCCAGTACCAAATTGTCTTGATTACTATGGCTTTGTAGTAGAGCTTGAAGTTGGGGAGTGAGATCCCCCCTACTTTATTCTTCTTTTTCAGGGTTGCTTTGGCTATTCGGGGTCTTTGGTGTTTCCATATGAATTTTTGAATTATTTGTTCCAATTCATTGAAGAATGTTGCTGGTAATTTGAGAGGGATTGCATCAAATCTGTATATTGCTTTGGGCAGGATGGCCATTTTGACGATATTAATTCTTCCTAGCCATGAGCATGGGATGAGTTTCCATTTGTTAGTGTCCCCTTTAATTTCTCTTAAGAGTGACTTGTAGTTTTCAGAGTATAAGTCTTTCACTTCTTTGGTTACGTTCATTCCTAGGTATTTTATTCATTTTGATGCAATGGTGAATGGAATTGTTTTCCTGATTTCTCTTTCTATTGATTCATTGTTAGTGTATAGGAAAGCTACAGATTTCTGTGTGTTAATTTTGTATCCTGCAACTTTGCTGTATTCCGATATCAGTTCTAGTAGTTTTGGAGTGGAGTCTTTAGGGTTTTTTATGTACAGTATCATATCATCTGCAAATAGTGACAGTTTAACTTCTTCTTTACCAATCTGGATTCCTTGTATTTCTTTGTTTTGTCTGATTGCCGTGGCTAGGACCTCCAGTACTATGTTAAATAACAGTGGGGAGAGTGGGCATCCCTGTCTTGTTCCCGATCTCAGAGGAAATGCTTTCAGCTTCTCGCTGTTCAGTATAATATTGGCTGTGGGTTTATCATATATGGCCTTTATTATGTTGAGGTATTTGCCCTCTATTCCCATTTTGCTGAGAGTTTTTAGCATGAATGGATGTTGAATTTTGTCAAATGCTTTTTCTGCATCTATGGAGATGATCATGTGGTTTTTGACTTTCTTTTTGTTGATGTGGTGGATGATGTTGATGGATTTTCAAATGTTGTACCATCCTTGCATCCCTGGGATGAATCCCACTTGGTCATGGTGTATGATCCTTTTGATATACTGTTGAATTCTGTTTGCTAATATTTTATTGAGTATTTTTGCATGTACATTCATCAGGGATATTGGTCTGTAATTTCTTTTTTGGTGGGGTCTTTGCCTGGTTTTGGTATTAGGGTGATGTTGGCTTCATAGAATGAGTTTGGGAGTATTCCCTCCTCTTCTATTTTTTGGAACACTTTAAGGAGGATAGGTATTATATCTTCTCTGTGTGTCTGATAAAATTCCAAGGTATATCCATCCGGCCCCAGGGTTTTGTTCTTGGGTAGTTTTTTGATTACCTTTTCAATTTCTTTGCTCATAATTGGTTTCTTTAACTTTTGTGTTTCTTCCTTGGTCAGTCTTGGGAGGTTGTATTTTACTAGGAAGTTGTCCATTTCTTCTAGGTTTTCCAGCTTGTTGGCATATATGTTTTCATGGTAGTTTTTAATAGTTCTTTGTATTTCTGTGGAGTCTGTCATGATTATTCTGTTCTCATTTCTGATGCTGTTGATTTGTGTTGATTCTCTTTTTCTCTTAATCAGTTTGGCTAGAGGCTTATCTATTTTGTTTATTTTCTCAAAGAACCAGCTCTTCGTTTCATTGATTTTTGCCTTTGTTTTATTCTTCTCAATTATGTTTATTTCTTTTCTGATCTTTATTATGTCCCTCCTTCTGCTGACTTTAGGCCTCATTTGTTCTTCTTTTTCCAGTTTCAATAATTGTGATGTTAGAGTATTCATTTCGGATTGTTCTTCCTTCTTTAAGTGTGCCTGGATCGCTATATACTTTCCTCTTAAGACTGCTTTCGCTGCGTCCCACAGAAGTTGGGGCTTTGTGTTGTTGTCATTTGTTTCTCTATATTCCTTGATCTCTATTTTGATTTGTTCAGTGATCCATTGATTATTTAGAAGCATGTTGTTAAGCCTCCATGTGTTTGTGAGCCTTTTTGTTTTCTTTGTAGAATTTATTTCTAGTTTTATGCCTTTGTGTTCTGAAAAATTGATTGGTAGAATTTCAATATTTTGGAATTTACTGAGGTTCTTTTTGTGAGCTAGTATGTGGTCTACTCTGGAGAATGTTCCATGTGCACTTGAGAAGAATGTATATCCTGTTGCTTTTGGATGTAGAGTTCTATAGATGTCTATTAGGTCCATTTGTTCCAGTGTGTTGTTCAGTACCTGTGTGTCCTTACTTATTTTCTGCCTGGTGGATCTATCCTTTGGGGTGAGTGGCGTGTTGAAGTCTCCTAAAATGAATGCATTGCAGTCTATTTCCATCTTTAGTTCTGTTAGTATTTGTTTCACAAATGCTGGTGCTCCTGTATTGGGTGCATATATATTTAGAATGGTTATATCCTCTTATTGGTCTGAGCCCTTTATCATTATGTAGTGTCCTTCTTTATCTCTTGTTACTTTCTTTGTTTGGAAGTCTATTTGTCTGATATTAGTACTGCAACCCCTGCTTTCTTCTCACTGTTGTTTGTCTGAAATTTGTTTTTCCATCCCTTGCCTTTTAGTCTGTGCATGTCTTTGGGTTTGAGGTGACTTTCTTTTAAGCAGCATATAGATAGGTCTTGCTTTTTTATCCATTCTATTACTGTGTGTTTTGATTGGTGCATTAAGTCCATTTACATTTAGGGTGACTATTGAGAGATATGTACTTATTGCCATTGCAGGGTTTAGATTCGTGGTTAGCAAATGTTCAAGGTTAGCTTCTTTAGTATCTTACTGCCTAACTTAGCTCACTTATTGAGCTGTTATATACACTGTCTGGAGATTCTTTTCTTCTCTCCCTTCTTATTCCTCCTCCTCCATTCTTCATATGTTGTGTGTTTTGTTCTGTGCTCTTTTTAGGAGTGCTCCCATCTAGAGCAGTCCCTGTAAGATGCCCTGTAGAGGTGGTTTGTGGGAAGCAAATTCCCTCAGCTTTTGCTTGTCTGGGAATTGTTTAATCCCACCATCATATTTAAATGATAGTCGTGCTGGATACAGTATCCTTGGTTCAAGGCCCTTCTGTTTCATTGCATTAAATATATAATGCCATTCTCTTCTGGCCTGTAGGGTTTCTGTCGAGAAGTCTGATGTTAGCCTGATGGGTTTTCCTTTATAGGTGACCTTTTTCTCTCTAGCTGCCTTTAAAACTCTTTCCTTGTCCTTGATCCTTGCCATTTTAATTATCATGTGTCTTGATTTTGTCCTCTTTGGATCCTTTCTGTTGCGGGTTCTCTGTATTTCCGTGGTCTGTTCGATCATTTCCTCCCCCAGTTTGGGGAAGTTTTCAGCAATTATTTCTTCAAAGAGATTTTCTATCCCTTTTCCTCTTTCTTCATCTTCTGGTACCCCTATAATACAAATATTATTACTTTTGGATTGGTCACATAGTTCTCTTAGTGTTGTTTCGTTCCTGGAGATCCTTTTATCTCTCTCTATGTCAGCTTCTACACGTTCCTGTTCTCTGGTTTCTGTTCCTTCAATGGCCTCTTGCATCTTATCCATTCTGCTTATAAATATTTCCAGGGTTTGTTTCACTTCTGTGATCTCCTTCCTGACATCTGTGATCTCCCTCTGGACTTCATCCCATTGCTCTTGCATTTTACTCTGCATCTCTCAGCATGTTCATGATTTTTATTTTGAATTCTTTTTCAGGAAGACTGGTTAGGTCTGTCTCCTTCTCAGGTGTTGTCTCTGTGATCTTTGTCTGCCTGTAGTTTTGTCTTTTCATGGTGATAGAGATAGTTTGCAGAGCTGGTACGAGTGACAGCTGGAAGAGCTTTCCTTCTTGTTGATTTGTGGCCTTCCTCTCCTGGGAGAATAACAACCTATAGTGGCTTATGCTTGGTAGCTGTGCACAGACAGGGCCTCTGCTACCTGCCTGTTTGCTTTGGAGTTTATCTCAGCTGTTGCTGTGGGCGTGGCCTGTCTGGGGCTGCTCCTCCAAAATGGTGGAGCCCCGTTGGAGGGGGAATGGCCGGGAGGCTATTTATCTCCGTAAAAGGCCTCTCTGCTCCCTGTTGCCCAGGCATTTAGAGTGCCCAGAGATCCCCAGATTCCCTGTGCCTTTGGGCTAGATGTCCTGTCCTGCCCCTTTAAGACTTCCAAAAAGCACTCTCCAAACCAAAACAACAACAGCAACAACGAAAGAGGGAAAAAAAAGGAAAAAACACGCGATTTTCTTTGTCGTCATGCGCCGGTCTCAGGCACCCGCTCACCGGTCTTGCCGCCCTGTTTCCCTAGTATTGGGTTCCCTGTCCCTTTAAGGCTTCCAGAAAGCACTCGCCTAAAAAAAGGGGAAAAACATGCGATTTTCGTTGTCCTCAGGCACCGGTCTCAGGCACCTGCTCACCAGTCTTGCTGCCCTGTTTCCCTAGTATTGGGGTCCCTGTCCCTTTAAGACTTCCAAAAAGCACTCACCAACAAAAAAAAAAACTGCTCCTGTTTCTTTGTTCTCTGGCATCAGCCTCAGGCACCCACTCACTGGTCCTGCCGCCCTGTTTCCCTAGTATCCAGGACTCCACTCATGCACTGTGTCTGCTCTCTGTCCTGAATCCTGGGGCTGGGTGTTCAGCCTTCCTGGGCTCCCTCTCCCTCCCTGCTGACTCCTCTCCACCCGCCAGGGGCTGGGGGGAGGGGTGCTTGGGTCCCGCCGGGCTGGGGCTTGTATCTTACCCCCTTCGCGAGGCGCTGGGTTCTCGCAGGTGTGGATGTGGTCTGGATGTTGTCGTGTGTCCTCTGGTCTCTATTTTAGGAAGAGTTGTCTTTGTTATATTTTCATGGATATATGTGGTTTTGGGAGGAGATTTCCGCTGCTCTACTCATGCCGCCATCCTGGCTCCGCCTCTGAGACTTATCTTTCGAGAAAATGTTTTATTATGAAAATTTTCAAACACGAAAGGAGAAAGAATAGTGCCATATACAGTGTATTGCCATCAGATTTGACAGTTATCAAGATTTAGTCATGTTTGCTTGACTTACACCTTTTTCGTCTCTTTTAAAGCATTTTGAATCAAATATAGGCACCACTCCATATAATCAGCATGTACTCTAGAAAACAGTGACATTTTCTTAGCAGCAACGCTATTATAATACCTTAAAAAACTGACCATTGTTCTTTGATATCACCTATTATACAGTCCATATTCAAGTTGCTTTGATTGCCATTTCTGAAAATGTCTTAAAGCTGGCTCACCCAAATCAAGATTCAAACAAGATCCATATGTTGCATTTGGTGGTTCAATCTCCAAAGTCTTCCTTAATCATCCATGCATTTTTATCTCTTCCACTGTCTGGCAGAAATTAGTGCAGTTTTCTTATAAAATGAACCTAATTCTGGAGTATTTCTTTTGCTTCCTTAGGATGACATTTAACTTGTTTGTATCCCCATTGTTTCTTGCAACTGAGCATTAGCTCTGCTGCTTCGATAACTTGCTGAACATGGACATAAGGCACATTCCAATTCTCTCTCTGCCACGCTGTCAGAGTCATTTGTGTCCTAGTGGTAGGAGACCGAGAACCACTCTGTGGTTCTCAGGAATACATAACCAATAGCTCTCAGAGTTGGGGGTTTGGTATAGGAACTCTGACCAATATCTTCTCACAGGTTGGGAATTTTGAGAAAGCATATGCAGTCAGTGTTCAAAAATAATCTTCTTAAAAACTGTAATCATTATAATGTCTCACCAAAAGTATATCCTGTATGTTATCTTATTAGGGTTGACATGAGAGGATCGCAGGCCCATCTGCATAAGCTGTGGTTCCTTTCTGCTCCAGTAGGCCCCATCCAGTTCCCATCTTCATTCTTTTTCTAGGTAGGGGCTGTCATCTTTAATTTGCATTGTCCCTCAAATAGCCCCATTTTATCCCATCCTACACAACAATATCAGCTCGACACTCTTTCCTGCCAGCTTGCAATTATCCTCCAAGTAAAGTCCAAACTCAGTGGCTTGCCATTCAAGACCTTAATTCTAATAACAATTAGAAACCTACATTTTTATAGGACTTGAGTTTAAGTTTTTCATATGTATACTTGATTATTTCATTTACACAAAGACTGTTTTGTGGAATCAGATGGGTTCAGCTCAACAAATATTAAGTAAGACAATTGTCTAATTATGCCAGGCACTATGCTAAAAGCTGGGAATAAAGACAAGATGTATTCCTGTTCTTGAGACCTTCCCAGTTCCTTGGTGAAGACAAAGTTTGAACCTATGTGTTGATAGAGATGCGTAGTGGGAGGGAGAGACAAGGAGGGGGCAGGGAGAGACTTCACAGATGCCTGTATGCAGCTGCCATGCTGGGCCCCTGCCTGGGCCCCTTTCTCACCTGTACCAATCAGAATCCTACCTGTCCTTTAAGAAGTGGGTCAAATGCTATCGAGTCCACAAAATATGACTAATCAATGGCCCAAAGCAGAGAGGATGCCTCTGTCCTTCACTAGGCCTAGTCCAGGGTTTTGTGATGGGCAGGCTGTCAGTACCTAATTTTTCTTTTTTTTAATGTTAGCATGAGTCTTGAATTTACAGCTAGGAAAAAAGACAGGCTTTCTCATGTGTCCACCTTCTTCCTGTGTCATCTTCTCAGGAAGCAACATGAGAGAAGAAGTGGAGTCCTAACTGGAAGGGTCAGAATTATTTGCAAACCTTCTATGGTGAGGATAGACGATAGGATCTCACTAATTCATATTAATTTAAGGGAAGGCAAATGTTACTTATTAAATGTTGAATTGTGAAACTCTTAAAGAAGTGATGCTTTCATGCTTTTTTAGTGTATATTAGAGCTAGAAAGGACAAGCTGGCCTACCCTCTTTAAGAATAACAGGTAAGGAAACCGAAGCCCAGTTGGTAAAGTTTCTCCCCCATGGGGCACATAGAGCCAGACTAGAACTCAGACCTTTGACTCCCCATTTTCTGTTTTGCCTCCAGAGGATTTACTTGTTTGGAGTTACTGAGGCATACCAGTTTTTCTATAGGCAATGGAATTTTAAACATTTCATTCACTGGATGGATTGGTCCCCTTTGCTTTCCTGTTTATTCACATCAGAGATGTCAGAGTGTGGTCCCCAGGCCAGCCACATTGTCCTAACCTGGTAGCTGGTTGGTTGGAAATGCAAATTATCAAGCCCTACTCCGGGCCCACCCAGCTTTTCAAGGGCATCTAATGTGCAGATTCTCAGCGCCACTAATCACTCTGTAGTCAGCAATTCGTCTTCATAGTTCACATAAAAAAACACACACAAACTAATTTATCACAAATTTTGAATTAATGGATTTCAAATGAATGAGGTGTTGCAGCATAAAATGATTCAGAAGAGGAAGAAAATGGAAAGGGGCAGAAAATGAGAGGAGGGGCAAAGGACAGTCAGCAAGGGACATGTGAATAGGAGCAGGCTGCCAGTTCTGCGGAGGAGAAGGAAGTTGAGATTCAGGATCATCCGGCCTCTGGCAGGTCATTCAATCTCCTTTTGGTGAGAAAGGACCTTGAGATCTTCCTTTGCTCAAGACCCCATCTTCCTTTGCTCAAGATCTTGGCATGCATTCCCTCAGGCTGTGGTGAGGGGACCTACTTTGAAAATGGGGGGAACGTCCATGTAATTGCATCTTAGCCGATGACCAACATTTATAAAGGAAATCACTGAAGGGTTACTGTCATTTCTCTAAGGTAAAATATTGAAAGGCAAAGAAGAGAGTAAAGAAAACAGGGCAGTGGCTTGATGCTTACTTTCCCGTTACTGAACTCCTTCAGTCCTTCTAAGGTAATCAGGCTTTGAGACACCAGACAAAACCGGTTTTGAGAGGCCACAGATGGAGGGAAACACAGCGAACTTTGTCTGCAAGTTCACTCACTCCTTGGTGGAATAACAACCAGTTCAAGTTCATATCATCGCTATGTCTAGGGAAGATTAGTCTCCAGACCCTTTTAAGGTGTGTCAGTAAATAGAATTCATATTTTTAGTGGGTTCTTGGTTTTTGACTCTTTTTTTGTACTCCTAGCCTTTCTCAAAGCCCCTCAAATGACTAAAAGATGCATTCAAGTTCAAAGGAAGAGAACCTGGCAGGAGGCACCTTATATTAGTCTTTCTAGAAAATAACCATCTATACAAATCTATAGGAAGCCTCATTTTCCAAATCATATTTGTATTTAATTTTGTCATCCCCTAACATCTCAAAACTAGCTTATGCCAGGGTAAAACCTGTGGGTAAAGGGGCTCATTTTATTCAGTCTTCATCATAAGCGACTGGTTTGTTTTAAACGGCAGGGTCGTATGGGAAGCTTGCAAGATAGGTTATCAAATAGACATCGGTTAAGGTCCTGTTCTTGGACAAGTCAGCTAGCTTCTCTGGACCTACATGATCTTACCTGTAAAAGGGACATTGCTTAGCTTCTACGATGTTTTGAGAATTAAAGATACTAATTATCCTGGAGGTGTCTTGTGGAACCGGAAACTTGAAGACATACAATTTGAAACCTGTCAGATTAAGAGACTAATTAGTATAAGAGAAAGGAGGAATGTATTAGTCAAAAATGGGAGGAATATTTCACATCATCAGAATTTTATGGAAATTTATTAAACTGAGCTTAACATGTTGAATACCTTTTTTTTCCAAGACAAAAAGTTTCTGAGTATTTTTTACCAGATACTCTCTTCTTGACCTACTTTGGAAATGTATAAAATTATTTAGGGTCCACATCACTAATCATCAGGTAAATGCAAATTAAAACCACAATGAGGTGTCACCTCTCACCAGTTAGGAGGGCCAGCATCAAAAGACTAAGAACACCAAATTTTGGCAAGGATGTGGAGAAAGGGGAACCCTCCTACACTGCTGGTGGGAATGTAAGCTAGTTCAACCATTGTGGAAAGCAGTATGGAGGTTCCTCAAAAAACTAAAAATAGAAATACCATTTGACCCAGGAATCCCACTCCTTGGAATTTACTCAAAGAACACAAATTCTCAGACCCAAAAAGACAGATGCACCCCTATGTTTATTGCAGCACTATTTACAATAGCCAAGATATGGAAGCAACCTAAGTGTCCATCAGTAGATGAATGGATAAAGATGTGGTACATATACACAATGGAATATTACTCAGCCATATGAAAGAAACAAATCCTACCATTTGTAACAATGTGGATGGAACTGGAGGATATTATGCTCAGTGAAATAAGCCAGGCGCAGAAAGACAAGTACCAAATGATTTCCCTCATTTGTGCAGTATAACAACAAAGCAAAACTGAAGGAACAAAATAGCAGCAGACTCACAGACTCCAAGAAGGGACTAGTGGTTACCAAAGAGGAGGGGTGTGAGAGGGCAGGTCGGGAGGAAGGGAGAAGGGGATTGTGGGGAATTATTTTAGTACACATGGTGTGGGGGGTCACGGGAAAACAGTGTAGCACAGAGAAGGCAAACAATGAATCTGTGGCATCTTACTACCCTGATGGACAGTGATGGCATTGGTGTATGGGTGGGAACTTGATAATATGGGTAAATGGAGTAACCACATTGTTTTTTTATGTGAAACCTTCATAAGAGTGTATATCAATAATACCTTAATGAAAAATTTTAAAAAGATATTTAAGAATCATCCATCTCTTTAAGCAATGTTTCTTTTGCTGCTCAAATGAACTGTTTCTTCTTATCCCAACATTGTTCATTTCCTAATACTACTCTGTGGAAGAAAATAATTCTTCTTATCAAAGTTGGAGGCTCTCTTTCTTTTTATCCTAATTTATTTTGCTTGACTTTCAGGGTTTCATTTTGAGTATTTGCAGTACCTTTTGAAATGCCATTTCTAAAGCGCCCTCATAAATGCATTAGTGGCCTATTTATTATTGTTCTATGTTCAGGGTGACATGTTCTCACAGTAGCTGCATCATCCTTGGTTTGTTATGTTCTATGGAATGTTCCTATAATGCCAGCAAACAAAGTAAGTCTTACGGGAAAAGATGGACTGTGGGGGAAAATCATTTTCATAATGTATGTTCCCAGCTCTCAGTCACTAACGGGGTTTGCCCTCAGAACCTACAAAATGAATGAGGCCCTGAGAACTGGCAAAAGAATAACATGTCCATCTGTGAACAGAGAAGCATAATAAATTTACTCTTGTGTTGAATGATAAGGTTACATTGATCTCTAGAAAGTAAAGTAGTTTAAATGGACCTTTATTTCTAAGAGTCCTAACTTCAAACAGTTACCACATGTAATCTCAGGGGTACTTCATCTAAAAGGAAACCACTTTTTCTTTCAAATGCTCAGAGTCTGATTTCAGTAATGGGAACATCAGAAAAAAAAATAGGAATTGAGTGTTTTGAGAAACGGGGTCTGTGCTTTTGTGTCTTTATAAGCCGGTGAAAAACAGGCAAAGAATTTTCTGAGTCATGTATTTTGTGAGGGGAGGTGGAGGAGCTGTGTGTCTGATGGGCATTTGGGTGCATGCCCTTTACAGGCCAGGTAGATTCGCATTTCCACCAGCACTGACAGCTACGGCAGGTGCAAGGGATGGATGGGAATGCAGATCCTGCTCAAGCCAAGTGTGTCTGGCTTTTCTCAGAACCAGGAAGACATGCAGCTTTCAGTCCTCTCCACAGCACCTGGGCGCCTTTGGGCAGGTAAAGAAGAGCAGGTTCCTCTAGCCACTCACTCTGTTTAACCTTCCCTTTTTCTTTTAGAACCTATTGTAATCCAACATTGTGTGTGTGTGTGTGTGTGTGTGTGTGGTGTACACACACAAAATTACTGATTATGTGACTCTGCCTGGGTAAACTGTAAGCTCTTTGAGGGCTGGAACTGTCTGTTCTGTTCACTGCTATCTTCCCAGTGCCTAGAACAGTGACTGAAACATGAACACTGATTAAATAAATACTGGCTGAAATGAGTAAGTGAACAGATGAATGATAGCCTATAAGAAGCAATGGTATAAACCCTCTAAAAATCCAGCTGAGAAAACCACCTGCCTTCCTGTGACCACATGGCCACCTGCAGCCTCCGTGGCGCTTCCCAAGACATGAGGAGACTCAGCCTAGAATTTCCTTTCTTTTCGGTCCCACGATCACAGAGCTGAACTATGAGCTGTGGGGGTGTTTGCACTGGTGTTGCAGTTTGGAGGTAGGTCATTCCTGGAAATGTTGGTAACTTTCGGAAATTGTACTAACGACCTCAGCCAGCCAAGAGCAGCCAGCCTGAAAATTAAAGTATTAGGCATTGAAATTGGGGGAAAAAGTAGCCACATTCAAAAGATCATTGCTTGCCTTCAGAAATCGATCTAATCAGGGGGTAATGAATTGGCTGCAAAAGCCTGTAACAGACTTCATGCAGATTAAGGACTGGCCTCTGTTTGGTTTAAGAAATAGAGACCCAGGAAAAGAGGGCAGAGCCCTCCAGAGGCCCCTATAGAACTGACCAGAAACAGAATTTGGAATAAACATAATAAAATAACACCCACAAAATCCACTTAAGACAAAGAAGCCAATGGAGAAAAATGAGAACATGTCTAATTGAAGATTAAAATGTACATGGGAAGATACAAAGAGAAAGCCAAAATCAAAAAGACTTGATGATTAGAGTCCTAATTACCATGTGAAAGTGATTCCCTTTGTCCGCCCGACACTCTCCACCCGCCCCAGAGTGTCAGTTTAAGTGACTTTCTAGGGACATTGAGCTGTGGAATGGAAACACAACGGTGGAGGAGAAGAGAAGACAGGATACAGGCAGATGGAGCTGAGGCTTAAAAATGTTATCACATGCAAGAAATTTTAATCCAACGAATTAAATTGTTCCTTCAACATGAATTGAGGTGGGGAAGACAAGAAAGGAAAAACAATGACCTGTCAGGACCCTTTTGTCCTTGGGATCCATGTGTTCAGAGGTCAGACCACAAGGAGCATGAGGTGGGGAGAACAGGGCCCAGACCTGGCCAGGAGGAAGAGGAAATGTTGGCCTGGACCCCCAGGGGGCGGGTGGACTTGTTTGCCGGGCTGGGTAGAGAGCTGGGGAGTAATGGAGAGATGTAGATTCACTGTAACTTCCTGTTTTTCGGAGCTGGATGATGGGGCCTGAGCATGGCTCTTCCTGAACTGGTGGCTTGTTTGTCTGTTTCAATAAAAAATAACTGTCAGTTAAAAATCAGACCTAAGAAGAAACAGATTTAAGTCCTGAGTGCTAAATTCCTAGGGACCGTGTTGATCCTTTTATACACCAAAATCTTTTTTTAGTTTGACCCTTTTGAAATAGAAACCTTTTGGAAATTTATATCATTCTGTTCCCCGCCTTCTCAAATCCAGAACTAAATATCAAAGTTATTTCAAGCTTTCCATGGGATTCAGGGTCATCGTCATAAACAGTAAAATGGTGACAGCGTGCTGGAAGGAGGTATCCATCTCCAAGTGTGTGAGGATGTCAGATTCTGTGGCCCTGTCCTAAATGGCTTCAGGAAACTGCATTTTTAAATTCTGGTGGCTTTTTAGAGTAATGCTATTTTTTCCCCCTTCTTTTTGTGGTTGGTGTTTCTATCCATAGATGTTGTACCTTTCCCTTGTGATTTTCTGCATTCAGACTATTGTGAACTTGGAAACTAGAAAACCAATCTTCATTATGGGTAGATTAAGAACATCAAGCCCTGAAGGAGAAGCAGCAACTTTTTTCCAATTGGTAATGTTCTGATGTTCAGACTGGTGTGGACTCTGACTCAATTTTGATTACAAGGGGATATATGTTTCCTGGTTCTTAACTGTATATATTATCACTAAATAACCAAGTTACTGAAAGGTGCCATGTCCTATGTTTACTTTTGAAAACTATTATGGCAAAAGAATAGTTTGAATTAGTTGTGAATTGTTATGTATTAGTCATGATAGTGTTTTGGGACAATATGGAGAGATCCTCCATGCACGCTTGGTGAGATCTCAGCCCAGGAGAGGGTTCTTGACTCTGATTGACAAAGAATTCACAAGCAGTTCAAGCAGGGACAAGCAAAGGATAGTTCAGTAAAGGAAAGTACACACTCAAGGAGGGTGGGCGGGCATGCTTCAGATGTGTGCAGCACGGTAGGGTTCGGGTTGGGTGGAGTTTAAGCAGGGATGGAATATTCACTGGCTTAGGTGGGGTTCTCTGGGAATAGGGATGGGATTTCTGGGAAAGTAGGGTGATGCCCTCTTCTTGTCTTCAGATTATATTCCTCAGAACTATCGTGGTACCAAAGGTGTGATCTTAATATGCCAATGAGCATATAATGTACTTTGAGGTGAAGTGAGGGTCAACTTCTCCATGTTGGAGCTCATCAGTTTGGCAAGTAGTGTGTCTATATCCCCCCTTTCTACATCCCTGAGAACAGTTTAGATGGAATGTTTAGAATATAAACATGCATTTAACCAAATGTAAACACCAGCCGAAGTCCCCAGCTCCTTCCCCACTCATGTCTCGCTATCCACCTACTCTAAGACTAGAATGAAGAGGGGTCACAAAAACTTGGGAGTGGATTTAGTTCAAGGGCACTTAGCCCATGAAACCCAACTTCATCTCCATCGGCCTAGCTGGTCTGCTTGAAACCAGAATGATGAGCACCATCCCCCTGAATCTCTTTCAGCCCTGGTCCAGGGCTCTGCTGGGCTGGGATAGTTCCAGCCCACTAAAGCCATGCATGGGACATCTGACTTTGGGGTGCAGGTGAGTAATACTTTTTATGATAGCAGTGAATCAGCATTTTTTCCTTTCAAATAGAAGGTTTGTGTGAGAACATTCTGGCATCTGGGCTTCAGCTATCTGGTTCACAATGCACCTTTGCAAGGGGCCTGCCTGGAGTCACTCTTAGGAAAATTCTCTCACTATAGTTATGACATTTAGGCCCCAGAGTCTTGTAATTATAGATCTGATTTTGTAATTATGTGCTTCATCAACCCGGTTGTCACTGTCTTCTAGAAATGGATAAAATTATGTGGAAAACTAAAGATAATAAAAGGCTGTCCTACACTCAGACTCTTGGTTTATATCCCAGTCTCCAGTCCGATGGCACGATGCCCTTGATACATTAGGAAGGTACTTCGTGGAGATCTGTAAGTTGGACTTGAGAGACTTCTCAGGAGAAAGTAGGAGGTAATGCAGAGGAAGGGCCAGGACTTGATTCACATCACCTGAATTTGAATATTCCCCTTCAGAATCCATTGCACCTTTTAGTAAGCTGCTTGAAGTGCTGTTTAACTGATGACTTCGTTGCAAATTCAGCACCTTATTCCTTTAAAGACCCTACTGGCCTTCTCATAGCACTCGCTTCCTAGGGACCACTTCAAGACTTACAAAAATAAAGTAAGGTGAGTTTAGTTAGTTATTTAAGGAGATTGATTATTATCTGTGTGAAGAACTCGGTATTAGATCTGGGAGGCTTCAGTCTTCTTGGGGACCTTGTAGAAGAATATGCATACATCCATTACAGGGCCAACTCTAGGCAAAACTGCGTGGCCAGTTGATCATTGCTTCACTTATCAACTATCTACCTAGCCTTTCTTAGGTGATGTAGGGTGTACAGTGTCAAGGAGCGTGAGCTAAATGCCTCATCTTGTAATAAAAACTCATCTGTGAAGACTGACTGGGAGGACGTATGCTTTAGGGACATGGACATGAGACCGGAAGTGGTTCTGAGAGGACAGGAGGATTAGGTGAGCAGAGAAGAATGGGAAGGAGCATCAGGAGAGAGAAAGAAATGCTCACGGGCCAGCCAGGGCAGTGACATGACTCAGGCATAGCGTCAAGGGAAACCATTGAAGGCTGTCAAAACCAGGCCATGTGTTTGAGGCTTAATGATGATAATTGAGAGCCACTGAAAATTCTGAGCAGAAAAATGTTATAATTAAAGCTTTGCTGAAGATTACTTTGGTGTTGTAAAATGAATGAAATAAAGTTAGCAGAGGGATGGTATAGTATAGTCAAGCCGTAAGTTTCCAGGGGCCTAGAGTAGGAAGGAGCTGATGAGAATGGAGAGGAAATGAAAAAATACACAGCATATTTTATTTCTATAACTTGAGAGCCTGCATTCTTTTTTTAATTAGTGTTTTTTTAGGTACATAAAATGCACACATTTTAGTGTGTAGCTTGAGGAATTTTGACATGTGTATACATTTATATAACCATCACCCAGATAAGATATCAAACATTTTCCCCATTCACTGGTTTCACCCCATCCCCAGCAACCACCAGTCTGTTCTCTGTGTTGATAAGACTATTTCACTTTTGTTTGTTTGTTCATTGGTTTTATTTTTTAGATTTCAAAAATAAGGGAAATCATATGACATTTGTGTTTCTCTGCCTGGCTTGTTTCACTTAGTGTAATACTTCTTTCTAGATCCACCCTGTTGCAATTAGCAAAATGTCATTCTTTTATGGCTGAGTAATATACCATTGTATGTATGTACCACATCTTCACCCATTCATCTATCAGTAGACACTCAGGTTACTAACATATCTTAGAGGCCATATTTTTAAAGTTCACTGGTAGTTGAGATATGAGAAGATCCTGCAGATGTAAGGAACTCCTTAACTGGCAGTGTAAGTGAAGTGGAGAGGAAGGGCCATTAGAAATCATAGGAAAAATGAGGGAGAATCTACAGCCTAACATGAGGGCATGTTTGTAATTCAATGAAATATAATGTTTGCATGGCTTCCTCAGAATTAGGCTTGGGATGGAAAGAAGGCAAGGGAAACCCTGAATTTATTTGTTATTTTGAAGAGTGTCCAGCTTATTTCTTTTGCTGTCTGTGACACACCACCATGCTCTTGATATCCGAACCCATGTCCACACTGGAAATCCACTTTCTTCTGTACCGTTTCCTTACTCTATGTATCTAGTCACCCCCAAACTGCATACTTCTCCTTTTCCAAGTCTCCCTTCCCATTATCCTGGCCTCAGCATCACTAGTGCCTAATCCTTCCTGTCACATTTCTTTGGTTGGATGTGGAGAGCTGACCGTCTGACAATACTTAGGTGAGAGTGGGGACAGTGCATGCCAGAGTTTAACATATCCAAGTAGAGTAAAAAGTAGAGAGACATGAAATTTTCATTAATCAATAAAATTTTTTTTCCCTATAACTATCTGGAAAGAGGCCCCTCACCAGGAACTCTAATAGCTGTCTCTGTTCAAGATCTAAGCCAAGTAGGAAATCCGCATGTTTTACAAATGATGAGGAGGCATGTCCTGACCCGACTAAAGTGGGGTGAGCGTGAAGAGTCCAACCCACACCTTGAATGGCATAGACAGGGCACTGCCTGAGCTTTTTATCTCTCAAGGCAGGCAGGAGATCCCATCTCTTACAGGAGCAAGAGTCAGTTGGACTTTCTAAAACGTGACCCTTGGAAGCTTCTGGAAGGGATGACCTCTGAGTTTTTTTCCATAAATAAAAGGAAGAACAGAAGGCAGAGAGCTTCTGGCCATTAGGAAAAACTAGGACAAGAAATCCCTTTTCCCATATCCATCTCTTTAGTCCATTTCCCTGGATCATAAAAACGAAGCCAGAAAACATTGTAAATGTTGTAGGATTTATCAGCTGTATTATATACATGCAACATAATCTATCTAAAGCAATGTGTTAACCAGAAGTATTTTGGGATTATATACATGACATAATGTAATCTTAATGTAATAAAAATAATAAAATTCTGATCCCTTAATGTAATAAAAATAATAAAATTCTGAAGCATTAGGCCAGGTTATGATACTAGGTATAGTATACTTAGTATGGTTCCTAGCCTCATACTAGGGTTTAGCACAGCCAAACTGAATACTTATGATGATGTTTCCAGACCCTTAGACCATCCATTATTTTTTTTCAGTGTCTCCAATTGGCAATGGTTATATCAAGCCTCCAGTTCCACCTGTATCTGGCACACAAAGGGAGAAAGGCCCCCCAACCATGTTACCCATCAGTGTGGACCCAGAGAGCAAACCAAACCAGGAGAATATGTTCTCAAGAGTTTATTTGTCAACTTCACCACCCAGGCTGAGTGCAAGATTCGCATCATCATGGCAGAACCCCTGGTGAGTAAGTGCCCTGAAACTGTCTCCTTCAGGAATTCATCTCTACACTGAATATAACAGATGATACAGCTTTAAGACAGGACAGATTGCTTTTCCCTTTTCTCTTAATTTCCCAAGGTTTATTTTTTTTGATACCATAAATAATTTTTAAAGATTATGAGAAAAAGGATTGAGGGTTGAGGACTTGAAAACAATCCTTAGCAAATAAAATTCAGTAACACGCTTCACTACTGCATTTAGGACCAACAAGCATAATTTAAAAAGAAGTGTGAATCTTAGAAAAAGTGTGTTCAGCATCTCTACTATATATGTATACTTCAGTCAAAATCTTTTGTCCTATGTTTAAAGTAAATGACAAGAAATAAAAAATAAAAATTATTGTTCTCCAAGAGTCTGCCTGGAACTCCCAGTTTGAGAACATGTGGCGCAGGGATGTTGTCCCAGGAAGGTTTCGGTGAGCCATTCAAAAACATCACTTTGTTTTCTGAAAAGAGGACAGAAGATTCTTGACTCACCTTTAGGTCCCTTATTAGACAGATAATGTGGGTGGAAGTCAGTATCTCTTTGCAGATACTACAAAATAAGGCAGGTGTTTGAGCCTCATGTTCATTGCTGTAACAAGGACTCTGAAGATGGTGCTGAATCTCAAAAGGACAGGCAGGCAGGCAGCAGGAAGTCCAATTGGTAGATCAGATTACTTTTTTCTGACCATGGCAGGCCACGCATAATAAGAGAAAAGGAAAGGACTTCAGAGTGACTGAGCTTTTTCTATGAAGCTTGGCTTTGTCCCTCCTGTGAGGATACTGGGGCAAGACAAGGCAGTCTCAGGTTTGCTTTAATGGCATCATAGCTTAAAATAATTAAATGTGAATATTGTTGAGCCGCAAGACAAGCCTCTGAAAATACCTAACAGATGATGCTCAACATCACTTATTAAAAAAATGACACAATTCGAGGTTTGGGAATCAAAATGAAAAAAATATTCGTTAAGTGTGTGGTTACTTGAAAACTACAAATGTGAAATTTTGAAGTTTTTATTAGATCACTGGAACATATCTCTGTGAATTCTAACTTCTTATTGTGGAAAATGTTCTTTGGTTTCACAGCTTAAATTATTTAAATTGAACCTTAGTACAGTACCTTTTACCCATTCACTCATGTTTCCATGTTTCTACTAGTGTTACTACTACTACTAGCTAATATTTCTGCAGTACTTACTATGTGCCAGGCACTGTGTTTACCTTATCATCTCCTTTGATCTTCACAGTGGCCTTTGGTAGGTAGTCTGTACACATCCCCATTTACAGGTGGGAGAAGTTGGCACAGAGTCGGTGAAGTAACTGCCCAAGGTCACACAGTGTTGATTTGAATCAAGCTGGGGGAATTCAGAGCCCACTTCTGAGTCATTAAATGCTCAATTGCTAGTCTTTGCATGGTCCTCTTCATGTAAAGACATCTTCTTTAACTTATTAAACTAACACAGGGCTGTACCGTCAGACAAAGATCACTCACGCAAATTCCCATTGCCCGAAACAGTGCAAGTTGAGAGATGTTGGGTGGCAGCCCAGACACCCTCCCCTGGTGGAGAGTGGAAGCTGCCTCAGCTCCAGAGGTTACGAGGGAGTTTAAGGCACAAAGAAGAGTCATTTCTCTCCTTAGCAGATGGAAAGTGCCGAAGATGGGAGGTCACGGCTCTCTGACATTGTGTATCATTGTGAGTCTTCCAGAAGAACTGGGAAGTTGCATAAAAATTGAAAGAGATGCTTAGAAGTCTAGGTCCTGACACCCTTTGAGCTAATCCTTGTTTCTAAAATGATAGTTTTAACACTGTTATTTAAGAATTTATGAAATAAATAGCCCGGGTTGAATGTCTTCATTTTAGCCACTACTCAACTTGAAATTTGTTTGTGTGGCATTTTTCTTCTTGGAGTAAATATTATGTCTGAAAAGCAAATGTGTGCCGCAGCATTTTTTAATTAGAGGTAGGCAGTTTCGTTCCTTTCTATGAGGCAACTTGAGTGTCCCCAAGCAAGAATAATGGAAAAGGAAAAGCATCAAGTCCTCTACATCAGCAATCGTCATTGTGTGCTTAGGGTAAGAGAGTTGACTAGATGCTGACAGCCAAGTAGATGGACATTATAGGGTTAGGTGAGGAAGTATATTCAATGAATTTTTAGTATTGTTGCTTTTTATAAAGAGAGGCTATTTATTCCCCTTGTAGTTTTTGGCAGAGATGTAATGCCATGCCGTTTCTTGTCTGCTGAAAAATGCTTAGTAATCTTTGTCTTTGTATTTGCTGTACCTATAGGACAATAAATGTGAGTAGATTTGGTGGCTTGTTACCTGATTCTAAAAATGTAAATGTCATTTGGCATTTTGTTCCGTAGCCACAGCAAGAGGTTTTATTTTTGATGAATATATGAGGTATATTTAAAGTGAATTCTAATAAATGTACCCTACTATTTCTCTTGCTGATTACCTTTTTTAGAAAGACATTGAATCCTTTTAAAGGCCTGGCCTTACATGGATTATTTAAAATCACAAAATTGTATTCTATTGTCTTTAATATAACTAAAACTTGTATGGGAGTGGTAAGGATAATTTTCAAAAAATTTAGAAATACATATTTATTACTTATGGGGCTACTCAGCAATCTGTATTTTTTAGTTTTATTTTTAAAAGACTGAATCCTTCAGAATTATAACAACAGCTAAACTGTGTGGGACCAATTATACACAAATAAATTAAATGTTTATTTATGAATTTCCAATATCCAAATAGGTAACTTTGATGAGATAAAAAAAGATAGGAAACAAAAATGTTCTACCAAAATCAAATTTTAGATTTTTTTTTTCTTTGTAAACATCTTTTGTTGGTTCAGCAATATTGTTCTTTGTACCCAAAAGATGCTCAGGTCATATTCATTAATATTCATGGATATGTCAATAGTTTTCTTCCATTTTTGTTGCTTCATGGGGTCATTTGATAGCATTTGCTTTTGTTCAGTCTTATTATTTTACCTTTCCCAAGCAAAATGTCTTAAGCAAGCTAAGTTGAATCATTTGTCTTTTTTATATTGTTATTTGAAAACAAAAATACAGAAAATAATTAACACATGCTTTTCCCTCTTGCCTCCTACTTCTTCCCTCTGGTTTAAAGTTTTTTCTTTCCAAAGTATGTCTATCACTCAGTCTTGTTTATTTAATATGCCTTAATTTCTTCCTCAATCATCAGTGATAGTTCAGCTGAGAATAGAATTCTAGTTTGACATTTATTCTCCTTCTAAACTTTTGATGATATATTTCACTACGTTGCCTCTGTCATTGCTGTTGAAGAGCCTGTGGTTGATTTGTTATTTGTTTGGATTATTTACATTTTTTCCCTGTTTGCTTTTATGGTTTTTTCCCTTTGTAGTGTTTTTCAGTTTCACTAATATAGTGTTTGGATGTGAATTTATTTTTTCTTAAACCCTCATTCTTCTTGCTTTTATCTTTCATCAGTTCTGGAAAATTCTTAGCCATTAATTCCTTGAGTATTACCATTTCTCCATTTTACATCTGCTGTTAAAGACCTCTTGGGCTATATTCCTTATCTTTTTACTCTTCTTTTACTATTTCTAGCTCTTTGTCTCTTGCTACCGCATTCTAAGTAATGTTCTCAGATCTGCCTTCAATTCATTAATGCTCTCTTAGGCTATGTCTAATCTGTTGTTTACTTTCCCACTGAGAATTATAATATTGGTGACTGTAGTTTTCACATCTAGACGTGCTATTTGGTTCTGTTTTAAAGTCTGTTTAAGTGAGGATTGTTAGGTGCATTTTGTTCCTTTATTAAGTTTACAATTTTTATTTTATATCTTTGATCACCTTAAGCATACATTTTTTTGTGTGTCCTCTTTTAGATTAGCCCCAGAGTTATCACTGACTGGAGCCAAATGCTATGTTTATTTCTAGGAGTTCCGGTACCTAGAAGGTGATATAAATGTAAACTCCAAACTCATGTAAGACTTGAGACTGTGGTTTCAAATTCTCAGGGAGGATTTTGTTGTTACTGTTATTTTTACCTGGAACCCAGGCTGGGATCATGGGAATATCTTTTCATCTTCCTGTGCCTGTGGATATATTTTTCCCTAGTTCATTGTTTTATTGTTTAGGACCAGACTTTATGTAGGTGTCTTTATTTCCAAAATCCCATCTCTCAAAATCACAGCTTTGTTTTCTGTCCCCAAGTGGACAAAAGAAAAAGAGCCTCCAGGATAATGAGACCAATAATCTTACCCCTGTGCAGCCACTATGTCACCTCATATCTTCCTGCTTTTCACTTCCTTTTTCCTTTCTTGTGAACTATTTCTGCATTAAAGAAAATCTTATATTACATTCAACTTTTCCAAGTGTTTATAACATATGAGATTTGGGGTCATCGTAGTCCATTATCCTGCCAAAGTCCTCTGTGGAATTCTTGGTTTGCTTCTCATGCAGATAAGGCCACATGGGAGCTTTTGCCCTGTGAACCTCATGTGCAAGCAGAGGTCCCATGGCGAGATGCAGTGTCCCCAGAATGAATAAAAGGAAGAGTGAGGGGATTGTCCCCAATTTTCTCTCTTCTAATCCTCTCTGATGAATTGTCCATAAATACAACCCTGTCCCTTTCATTCCCTTATTCAAAACCTTCATTTCACACCCTTTGACTCCTTGATTTGGCTGCAGCCTATCTCACTCTCCCCATGCACCTTTATGAAATCATGTTTCAATTCTGTGCTTGCCTCCCACCATACACTTATGCATACTGCTCCCTCTTCCTGGAATACCACTCATCTCTTCATCCTGCCTATCTTCCGGTGCCCAACTGGAGTAGCTCAACATCTGAAAAGGTTTACTTCATTTCTTCCCTGCTGACTCCACACAGTTATGCAAATGTGAATATACACACCTGTAAATCTGCTTTATCTGAACCACTGTGTCATTCTCCCAAGCAAACTATAGGTGCCTCGTTTTATTGCACCCCACCTTATTGCTCCTCACAGATAATGTATTATTTAAAAATTGAGAGTCTATGGCAATCCGTATCTAGCAAATCTGTCAGTGTTATTTTTCCAACAGCATTTGTTCACTTCATGTCTCTGTGTCACATCTTGGTAATTGTCACAATATTTCAAAATTCACATTATTATATTTGTTCTGGTGATCTATGATTGACAGTTAATGACTTGCTGAAAACTCAGGTCATGGTTAGCACACTGAATAGGATAGTATTTCTTCAACTTTAAAAGAATCTGTGCCTTATATCAGTCTGTAAATACTTATAGGCAATAACTGCGTCTGATTCATCACACACACACACACCGTGTCCCCCTGTCAAGGACTCTCTGCTTTATATACTGTAGACAGAAAACATTTTTTGAATAGGTGAGTGTATGAATGAATGAATGAATAGATGGATGACTGGATGAAAAAATATTAATTTAATAGCTTAAAAGGAACATCCTTGTATGAATCTGTGTGTTTCTGAGGGTCATCTTCCAATCTCTGAACTGATAATAATGGATTTTCTTCTGTTCTTTTTATTCCTTGGCAGATGAATGAATGTCCCACAATCTGCTGAGTGCAAGAAATACTCTCAGCCTTCTGCCTTGGTGCATCTAAGATACCTCATTATTCATCGGTGTTACCACCTGCTCCCCACTTCACCCTAACAATATGTGAAGAGGAGAGTCAGGCTGATCTTAGTAGCTGGACTAATAGATTATCTCTGAATCTCTCCATTTATATAGAATCCGTCACTGTAGTCACAGGCAATTAGCTTCTCAATAGACTCTTTCAAAAACAAGACTCTCCAGCTTTTCAAAATGTAAGAGCTCCCATAATCTTGATTTTGTAGGTTTAATGGACAAGACAAGATAAAGCTAAAGACAAAACAAATTCTAATTCATCCTGATCTGCATTTCAATCCTAATTGATTACCTCTTTAGTGCTGTATGGCTTTGGGTCAGTCATCTCCCTTTTTTCTCATTTGCAAAATCAGAGTAACAGAACCTAGCTCTGAGAGTGGCTGAGAAGAGAAGAGGTAATGTGTGGAGCTCCTGATGGAACCTCAGCCCCTCCCAAGGGCTCAGTCATCATCATTCCCATCACCACTGAGGAACTGGTACCAACCAGCCAAATCTTCCGGTGTACTTCTTGGGAAGGCCGCCTGGAGCTTCCGGAGTGGCGGCTTCAGCAGGGCTGTTGGGTGCCTGCCGTGGCCAGTCACTGTTATTGTCAGATGGTGCCCTGCACCCTGACATGGCAATGAGAGAGGCACAGCCGAGGCTGGTTTAAGCAGGCCTGGTCTGGATCTTTTAGGCACTTGTGCCCTGGGAGGTAACAGAGGCAAACAAAGACATGCGAAAAGATAGCACCCCCCTATCTCACTGTTCCTCCAGAAAAATACTTGAGGCTTACCCGGGTATAAATTGTGAGGACCTAAGAATGAAACCAGGCATTTGAAGTGAGTCTACATAGAATGGTTTTCCTAAGTTTCCAAGAGGAAATTTCAAAGATTCTTAAAGGCAGATGTATCAGAGACGAGGAGGAACACAGTCATGTCAGGTCACGCTGGGAAGCCAGTGGCTGCCAGAATGTGAAAGGGTGGATTAGTCAACTAAGTAAAGCCAGTCCAGAAAATTTCAAGAATTTTTTTTTCCATTTGTATGTTTACATTTATTGAAAACCACGGAGGGAGAAATATCTAAGTTTCTTAGTTAGTCATCAAATCAAAACTGATTTTTCCCCTGTTTTATTGAGATATAATTGATGTATAACATTCTGTTAGTTTTAGATGTACAACATCATGATTTGATATATATATACATATGGCAAAATGATCACTACAGTAAGTCTAACTAATTAACATCATCACCTCACATAGTTACACATTTTTTTTATGGCAATGAGAATTTTTAAGATTTAGTCTTAGCCACTTAAAAATACACAATACAATATTGCCATATTGTACATAGTCACCACGCTGTACACCCCCAGGACATATATTTGTTTTGTAACTGGAGGTTTGTACCTTTGAGAATGTTCAGCCACACCTCTCAAGTGGCCTCTTTTGTCCACTGTCCTTCCTGTAGTTTGACCGATACTCAAAAAACTTGGTTTTCCATCATAACCCAGCCACTAGCCTGTGCTCCTAATAGTCACTTAAATGTGATCCATCACTTGTTTTCTCTTCTATGAAATGATAACAATCCCAGTTTTAACTCTATCATATATAACAAATGAAATATAAGCATGAACTCTCTGTATGTCTGGGTGTATAAGTCATGCCAGGGGGAATCCACCCTGCTTGAAGCCCCATTGCCCTTCCAGAAGCTTCAGTAGAAGCTAAATGAGATATTGGGCCAAGGGTTTCTTCCGGATCTGCAGTCTATCAGCATAAAATGTCCACAGGAGGAGGAAATTCTAACTTGCCTGTCTAGGGCTTACTCAGAAAGCCAGTAATTTATTTTCCACTTTGGTTGAAATGTGAAAAAATGAAAAGATCTGTATAACTTGAGAAGGAGGGAGGGAGCACACCTAGCTCTCATCTTGCCCTTTAGCAGAGGCAGCACCGAGTGACAGAGCAGGGCTTGCCTTCCTGCAATGCTCTGGTAATTTAAAACAGTTTTATGACAAAAGGAGATGTGAAAATGGGAAGGTTTTATTATTGGCGTTGCTTGAGCCTTGAAAACCTCTGCTTACAAAATAGTTCATAGACAAGATACAGGCAGAATCTTTCATATATGACCCCTGTGTTGGGCTTGGAGCATAAGTGTGTGGCATGATAGACACTTATTCATAAAGATGCTAACTGCGTTATGCCAGGATAGGGACTTAACAGTAACATAACGTGATCTAGCTGGTTTGCTAATATAAAAGAAACAGTTAAAGGAATTTCTGTTTCAATAGAAGACTGAAAGTAAACTGTAGGTAACACAAAACATTTTCTTGGTGTGCAAGCCTTTGATGAACTGAGGCTGCCAGCCTTGCACTGCACCATGAATCTGTAATGAAACAGGTCATGCCTTAAGACCAAGCCCATGTGCACATCAGTCGTGGCCAGCTAGTGCAAACACTGAGAAGGCCAGGCAATCAGCTAGTGACAGCATTCCTGCACACTAATGTTGTCGTAGGTTCAGGCAGTGATGTCTGTTGACAAACCCTTGTTCCTTGGCCCTGTGTCGCAGACTTCCAGGTGCTCATGGGTGCTGATGCCAGTTAACCCAGGGATGGCAGTTAACCCAGAAGCTGAGCAGGGCACGGCACTATGAAAAGGACACCGTGCCCCCCCACCCCACCCCAAACTACATCTGATGATTTGTTCTAGTACTTTGAATGGATTTGGTTGTGGCTGTAAGGAAGCAAGGCCTTTGGCAAGTGAAATACACACCTCAGCTGCCTCTTACGGTTTTTATTTTAGACCAGATGTAATGAGAGGGAACAGATCAGGGTTAGGATACCATCTATATGTGGTTTGTTTGTGGTGGGTTTTTGCTTTTTTGCCTCTGGTCCATATAGAGATTGAACTTTCAATTGTAGTTCCATGTTTCACTTTTTCAGGTATCCTGAATTGTCTATAGACTTCCAGGTATCAGAAATATCAGGTCCTCTAATCAGGAAACTTTTTAGTAGATAGGGATTTTCTAAGTTAGGAAATCCTGCTCTTCTAAATGAGGGACAGAATTATTGTCTCTCATTAAATCTGGATCTTCCTGTAGTGGATCTTCATAAAACCTTTCCTAATTAGTCAAGCTTGTAGCCTAATAGCCATTCACTAACCTCAGCCATGCGGTGTTTCATAATAATAGTTGACGTGCCCATATTTGCCAGTTGGTGATTTTTCTGCACTGTTCTATATTCTGGTTTTCCTACACTAAATACTAACTAAATATTACATGTCTGTTGAGTAAATGAATAGCAGAAACACCAGCTTGAATGTCTGTCTGCTCTGTGGGTTCAAGTCAGCTTCCCAGGACAACAAGCTAGGTGTTCTTAGCCAAACTCCTGTTTAAATGGAGGCTCTTCTTGCTTCAATCAACAAACCTAGTAAGAGAAATATAAAGAGAAAAAAGATAATTTCTAGATTTAGCTCCCTGTGAGTGTAGTGATAGATTTAAAGTAATGCTGTCCTGAAAAGAGAGTAAGAAAAAGTTCTGGTCAGATGGGGAATATTTATATGATACTTGACAAAATACAGGCTTATTTTCCAAACTATAAATAGATAAATAACTTTTAAAATAGCTATTCCTTAGCAAAGCAGCTTAGCTTGGCACTCCTTACTCAATCTATAAAAACATTCACCAGAAATCTGAAAACTCGCCCTAACCCAAAAACAAAACAGAATTAATAGCTAAAACTGGAGATAATTGTTGAAAGGTTTCATTTAGCTACAGAATAAGGTGACCTTCCAGATGAGCTTACAGACTTACTTTTTACTGTATACTGTTCAACTTGAAGGTTCTTTCCCTTATTTTAAATAGTCCTGGAATCATACAGATTAAAAGAATTTTTTTGTGGCTGTTAAATGGGAATTTTTCAGCTCTAAAATGAAATTTAATGCACCATGATAGTAAAAGTTCAATTGAACCTTCTAGTAAATAACCATATGAAAAGTATCATGAAGTAATAAAAATAATTGAAGGGCTTTTTACTTCAAATTAATAGTATCCAATTCATCCATGGGTATGGCCATCATTTTTACATCCAGTGACATTAAGAGAAGATTATTTCAGTTTCTTCCTCTTGAGAATGTAAACCCAGAGCAAATTATTCCTCAAGTTATTTCTTTCTAGTTCTTTCTGATTCGATGTTTATTTTTACTCTTTATAGAGGCATCATGTTTAACACAAATAAAAGATTGTTTGAAAACATATCATATTTTAAAGTGACATAAACTGCCAATAACAGTAAGTTCAGTAATGTGACATGGTAATAAGCATGGAAGGTCTATTCCTATGATCACTAGGATATAATATTGCTGTGTTTCCACACACAGCATTTTGCATTTTCATATTCCTGAAAGTCACTGATGCAATTTTCGGCAGCAGCAGTCTACTGTAGCATCATAGTAATTTTAACAGATCATGTTAACAATGATATGTTTTATTAAGTATTTTTGTTTATCGTTTATACCTATATCTATTTGTATAGATATATAGATATCTGTTCTCTCTGACTTAAGTGTGTTTTTGAAAATACAGTATTCCACTTGATGGCATTTCCTGATGCCCTTGGGGATTTCTACTTGATTCGTAAGTTGTAATCATGTAAGTTGGGGGGAGGTAGGGCTAGAATGTTCTAGAAGGATTTTCTAAAATGATTCAATAACTATGTCCAAGAATCAAAGGCAACAAAAAGAAAGTTAAGTACTATAATCTACAAATATTTTTGATTGCCCTCAAGTGTATTGATTTTTTATTGTGATACATTCACACACCATAAAATTCATCCTTATAAAGTGTGCGGTTTAAAGGGAATTCACAAAGTTGTGCAACTGTCACCGCAGTCTAATTGCAGAACATTGCCTTTTAACAGCTCGTAAAAAGATAGAGTAGGTAAGTAAATTTGGATATACCTATTTTTCTATTCTTTACCCCCTACAGTTTCCCTTTTATCTAGCTAGAAAAGCCAAACCTTTTTTTGTTAATTAAAATAATTGGATCATTTAAGTTTTAACTTAGAAGCTTTGTTTGGCTGCATGGATCTGGTATGTAATGAATGCTACCTAATGATGATTATGAAGAAGATGCTGCCTATGGAATTGTCTCTTTTATCTCATGTAGAAAACAAAAATTCAAGATATTTATGGACTGTAGAACTTCAGCAGAACACAAATGTGTGCTAGTCAAATCCCCACTCGGGAATGGCAGCCTCCATCCCCTCCACCTGGGATTCTAGCTGCTGGTTCAGAGGATGGCGCCATGTGACCAAATCTCTCCTGCAAGGAGACCTCCCTGCAGCACTGAGTCACGTGGTCTTTACTCTCCAGAGACAGCTTCTGACCTTCAGTAACACCTGAGAAGCATTCGGCTGGAAGGGCTTGTAGAAAGTGTATATCACCCATTCCTTCCCACCTAACTAATGCTCCATATGCATCCAATCAGCCAGTCCAGAAATTCCAGCTCCAGAGATTCCTAGCAAGTCCGTTGGGATCAGTGCCTGACTCCACAGACTATCAGCTCTATGGCTTCATCCCTACCAACTTGCCCAAGACCTTCTGGGATTCCCAGTGGATGACAACATGGTGTGAGCTTCTCAAAGGCAAAAGCTGCCATGCTTATGCTCAGGATGGCCTGCCTGGGGCAATAGAGAATAGGAAGTAGGCAGCGGCTCCCTGTCCCTAAAACTGGTCATTACTATCAGAATTGTCTCCCTTCCTCCCTGCGGTCTCCAAGAAAATAAAATGCCTTTCGAATAGATCAGGGAGTCTTCTTCTCAGTCATTCAGTGAAAGGTTTTATCTTAAATCACAATGTTAAAGCATAATTTATATTCAATTAACTGCAAGAATTTAAAATCTACAGTTTGGTGAATTTTGACAAATTTGTACACATGTGTCAGTACCACCACAGTCCATGAACAGAACATTGCCATCATCTCCAGGAGCCCCAGTTGGCCCTGTGTGGATAGCCCTGTACCATACCCCCCCACCAGGCCCCCAGGCAACCATTGATCTATGTGTAGATTAATTCCCTTGTTCTGGAATTTCATGTAAATGGAAGCCATACAATATGTGCTCTTTTGCATCTATAGTTGAAACTTCAGCAATGCTGGTTTGAACTGTGTGTTCACTTATACAGATTTTTTTCAATAAATATATTATTGGATATATTTTCAGAGACTTGTGACAATTTGAAAAAGCATTTTTTCTTTAGCATTCTCTACATTTCTTTAAGAATACAGTGCATAATACATGTAATATACAAAATATATGTTAATCAACTATGTTATCAGTAAGGATTCTGGTCAATGGTAGGCTATTAGTAGCTACATTCTGGGGCAGTCAGAAGTTACACATGGGTTTTCAACTATAAGGGGGTCAGTGTGCCTAATCCCCAGATTGTCCAAGAGTCAATTGTAGTTTGTTTTATTCATCAAAATGTATTTGAGGTATATCCATTGTTTATTGTTTGTCAGTAATTGATTCATCTTTATTGCTGAGTAGAATTCCATTCATGTATGTACCACATTGTG
This sequence comes from Manis javanica, assembly GCF_040802235.1. Taxonomy (NCBI): domain Eukaryota; kingdom Metazoa; phylum Chordata; class Mammalia; order Pholidota; family Manidae; genus Manis; species Manis javanica. The sequence goes on from NC_133156.1 coordinate 4,870,415, forward strand.
TTTACTTAGTCACCTTTTGATGGACATTTGGGTTAATAAGTAGTTTTTGAGTGTAGTTTTAACCAAAACAAGTCTGATTTCCACAGATCATACTAACAATTATAATAATGTACATTTTATAAGATATTTCTGACAGTAGCTTATAGATAGATAGGAGGTAGACAGAATTTTCCAACTTCCCAATGCAAGTAATTATACAGGAGGCTATAGCTTTATACAAAGAGGAATAAGACAGACTTGAACAGTAACTTTTTTTTTTGTTTACCTGTCACACACTAATTTTCACCTTAACCCTAGACAGTCGGTAATAATAATAAAAGTTCAGTTTATATAGTGCCTACTGAGGGGCAGGCGCTCTTCTGAATAACTTGAGTAATATTAATTCACCTAATCTTCACACCAACATCCTGAGGTAGGTACTGTCACTACCCCCACTTCATGTCCAAGCAAACTAAAATATAGAGGCTAAACAACTGAAAAGTCACACAGGAAGTGGTGAGCTGGCATTCAGGGTGGACCCTCTATCTCTGGTCTCTTTGCTCTGAACCCTACCACTGTGGCCTCCTTAACTTTTAGTCAGAGAAGCTAAACCTGAGAGATTCAATAAAATTTACAAAGGTGGTATAATGCCCCCATTCAAATCCTGGTTTGACCGATTCGAAAGTCCAAGCTCTTGTTTACTTGGGAAATGATGTGTACATGAAAAGCTAGGATGACAATGGTTAGGTACACAAGAACTAGAGAATACTGAAAGAACTGGAGAGGAGTGAACCAGCTGTCATTTTCTGTAGGTGTGATTAGAGAAAGTATGATGGAGTAAATGACCCTGGAAGGACAAAGAAGATTTTTTGATGAAAGGTCTGAGAAGGGTGGAGTGTGCGTGTGTCTGTGTCTGTTACTCCAGAAAAAATCAGAACATGATTGATTTCAAGTCCCCAGGGACAGTCTTGGGGAATATAAACATTTATATTATATACATATATAAAACGCCAGCAAATGAAGGGCACAGAGAAGGGGTGTCAGGAGGAGAAAAGCTGGGGGAATGGGATGATTCCAGTGAAGACGTGAGTCATCAAGAGTGTCTTACTGCAGGTGGAAGATCCGCAAAGAAACATACTAAAAAATGGCCACCACATCAGTCATTTTCAAAGTGTCTGTGGCTTTTATAACTTTTGTAACAGAAAAGGCCGATTTCAGGTGGTTGAAAGAATGGGGAGAAAAGGAAGACAGGGACTATAGTGTAGACCAATCTCTGAAGAACTAAAGATGAGAAGGAGGTAGGAAGACAACTAGCCCGAGGTGGGTGTGTGGGCCGGCAGGCACGGAGACGGAATGGTCCAAGCGTATTGACAGCTGAGAGAAAGAGCCAATGTGGGGCGGCACCTGATGTGTGGGGCAGTGAGGAGCTGGTTGGAGGAGCAAGTTCCCCCGGGATGGAGGGAACGGTCCACCCACATGTCCTGAGTGTCTGTATGATGGGTGTGCACACACAGTTAGTGGAGTACACTGGGACAAAAAAAATCGAAAATACCAACAAAATAGAATGTAACCCGGAAACAGAGGAGTGAATGCGGTTATCTTACATTTCTTGGTAACTGCTAACATTTAAAGAAAAAGTGCCTGTGGGAGCTGCTCTTTTGTTCAGTGAAAATGAAGATTAACTTGGTAGCTGAATTTAATTGAAGTTTCCCCTGCACTGTTCAAATAATGGATTTGTCCTTAGGACTGTAGGGTTTAGCAGAGAAATGTGCAAAGCCAGCTACAAATAAGGACAGATTCTCCCAAGGGTGTTTAGATTTTGTTTTAAGAGTGCCAAATCGTTCTTCCAGATTTGAACCCATCTTCGTATTTCAAGTCACAGGGTGCTGCATCACATCTTGCTTGCTTGCTCCTTTCAGTGATTTGAGGTATTCTCTGTATCATTCCCTTGATCTGGGAATTTTTTTCCCCAATGTTTTGGGGGAATATCAGCAAGTATTGTTTTGTCTAAATACATTTATTTTAGTAACTGATAGAACTAAAGGGAAACGCTTTCTGGCCGCTTCTGCAAGCACCCTCTCCCACAGGTGCCCAAGGGTGTTAGCCTGTGGTCCTTAGTTCTTACCAGAATCCACGTCGGGTGCCTGTCCTGGCCCCATGTGCCCGCGGCTCTGGGTGAGGGCCCATGGTGGCATCTCAGGCAGGCCTGCAGCTCTGTGCCCTGAAGTGTGCTGTCCTCACGGGAGGGCGGCCCGCCGCTCAGCCTCCTGGGGTCCTGGTGAAGGACACATCCCGGCTGTGGCTGCTCAGTTCTGACATTTTTCTGCTGGCTACTCGGACCACACAAGAGTATTATAAAATTTCACTGCTGATGGGATCAAAGCCCTGCATCATAAACATGTCCTTATAATAAAAAACACATGGTGATTTCAACTTCAGAAGTTTTGTGGTTTTTTCTTTTTAAGCTTGGTTGCTTTTATAGTATCCCACCATTAAATTAAAAGGTTTCCTCTAAATTACGTATTAAGAATTAAAGTCATTGTAATGACATTTGACTTTTTTTATAAGAGAAGAGTAATTACGCTTCATAATGTTTATTTTTTGCTATTTTCTGTAATAATGCTTTCTAGTTACATTTAACAGCCAAAATTAAAGCTTTAATTATTGTTAGGAGTGTACCTTTCCTCAGGAAAATGGGTGGAACTTAGTTTCAGGTCTTGAACATTATGAAAGAGGTTACACATTTTCATCTTCCCTAATTCCAAAAATTCTGGTGTTAAAAGGAATTTTAATAATAGCAACGACTATCAGTTATTGAGTATGCTATGCCATTCATCTTTCAGTTCTCTGAGGTAGGTTGGTATTATTTATCCTTTACCTCAGAATTAACTGAAGCTTAGAGAGATTAAGTAAGATTCATTGTAAATAAGGGACCTAGGATTCAAACTCGAGTCTCTCAAATTCCAAAGCTCATGCACTGAAGGACTATATCCAAGTGTCATAATTGAAAGACAATAAAATAGCATCTTAAGCAAGGTTAGTGACATATTTAAGAGATTAAATCTCATATGAACTCCAGTGCCATTGCTTTGCACTGAAATATCACCGAGGGCAATAGTAATTTGGATCTTTCCAGATTGGTGGTGTCTTGCCTATGTGGGGCACACTGGGAATTCCTTGAGGCCACTAAAAATTCAGAAGCAGACAATGATTTATTAAATAGACCCCTTGTCATCTTGCTACGCTGATGGACAGTGACTGTGGTTGGGTGTGTTGGGGGTGGACTCGATAATATGGGTGAAACCTTCATAAGATTGTATGTCAATGATACCTTAGTAAAAAGAAATGAATAAATAGGTCCCTTGCATCACACAGATAAAACACCTTCAAGACATAAGCCTCTCTAGGCTTGTCCAACTGCCTATGTCCTGGTGTGTGGGGCCATTTTTGCTTTTACAGGCTACAGAGAAATCCACTGTGAAATCAAGACAATCAAGTGAAAATGTAGCTGGAATGTGCTGAGATTTATTTGAAAATTGAGGTAGAAGTCGGTGGCCTTCCTTTGCCCTCTAAGTATGGACAAAGAGCTTCTAGAGTTAATGTTTTCTTAAGGGAGGGTGGGAGAGGGCGGAAGGAGTGGGAGGGCACAAAGGGGGAGCTTTCTCTTTTCCCCTGGAAGTAGTTGGAAGCCCTAGGGGAGTCTTCCCTCCAGAAGCACCGTCTCGAATGGGTCGGGACAGCAGTGCTCTTGATTCAGGGGGAGCAAACTCCGAGAGAAGCCCAGAGCGCAGACCGAGGCGGCTTCTTGCTCCTCACACAGCAGGGGAGATGTTGGCTACTCACTTCCTCTCTGTAATGGGAATGCATGGAGAGTGGGTCCCTTCCGCAGCTCCTCTAGGAGAAGACAGGAAGATGGCTGGGTGCTGCTGAAGTAAGTTGTAAGTGGCTTGTTCCATCTTGAAAGGTAGGACATTGGAAAAAGCATTTTAAATGATGACAGAATAACGCATCCTGTTCCCCTGTTTTTAGTTTTTGTGTTTGTGGAAAATTCCAAACATCTACTGAAGTAGACAGATGGTAAAATGAACCCTATTTTCAACAGTTATCAACTTGTGGCAAACTTATTACCCACTCTCTGCATCTCTTCCCAGTGTTATTAGAAGGAAATTCTAGAAACATTTCATCTCGAAGCATGTCAGCGTGTATCTCTGAAAGGCAGATTCTCTTTTAAACAAAGCTGCAATACCATTACCACACCAAAAATTAACAGTAATCCTAGAACATCATCAAATATCCAGTAAATGTTCAAATTGCCAATTGCCTCATGAAGGTACGACGTTTCTTTTAACAGATTGAGTCCATATCCAGAGAAGATCCTAACATTGTTACAATTGTTTTAAAAAATCAGTACGATGCCCCTCCATTTCTCCCCCATGCCCCCTGCAGATCATTCTTTGAAGAAATGTCTTCTTTCCTTCTAAGTCTCCTTTTGTCTCTACTTGGCTGATTGCATCCCTGTGACACAGTGTAATTTATTTCTCTGAATCCTTCCGAACCCTGCTTTCCCTAAGAATTAGGAATTACATCTAAAGGCCTGGTCAGATTCAGGATTTGATTTTTTTTTCTCTCTCTTTTTGTCAAGACGACTTCATAGAGTGTGCTTTTATTGGAAGGGTTTTGATATCTTTATTGCGCTGTCAGCAGCCATTGATGTTCAAGGCCAAGGCCCCAGTGTTTTTAACTTCCATCTCTGCTCACTGACGCCCCAGTGTTTTTAACTTCCATCTTTGCTCACTGAAGCCCAGTGGGCGGGGGCTTCTGGACCGCCAAGCCACGGACCACGAAGAATTGTCAGGGATCCGTGACCTCAAAGTGATGTTTTTTTCTGAATGATTTTTAAAGAGCAAACATCATTCAACTCAGTAATGGACCTTCAATAAATAAGTCTGATTGTATTGAGATAGAGAATAAGGACACATTTTCTTAAAAATAGAAAAGTGCACTGTTCTTACTGGTGAATGAGCCCATTATTTTCACCCTCCTCTGTTATTTCTATTTCTCCTTGATCTTTAAATAACAATGGGTATTTGCTATTTGAGGTATTGTTCATCAAACAATAGGTATTAATTTCACTTCACTACTTGTTTAATGTTCTTGGAGAGCCGGGAAGTCTTGAGTGTGCAGACCTTGGACTCACAGACATGGGGTTCCGCACAGCTGGACTCTTCCAGGTGCACTTCAAGCCGAGCCACACCTCTGCTGTTTTCTCCTCTCCAGCGGGGGTGGGGGGCCTGACTGGTCACTTCCCTGTGTTCAGCGGGCTCTCTTCCCGGCTGGAGCAAATTCACCTTCCTCCCCTCCTGTTCTCTCTCTCCTTCCTTCTTTGTCTCTCCCTTCCTTCTAGCCTTCAGTCTTTTGTTTCATCTCTGTTTTTCTGTTTTTCTCTTTGCTGTTTAGCCAGTGGGATAAAAAAGTAGATCATCCCAGGTCTACTTTTAAACCATAGATAAAATCTATGTTGATACAAAGACTATCTTGGCAGTGGTAAAATGTGATCTTGATTCTCTTTGCCCAAAGCTATCTTTCCAAATGCATGGGGACTAGTCAGTCATTTAACAGACCCTGGAAATAAGTTCCAACTATGAGCTAGGGGTATGGGGCGACAGACAAGTTACCACACAGTGGACATGCTACAAGAATAGATGCAAAGGTGTCTCTGCCAGGGAAAACTGGGGGAGGGCTTAGTCTTGCAAGTGACAATTAAACTAGGTGTTCAAAGAATAGGAAGTAAGACAGCATATTTGTAAAAATAGTTAAGAAAGGGTATGTAATTTTATTGAAGCACTGAATCCAAATTCTTGGCTGATAGTTGACGTTTGTGTATAGCAACAACTTGCCACATCAACTTTGTCTGCTAAAGAATGGAAGACTTGTGACCCATTATTTCCTTCACATGTATACAAATATGTGTAAGCACAAAATATGTTTACCAGCATTCCCACCCACTTACTAGTGGGAAAATATAACTTTCAGGCATGGAAAGTTCCAGGATATGGCTGGGGGAAGAGGGTCACCTTCCTTCCTGCACCATAGCAGGATCCTGCCTTCCGGATGGTAGTTAAAGAAGGTTCCCCAAATCCTGAGTTATTTGAAAGGTCTACAGATTCATATTTGTGCCAAGTAGTATTTTTTTGGATTAGCTTGTTGTTTTTATTGAAGTACAGTTGGTATATAATATTATATTAGTTTCAAGTATGCAACATAATGTTGACATTTATCTACATTATTAAATGCTTGCCCAACCAGTGTAGTTACTACATGGAAAGGTATTATAGTACTGTTAACTATATTCTCTATGCTGTACTTTCATCCCCATAAGTAATTTAAATAATTGGAGTTTTTGTGCCCCTTTAGCTCCTTCACCTATTTTACCCACCCTTCTCACCCCCTCCCTCATGGTAACCCCAGTCCCTTCTCTGTCTGTGAGTCTACTGATGTTTTGTTCATTTTGTTTTGTTTTTAGATAACTCATGTAAGTGAAACCATGTGGTATTTGTCTTTCTCTGCCTGGCTTATTTCACTTAGCATAATACCTCTAGGTCCAACCATGTTTTCACAAATGGCGGGATTTCTTTACTTTTTTATGGCTGCATAATATTCCATTGTACCACATTTTCTTTATTCATGTGTTGATGGACAACTTTGGTTGCTTCCATATCTTGGCTATTGCAAATAATGCAGTGATAAAGATAGGGGTGCATGTATCTTCTTGGTGGGAATGTAAACCTCAGTATGGAGGTTTCTCAAAAAACTAGAAATAGAAATACCATACAACCCAGTAATTCCACTTCTAGGAATTTACCCAAAGGAAACAAAATCTCTGATTCAAAAAGATATATGCAGGCATTATCTTTTGGCTGAGTAAATTATGGTGACCCATATAGATGTACTCCTTTTCTTCTAATGTATATAAAATAAACATTGTTGCTGTCATAGTACAAAGCCATTTAAAGTATCATTGAAGTCAAAGTATTAGCTCTCTGTCATGTATGTTTTAAACAACAGATGCTAAAGTAGAGTTGCTGTCTTGAGTGGATGGGATGGGCAGTGTGTTTTGTAGTTGGGAATTCCTTGAAAACTTTTGACATTAAAAGGGGACTTCATAAAACATGTAGTGGTGATGGTTAATCACCATTATGAATGTACCTAATACCACTGATTGTACACTTAAACATGGCTAACATGTTTATAAAAATGGCTAACATTATGTATATTTGGCCACAAGTAAAAAAGAAATGTATTTTAAAAATTTTAACTTACAACAAAACACATAAACACATGTGCAAATAAGGGGCTTTCATTTTTGAAGAAACAGGACATCGTTGGCCTAGAGCTTTTTTTTGTTTGGCCAGTTTTTAGCCATTTCCAAACAGTCTTCTGTGCTGTAACTCTGTGTGCTGAGAGGAACAGATGTAGGGGCCTGCATTTCCAGAGCTTGGAGTCCGGGATGGGGAGTAGCCCTCAGCTCCTCACTCATGAATGGGTGATTGTGTGGCCTGACGCTGCCCTGGGAGGGGACTTCACACTAGGGTTGGTGCTATGAAAGCAAGAGTAAGAGAGCTTTGCAGGCTGCAGTGGGTGGACAGCCCTGGTGTGGAGAGGACTCAGAGAAGGGGTCCCCTGAGGAAGTGACAGGGGGGCTGAACACTGAATAATGAGTGAGTATACACGACACTCTTAAGAGGTCGCTGGTGACTTCTGCCATCTCAGAACCTTTAAGGGAAGAACCACACATTCTTCAGCATTCCACCCATAGGTGGCATGTAACACGTTGTGAGCCCTCAGTGACTGCTGAGCGATGAATAAATAAAACATGGAGCAGAGATGTTTATACTGGGTTTGTTCCAAGGATGTTTTGGGACCTGGCACCACCTGGTCTCACTTCTTCAGAGCTCATATTTATATTTTAATTGGATTTAAAAAGAATCTTCACATATACAGGAAATGCTTTCCAATTTGAAGGCTGAATTTGTCATCTTGTATAATCAACCGAATCTGTTGTTTGTTCTCACCCACATTTTTGTATCTACTCTCCCACCAGTATGTTCTAGATAGTATACTTTGAAGAGAAAATGTCTGTTAGCTCTTAAGAGTGCAGTATTCTCTTTATTTTAGGTAAATACACATTTTGAAGTGGTATATTTTGCAAGTAAGACAGAGCAATTGATTCATATGGCTTTTGGTAAAACATCAGATACCCAAAATGAGTGCTGACCCCTTCACCCCCCACCATGTGCATATCTTTAAGAACAAAGGTTATATGTGGTGAGGTGGGGCTCACATCCATCTTTTGAGTCTTTTGAGGTGGAGGAGAAGATTGGGGAAATGAGGCAGGGGAAGGCTCTATATGATTGGCAAAATGTAAATGGAGTCTTTCTAGGACATCTACATTGGCTAAAATATAACTTACTACCATTTGATATATAACTTACTTGATTTCTATTCCTAAGCCAAATGTTGGATCAGTATTAGCTTCCATGCCAAAAAAAAAAGAAAAAGGTACAGATAAGGATAATTATAAAATGTCCTGTTGGAAAGTCAGTTAAGGCTTCCTAATGTAAACAAAGATGTGATGATCAGGAAATATTAGAATAGTAGTAGACCTTCGTCACCACCTGGATTATTTTTGCAGCGATTTGGATGTTTGAAATTCTCCAGTTCCACATAAGTAAAAACATCATAGATTGTCCCTCAACACCAGTCTAATAATTAGACCTTATTTTGATTCTAAATCTAGGGACTAAGGATAGCGTATCCCTTTCAACTAAAATTTTTCAAATGATTTCTGTAGTTTTCATTATAGGGTTTCCATTGAAAAGATAGAGCTGCTTACATCATCAGAACTTTAATGTTTCGGTCAAAGAGGTATATTTTAAGATGGATAAGAGGAATCATGGTGGTAACCTTCTAACAGCATATGCTATGGTCAGAATAGCTAAGGAGGAGTTTCTCACTTATTTAAAAACTGGCACCTCTTCATCCTATAAAGGGGGAAATAGATGAGAAAAATTCTAATGATAACGGCATGACTTGTATAATATTTAAGAATTTTCAATAATTATTCTTGTATATATTCTTTCTCTTTGTAGGAAAAGCCATTGACAAAATCTCTACAATGTGGAGAAGGCCCCCAGTTTGATCAAGTATGTGATATGTTATATATGTTATATACCAGTTTTTATTTATTCCCAAATGTGCAAAAGGCAATGGCTGGATACTCACTATTGCTGTGTTGGTGAACTTCCTTAAAGAAGATACAAGGATGTGATCTTAGAACTGAGTCTTGCAGCTTTTAGAGGTATGGTTTAGGGTCAACATAAAGTAGCTATCTGTTGATTTGGATTGGAAAGAACTAGAAAATGTGGGAATAATAGGACTAGGCTCTTGATTATTTCCTAAATCTTTGTATACCAGAAATAAAGAAACTAAGAAAAGGTGAAGGGACTTCCATTCAAAAATGTATTAAGATTCTTCAGATGACCATCTCTATGTACACTAGTTTATTCATGTTTTCTTCTAACATTTTTTGAGTACCTACTACTTGCTTGACACAGTGCTGCAAAATACAAAATCTAGGACAGGTTTTAGCCCTTTAAGAATCAACAATCCTATGAGAAAAAGCCCACCTAAATCATAACTCTAAAGTAGTAACATAGATTCTAACAGAAGATGTACTGAAGGAGCAAAACATTTAAGACAGAATATATACAAAGAAAGACCTTTGAAAATATATCAAGACTAGTAAAAGGACACCCAACTCCGAACAGCTGGTAATAAACATAGGCCATCAGGGTCTGGTGGACCCTGGCTCAGGAATTTCAGGAAGGCCTTGAGTATGTTTAAGGATGATGGATAACAGGACATCGGGGGAAGTCAGAGACAGGTTTGTATTGTTTCCTAAACTTCTGCAGTTAATGACAAAGAGGACAGCCTGTTCTTTAAAAAATCCTCTTAGTGCCACCGGCAGAGACAAAATACTGCTGGATGCACCGTGGCCTGCCCTGTGTGGTGGGGTGTTTATGGACTTATGTAGAACACATGGTGTATACACTTTCTGAGGGGCTTTGAAACCACCTAATATGGGATCAAGAGGAGAATTCTCCGGGTATTGAAGTCCAGACTTGTTCAATCCAAAAATGCAAGGACCTTCTATAGAGACAACATCCTCATTTTCTGTCAGCTGCTGAGGAACACCTCACAATTTCCTGCTCACGGCGGCTCGGGAGGCTGCTAGGGCCCTGGGTGCACACTCAGCTGCTGGAGAGCCAGCCGTGTTCTGGAATTCTCTTCCTCCTTCTGTGTCCTAGAGCTGGCTTCTCTAGTCATACCATCCCTAGTTGTTGTCACCCAGTGGGTGCCTGGGTGCTCAGAGACCCTGGGATGAATGTTTGGGGTTATTATTTTGGAAATGTGTCAAGTTGTGACTCCTTCTGTTCTCTTTAAGAATGTACATAGTTATCTGTCTTCCACAATTTTTCACTCTTATGTTATATTCTTTGTCTCTGTCTTCTTAGATTGGTCACTGCCCTTTCCTCAAAGAAAAAACAATGCTATTTTTCTCTGGCTTACTGTACCTCTTTCTTTGTTCTCTGAGAACTACTGCAAAACTGTAACATTGCCGATAATAGTCCCCTCAAATAATTTGGCTTGAACACAATTTCTTATGTTTTATTCAGCCCTCTATTTCTGCATTTCAGCACTGTGGAAAAAAGGTAGCCTTTGGAATTAGACAGACCTGGTTTTAAATCCCACCTTTGCCACTTAATTAGCTATAATACTTTCAATTTTACTATTCAGTATGTTGAAATGCAGAATCTCTGATCTAACAGAGATCTACTGAATCAGACTCTGCTGCTTAACAAGATCCCTGTGTGACCTATAAAGCTTGAGGAGCATGGCTCAGTGACACATCTCTGTTTTAAAGACACTTTAGGAGTGAATCATTAGTGAGATGGTCACTGAGAGCTTTCACACATAAGGTTATTCTCTGATCATTAAATCATAAATTTACACATGAACCATAAGAGAAGACAGCCTACAAAATCTATCTCATTTTAAAGAGATAGACTCCCAGGCCATATGGAAACTTGAGTGAAGTTGGTCCCCCTGGGCTCAATGAAAAAGTCAGCAGAGTCACCTTTGAAAGTGCCTGCCTACTGTTTTGACAGCAAATTATAGGAATTGTGGTTCCCTTGTCACTGTTACAAATGTATCAGGCTCTCTTAGTCCTTTGATATGAAATGGTCAAGTCATGTAATTCCCCTTGTTCTGATTCCAAGCAGTAGGCTTCACGCAGAGGTCTCTCTGTGGGAAAAGAACACACTAGTGGTTTTCCCATGAGTGAAGTAAACTCCATTGCTGTACTCATGGGAGCAGTAATAGCAGAAGTAACATTTATTTGATACTTACCATAGGAGAGGTGCTATGCTAAATACATCCTTAGAATAGCAAACAACTGGTCTCTGTTTAAAGAATTTTTTTTTTTATCAATTTCTTCCTTCTAAATGTGCCTGGAATGAATGATAGGCGATAGGGAGCTTGCCTTCTACTCTTTCAGTGCCTGATCCTGGGTGGCCTTGTTTATTTGTCCACTTAACAAGCCCTGGATTCATTTTTCTCCTTCTAGAAATAGAAGCCAAAAAAAAAAAAACACCATGTAATACTTCATAATTTACCAAGCCCCTTCTCACATATTGTATCACCTGACATCACTCAATCCTCCCACCAATCCCAAGAAATTATGATCATCACCATCATCTCTACATTACATTTCATGGAAATGCATCTCAGAGAGGTTGCCCAGCATTACAGGACTAGATCCTGAAGGTGCCAAGCCTGAGACGCACATGTTCTGAGTATCTGGCTTATGCTCTTTTCTTTGTAACATGCTTATATTTCTAAAAACTAAGTTGGTAAGAACTCAGAGGGGAGTTTTTAACAGGTAACAGATCTAAGATCCCGTATCAGTTAAGAATGGATTTGGCTGAAGATGACACATAAAAACAGTGGCTTGGGCAAGGTAGAACTCTATTTTGCACGTGCGTTCAGGACGTATTAAGAAAATCAGTCCAGTATCAGTAAATTATTTTTGTTTTCCTGTGATGGCTTACGTTCCGAAGGTTACCTCATGATCTAGTTTGGCTTCAAGAGCTCAGCCATTTGATCTGTCTTCCAGGCAGCAGAAAGGAGAAAAGGAGAAAGAATTATAGAAAAAAAACAAAAAACAAAATCCCCGGAGTGTCCCAACATTGCACACACCACTTCTACTTAAATCCAGTTGGCAAGATCTTCATCACCCAGCCACATATAGCTGTAAGAAAGACTGGGAAATTTTATTTTGGGCAACCATGTGTCCATCTGAAACTGATATTTTTGGTAACTAAGGAAGAAGAGTAGACCTGGGGCATTACCTGTCTGTATTAGATATATAGCCTGTTTGGCTTTGTTTTGTTTTGCCAAAATGCCCAGTAAAGAATACTACTTAGAGTTCTCTGCCTCTCTTTTTCCATCATGGAATTCTTGTAGAATTTGTCAATTTTCCAGTTTGAATTTAAATATACATGTACATTATTTAAAGGTTGATGCTTTGTGTTTCTTTCAATTTTCTTATGTATTTCTGTTGTATTTAATTGACTATTAGTTGAATATCTCTTAATTTAACCTAATTATAATCTAACCCTGTATAGAATAGACCTGGAAAAGAAGACCTATTATTTCATAAATGACAGGATGTCTAAACAGGATTTATAATTTGAGCTCAGTATTACTTGGAGAAAAATCATATTAGTAACTGCTTTACACACTGGAGAGTTAGGAATTTGTGCCCTCATTCTCACTTGCTACGAATTTCATGTATATGAACCTGACCCATTTCTACATAGCACCTACTATGTGATAATCATGTGCCAAGCATTATATACAGCTTGTGGAAATAACCAGGCCAGAAGCATGATGTATGCCCTGGGGTAGCCGGTGTGGGGGGCCTTTATTCCAGTGGGTGAGACAAAGAAGAAATATGTCATCAGATGAATTATAACCTCAGGCTAGTAGGTTAGCTCGCAGTGAAAGGACTAGGCATGGTGCAAGCCCCAGAGACCAAGCTTTACCTGTACTAGTGCGTCAGGGAGGGCTTCCAGTTCCACTAGTGAGAAAGTCATACAGGTTATGAGAATTAACATACACAGAAAAGATTTCCAACTGCATTTTGAAAATATACACTGCTGCTAATTTATTTTAAATGCCTTACTTTACTGTCAGGGCTTAGACAATAAAAGGAATGAAAAATTATCCTGTAATAAAGTTCTTTATCTTGGCAAACATTTAGTGTGTGTGTATATACATTCTGTATGGGACAAAAAGATGTAAGGATGCGGCCCCTGCATTCCAGAAGCTTCAGATGCAGAAAAGGATGATAGGGCAGAGCACAGACAGCTCTGACATGTGCCCATGTGTGTAAGAAATGCTACGTGGTTCAGACAGTAACTGCTGTGAGATGTCAGGAAACTGAAGGCATGCACGTCAGGGCCAAGTGACTAGAAAAATCTTTCCAGGAGAGGACATAGTTTATCAAGTGCCTAAAGCAAAAGAAGCAATAGGACTTTGCTGCATGTTGATGGTGAGAAGGATAGGAAATTACAGAAAAGGAATATTTTGTGCAAAGGACAGAAAACTGACAATAATATATTATTTTGCGGAACTGGTGAGTGGATCAATTTAGTTGGGGCAGAAGGTAGATATCGTTAAAGAATGATCTTAAAAAGAGGCAACATCGTGACTCTCAGAAAAATATAAAGTGAACATGTGTTCAAGGCTTTATTCAAGTCATTATTAATGAGGTGGTACAACCACTTCAGAAGAGAAACCAAATACACACCCATTTGTAAATCAGGAACGTGGAAATCAGTGCACAATCAGAGGCAAAACTGGCTTCTTCCACAGTGACAGTGGGGGAAAGGCAATTGGATTTCACTGGATGGAGCTTTTCCTGTAGACAAACAAGAATTATTTTGCATTGCTATCAGTTATCTACCATACAAATAGCTCAAAGGCATCAAAAGGTGCAGAGCCCCCATACTGTGAGAATCAGATAACCCCTAGAGAAGTGTGCTCTAAACAACTCAAAGTTTTGTACTGAAACACAAAGTTTTCCTGCAGTCTTGGAGTGTTAGGGAAGAGGTCAGAATATGGAAGATCTGAAGGACAGTGGGTAGGGCCTTATCTTACACAGGCCAGAATCCAAGTGATTCAGGTGGTGACGGGTGTTATCCCCGAGAAGCCGTGTTCATGGATGGAGAGATACTCGAGTTTTTTTTTACCCCCAAGAAGGGTTTCCCCTCTGGATTTGGGGGGGTGAGTGAATCACAGGAACCTTAACTATGTACAACTGTGTTGGCTGCTAAGCCACAGGGTGCTTGCAGAACTGTCTGACATCAGGTTTGCCCGCAGACCTTTGGCATACATTGTTTCAGTCTTTTGGGAGGGATGGGAAAGGATTTGGTTGGAAAAGGGTTGTTTGGGAATGTGCATGCCTGTTGTGCTCTAACAGTCAAAACTGAAGAGATGCTTGAAGTCTGGGGGCATTTGTGGAGTTTGGGTATTGATGAAGGTCTGAGGCTAAAAGGGCTCGAACTTAAACAGACCATGGGACTGGAGAGAAGGAATCGTTGTCAGGCAGATGCATCTGGGGAGGTCTCGCCCTGCACCCTCGGTGAGACCTCAGCCCAGATAGGGGAGGGTTCTTGACCCTGGTGGAGAAAGAATTCTGGACCAGGTCAGATGAGTGCAGGTACAGAAGGAATCCATTAAAGTGACAGCAGAAGCGAATGTCAGCAGGCGTCCAGGCAGTAGAAAGCAAGGAAGAACAAAGGGGGGAAAAGGAAGTTCATTGAACTCCTGCTCTACACAGTCGAGTGTCCACTTGAATCTGCACAGCATGGGAACTAAGTCCCCACCAGCCCAGGAGCTGGGGGAGCCACGGAGCACTGGATGGAGTGAGATTATGTTCTGAGAACTTCCCAAAGACAAAGAAAGGATATTTTTCATGCAGGCTACTAAAGAGTATGATCGTATAGCTGCAGTCCTGGCCAGGTCCCCCAGGTGATGGGAACTTGCAAACCCAAATCAGAGCTCTCAGTAGCCCTTCCCTATTTGTCTGAAGCAGAACAGAGAGAGTGAAGACTTGTGCTTAAGTCTAGAAAATAGAATGAAATAGCGAAGTCGCAAAGATGCTTACCACTGGAAGAGTGCAAAGACAAAAAATGCGGTAAATTGAGCAGTGAGAAGTCTTTATTTAAGGACAAATGTGCACACTCGAAGAAAGGGGAGTGTGGGCAACCTCAAAGGAGGCGCGCTTAAGGGTTTAGAGTTTGGGGTTTTATAGGGCCTTTTGGGTAAGGGTCATCATAAGGCATGATGTATACAAATAATTCATATTTCCTTTGAAGTTTGTCTTACAAATAGGGTTATTTATGGGACTGCGTGGGTCCAGATTTCAGCATTCTTTATCCACATAGGTTCATTTATACTTCAGAGATCTGTCTCCTGCCCTGGTTACAAAGTTATTTAATTGATTAAGGGGCTGGAAGAAAAGGAAAAACAGTACATAGATTAAGTTGAATAAACTGGGCCTTTTTCGCAGAGTAAATACATTTTACAATGGCATGACCCTTGTCCCATGTTCCTGCCTCAGAATAATTATAAGCAAAGTTATGTAAGAAGAATCAGTATGAGTTGAGAGAAGGAGAAATCAAGTGTAACTATAATTTTCAACTGTGATTTGGAACCATTTCCATTCAGTGCAGCAAACATTGAGTGCCTGAAGCATACTAGGATTTGTGCAAGGTTGGTCGGGGGGAGGGGTACACCAACAGAAAGATAGAATTCCTGCCCTCAAGGACTTCTCAAATCCTAGGAGGAAGACGGATATTTAAACAAATAGTCTGCAGTATAAATAATCTGCAAGGTAAGCTACAATCAAGGTATATTTCAAGTGCTGTGGGAGCCCAGGTAAGGGGGCAGTTAATGATGTAGGATGGCAGGCAGGTGCATCACAGACAGCAATCGGGGGGGGGGCAGTGACATTTTAAAGATACCTTTTATCCAGATGAACAAGGCGGGCTCAGTCACGGCAGAGAGAAGGACAAAGACGTTGCAGACGAGGACAGCAGAGTTCTGGGGAGCAGCCTGGGAAGGAGCTGGAGGGGGGCCTGGAACCCATTTGCTCCAACGGCTACTGAAGTACACTCAGGAGTCTGTGGACTGTTTTCTGCGGATAAGGAGTTCCCCAAGCAGAAGAATGCTGTGCCTGGGGAGAAGGTACAAATCAGTTTTACACGCTCCGCATTCTGATGAGGGTAGAACATCTCAGGAGAAATGCCTGAGCCTCATTCATTATGTTTCTGTTGAAGAAAAGATGAGAGCTTGGTTGTATCCATTCTTCACTTACATGTGGGCTCAACACTTTTTCCAGGATGGTTGAGGTTCCTGAGAGTCTGGCATGTAGAGAAGTTGGACTTAGAGTAACTGGTTTCGTTCAGCTGATTGATTCTGATTCCAGAATAGTTACTGTCTCAGGGTCCTTCCCGTTTGCTTTGGAGGGAGCTGCTGCCGGCAGCACACTTGGGGAGCCACACGTTCGCTACCTTCTCTTATGGAGCTAATGTAGGGCACGCACTGCTCAGCAGCCCCTGCAAGAAGGTGTTGTCAGGCATTGTGCTTACAACTGCTGGAGGCAGAAAAGCGTGGGAACACAAGCTAAGAAGAGGTCCTAATGGAGGCCCTGGTAGTTTATGCCTGGATAAGAGGGAGGGTTCTTTTCCACATTACACCTAAGAGCAACATTTATCAGCTCTGATAAATAAACTTCTGCCATTCATTCTAAGTCATTAACTTAGCTGATGAGCTTTATCAAAGTCAACACTTTTTGTCGGTGCTTCAGTTTCAGTATTTGGACCTGGGAGAGTGAACAAAGAAGCAGACATTTCTGAAGGTCATTATGTCCCCACACTTTGTAACATCTCATTTAGTCCTCGTAAAACCCAGCAGGGTGAGTGTTCCAAAGTCCGATTTTACTGCTGAAGACCCTGAGCGTCAGAGGAATGGCAGCACGCCCACGCTGATACCGCCAATAAAGGGCAAAACTGGACTTGAACCCAGGACTGTCTGATTTTCCCAATACACTAATGAAATCATGAAAACATGGTTTGGGAAGGCTCAGTCATCACATCAGGTGTTCTGACATTAACACTGCCGCTGCTGGCAATTCCATGTGACAAATTCTTTACTGGTTTCATTCCAGATAATCTGCTCCAACATTCAAGTAACTCCTGTTGGGCTTTTCTTCTAGATGTTACATGTTTATGTACTTCTGTGGAACCTTAGTTTTTTCATCTGCTAAAAATGCCATGTATAACCAGGAAACACATTGTAAAATAAATCTGTGTATCTGTAATAGAGCTAAGGTAGCTTTTTACCATCTTGGGTGGTAATAATTTTCCTGGAAAATTCTAATACTATAATTCATTGCAAATCTATTTAAAATGTATAAATGAAAAACACAAGCAATTAAGAGTAAAAACAAGTCAACTGGCATTGAATTCTTATCAACATTATTCAGTCTTTCTGATAACATTCCCTAATGGACCAAGATATTAAAATAAAATATGAATATCTTTTCCTAATTTGCAGGAAAAAATATATTTTAACATATAGATTTTTGTCATTTAAAATTTTTATCATAAGTTCTTAATGCTTTGGTGTTTGTCATCACTCAGCTTAGCAACAGGATGTTATATAATGGAGTAAAAAAACTTACATCTGAATTATTTAAATAAGTCAGTCTTTTGTGCTATTCTGTAGAGAGTACCCTGACCCCCCGGTGCTCAGCCATCTGAACTATTTGGAGAAATTAAACCATCAATGAAATTACTTGAAAACTGTTTATTAAATGTACCCCTTGTGACAAGTCAGCCTTATTACTGTAAAAGTGGAATGACTCCTCCAAATAATTATTCAAATATTTTTGTGTGAGGTTTCCTTCTTTGCATTCAGCAAGTATAATAAAATGCTTATGAAAAATTAATGTCTTAGCTACAGCATAAGGCACTGTCTCTTTTAGCCTATTTATACATAAATTGCCGAAATAAACATTAAGAAAACATTTGCAAAGTACATTTAGTATTCCTCTCTTTCCCCCCTGCAACGTAAAAGAAAACAGCGGTATGAAATAACTCTGTGATCCTGTGCACTTCTCCTCAAGCTGCAGAGCGCCCAAATCATCTAGGATGGAAGAATATGATCATTTAAATGCAACAAGAACATCTTTGTAAATGGGCCCACCCCCTTTCAACAGCAGCACAGAGCTGAACTTCATCTCACCATCGGCTCTGCTTCCCATAAATGAAGGAGTTGAGGAACCAAGAAGGCAGCTAGGCCTTCTTCCCTTCCTCAGCTTTGAGAGCCAGCTTTTGCAGAATCCACCCTTCCTTCCTGAAAGCCAGGACTCAAAGGGCAGGAACAGAGTGATGGAAAAAACACACAGACATTCCCATGCTGACCTTTCATCTCTTCTAAGACGTGCTCAGGGTATTTGCCATGGAAAGTATGCCCAGTAGATATAATACTAGGAATGGCTTCAGGATGACTTTACAATGGGTAGAAAAACATGATCATAGCCGAGGTTTGCAGAACACTTTTGGAGTTCTCTACAGAGAATGTGGGTGACACCTGAGTGAGGTGGCTGAGCACCATGTGCTATGCCCAGAGATGGTTAGCAGTCAGACATAGGTTTATATCACCTTTGAGAGTCTGTATAAATAATGCAGCATGTTAATGTCCCACATGAATATTTTTTTTTTTTAAATTTTTTTTTTAAATTTTTTTTAATTTTTATTTATTTATTTATTTTTTTTTTGAGAGGGCATCTCTCATATTTATTGATCAAATGGTTGTTAACAACAATAAAATTCAGTATAGGGGGGTCAATGCTCAATGTACAATCATTAATCCATCTCAAGCCTAATTCTCGTCAGTCTCCAATCTTCTGAAGCATAACGAACAAGTTCTTACATGGTGAACGAATTCTTACATAGTGAATAAATTCTTACATGGTGAACAGTACAAGGGCAGTCATCACAGAAACTTTCGGTTTTGATCATGCAATATGACCTATAAACAATCAGGTCAAATATGAATATTCGTTTGATTTTTGTACTTGATTTATATGTTGATCCCACATTTCTCCTATTATTATTATTATTTTTATTTTTAATAAAATGCTGAAGTGGTAGGTAGATGCAAGATAAAGGTAGAAAACATAGTTTAGTGCTGTAAGAAGGCAAATGTAGATGATCAGATGATCAGGTGTGTGCCTATGGACTAAGTATTAATCCAGGCTAGACAAGGGCAGCAAGACATCCATGGATGCAGAAGATTTCTCTCAAAGCAGGGGGGGTGAGGTTCTGAGCCTCACCTCTGTTGATCCCCAAATTCTCACCTGATGGCCCCCCTGCAACTGTGCCTGCGACTATTAGGTTGTTCCTCCCTTGAGGAATCTTACCCGTCTCTGGCTAACCAGTCATCTTCCGGGGCCATACAGGGAAATGTAAAGTTGGTAAGTGAGAGAGAAGCCATATTGTTTGCAAAGGTTAGCTTTTTACTTCTTTGCAGATTTATGCCCTGTGGCTTCTATGCCCAGCACTTGTCTCGAGGTATCTTTACCACCTGGAGGAATTATGATACTCGGTAAATTCGATCTGAGGCACGAATTCTATTTAAGGGTTGTAATTAGGAAGGAAGAAGAAAAGCTATAGATGTAGCATATGAAGGAAACTTGGGAGGATTGATTATTTCTTTGACATATCTTCTTGTATAGTACCTTAAGTATGTATAGGTTTTAAACTACTAACTAATTTGCACACACATATTAACATAATAGGAATACGGTGACATAAACAAAGCAAATCTATAATTACCAGCCATCTCCAGTGAAGCCAAGAAAACCATTTAGGCACCCTAGGCATTTGTGAAAATTTATCTATGATATGATGGATATTTTCCAACTGTACTTGAACCATCAGACAAATTAAAGCAGCCCATTTCTGGGATCTGTTCACATCCCATATGTTCTTTTAACCATAGATAGTCTATAGTCATGAGATTTTGGGGTGCTACAACTTGCACCCCTCCCAACCCCTGGTTGAGTTCCAACAGTACAGATCCAGTCAAATTCGTTGTCTCACTGTATGCACATGCCAGCCTAGACATCTCCCTCCTCCTTCTTATGGCAAGTCCAGGAGACGGTGGGCTGGATGCAGCCACAACCGCAGCATCGTCCGGATCCCTGTGGAGGCTTTTTGATGATCATCCCCCGGCACGAGTCCTCCAGAGAGTGCTGATGCCGGAAGCTCCTCCTCATATCGTATCTTAGTTCATTTTCTGGGTATCCAAGCTAGGCCTTGATCTTCTGCGTAGAAACAAACAGACCCTTTGCCCACACTTTGACATGCCCTCTATACCACTGTGCAGAACTCATTGGAGGTCAGCACACAGGAACTGCTTTTTTTTTTTTTTTTTAATTAAGAGAAAGGAATATTATCAGCAAAGAGTACCTCCATAGCTGATCATCTGACACCCTTTAAGTGATCAACATTAAGGATATTTAAAGCATGCGTTGATCTTTGATTTACCAATAATTTTATCCTGTTAATGAGTAATCCCCCTTTTCTTTCTTTCTTTCTTTTTTTTTTTTTTTTAATTTTTAATCTACACTTACCTGAAGAATACTATGTTTACTATGCTCTCCCCTATATCAGGTCCCCCCTAACAACCACATTACGGTTACTGTCCATCAGCTTAGCAAAATGTGGTAGAGTCACTACTTGTCCTCTCTGTGTTGTGCAGCCCACCCTCCCCTTTCTCCCTCCCCCCCATGCATGCTAATCTTAATACCCCCCTTCTTCTTCCCCCCCCTTATCCCTCCCTGTCCACCCATCCTCCCCAGTTCCTTTCCCTTTGGTACCTGTTAGTCCATTTTTGGGTTCTGTAATTCTGCTGCTGTTTTGTTCCTTCAGTTTTTCCTTTGTTCCTATACTCCTCAGATGAGTGAAATCATTTGGTATTTCTCTTTCTCCGCTTGGCTTATTTCACTGAGCATAATACTCTCCAGCTCCATCCATGTTGCTGCAAATGGTTGGATTTTTCCACTTCTTATGGCTGAGTAGTATTCCATTGTGTATATGTACCACATCTTCTTTATCCATTCATCTACAGATGGACATTTAGGTTGCTTCCAATTCTTGGCTATTGTAAATAGTGCTGCGATAAACATAGGAGTGCATCTGTCTTTCTCAAACTTGATTGCTGCGTTCTTAGGGTAAATTCCTAGGAGTGGAATTCCTGGGTCAAATGGTAGGTCTGTTTTGAGCATTTTGATGCACCTCCATACTGCTTTCCACAATGGTTGAACTAATTTACATTCCCACCAGCAGTGTAGGAGGGTTCCCCTTTCTCCACAGCCTCGCCAACATTTGTTGTTGTTTGTCTTTTGGATGGCAGCTATCCTTACTGGTGTGAGGTGATACCTCATTGTAGTTTTAATTTGCATTTCTCTGATAATTAGCGATGTGGAGCATCTTTTCATGTGTCTCTTGGCCATCTGTATTTCTTTTTTGGAGAACTGTCTGTTCAGTTCCTCTGCCCATTTTTTAATTGGGTTATTGTTTTTTGTTTGTTGAGGCGTGTGAGCTCTTTATATATTCTGGACGTCAAGCCTTTATCAGATCTGTCATTTTCAAATATATTCTCCCATACTGTAGGGTTCCTTTTTGTTCTATTGATGGTGTCTTTCGCTGTACAGAAGCTTTTCAGCTTAATGTAGTCCCACTTGCTCATTTTTGCTGTTGTTTTCCTTGCCCGGGGAGATATGTTCAAGAAGAGATCACTCATGTTTATGTCTAAGAGGTTTTTGCCTATGTTTTTTTCCAAGAGTTTAATGGTTTCGTGACTTACATTCAGGTCTTTGATCCATTTTGAGTTTACCTTTGTATATGGGGTTAGACAATGGTCCAGTTTCATTCTCCTACATGTAGCTGTCCAGTTTTGCCAGCACCATCTGTTGAAGAGACTGTCATTTTGCCATTGTATGTCCATGGCTCCTTTATCAAATATTAATTGACCATATATGTTTGGGTTAATTTCTGGGGTCTCTAATCTGTTCCACTGGTCTGTGGCTCTGTTCTTGTGCCAGTACCAAATTGTCTTGATTACTATGGCTTTGTAGTAGAGCTTGAAGTTGGGGAGTGAGATCCCCCCTACTTTATTCTTCTTTTTCAGGATTGCTTTGGCTATTCGGGGTCTTTGGTGTTTCCATATGAATTTTTGAATTATTTGTTCCAATTCATTGAAGAATGTTGCTGGTAATTTGAGAGGGATTGCATCAAATTTGTATATTGCTTTCGGCAGGATGGCCATTTTGACGATATTAATTCTTCCTAGCCATGAGCATGGGATGAGTTTCCATTTATTAGTGTCCCCTTTAATTTCTCTTAAGAGTGACTTGTAGTTTTCAGAGTATAAGTCTTTCACTTCCTTGGTTAGGTTTATTCCTAGGTATTTTATTCTTTTTGATGCAATGGTGAATGGAATTGTTTTCCTGATTTCTCTTTCTATTGATTCGTTGTTAGTGTATAGGAAAGCTACAGATTTCTGTGTGTTGATTTTGTATCCTGCAACTTTGCTGTATTCCGATATCAGTTCTAGTAGTTTTGGAGTGGAGTCTTTAGGATTTTTTATGTACAGTATCATATCATCTGCAAATAGTGACAGTTTAACTTCTTCTTTACCAATCTGGATTCCTTGTATTTCTTTGTTTTGTCTGATTGCCGTGGCTAGGACCTCCAGTACTATGTTAAATAACAGTGGGGAGAGTGGGCATCCCTGTCTGGTTCCCGATCTCAGTGGAAATGCTTTCAGCTTCTCGCTGTTCAGTATAATGCTGGCTGTGGGTTTATCATATATGGCCTTTATTATGTTGAGGTACTTGCCCTCTATTCCCATTTTGCTGAGAGTTTTTATCATGAATGGATGTTGAATTTTGTCAAATGCTTTTTCAGCATCTATGGAGATGATCATGTGGTTTTTGTCTTTCTTTTTGTTGATGTGGTAGATGATGTTGATGGATTTTCGAATGTTGTACCATCCTTGCATCCCTGGGATGAACCCCACTTGGTCACATGAATATTTTTAAGGAATTTTTTTATTTTAGAATAGTGTGGGATTTTTTAGAAAATTTGCAAAGATGGCACAGGCAGCTGTTTTCCCTGTTGACACATTACTGTGCTGTACTGGTCACAATTAAGAAGCCAACAGTGGTACACTGTTATTAACTAAACTCTGTATTTCATTTGACTTTCTCTAATATCTCTTCTTTGTTCCAGAATACTGTCTAGGATTCCACATTACAGTCACTCATCCTGTCTCCTTAAGCCTTGTCCAGACTTACACAAGTATTTTTAAATGATTGAAATATAATAGTAAATGCGTTGAGATTTTATGACATATGCAATAATTAAGACAATTAACCCATGGTCAGGGACTTTGAATTCTGATCCCTTTTTCCCCCGTGGAAGGAAACCCCTTCACTTCCCAATTCAAGATAGGTTAGATGGTAGTGGCTTAAGGAAATATCCTTTTTTGTGCCATGGTACCTTTAGAGAGAACTAGTAAATTACCCCCTGGACACATCATAATTAGCTTTCCTTCAAGAGTGCTGCTGTTATATCCACAGGAACAACAGGAAAATGTGTTGTGACTGTGGATATTACAGTGCTTTGGGTGAAGCCCCTTAAAAAATAGATATTTTTCAATTTAAAAACACCTAATGGTAACTAGGTTCACAGGACAGGAAAAATGCAATAGCTTATTTATTTTTAACGTATTAACCCATAACTAAAGATAATGTACAATTTTGTATATGTATGGACAACCATAATTATTAGGAGACAGAGCCTGATATAAGGCTATCGAGAAATAGAATCTGAGGAAAAAGCAATAATTGTTATGCATAATCTTAGAGCTTCTTTTAAAGGTGAAGGTGG
Organism: Manis javanica; assembly: GCF_040802235.1. NCBI lineage: Eukaryota > Metazoa > Chordata > Mammalia > Pholidota > Manidae > Manis > Manis javanica. Next base: position 4,894,546 of record NC_133156.1, read on the forward strand.
CAGGTACTGTTGACATGAAGCACATTAGTTCTGTTGTTCTCATTTCCTGCTTTCTGAAAAGGAGTTAAGGCTTGCCTGTTTAACTGCAGGAGTATTTCCAGTTGACTAAGGTTTTCCATTCTTCTGCCACCACCCCAGCTCAGGCCACAATCACTGCCTTCCTGCCTGGAGCTGTGGAAGGAACCTCACTTGAGTCAAGCATGTATGAGTACATTCTTAACACCACCTCTATGAGCAACCCCTGTGGTCCAGCCTTCGAGTACTGCTAGATTTCATATTCCCAAACACCATTTCTGTGGGCTTACTTTCCTATTCATAAATTTGGGGGGACTTCCCATGTTTCTAGAGAAGAAAATTGGTGTGTTTTAGAACAAGCATTAAAAAGTACCTTCTATGATTTAGTTCCAACTTAAAATTTTCAGCATTGTTTCCTTCCACTCTGGTATACCACAGTCCCTACACCAACTGGACATTTCTTCTTCAGTTCACTCAAAACCTTTGTTAAATTTATCATTATAATCACCATGGACAAACAACTATCTTGCACCTTCATTACTGAAGGCTTTCTTGTACCATGGGTCTTTGCTATTTCTTTCTTGACTCTCATCTTAAATTTCTACCCTTTCTTAAAAAGGCCCAGGTAAAAATCTACCTTCATTTCTCTCTCCCTCTTAGTGACCTGTCTTTCCCAAGAACTCCTGGTTTCAATATGCATTCTTAATATGTTGGTATTAAGTCCTCCTGGTCTTATTTTCTGTATATGCATACTTATATCGTGTCTATAACAAATTGGGACCCTACCAATTAATTAGATGATTTTTCATTCTTTTTCCACCTAACATAGCAATAACATTTTCATGTCATGAGGTATTTTTGAAGTGTGATTTTTAATGGTTTCGTAGATAATCTCCATCAAATTCCACATTGCATTAAGGCATTTACATATAGTTGGACTCTAGGTTGTTTCTATTTTTCCTATTGTAAGTAATGCTGTCCTGAATATTGTTACTCTTCTCTAATTATATATTTGAGATGAATTCCTAAGAGCAGGCTTATTGAGAATGGTTTTTATTAGGTTCTTGATAAGTATTTCCAAATTACTATCCAGATATGTTATGCCCCTTTTTTTATTCTGTCAGCATTGTAGAAACATGTCAGGTTTATCACTGTCTCATCAGCACTGAGTGTTACAGTTTACTTATACTGTTTTTGAACTGGATAATTAAAACCTATCTTATAAGAGTTTCACATATTCTAGTTATCATGTCTTTATATCTGGTCTTTCTTTTACAAATAATGTTTCCCAGCCTGTGACCTGTCTTTTCATCACTTTCTTAGTACCTTTCTAAAGGCAACTTTTATTTTTGATGACTTTCATTATGTCCAGTGGTCATGGACTTTGCTTTTGATGTGAACCTAAAATACTTGCCTAATCCAAAGTCACAGAGATTTTCTTCTTTGTTTTTTCAGAAGTTATAGCTTTAGGTTTTGGGCTTAGGCCTATGATCCATTTTGAGTTCATTTTTGCATTTGGTACAACATATAGAGGTCGATTTTTTGGTGACAATTAATAAAAGACCACAAAACCTTTCCAGATTAAAGAAATTAGGATAACTCATCTATCAAAGGCACATTTTTTGTTTAAAGAAGAGGGGAGAAGTTTGCCTTTAATGTAATAGAGAGTAAATCATTGCTGATTCGTATCTTGAGTCTAATTTGTAGCATACGTCTGATTCGTGGATGAATGGTCATTGGCAGGAAACCATATAGTATCACTTAGCTTATTTGTTTGGGGGCTAGATTTGCTTATTTCACCCAACAATGTAATTGTATTAATATATTTATTTATACAAGAAGCATTTTTGAGGATATAAGAAGGATGAGGCACTGTACTTAGAAGGTGTGGGAAAATAATTTCTTTATGGTCCATGAATAAACTGTATGCAACTAACATCTGATTTCTAGAATGAAAAGGAGTCACAGTAACTGACTTCCCTGCACCAAAAATTATTATTGTATGAGGAACATCTGTTAACATTAAAAGACTTGGGTTCTTGAGAGTATACTAATAGAAATTTTTAAAGGAAAGGCTATGATAAATAAGAAAAAATTGTAATGACTACAGCCTGGTGTTTTTTGTGCAGTGAAAAGTTTCTCAGTAATTGGAAATGCCACCACGGTCTTTTAATCACCTGTTTTTCTCTGCAGGTTGTCAGCTCAATGAGCTCCCTTTGTGAGTACTGCCTGCCTTCCATTCTGCATACACTGTTTGACTGGTATAAGAGGCAAAATGGCATTGAGGATGAATCACATGAATACAGGCCAAGAACGAGCAATAAATCAAAAAGGTACATTTCTTTTCTGTAGGAATTATGAGGATTATGGTGTCTGCCTTCCATCTCTTCCTCCTTCCCTCCCTCCTTCCCTTCTTTCCTTCTTCCCTTTCAGATACATAAATCAAAAAGGGAGTTAGGAGGCATCTAAGTCTTCCCACCGATACCGAGTAGGGGCTGCAAGGGTGCCTTATCTAGCAGGGGGAGTGCTGGTCACTGCCAGATTGAAGTCGTGCAGGCCTGATTTCGACATGTGTGGGGGTGGGGTGTATGGGGCTCCAGGTTACCCCCTTGCCTGCTTCTCTCCTGCTCCTCTCTCCTCCAGGCTACACCAAAAGGCAGAAGAACTGCAGGCCCCGCACGATGCTGCCCAGACCTGTTAGCCCTCCTTAGTAGCCTTGAGAAGCCACTGTACTATAGGGCGGCTCTGGACATCAGTCCTGGGGCTGCTGCCAAGTAGCTCTGTGACTTTAGGCAACTCACCAGCTTTCTGTAGCTCAGTCTCTCGCGAGTGAAACAGGGAAGTCAGATTATACCATCTCTAACTTCCCTTGAAGCTGAGAATTTTTGTTGTTGTTCTGTGGCCCTTTTCCCTTGTGGACTTGAAAAGTGCAACTTGCTGCTTTCGTGAGCTTGTCAGCAGCCATGGAACTTAAGATTCTCATGCTGTTGCATGATTGTGGGTGTCCCCAAATCGAGGTAAATATGTGTAATTCATGCATTTGAAACCAACCTACTACAGCAAGGTAGTGAATATAAGAACATTTCATTCGTTTACCATTTTTTTTAAGAAAAGGAGATTATTTTAAAAGCAGTTAGATTTCTCCACAGGAATTGATTATGTGCTTTTGTAAAGAGTAAACTGAAATGAATCACCCAAAAAATCTGATACAATATGCTTCTTGTGAGTGACTTATCCTTCTCATTTTTCTTGACACTCCTAATATTTAAAAATAAAAAAATCAACTTCTCTTGTAATTGAAGACCTGCAATTTTACTAAATTACCTCTTGTTCAATCTTGTAATATGCTTGAATTTATGCAAGATTCAGTCACATATTTATCATTTTGTTAGGGGGAGAAATGAATAACATTTTCATATTGAATAACCTTTTTGGTCGAAGAAGGAATTTTTTATTGAGCTATAACTCACATATGGTAAAATTCATTCTCTTAAAGTGTGTAATTCTGTGTCTTTCGTATATTCACAAGGTTGTGCAGCCATCACCACTAATTCCAGAGCATTTTCGTCAGCCCAAAAAGAAACCCCATACCAACTAGCAGCCTCTCATAATAAATACCTTTTTAGCGTATCACATTTTAAAGGTAGAATTTCAATCCTGTGTCTGAAAATGGCTCAGACTGTGTGATTAATGAATTTCAGGATTATTTTATTATTGTTTCCATATTGTATGTTAGCTGATGAGCAGGTATTAACATTTTCCTGGAGGTGGAGAGCAGAGAAGTTTTAATGAGTGGACTTAAATGAGTTTAATTTTTGTTTCTCTGTTTTGTTAGGATTTAGTTAGTAGTATAAGATTTTTCATGAATTGATTTGTTTATGGATTGAAAATAACAGGTTTTTAAAAATCGTGATCCTGATTATTTTCAGGAGATGGAGTAATTGCCAAGACCAGCACAGAATCAGGAAAGAGAAATTCAACTCAGTAGTGTTTCAGTTAGCATGTGAAAGTTCAAAGTAAGAGAGAGAGAGAATGTGTTTTGGGAGAAAACTGTAAGAATGAGGGTCTCTAGAGCATGCTATAGGTAATAATGTCAGTTTCTGTTAATAGGAAAAAGAAAAGAGGAACTTTAAGGGGAAGCATATGCAACTAAAAACAGTCAAATGTGATGGATGCGTATTTGGGTTATGATTTCTAAGATTAGTATAATATCAACATCTTGACTGCCAAACAGATTTGTCAAATGCCTCTGGCCTCTGGCAGTTAGACCTTAAACCAGCAATAAAGTTGAGCTCCTTACTGGAAAAGTATATGTCTTACTTTTATTTGAAAGCATAAGTTGGCTTATTAAATTAAATAGAATTAGAGTTTAAATGGGGTTTTTTGACCAAGAACTGCTACTTTCTCAAAGCTCCTGGCCCCTTTTGAAGAGCCTTATTCATCATTAAACATAAGACTTTTCTCTCTTCCGCTGCTGACCATCTTTGAGAGTTCTCCTTCCTTTTGGTCTTCAAACTTTTTATTCTTTATTTTTGCAAGTTGAAGTACAGTTGATATACAATATTGGCTTCATATGTACAACATAGTGATTCAACATTATACATATTAATAAATGTGCCTCAGTAAATATAGTTACCATCTGTCAACATACAAAGTCATTACAATACTCTTGACTATATTCCCTGTGTTGTACTTCCATTCCCCCCATTCACTTATTTTATAACTGGAAGGTTTTACCTCTTTATTCCCTTCACCTATTTCGCCCATCCGCTCACCTCTCTACCCTATGGTACCCACCAGTCTTTTCTCTGTGTTTATGAATCTATTTCTGTTTTATTCATTTGTTAATTTGTTTTGGTTTTCAGATTCTACATATAAGTGAAACCATATGGTATTTGCCAATCTTTTTTACTTATTTCACTTAGCATGATACTCTCTCGGTTCACCCTTGTTGCAAGTGGCAAGATTTTATTCTTTTTTTATGGTTGATATTCCCTTGTATGTTTGTACCACATTCTCTTTATCCATTCATATGTCAGTGGACACTTAGGCTGCTACTATATCTTGGCTTTTGTAAATAATACTGCAGGGAACACAGGAGTGTATATCTTTTCAGATTAGTGATTTTGTTTGCAAACTTCTTGTTTTCTTATTCCATAAGATCTCTAGGTTGGTCTTGTGAACACCCTCTTTTTTAAGGTAGTTCCCTTTGTTTTCCTCTTCTCTGCTGGCAGTAGCGCTTTCTAGTTCTCATGGGTCTTGAAGTACTTCATATAGATGGTTTGGTCTACTGCTCTTCATTCCAGCAGGACTGTTCATAATGATCCTAAATGAATGACTTCCTACCCTGTCCATACATTTCTCCTTGAACATTAAAGCTGCAACTTCCTTTGTTAACCTATCCCTCATCCACCAGCCTAATTTCTACTTGCTCAAGGTTATAGAGCTCCTCCAGAAGTTTTTACTTTTTTTAAATCTTAAATATCACCTTCCTTTCTTCTCATTCTCTCTTAACTGAAGAGAAAAACATTTAAAATATCCTTAATGTATTTTGAAAGTATCTGCTTGCAAGTCCAAATCCTGTCATCCTTTCTCATTGGTTTTATTTCGTATCCAAGTATTGAGCAGTTGTGTGTTTGGGATAATATGTTGAATACTTTACAGGCTTTATCTTACTTAACACTCAAGCAAACCTTTCTGTAATTAAGATTATTATCCCCATTTTGTAATGGAGTAATGACTGGCATAATTTTAACCCAAACTGTTCCCCACCAAAGCCTGAGATTTAGCCACTATTCTGTGCTAAGGAATTTGGCAATCATTACATTTGTCTTTATTTGCTCAATTCCCAGTTAGCCTTCAGCCAGCATGTTAGATTTGCAGAAAATGGGGGGTAGTGTGGCCCCACATTTCTGTCCTGTCCATGCTAATTCTGTTTCCTCACTTTTGAATGAGTTCAAATGATGTCACTTCACCTTTGATCTCCTCTTCCTTCTGCTTTTCAATCTTTCTCCCACTACCCCTTCATGTCTTCCTCCTTGCATAACTCAAGTGGCAAAGGCGAAGAGGAAAGGGGCAGGGAAACCAAAGAAAAGCAAGTCTGATCCTTCCTCCTCCCCCCCGTAGTCCTGCTGCAGTTGACAATCACATTATTTCTTTACTATTCCCTTTGTGCTCCTTTCACAAGATCCTTTCAGTGTGTACCTCCAGTACGGGAGTTCTGTCTTGTGTTTGTGTCCATTTTATGGATGATAGAATTCCTGGGTCGAAAGGTACCTTAGAAAAGTCCACAGATGGAGTGACAGACTCACAAGTAGCTCCTCAAGTTGACAGGGTTGAAAATCCTTAATTGGAACTCAAATATTCTGTTTGTCCATGACACCACACTGATAATAGGTATGGCTTTTGCACCTATTTACCACTGGATCTTGTAATAACAAAATGGGTTTGCAGTCCTTTGGGAATGAGTCCTAAATCAATGGATTATATCACTTTGAGAATATCTTCAGTTCCATTTAATGTGACTTTATTTTAAACTTTACAGTGATTACTTAATGGAAAGACGGGACCTCGCCATTGATTTTATTTTTTCTTTGGTGTTAATAAAAGTTTTAAAACAGGTAGGTCATTAATTTAATGTTACTTTCAGTTAAGACTTGTTTGTCTAAAAACTAAAGCTTTTGAAGTCTAAGTTTACTAAAATGTTCATGAATTTTAAATACTGAGTCATATGGATTATGTTTATTAACTGCTAAAGTCTATGTATAGTTACCAAAGTGTGGTTACTGATTTTATCTATGATATTCCCTCCTAAGTTAAGAGCTATTTTTTTTCTGTATTTCAGATTCCACTTCATCCTGTGATAGACAGTTTAATACATAATGTTATTAACTTGGCTTTTAAGCACTTTAAATACAAAGAGGGGTAAAGTAATTTCTCATCTTAGAATTTTGAAGTAGTTGCTTAAGAGTTAATCAAGTTCACTCTTTTCAGATGACCAGGGACCCCCTAACTTGGCTAATTATATCTTATTTAGGTACCTCGGTCCTAACACTGGCAATATGCACATTGTGGCAGACCTGTATGCAGAAGTCACTGGAGTGCTCGCACAAGCTAAGTAAGTGACCGTCAGAGCCTTTTACCAGGGAACACGAGTACCTCCTCCATCCTGCCCCAGCCCAACCCTCAGGAAGCTGGTGAGAGCTTCTAAGGGGGCTGGGGTTCTTTCTTCCTGTGTGTCCTGTCCCTGAAACTGGCTAAAAGCTTCCCCAGGGAAATACCCATCTCTTCCTACAGTTTGTTTTCTCCATTATCTTTTTCATCTGGCAGGATGGCCAGATCCTACCAAGAGTCTATGACTTTCAGACTATGGCCTCAAAGAAAGAAGTGGACTTAACGAAACAACTTTTCTCTCTGCCCAAATATTCCAAAGAAGGTTATACCATTTCACCAATTTGGTTTCTTATATTCCATGAGTGGGTGGTTACGATAAACCCACTGTGAGTGGGAAGATTCCGTTCTCCAGCGTCCCTTTGCTATAGACCTTACTCAATTCAGCTGAGCTAAAAATGTCCTGGACTCTGTCATGGAAACAAGTCAGGGGGAAATTCTCATTGCTAAATTTATCTGGCCCCATAATACTTCTCAGCAGGCTAGAATAAAGTGGGGTTAGACTATTAGCAATAACATGCTTCTTCCAAAAGTGATGCCGCACCCTGTTCATGGGTCTGCATCCTAGTCACCCTGCGGCAGATCAGGCAAGGCCCTGAATGCCCAGGTTAGGCCCAGGGAGCCAGGCACACAGTGCGAACCCAAGCCGAGAGGCCAACTTAAAGCAAAAGGGATGCCCTGGGATGGACAGTGACTGCATTGGGGTATGGGTGGGGATGTAGTAACCACATTGTTTTTTCATGTGGAACCTTCATAACAGTGTATATCAATCATACCTTAATAAAAATTTTTTTAAAAAGTGATGTCCTGATCCTTGTGAAACGTAATCGTCTCAAAGAGATTTTCATCATCAGGAGATGGCATTTCCTCACTTAATAGCATGGCAATGGACAGTCTATTAGAAAACAAAATTTTATGAAGTATCTACCCAGTACCTTTTCCTAGCCAAAACATAGGCAAGAACTCAGAAACAGATGCAAAAAAAACTCCTTGATATGATTTATTTAACCCAGTTTATTCATCATGACTACCTATTTTTCTTAACTAAAGCATGAGTGTTAGAGGGAGGAGTGGTAGATACAGAGACACCAGTGAGAAACACCAGGCTCAAAGACCGATGGCACTAGAGAGGAAAGAAAACTGGCCAAAACATATGTAATTATGTAAGAGTAGAGTTATCTGGGCCCTTTTGCATGAGACTGTCTGTACTGTACTTTCATTATAGCCCATTGTAATAATTACAGTTCATGAATCATCAAGAAAAAAATGCATAATGCATCTTAAAGAGATTTTCATTGCAAATGAATAATAAAAGTATTGGCGTTTTGAAAGAATAAGGTGCAATTATCTGGAAAATTAATTCACGTGTATCCACCTCATTTCTAGAAAAGATCACAAAAATGAGTCATTAATACATATTTTGGCCTATTTGTCAAGTCCTGAAAAATCTAACATATTCCTTTGTAACTATCCCAGCATAATTCTTTTATAATCTCATTTAGAAAGTTCAATACACTGAAAATGACTTCTTGTGTTTTTCTGAGTTTTTATGAATTATGCATAACAATATTGGTTACTTCCTTAGCTCTATAAGTTTTGAGTTGGTTGGGAATGAATTGAGAAACAATATCATAAGCAGCATTCTACAGTTGTAGGAATTTCCATATTAGGTCAGATTTATACTCCACCAAGGCAGTGTTTTCACGCCAACAGTGACTTTTAAAAAATTTTCATGACGTCAGTATTTGTTCCAATTCTGCGATAGTAGAGCATAAGAAATGCCTCAACTTGGACAAGGTTCTATTCCTTCCCAGTCACAAGAAAACCCTCAACCGGTGGTTTTTGCGGTAATCACCATAGTAATATATACTAATTGTAATGATATGACTCAACCATCAATGTTTACTTAACCTTTATTGGTAGATGCTACAATCTGAAACTGGTATCATACTATGAACTAACACATCCTTTTCTTCTTATAAGTATACTGAGACCATTATTTTATCACTGCCTTAGAAAAATAGTGCTTCTCTTGTCCTCAGAGGAAGGAGAAAAAGGAATGTATGCTTATAGGGTACAGGGTGGTTATCTTTTATTTTTAAATAAACTCGAGTAACAAATTCTACTATTAGATTTTATATCTACTTCACATGGTTTGGTCTTTAAGTTTTAACAAAATCACTGTTTTTAATCTCACTGATGTTAATATGCTTAATTTCTGTCATTAAGTGGAAATATTTTTGTTCTTAAATTATATTCACACACAGTGTGTTGACTTTTTCAAAGTCAAATTAAAATGAGATTTTTTTAAGGAAAGATTTTTAAATTAAAATCTCATATACTCATTTAAATACTGATGATTGTCTCTAAGATTCATAAATTTCAGAACTTCTGTTTCTGTGATATAATCATAAAATATAGTCTTATACTCTCACTATTATATAGATATATAATATGTCTATATGATATCTAAAGCAGAAGTATTTTTATGGGAGTGTCATAGTACACCAAAGATGAACTTATCACTTGGTTTCTATATTTACTAAAGACAGCAGTGAACAGTAAAGGCAAGATCATTGAAAATAAATTGATTTTTCCCTAAAATTATTTTAAGTACAAATAGAATTTTGGATTATTTTTGTGCTAAAAAAACATGTTTATGTCATTTGAGACTTTTTAAAGTAAAAGAGAGCTATATTTATTTTTGAATGAGGAATAAATAAACCTTTAACCACTAACTCATGAGAATATAGAAATTGGGGGTTACACAAATAACCTGTCTTTCCCCTACCTTATTTTAGTCACGGATTAGAAATGTAAAACAAACTTTCAGTATTATGTGGTTTTTCAAACAATATAACTCTAACCTATAAGATTACTTTTCCCTTTTAAAATGCTCACATTTCAAATTAAAACCATAGTTCTTTTTTTTAGTGTTTGGAAATAACTTGAATTAAAATACAGTTTTAAAACATTCGGTGTAGAATGACTGAATTTTTATAATCTTCTTTGAAAGTGTCACTTGCATTGTTTTACTATGCCATTTCTGCTTCCTACCTTTATCCATCTCTGCCTAAAGACCTCTGCTCCCCCTTCAGAACAACTCAAACCCCCTCTGAAGTCTCCTCCTCTTATCCAGGTGGAAGGAGCCTCTTCCTTCTCCATTGCCTGTAGCCCCTTTAAGTATATTATTCACATAAAAGACAATGTGAAGTATGAGAAGGTTACCTGGTCTGGGCATTCAACGGGCATGAAGGACCAGAGATCCAGGCCAAGTGCCACTCCCATGCTGACCCACTTCATCAGCACCACCGCTGTCATCATCATATTTCTATGGCTCCTGATCACTGCTGTATTGTTTATCTTCCCAGTGAAACTGTACCGTGTTCTAGATAGGGCAGCGACTACATCTCTTCATTTTTTATTGTTTAAGGCAGCTGGAGTATAGTGTCAATTCCTGGAATTTGTATCAGAAGATGTGGATTTCAGTCTCTTCTTTGCCACTGCGACCTTCCAAGCCTGTTTCTTTATTTGTAAATTAGCAACACATTCACTGCCGTCACTGACTCAATGGATGGTTGTGAAGATAAAAATGTAAAAGATACAATGTGCATACTTACCTGGCTGGGGAGTTACCATAATCATGAAGGTGGTTTTCCTAGAATGAGGCTCGTCTGTTGCACTCTATATTCGCCGACCCCTGCAATTTCCCCAAATGTGGGAAACCCAATTGCATAAATTGTGGTAGTGAGGGCCTGCATTTGGGCTTTCCTCTGGGGAAAAAAAAAGATATAATGTGCATAAAATATAAAACATCTTACAAATGTATCTTACTCCTAGTCTAGACCAGTGCTTCATAAACGTTAGCACATCAGAACCACCTACGGGATTTGTTAAGCAAATTACTGAAACTCATCCCCACAGTTTCTTATTGGGTAGGTGTGGGGTGGGCCAGAAAATGCGTATTTCTCCCAAGTTCCCAGGTGATGCTGATGTTTCTGGTCTTGGGACTACACTTTGAGAACCACTGGTGTAGACATAACATAGCATGGAGGTTAAGAGGAGAGACTTGAGCCAGACTCTTGGCTGCGAATTCTGGCTCCACCACTTACCAGCTGTGTGACCATATCACATTACAAAATCTTTGCCTAAAGCTCCTCTTCTGTAAAAGGGGTATGATACTAGTACCCTACTTGAGCTGTTGGGAGGATTAAATGAGTCGCCATATGTAAAGTTCACTGAATTTTTTTTTTGAGAGGGCATCTCTCGTATTTATTGATCAAATGGTTGTTAACAACAATAAAATTCTGTATAGGGGACTCAATGCACAATCATTAATCCACCCCAAGCCTAATTCTCATCAGTCTCCGATCTTCTGAAGCATAACGAACAAGTTCTTACATGGTGAACAGTACAAGGGCAGTCATCACAGAAACTTTCGGTTTTGATCACGCATTATGAAGTTCACTGAATTTTGCCTGGCATATTGTAAGTTCTGGATGTCTGCCTTGATTGATGTCATCATTTTTTTCTGTAAGAAGTAGGAAATAGTCTCGACATTGGAATTTGTAATTTATATTTTCTGCTTCATTGCCTTCTTAAAGCCTTTTTTATAGTGGAATACACGGAGCAAATATAAAGAAAAATCCGTGATTTGGTTTAGAAAAATAAAAACAATTTTACCAATTGCTACCAAATGAACACCATGCAACCTCTTCCACCCAAAAATTTAAAAGCTTCCAGCTACCACAAAGCTCCTTCCACCCAACTTGTCCATCATATACCCCTTAGACTGCCATTTGATGAAATAGTATCTGAATGCTGACTGCTTAATTTTTGTCCTAAAATTTCTACTTTGAGATATCAGTAGTTGTTGTTTCAAACTTCTGGGATTCTATGAGTTGGCCTTTAACTTTACAATCAGAATTATCCTCTCAAATCATGCCTTTCTCCTAAGTGAACCTTTACACTTATGCAGAACCCCGGGCTGATAGTTTCTGGAAATGAAATGCAGTAAGTCTTAGTGTGCTTTCCATGTTTTTTCAAATAGTCAAACCAGCCCTTTCAGAAATAGTATGAAGAACTTTTATGTGTATCTTCCTCTGCCCTCAGGTACTTTGAAGATCTATTATTCTTTTTCAATACTGTATGATAATGTTGTTGTAATTAACATTATTAATACAATCTTACTTTGAAATAGTAAAAATATCTGAAGTTCCATGGGGACTGTGTTTTTAGTTGTAAAATCCCATATATGTGGTAGAGAGCTTATTCATCTTTAAGGCATGATTTGAATTTTCCCATTACTAGGTTTTCCTCCAACCTAAAAATATTTTTTTCATGATCATGAACCTAAAACTATAAAATAAATAACAACAGAAAACATTGGAAATGGATGGAGGACTATTTCTTGGCATTATTTGCTGTCCTTGTCAGAAACAGCTGGCCTAGGCTATTGCTGCTCATAGGCCCACAATGGATGCCTGAGGTCCTTGGCGTCTACAAGTATGTTGAAAATTGCTAAGCCTGAGGAAATGGAGCTTTTCCATCATGCTCAATTTAAGAGCTAGACCATTTTGAGAAGGTCTAAAGAACCTGGATGGTCACCCTAGCCTGCAAGAGATGTTGAGTATCTTATAGAATAAAAGAAGAAAGGAAAAGATTGTGCTCTTGACCCAATCCCCAATATCAAGCCCTTGCAAAATGACAGCCTTGGTGATTTAGCTAATTCAAAGGACCCTCATCTCTGTGCCCTGTCACACCTGCATGCTGCCCACCTCCATCACAGTCACTATACTACTGATTATTTGTTAAACTACTTGGGTTCTCTTCTTAGATTCCCTGCTGTAAAGAAGAAATTCATGGCAGAGCTGAAGGAATGATGGCACAAAGAACAGAGCCCATATGTTGTTCAGAGCATTATCAGTTTGATAATGGGAATGAAATTCTTTTGAATTAAGATGTATCCGGTGGAAGACTTTGAGGCGTCTCTTCAGTTTATGCAGGTAATGTTTTGCGGGGAGAGAACTACGGGGCTATCAGCTTGGGCAATTCCTGGCATCAGAAAGGCTGACCTAGAATGTGAAAACTCACCCACTTGTCAATATGGAAATAATACTTTTCCCTCAGTAGTTCATGAAGTGTTTTGTAGCCAGATAATAGGGTTACAGGCACATAATTTCATTTTTAAACTTTCATATCATCTTTGGAGTAAGGTGTACAGTAGAATGTCCTATTTGTTGACTTTTTTGTCTCTTGTTTACTATTGGCTACATACTGTTCTATGAACATGAAATTGGGTAAGAGCACAATCTTTTCCTTTCTTCAGAATTCTGGACGGCACATTTTTCTAATAAATGATTTACGGGGCCAGCAAAAATGCCCTTCACTGGCAAAGATATCCTTGCTTGAAGTACTTGTCTGAGGTGGGAAAGTGAAACATTCCAGACATGCTTAGGAAACTATCCGAATAAGAAACACACCTCAGTTGTCAGGGCTAACAAGTAAACCGCTCTGTGCCCAGGGCCGTCAAGGCCTAAAATAAGCTTGATGTCTTCTGTTCTCTTCCCATGTTTTCATTCTCTGGGGAATCTGTGAGTTCATCAAGGACTCAGGGCCCCCACCCGCACAATAGCTGGTCAATAGAAATTTGTTGGAAGCGAGTGACTGAATGAATCAACCATTAAGTCAGTGGATGACTGCTTGCTGGTGATAGATGCTTGGGCCTTTCAGCCTAGGGATGCGAGCTAGAGGTAGGAGACAGAGAAAACCAGCCTTGCACAATGTCATTGGGTCCATTGTAAACTTAAATATAAATCCTTGAATCCAGTGATTTTTTTAATGATTATGATTATGGAATATGCAATGTTAGAATGTATGATTGAATGAAGAGCTATTTCCTTAAATTTGCTTAAATGCATTTATGTGCACATTTCAATCTATTCTTTCTCCTTGTACCTACCCTTTTACTCCTTCATAGGAATGTGCACATTATTTCCTCGAAGTCAAGGACAAAGATATCAAGCATGCCTTGGCTGGACTTTTTTTTTTTTTTTTGAAAGGGCATCTCTCATATTTATTGATCAAATGGTTGTTATCAACAATAAAATTCAGTATAGGGGGGTCAATGCTCAATGTACAATCATTAATCCATCTCAAGTCTAATTCTCGTCAGTCTCCAATCTTCTGAAGCATAACGATCAAGTTTTTACATGGTGAACGAATTCTTACATAGTGAATAAATTCTTACATGGTGAACAGTACAAGGGCATTCATCACAGAAACTTTCGGTTTTGATCACGCATTATGACCTATAAACAATCAGGTCAAATATGAATATTCGTTTGATTTTTGTACTTTATTTATATGTTGATCCCACATTTCTCCCTTTATTATTATTATTATTATTATTTTTAATAAAATGCTGAAGTGGTAGGTAGATGCAAGATAAAGGTAGAAAACAGTTTAGTGCTGTAAGAGGGCAAATGTAGATGATCAGATGATCAGGTGTGTGCCTATGGATGAAGTATTAATCCAGGCTAGACAAGGGCTTGACTGGACTTTTTGTTGAAATTCTTGTCCCTGTTGCTGCAGTGAGTTACGTTTCCATTCTTAAGACCTTCTTCAAGTTGGATTATAGAAACAGCAATTCCATTAATATAATATCAACATATTTCTCTATTTCAGGCTGTCAAAAATGAAGTAAATGTTCCCAGCCTTAGAAACTTTGTTGAAAGCCTGTATGATACTACGCTGGAACTCTCTTCTCGAAAGAAGCATTCCCTGGTTAGTAACTCTAAGAAAATCCAGCACAAAACTGCAGAGACTAAAATTCCTAGGCTGAAGTCTGAGAGTCATAAGTCTCTACAGATGCAAGAATGACCTACAGCTCCCTCAAAAAGAGGTGGCATTTCAAAATTTGGAGCTTGTACTTAACGTTTACCATGACTGAAGCATGGTCATGGAGGGGGATTGAAGCAGGTCACCTCGGATAACCTTCTAGTCCTAAGGATTCCGTTGTTTATTTTCAAGATTGCCTTAGCTTGATTTTTGTCTTCATTTCTGGGTATTTTTTCCAATCTGAAGGCTAAAGTTCATAATAACAGTTTCTCTTCCCAATCCCCAGGAGTCCTCCCTGGCTAATTCCTGTCCTGATATTCAGAATCAAAATGGAAGCAGGCAGGAAAGGGAGCTGGGAGACGGAGAGCTGTCCATAGGAAAGATGATCTGAAGGTGGAGAAAGCAGTATTTGGGAAAACTTCTGTACTGAAGGGCAGCATAGGAAAGTCTTATAGATTACCATCACCTTTTGCCCTCTGGATTCTGAATCAGCACGTGACTGTGATAGTGTGGAGGAAGCAAGTTGCTTAGGTAGGTAGTTGCTGGCATGGTTTATGCTCGTTTTCAAAGTCTGAACACCATCACCATTAACTGAGCAGGTTCTTTGGGTTGCTTTGCTGGCAATGGTGATGAATCGCTCATCTGTCTATATCCTGTTGTCACTGGGGCTACTTGTACAGATTTTTTGTTTATTTGGATTACTGGCTGGAAATTAGAGTTGCACTCCATGGTAGCAGTAGTTCAGAGTCAGCTTAAAATTAAATTAATTCTTTTAAGCAAGTTAACGGATTGTTAAGCACTGAATCTCATTATGGCGATCGTTTTCTGCTAATTCAAGTTCATGGATGAGCCAGTTATATTGTTGTTTAAATCTTCACTGGCCTTAATTTTGGGGAGCCATAAAGGTGTATGCTGTCTGGTTCAGCAAAACAGTGATGGGTCTGCATAGGCGATTTTTGGGTGGCTGCCAATTAGCTCTCCTGTCTTCTCTGTTGCCACAGGAAACCAGCCCAGTTGGGCAGGAAAAGGACAGTAGCACCTCTGTTTATTCAGTTGTAAGCAAATTCCTCCTGTGGCTAAATGTCCTGGTGGAGTTTACCAATGCAAGAACATTGCATTCAGAAATCTTCCTTAATTACAGTAAGATTGCATGCAAACGGAAATATATACAGTTACCTCTAAGACAGGAACAAACTAGCCAATGTTTATGAGCAAAAAAGCCAGTAATGTTTTCAAAGTTAGTACGTCTCCCTGCATTTTTTTCTGAGGATTGAGAGTGATCTAAGGGAGTTCATTTTTAAAATTCACAGCAGAAGTCTAAATCAGTGGATCCTCTTCCCTCTTGTTATACTTGAAAGTTATTATACACCACACATAACTAGGTGATTCCTTCCCCATCGCTATCAGAAAGCACTTGTGAAATGCCCACTTCTGCATGTGCTGGCTGGGCCTTGTTGTGTGGTAAAGCATCCTGTTTATTCTGGGCCCACACAGCCCACAGGGGGATCTGGATGGGTAGTGATTCCAGAGAGCATGTGCTCCCTGGTTTGTTGAAATAGAAATCATCCTGTGACCTCCTCTGCTTTCTCTTCAGGCCTTGTACCCGCTGGTGACGTGTCTGCTCTGTGTCAGTCAGAAGCAGCTCTTCCTGAGCAGGTGGCACATTTTCCTCAACAACTGCCTATCCAACCTTAAAGTTAGTATTTGTCAGCTCACCACATCTTCTGTAAAAATATGTATGAGTCTTTAGCTGGTGTATGTGCTTCTGAGATTGATGCTGATGTTTGCAGGGAATTATCCTTTACCATTGAGATGACGACAAAAATGGGAATTCACATTGTCCTTATTAAATACAGTCAATTTTAGAAGGTGACTAGGGAATAAGAAATCACTTCAAAGTTGGGGAAAAGATACTTTCTAGTAAGAATCACTTTAAAGGTACAATTAAATGCCCCTATGTATGCATCTGTTGTCATATTTTATCTAAAGGATTTTTTTAAATGGAGAACACACTCCCCTGCAAAAGCATGTGAATTGATTTAGAAGCTTTAGAAGCTCACCTATACCTCTTCGATCCGTCCTCTACCTGCCCCCACCCCAACATTTGGGGGAAAATTGTATTCTGTGGGAGGACTGAACTACTAATAGAGAACATTTATTTCCTGTCACTGTTTTCTGTGGTTCATCATTTGAAGGTATTCTAGTCAAGCCACATGACAGTTAATCTGAACAACCAGGTAGGCAGCATGAGTGCTGGGGGGTGTGAAGAATAAAGTCATGGTCCCTGTAAACTGAGGAAGCTACATTTAAACCACTGTAATGATTAGCTTTAAAACTGGCTCTCTAATTTCAAAGTGGCAAACATATTTTAAGTTTTAGTGACCTATTGATAAATGATAAATGAAAACCCTCTTTAACAGAAGTGCAAAAAGCATATTATTTTTCACAGTTATTCTTGGTTGTGTCCAAAGATGTTTATTTCTTTTACAAATCTGATAGTTGCTTCTTTAGAACTTCCAAAGTATACTTGGTCATAAAATCCTGTATGTGCTTATACACGTTGCCTGGTCTTTTTTTGTTCTAAGGCGCTTTAATTTGGTGAAGTGGTTAAGATTAATTATATTATGTTGGCATTCATCATAATTACGCAGTAATCTGCATTAGAGCTGTCTTAAGCACCAACTGTGTGTCCTGGCTCTGAAAGCTGACTGCAAAATCCAAGAGTAGAATAACTTATTTCCTTAAAATTGGCAGGGAAATATAATAGCAGTGGATATAGCATTAATCTTTTAAGTATTTTGAAAAAAAAATGCTTTTCAGGGTTGCCAAACTATTATATAATGGCCACTTTCAGGTATTTTGTTTAAGGTTTTATCCATCTGTCACAAACCTCTAACACACACAGCCCAATGTCAGTTTCTTACTGTTAGTTGGTCCATTTTTATGTTATCTGGTTCTTAGTGCCAGTTAAACATGGTTTTTTTTCTTTTACATCTTCACAGATAGAAAATGTTCATGTTGTTCAAAACAACAACAACAAAAAAGACTAACAAGGTTCACAGTGCATCTTTCTCCGTGTGTAATGCTAACTGTGATGCCTTTTAGTTAGAATTAAAATAATATGTTGCATGGCAATTGATTGTTGTGGCCAAAAAGACCAAAATTTTTTGTCCAGCTTTGTTTTTGAAATAGAGCAGTATAATCCTACTTCAGAACTAAATTGCTTCAGAAGTTAGAATATTATTTGGAGCTCTAGTCAAAGCCCACAAAACAAGATTTAATAACGGCCTTCCATAGAAGCGGGGCTGCAAGCTGGTGTTTTCCCGAGCAAACATGTCAAGCATTAGGATTTCTTAAAGAGAAAGCCAATAGGATCAGAAAGAATAGATAGTGAATAGTATGGAGAGTCTGCACCACACTCAGAATGCAGTTCAGTTCACCGTGTAGTTGTGAAATGCCTGCTGTGCATGGTCTACAGAAAGTGCTGGAAGTGCAGAGATAGGGGAAGTCAGCTATATAGACTAAATATACAATGGAGTCCCTGTCCTTGAGGTACTTAGGATTTCATTGGGGGCTTTGTAATGAAATTTCAAATGTGCAATACAGACAGTGAGGGACGTAAAAGTTGGAAGCAGGGAGAGACCTGTGCCGTTCGTAGGTCTGCTGCCCCATGAAGCCTGAAAGGACGGAGTTAGGAGGCAGAGTAAAGGCAATGGTATTTTACGTTATGGGTAATAAATTGTGGGAATTCACCACCCCCTAGGCTAAAAGATATAAAATGATCCTTGATGAGTTACAGTCTGAATAAAATTATATCACATCTATTTAGAACTAAACCCAGTAGGTATTAAATGAGATCATTTAAAAATGTCATAAATATACAGGAAACATTCCAAACCTTCTTATGAGTCCTCAGTAGGGAAAAAACCCAAGGGAAAACTAACACAGCTTCAGAAGGTTACTTTGTCTTGAATAGCTACAGTATTTTGTGGGATTTAGAGCCAACCATGTATTTCCTAAAGGACCACCAAACCGACTCCTCCCCCTATTTGCCTTCCCCCCTTTTCCCCTCAGCACCCCTTGCTCGCCATCTCCTGCACATGCTTACGTATGATGAACCTAGTGTTTGAACACTCCGTGTTGGCCTGGGTGGCCATCTTTGATGTGTTCTGCAGAGGCGAGTCATCCAGGGGGCAGCATGATATCTGGCCCAATAGAAGTGTGTGGAGGCATGAAAAAAATCAGCTTTCAAAGTACACAAGCTTTTGGATTCAGCCTTCATTTAATGTAGTGCCCTGGCTTATCATCAGCATCAATCTATCAGAAGCAGGCTTCTTTGGTCACACAAACGTGAAATCTGTACTCACCCTTAGTTAACTCAGTCAACCACATGTTAGCAATATTCCCATGAAAAGTGATGAGAAATTTATGGCATCTTTTCTCCATGATGCTGACATCCTTCAGGAATTCTTGGTCAGTGGTGACCAATACTCTTTTCTTGTGTATATTTTATGTCAGAATCTGAACATATTGGGCTACAAAAAAATGATGCACTTTTCCCTTCACATCAAGTACAATAGACCTAACGCTGAAAAAAAAGAAAATATGTTTTGAAAACTTGATTTAATAGCACTTCTATTTTGTGGTGTAAATCTCATTTATTAATAGTTCTTTTAAAATGTAGTCTTTTATTAAGTGTTCATAATAACTATGTACCAGTTTCTTATCCTTCAAAATGGATGTAATTGGGAGAATTTTTGTATTTCTTTTCTTTTGAAAGTAATTAATATACCAGTGACATGTGGATTTTTAAAACAAAACCAAAGCAAGAAAGAGACCTCAAAAGTTAAGAAATGTATTTACTGTATATTTAATAACAGTAGCTATTATGATGTAAGCCAGTGGTAGGACTTTGTGTACATTGTCCTTGTGCATAATAGTTACTCTGGGCAGGAACTGTGCGAAAAACCCTAAATGCATTAAGTCATTTAATTCTCATAACACTCCTATACGGGAGATAGGATTTTATCATCTGCCTTTCATAGACAAGGGAAATCAGGCCCAGAGAGGTTAAGGAGCTTCCTTGAGATTGGCCAAACCACTAAGAAATTGCAGAGCAAGAATGGATTCAAACCCAAGGAGTGTGTGTCTAGAGCCTGCTTGTAACTGCCATGTAAGCACATCACAGACAGTTGCTAATTTGGAGTGACTGTAGGAAGGATAGTTAGAATTTCCAAAATTTTTAAAGGATGGAATATTTTAAATGCAACTTTACTGGTTTAATTGTTTACCTAGAGTTCCTGTATGTAACAAGACATTTAATAAATTATAAGGTGTATCATATCTATTTTACTAACAGGCAAAAAAAGAAAATCTTTATAAATGTATGCTTCTAAGAAGTTGGGAATTTTTTTCCTGGAGATAGAAAAGTAGGTATAAAGTTTATTTGGAAGAACAAACATGAAAAAAAAATATCTGGAAAAATCCTAAAGGAAAAAGAACCCTGGATGGTAGAAGGTAGACCATACCAGACAGTAAAACACATTATAAAGCCTCAGAAATAAATAGATATAGTATTAGCACATGAATAGAGAGACGAATGGGACAAAACCGTAATCCAGAAACAGATCAAGACGCATATAGAAATGTAGAATTACTAATAAATATCATACTAAAATTATTTTAAGACCACATAGATATAAGAAACCTAAGTCTAAAAGACTACTCCTTATAGTCTTTTTTAAAGAATTTATTTATAGGACTGAGCTTTATTTGGCAAATAATTTAAAGGTAAACTTTTCCTAGATAATCTCTAAACAGCTATGAATTCTGCAAAAATCAGTACCCAGATTATCTACACTCAGAAAAAACAGCTGAAATAGTTAAGTAAAAAAGTGAGTAAGGGAAGAGAAGTAACATAACAGCAAAAGACGTGTACAAACGGGATGTGCATTTAAAGACTGTTTATCAAACATTTGTCAGTCATTGAGGAATGGCAGGAATTCTACTAACAGATTATGGGTGAATAATGCCCTTTCTTTCAGATGTCTAATCAAGACCATATGTAAGAAGTGGAAGGGGTGTGACAGTGGTTTGTGTGACAGTCAGGGGACACTCAGGAGGGAATAGTTTTAATGGGATGGGATTCAGGACACTGGGGAGGCACAGAGAAGCCTTATGAAGGAAGGGACTTTCAAGTAAACTGTTCAGGATAGTTCACACTGCAGAGTCTTCTTATGTGGTGACCGTGATCTTAGTGGCTTCCTGTCACCATTGTGAGTACCCCAGTCCCCATAACACAGCCTGTAGGATCCCATGTGTAACCCCTTTCTTCCTCTCAAGCCTCATCAGCTCTGCTCCAGGTGGCCCTGTGCCCTGGCAGACAAACTTCCCAGGTTCCAAAGCACAAGCCCTCTTCACCAGCTCTCTTAGCTCCGTGTGCTGTTGTCCCTGCCTAAAGGGCTCTCCACCCTCATTCATTTCTTTATACCATTCACAGTTTCTAGTGCCAAACATGCTACCTGGCCCAGTGTAGCCAGTCAAATTGTTGCATGAACAGATGAGTAAATGGGTGGGTTAAAGTTCATCTGAGTCTTCATCTGCCCCTGAGAACCTTCCCTGACCTCTTTCCTTGAGTTTGCCGTAGTTTGCCCTTCTTTCTGTCCTCTAGCTCCTGTCTCTACCCGTTTTTCATACCATTAGAGTTGATTGTGTCTTATCAGCCTCCCATCTCCCATGGATTGTGAACATTTTAGGGAAAAGTGTACCTTGTACCTCTATATCCCAGGGTCTAGCACAGTGCCTACTACACACTAGTCTCAATAAATGTTGGAGGATAAATAGGTGCGAGGTGGGGGCAAGGAGTTTGGGGAATCGAACCCATAGCAGTGTTTACAAGGGCATAATCAGCAATAGAAGAGATTGATTCCCCTCTTGGTGCTCAGGAATATGGATGCCCTACAGCTGGAGAAAGCAGGTGATATCCAGTGCTCACCTTGGCGAAGGAGAGAGTGACATGACCTCTCCCAGGGCGACTCGGTCACGCCCTCATGGCTGTTTGGATCCCTTTACCCAAGGCACCCCAGGTGGCAAATACCCCTAAGTCCCCGATGCTGTGGTGTACCTCACAGGCACCCTGCCGTCTCCCTGGGACCCTCCATTTCCCAACATTCAGAAAAGAATAAGCTCCCTATGTCACCACTGAATCTGCTATCTTACGTCTTGGTTTCTGTTGTAGAATAAAGACCCCAAGATGACTCGAGTTGCCCTGGAATCTCTGTACAGATTACTTTGGGTTTACATGATTCGAATTAAATGTGAGAACTACACAGCCACTCAGAGGTAAAGAGCTGGCTTGGGTTACCGGTGATCATATGATTGAGTCGATGAAACCACGTCAACTCAGCCAATGAAGAGGGTGTCTTGATTGCTACCTACACTAATCAAACTAGAAGCTGTTGCAAGCTGACAGCCTCTAAAAGATTTAAGACCCAAGGACGTTTTCAGGCCGCCCTTCGGTGCTACCTCGGCAGCCACTGCAGGAACTCCAGCCTCTGCTGGGGCTGCCCAGTTCCATGTCCAGGGCTGCATTTGCCACTGGAACGAAGGAATGCCTATCATTTCTCAACTGCCCTTCGTTTTCCAGAAAAACTTTTCATAGAGTAATTATGCTAATGGAAAGGGATGAAGAGGTTTGTTTTCTTTTCCTGAATTCTTGCTGATACTTAGATAAGCTGAAACAGCTGCCATTTCCCCCCACCCCCCACCAGGGAACTGGAGCTCCGCCAATCTTGCTTGTCTCCTCTTCTTCCTCCTTATGTCTTTCAGCCGCCTTATAGCCATCATCACCACACTTTTCCCCAAAGGGTCCCGTGGTGTGGTGCCGAGGGATATGCCTCTGAATATCTTTGTGAAAATCATCCAGTTCATTGCCCAGGTAATGGAGAAGGTTCTGGCCGCGGGCGTCTTCTAATTGCCCTTAGGTAGCCAGCCTCCTTTCTATGAAGTACAACAGACGAGAATCTAAAATTGTATCTTACATGTATAGACTTTTCAGAAAGGTTGGGCAAGTATTTTCACACATAGCTTTGTTGTTGTTTTTTTCTGCAAAACATATTGAGACATGGGGATGTCAAGTATTTCCAGCATTTGACAAAGGAAGGCGCTGAGATACTGGGTTTAAGTGACTCACCCAAGGCCACAGAGCCTATTAGTGAAAAGGGTCTCTTGACTCTCGGTCCCCGTTTTTGATTCTCTGCTCTGGATTCAACAAGTCAGGACGAAGCAGAAAGTCCGATGTTTGGAGAAAATCGAGAGTAGACAATTTCGTGCAATTTGAAGAGGAAATATTAGAAGAAAGTAACAGGGATATGAGTATTTATCAAGCATGGAACTCTTTGCTAAGAACCGTTCTAAGCACTTCCCACATACTGATTTACTTTAAAAATGGGTCCAACAATATTAAACATGATTTTTAGTGCTTAGTTTTATATTTAGACCCAATATCTTTACTTTTTAAAATACTTTGTGAATAAATGGTTTTACCCTGACTTTGATGTACTCATAATTTACAGAGCAACATATAAAGATGATTATTCCAGTTCAACCTCCGGCACAAGCCAGCGCTATACCCTTAAGTCATAAAACATCTTTTTTTTCTTTCCAGTTTCTTTATCTGTAAAATGTGGCTGAAAATGCTTGCTCAGTATTCCTCAAAATGCTGTGTGTGTATAAAGGGAAATAATAGGCATAAAAATACCTTTGACATACATTTGATATTGACATAAAGACATAGCTCAATTATTGTCACAGAGTATTGAATACATAACATCTCTCTCTGTGTTTAGTATAATGAAATGCCTCTATAATATTTGTACTGAGGTAAAGGAGATTACTTGTTTTACAGGCAGATGAATTAATGTAACTCTTTGATGTATAGTTATCGCATAACTGAAAATGTGCTTTGAAGATTCTGGAATAAGTTCTATAAAGTGAACATGTCATATCTTTGTAGCCACTGTCTCAAATTATTATAATCTAACTTAAACTTTCTCATTTAAATAAATGAATATGTCCTACACATTGATTGTTCATTTCTCTTACAAAATTGTCTACTATAATATGAATCAAAGGATTGGAAATGTTAGAGAATAGGACAAAATAGTCATTTTAGAATAGCATTTAAAAAAATACATTTTGAACTGAGTTTTAAGAAGCTATCAATATTTGCAGTACAAGCAGAAAGACTTGGGACTGTGTATAAGTCCAGACACTCCAAGCCGTTTGGTTTTTCATTTTTAGGTTTTTTTTGTCATTAGTCATCCCAAGGGTTAAAGACTAATTACATATTATATAATGAAAGCATCTCTGCCCACCACCTGGAAACAGGAGCAGCTCCCCCAAAGGTTCAGAGAGGGACTCTCTGTGACCCATGAAATTTAGCAGTGCCTCCCTTTTCTTAGCAGCCACCTGTTTGATGCAAACATTTGTTCAGGAAAATAGGCATTTCGTGTGGAATTTATATTTTAACACTTTGGTTTTTCTTCCATTTTCTTACTATAGGAACGTTTAGATTTTGCAATGAAAGAAATCATTTTTGATTTTCTTTGTGTGGGAAAACCAGCGAAGGCATTCAGTCTCAATCCAGAAGTATGAATGACCCTTTTATGACCTCTAACAGAGTGTGTATTGAAAGAGCTGTACCTTAGCTTTGCGTCTTTGGGGAGGATGGGAAGGGCATCTTCTTTAAAAAGTCTTCTGTTTGTTCCTGTCCTTGTTATCTGACTAGAGAGTGGAGATGCTGGAATTTGCAGTGTAGGATTTTGGATGAATCGACTTAGACTGATGAAAGATTGATGTGCTGTCATGTTCTGCTCTTGTCTAAGAGAGTACATCTTGCTCCAAAAGATACCCTGTCACACCCAGTCAGGTTGTTTTATTTTAGAAAAGTCAGTACTTTTATTTATGACCATTTTGATGCAGATTAGCAAACTGAATATCGGGAAGTGATGAAACAGAGAAGAATAAATTCAGGTAATAATAAAACACTAGAATCTGGTGAAATTAAGTAAGTAATGGGTGGATATATGTTTCTGTGTCACATCACAACTCCAGGGCCAGATCGTGGAAATGAGCAAACCATGGGTATGATACGCAATGTGGAGTGACAGGGCGATTGCCAAGGAAAAGGATGTTCCATTTTAAACTTCCTACCACCGCAAGGATGGTGGGCAAGCTGTCTCTTTGCCCTTTTCCTGTGGGATTGTGGAAAGAGCACTGAGCCAGAGGTCAGCAGAGCTGGATTTGCTGCTAGCCACAGGCTCTACCACTTTCAGTAGCTATGCGCCATTTACCTCTCTGAACTTCAGCTTTTTCACCAGTAAAATGGACAAAATACTTTTCTAGATGCCTTGCAGAATAACTGTGATACTGTGATACTACGACCTCTTAAGCCAAGAAGAAAAAAGAAAGAAATTGCACACCATACAAGTATTTTTAAGATTGTTCCCATCACCACCATGATACTGCACGGCTGCTTCATCTGTCAGCGAGGAAGGAGGCCCAGAGCCCAGAGGTTCAGAATAAGCAGCTGGCCATTAGCCAAGGGCGCCCAGGGCTCCTGGGATGCTCATGCTTCACTGCACCACGCCCTGCATTCCCTTCTTGGTGCTAAGGTTGCCCCATGTCTAGGGATCTGGGAAAAGCTCCAGATGGGAGTTTGTCTGGTGTCTAACGACATCAGTCTTCAGGAACAGCTACAGCCAAGACCACTGGGCCAGATGGAGGGGAGCAAAGCCAGTAAAAATTCAGTGCATTTTGGTTGGATGGAGGCCCAAGGCCCTACTCATTAAAAGTCTTCACTTGCTGGGAAGGTTCTCAAAATTTTTTGCATTTCTTGAGCATCATGTCTTTACAATTTTTAATAATCATTCTCAGAATTACTGTGTTATTTGTCTAAAAAGAACATGTTGAAAGCTATTTACCATCATTATCACCATCTATAAAATTTATCCTTGAGTACCATCTTCCATTTCTCTTGATATTCTAGGACTATGGAAGACCATATTCATCAGTAGCTGGTAATTAGAAGCTCAAAGGCATATCTATGACCCCACTCAACAGCACACACAAGGATGAGAATATGAAACATATGTCATACCCTTGATGAAATAGGTTATAGGACACAGTTTCTCAGGAAACAAATCCAGATTGTGTCTTAAATAATCTTCTAGAAATAGCTTATGGAATAAGGCCCAGGAATATAAAGGGTTATCTTACTACAAAGTCTGTGCTGCAAAGCCACTCAACAGTTAGGTAATCTCTTACCTATTGCCTTCTTTTAGTTCAGATGTAGGTGGCTTCCCATTTGCCCCCTTCATACCACAAGAACTTACTCATTGATGGTAAGAGTTCCTAGGTCACCCATTTCTCTCATTTTTGTCTTGGCCTAAACTAATGTGGAACCAGAGGTCCTAATGAGAGGCAGAGGCAAGAAGAAATAAAAGGCATACAGATTAGAAAGGAAGAAGAAAACTGTATGTATTTACAGACCACAATTGCCTATATAGAAAATACCAAGGAATCTAAAGAAAACCTACTAAAAATAATAAATGATTTTAGAAAGCTTGTATCATACAAGATTAAAAATGTAAAAGTCAATGCATTTTTACATTCTAGTGATGAACAGCTAGAAATCGAACATTTTACAATAATAATGAAAGCAAAACACTTAACAGTAAAGCTAATAAAATATGTGCAAGGCCTGAAAGCTAAACACTGAGAAAAATTTTTTAAAGTAGAACAAATAAATGATGATAAATACTGTCCGTGATTAAAAGATTTAAAATTATAAATGTCAATTGTCCCTAAATTGAGCTAATGGATTAAACTATAATCCCAATTAAAATCCCTAAAGCTTTTTCTATAGAAATCAACAGATTCTGAAATTAATATGGAAAGTATAAGGAACTAGAGTAACCACCATAGTTTTGAAAAAGAATAAAATTAGAGGACTAGCATGTCCTGATTTCAAAACTTACTATAAAGCTACAGTAATCTAGTACTGGCAGAGGGATGAATATAAAAACCAATGTAACAGAGTAGAGAACCCAGAAATAGCCCCATGTATATATGGTCAGTTGATTTTCAATGACAGTTTCAAGTTATTTCAATGAATAAAGGAGTCTTTCAAATAAATGGTGCTGAACAGTTGGACATCCACTTGAAAAATGATTACCCTTGACCCATAGTTTGCAGTGTATGCAAAAAATTAACTCAAAATGAATCATAAGCCTAAATGTGAAATCCAACATTATGAACCCTCCTGAAGAAAACATTGAGATAAAATCTTTGTGAGTTTCTTTGTGGGTAAACATTTTTTAGAACACAAAGAGCATAAATTATAAAAGAAAAAGTTGTTAAATTGAACATCATCAAATTAAGAAAGTGTGTATTTTAAAAGACACTGTTAGTAAAATGTAGAGCCACAGACTGGGAGAAATATTTGCAGAACACATATTGATTAAGCCACTTCTATTCAGACTATGTAAAGAACTCTAGCAATTCAATAACAAAATAAACAACCCAGTTTTTTAAATGGGCAAAATGAATAGCCTCTTTACTGAAGAAGAGATACAAATGACTAATAAACCCAAGAAAAGATGTTTAGCATCTTTAGTCATTAGAGAAATACAAGTTAAAACCACATTGAGATGTACAAGAAGGATACAGAGCAAATGGAACTTCATGCTGTTTTAGTAAGAATACGAAAAGCTACAACTTCCCCAAGGTAGTTTCCAAAAGAAATTAAAATTTTTATCTACAAAGGCTTGTATGAATATTTACAGCAGCTTTATTCATAATCACTGAAATTAGGAAAACCACTTGTGTTCAACAATGGACAAATAGCTAAACAAATTATGAGTCATTAATACATCAGGATAGTAGTCAGCAGTAAAAAGAAACAAAGTACTGATATTGCAACCTCTTAAAAATATTATGTGAAGTGAAAGAAGCCAGACACACAGGGCTGTGTCTGTTTGATTCACTTATGTCATGTTCTGGAAAAGGCAAAACTGTCAGGTTCTGGGCTTCAGGGAGAGGACTCAGTATAAAGAGGCATGATGGAACTTTTTGCGATGACGGAAATATTTTAAAACTTAACTATGATGGTGGTTATCTGACTATATTACAAAGACCTGTACAACTAAAAGGAGTGTATTGTACTACATAGTATTATCTCTGTAAACTTGACTTTATTTTTTTTAATTAAGTGGAGATTCTAGCCTACAATACATATTTGCCAGCAGGAACTTTCCTCATAACATGACACAAATCCTCATCATAGCCCTTCTATGATCAAAGGCATTATTATCCTTATTTTATAGTAAGGACGCTGAAAGTTGGGCTTGGAAAAGCTCAGTAATTTCTCAAGACCAGACAGATAACAAAAGGGAGAAGTATGATGCAGAACTATATAAAATACAAAAATGATTATTTTTGAAATTGAGTTGAAAATATGGATCCAAAATGACCTCATCTTGTGCCCTTAGTATTATCCAGAGGGAAGGAAAACCAGGAGACCTAGCAAGGATGGTCTGTAAATCACATAATATTTACAAATATTTGAGGCTTGACCATTTATGTCATTCCACAGTTATCCTCAGCATGATATTTCTTCGCTGAAAACATTGCCGTGTCTTGAGAAAAATACAGAAGACTAGAAACATTTCATTAAAGAACTACTAAAATAAATGAGGGAGTGAACAGACTTTAATATACAGTTAAATTTTTTAATGTTAATACTCTTTCTTCTAGAAAATGGAAAAAGAACACTATTAAAGACCATAAAAGTGTACATATGCATTGAATCAGATATGAATGAACCAGAGAAATATTCACCAAATCCTGGTTGAAATATCATTACTAAAGCTTGAATAAGTACAGTTGACCCTTGAACGACATGAGTTTGAACTGCACAGGTCCACTTATATGCAGAATTTTTCAATAAATATATTGGAAAACTGGAGATTTGCAACTATTTGAAAAAATGTGAAGTATATGTTAATCAACTGTTTATGTTATTGGTAAAGCTTCTAGTCAACACTGGTAGTTGTTTTGAGGGAATCAGAAGTTACGTGGGGGGGTTTAACTGTATGGGGTCAGCACCCTGTTTGTTGTTCAAGGGTCAGCTGTAGTTTTAACATGAATAGAAGTCAATATTAATGTTATAAAATGTAATCAAGTACCACAAGATAGGTGATTTGGACAAACCTGACAAGAAGAGCTTCCCACCTATTAGTTATGTGTTCAGTTTCCTCACCTGGAAGATGGGAATAATCATGACTTCCTTGCATGGCTATTTTAAAGATGAGAGTTAATAAGCAGTTCTAGACACATTTTAGGGACTCAATAAATTGTGCCTAGATTATCATGTTAATACTAGTAATATTATTGCCCACTGTAGATATTAGCCTATTATGGGAACTTATTACTTCATGTGGTTTGAAAATATTAGTGTGCTTTACAGTATAATGAAAATGCTTTATGCATGGCTGTTTAAGTACATACAGATGTTCTAGTAGCTTCTGATTTTTTAAGATCATCGCTACTGGGAGTAGCTGTCTTACTGAGCCATCTTTCAGAGCCAGTGTTATGCCTAACCTGAGCCTGACGAAGATAACTATCTGGCCCCAAATAGCATTTCTTCTTACAAGCTTATATGTTTTTACCAATAACAGGTTCTCTGGCACTGAATTTTTAAATTTTATTTTCAAACTTTCCAGCCTTTTTAAATAAGAAGTCAACAACCTGCAGTTCAGAGCAGACGATTTTTATTTTGTGATTTGCAACTCCTGTTTGTGTTCCTTCAGTCTTTGTGAATTAACACATGGCATATCTCTTCCTCCAGGAGACCTAAGAGCCTTTTGTTTACCACAGTTTACCTTAGTTGCAGCTGCTCCAAAGGATGACTGCCTGTCTTTTAGAGGTACACCTGGGATCTCCCAAACAGAACGTGTATGACCATCTCAAACATCCCCTCCCAAGTTTGGTGAAAATCTTGCCAGTTGTTTTCTTGTGACGCAGCAATAAGTAGTGACAGAGACTTTATTTTGTTTTCATAGGTTTGGCCTAAACTCTTGTGCATTTTAAATTACTTTCCCCATGCTAATCTAGATGGCAGACCATGCTTAAAATGGTTTAATTTGACTACAAATAGCAGGCCTTTCTTTTCATCACAAACATACTGTTTCTTACAGAGAATGAACATTGGTTTGTGGGCCTTCTTGGTAATAGCCGATAGCTTGCAGCAGAAAGATGGTGAGCCTCCCATGCCGGTCACAGGAGCTGTTCTCCCATCAGGAAACACACTGAGAGTGAAGAAAACATACTTGAGTAAAACACTAACGGAAGAGGAAGCCAAAATGACAGGTGGGTTTCAAAGACTGATACTTATCCTTAGTGAGAAACGCTTTTTAGAAGTTTATAAAAGTTGCTGATGAGACATTCCAACATTAATTGTTTTGATTGATTCATGCTGGGCTTTGTTTTACTGCCCTTTAAACTTTTTGGAACTTTCTGGTAAACATTTTTCCATTTAAATGCTAGACTTTTATCTATGATCTTTTCAGACTTCTAGTATTGATTATCTACAGTTAACAGTAAGTGAAATAAGTAAGACATCTGTGTCCTTTGGTAGGTAATCCTGTTTATAAGGCCACCATATATATAGTCATTCATTCATTAGTTCATTCATTTTTATATTTCTTCCCTTTCTTTTCAGTAAAATTACTTTAATCTGTGTTTTAAATATGCCAAGTCCCATTCACACCAGGTTATATTGTGGATTTAGTCCACATGAGACTATTTTTTTCTTTAATTTAGCTATTTGAATCCAGAGGTGATTTTTTTATTCGATTGTTTCTTTTTTATGGAATTTTGAAACTTGCTGAAAACTTTAAGATAGGTTGTGGATTCCAAAGACATGAAAGAAATACATGAGCAACTTTTTGCTTTAAAATGCTTAGCTTTAGGTATGCAATACTTGAATGAGTTCAGAAAGATTCAATGCATGAAATACAACCATTAATAAATATTCATTAACGTACAAATTTTAAATGCAAAGCAATTTACTTTTCATTTGGATTATATACATAAATATATAAAAGGTCATATACATATACGAAGTACATATGCTATACATATTTGTCTTCCACTGTAAGATACTGACACTATACTTAATGAAAACAGTAAAAACAATATAGCTAAGGTAAGTTTTCCTTCACTTAAAAATGAATGATATGAGGTCACTTTATTTTACTAAAAAGAACCCCACACATGTATTTTCAGAGAATAATACGAAGTTGTTAAAATCTTTGCCCCAAATGAGAATTGTCCTTTATGACACTAATGATTATGATTTTTCTTGTACTAACCAGAAACATAAAAATTCTAAGGTTAAACTTTTTATTTCCTTGTTTACTTTATTCCTTTTGGAATATTAGAATTCTTCTTTATTGAATTTAAATGAATTTTAGTGAACATCCTCTAAGCACATCCTCTAATCTAGAAAGAAATACTAGACTTTAAGTATCAAAAAAAGAAATACTTGATTTTAAGAAAGCAGTTTTAACCTACGACCTGGATTTGTTACAGATCCAGCAGGAGAAACTCATACACCTTGAATTTGCTAATTTTGACTAATTATGACAGGAACGAGGATTAGTTGAATGTCCTGCAGATCAAAGATTGAATTGGACTCTGCTCGAAGAAGTCAATGACCCATAGAAAGTCCTCAGTAAAAGCACAGCATAGAGGATGGATAAACTAGGATTTCATTCTTTGATAGGTTTAATCAAAGATGTAACTCTAGCACATGTTTTTCAGGCATGTCATTATATTACTCTCAAGTACGAAAAGCCATGGACAATATTTTAAGACACCTTGATAAGGAAGTAGGAAGGTGTATGATGCTAACGAACGTCCAGATGTTAAACAAAGAACCCGAAGACATGATCACGTGAGTACAGTGAAGACTGTTTGCAGTGAAGAATTCATTAGCCAAAGCACAACAGCAGAGATTCTTACCATTTATTCTATATTTTCTCATCTTCTTCAAGTCAAAGATAGTGAAAACATACTTTGATAATATTTGACTAACTCTGAAGATAAGATCAAACTGAGATTGACCTACTTTGGTTATATCCCATGTATCATTAGGCCAGTAAGTTAGACAGTAGGGCCTAGATACTTACTGTCCCCATTTAGAAGCAGTAATGTTTTGCTCCCAAGCTCTGTCACAGCCCATGGGCTATATATATATATAGTGATGTCACCAGTTTGCAGACACTCTATCTTTATAAATCTTACATTCATGGGTTTCTAGTGACTGTTCCTGAACGGTAAGAGTTTAACCTACTTATTAGTCTCCATGCAACTGAGTCTCTATGAAATATTGGCTTTTAGAAAGAAATACTCGATTCTAAGTATCAAAAAAAGAAATACTATATTTTAAGAAAGCATTTGTAACCTAAGACTGGATTTGTAATTAGAGCTCAGTAGGAGAAACTCATACACCTTGAATTTGCTAATTTTGACTAATTATGGCAGGAACGAGCATTAGGTTATAACTTTACATTTTAAGAAAGTTTGGATTTTATTGTTGGACTATGAGCTAAATTATATCTGGAACCTATAGAATAAATTTCCAAAAATATAATAAGAAAGATTTTTCTTGTCACTCCGCATATCCAGTTCCAAATACTACAATTAGTTGGAAGGTTGTTACCTATCTAGGGAAGTTCATATTGTGGGTGTGTATTTTTATCACAATGGTAGCATGTCAAAAACACAGTGTGACAAAACGAAACAAGGTAAAGCCAAGCAAAAACTACAGAATTATTTTGAATACATACTTAACAGTATATGAAGTTAAAATGAAAGCCTCCTTCCCTTGAAATCTGCAACCATTCATAGGCCCAGTGTGATTCCTCCCAGACCTTCCCCTGTGTCAACATAAATATATGTATATACATTTTCTTTACAAAAATAGGATTATACAATGCATATTATCCTGCAGAGTGTGAACTATTTGATTTAAATGATATGAAGATCATGATGTGCTGCTTTAGACTTTTCAATCAAAATGACAGCAGAACTGAAGTTGATCAAGGTTAATAAACATTAAATATATTTGTCTACAGCTCTAATTCTTACCTCACAAATTGTCCAACTGTCCAATAACATCATTATTATATACTCTTTGAATATATTAAAGCAACATTCAATTTATAATGTATAAAATATAAGAAATGCTTTTAAAACTTCTGCCCTATAGTTATTTCCTCTAAAAATAGTAAAGAAATGAAAGACCTAGAAAGGAAAACTATATCTATAATCAAGAAATCGTATGTTGGGTTCCGGACCAAAATGATATATTCAAAGTCATAAAAAGAAACAGGTTTAAACATAATGTAAACATTTCATTAGTATTTTAACCAATACCTTAAACTTTTTCTAAGGCAGTTCTTTACTTTTTCTTCTTTAGCCATCTTCAGACCTGCACCTCCCCCCCCCATTGGGATAGGGATATTTTACATGCAAGGCTTTTAGGCAGATCCCTGCGTGGAAAATAACTAATCACTACATTTCTCAAAAACCAGGGAGAAACATTAGGGAATTATATAAACATTTAGGAGGGGAGAACTGAGGTCCACACCACAGTAAAGGAAGCAGTCAGTGGAGTTGATAGACCAGATTGGTGCACCACGTCCGCAGGCCTTGCTCAGGGTATGAACTTGAACACGAGGCATTCTGTATTGCTTCATTTCCATTCACCATCCCTTTGGTGGTTCATGCTGGCAAAGTTTAATAATAATATCTGTTAATAAAAATTAGGTTATTTGGGGGGGCTCACATGCTTCCCTGTAACAGTCTGGAGAGTAAAAGGAAATTTCATCCCAACTAGAGTTCCTCATCTAGGCTTTATCAGCCTTCAGGTCCTGCAGAATTCACCTCACGCTTCAGGCCAGGCAGGGTCATCTGTTTTTTGACAGATAGGAAAATAATCCTGGCTGTTTAAAACATCTCGTGAGCACACTAGAACTGTTTGAATGACTCACTGGGTTGCAGAGGAACAGGTCACTAGCTCTAACTCTGTTCAGCTACTGAGAATATCACTTCAAGACTCCCCTTTCCTTGGGCTGATTGAAAACCAGGCATAATGGCTTCTTCTCTGGAGTCCTCATACGTCCCGTGCAAATGGAGTATAGAAAAGGAGAAGAAATCATGATATGGCTTTCCATAAAAACACAGTATTACAGAATTCAACATATATGCGTTTTATCTTTCACATCAATAACTTTGTATTCATGCCTAACAAATTTACAAAAGCATGCTGAAATGTAATGTCACAGGGCAAACTTGCTATCAGACAGGAAGGAGTCTGACCATCTTTAGATTATAGAGGGAATGTATTCTTTTCATTGCATTTCAAATCACCACAGTTACGGTTCCAGAAAGAAATTACTTCTATGTGACTTTGCATTTTCATTATTGTGTTGGTGTCCTATGATTGCATTAACTAGTGCCAATTTTATATTCTTAGAAAATTAAATCATCAGAATGGCAACATGCTATTATATTTGATCTCTTAGGTTATTTGAAAAATGATGGATAGTTTAGTTTTTTCATAAAGGTTATTGACAAAATATGTGGTTACAATCACCTACATATTCAAACAATTAAAAACTGAAATAAATTATCACAAAATGTACATTTTTCCTTTACATTATACAACAGAATATAGGAGGCATTCATTATCTTTAAACATTCATATTCTCAAGAAAGTAAAAAGAGAGGAAGAACCTCCATAGAAGTCAGGCCCAAAAGTATAGTTCTACAAAATCAGGAATGGGTGTACAAATACATCATTTCAGGATTTTACTTGACATTATGAAAGACTTATTTTTGGAAGCACTTAATGTTTTTAAAAAAGGAGGGTGGGAGCTCTAGAGAAGCATAACTCATCAGGGAGAGAAGCTTCCAGATACTGTGCTGTGAGAGGAAACCTTCACTTATATGCACTGAAATCCCATTTTTAAGTGCTAAATGTTGGAATGACTGCAGTGCATTCCTTAAGTGCTGATTCCTTTAGACGTTTCAGTGAATTCAATGTTTTTCAGTGTTTTAAATGCAGGCCACAGGGAACAAACCCCAAAGAATCCAACTGAATGGCAAGCAATCTGGTACAATGCTGTCGATATCAGCATTTTTCTTTATAGATATATCCCTCGGTCTAACATTAAATCTTTACAGGTTCTCTTAGAAATGGCCAAACTAGAAAGGGTAGAAACATTTGAAAATAAAATGGAGCAAACACCAGGCAGTGATTCAAGAGGCACAGATTCTAGTCTTTGTTCACATAGATGATTGATTTTTTTGTTAAATTTTTGTAACCTTTGACCTGTGTTTTATTGAAAAACTTTATTTTCAAATTCTAGGGGTGAGAGAAAGCCAAAAATAGATGTTTTCAGGACTTGTGTTGCTGCTATTCCTCGACTGCTTCCTGATGGGATGTCCAAACTTGAACTTATTGACCTGCTGGCTAGGGAGGTGAGCATGACAGTGGGCATTATCTGATCAAAATTGATATTAATCCTTCAGTATTACTTTGAAAAAAAAGTAGATGGATTATTAAAAACTGATCAATATTTACTAAATGAGGCATTATTCTAGGTACTATGTGGAGATTTTTTTGATGTGTTTTCTCCATGTTGAGAGGGTTTAATATCCATTAGAGAAGTAAATACATAAGCACATAAGGTACCTCACAGTATAAAGCCTGAAACTGCAAATTAATAGCTCAAAAAGTGTGCTATGTGAGTTCAGTGGGTAGAGGGATTGCTGTGGACTGTGGAAGTCAGCAAGTTACTCCTGGGAGATGGTGGAACTTCAATGCCCTTTAAAGGAAAGATAGAATTCAGAAAGGTGAAGGGAGAGATGTGAGCTGAAAGGGGGAGGAGGTGAGTCTGTCCTTAAGAGTTTATTCAGGGTCTGATTCCTAAGCTGAGGCCCCCAGACCCCAGGGGGCCAAGAAGGTGGGTAATGGGAATCCTAAGCTAGTTTTACTACTTCAGAAAGCTGCCAACCACCATAGGTTTCTCAGCCTTTCCATCCTCCCTAAGAATGTACAGCCCAACTAGAATCTAAAGTTAATTTGCCTGGAGTGAAATTATGTCATTACAGTTAAGTAAGCATAATTTTTCTCATGCTAATCTGAAGTTCTGTGACAGTTAATGCATGTCTTTCATTTAAAAATCAAATGTGACTTATTACCTAAATGCCATGTGGGATGCAGAATCATGGGAAGCACAGAGGACATGAATGAGGAAGAGCAACATCACCCTTGATTTGAGAAAAAAAGAAAAGGAGTTTAGAAACCCAATGATAAACAGAAAAAAAGACGAGAGGTGGATTTTCAGCTAATGTTTACTATAGCTGAGGCATTTGGACTAATGGAGTTTTTAAGCCGGAGGATTACATGATTAAAAAAGAAAAGTCATTTTAGGCTAGTTAATCTGATAATGATGGAATAGAGGAAAGCTCAGAGAAGGATAACAAATATTAGTGCTGACTGAATGAAAGATGCGTCATGTGTAACCTGGCTTACCTACGATCGCTGGCCCTTGAGAGCGCCCTTTCCAGCAATATCCAAATGAAATAACCCCAAGCCCCATCCCAGGTGGCTGCAGATTACTTCAGGCAGCCACGCCTCCTGCATGTCCCCACGGAGAACCGCGGGGATTGTGGCCATGGGGCTCTCTACTCCGGGCAGCCAGTTTGGACTCCAATGCTGATCCCTTCCCTGCTGGCAACTGATAGCTTTCACAGCCTCTGGTTCTTGCCATTTCCTCCTCAGTCCTGGTGCCAACACAGTCAGGCCTTTGCTACTTCAGTCACCACCAGCACGAGGATGAGGCTGGATTGTGAAGTTGCCCGAGGGCATGTTTCTCTGGAAACTGCTGTGTCAAGCCTTGGTGCTCTGACCAAAGGCTGTGCCCTCCTGGCTGGCTTCAGTCACCTGCTGTCACCTGCTCTGTGCTAAATCGGCAAAGTCTAGGTCACAGGTCCTTCCTTCCATTCCATGTTTAGGACATACTCTAAGGGAATATAAAGTTTTAAAAAATGACAACCTAGGCTTTTGCTGAGCCCTAGCAACTGAACGTGAGCAGAGCACATTCATTGGAGGTAGGGAAACAGTGGGAAAAAGGAAAACATAAGCCTGGGTCGGAAAGGAGCTTTCAGTTCTGGGAGAGATGATCTAAAGGATTCCCAGATAATGATGAGGTGGTTTGGGGGTGAGGGAAGCTGAGCAGTGAAGGAACCAAGATACTATGCAGGGTCACCCACACTAATACTGAGCCTCCCAGAATGACGGCACAGACTGAGAATAAAGAAAAGGCACCATGATACTTATATTGATAACTTGTTATCATAGATCTTGTTGCACAAAATAAAAGGCAACCATGAAAAAAAAAGTTACCATGTGCTGAATTACCCAGAGCAGCCTGTCTGTGTGCCATGGACGGAGATACAAGTAGCAGACAAGTATTTCCATGTAGGGGCGGGATTGCTGAGTGACAAGGCTGGGTGTGGTGGTGGAAACTGGAGAGCAGAAGACCCTTCTCCGTGGCCTGGGAGCCACCAGAGAAAGTGAAGCCACCATCTGAGAGATTTGGAGAAGGTACAAAAACCGCAAAGAAAACTGAATGGTTTGGAAATCCTGAATTTTGCATCCCTGCTTTGCCACTTTCCTAGCCCTGTGACCTAGGCACATTATTTAACCCACTGCCTATCTGTTTCGCTTGGTAAAATGGAATAATAGCGCCTATCTCATAAGATGGCTAGGCGCTAAATGGTAAGGCATGCACTTCGGATCCTCCAAGGGAAAATGTGCCAGCAGGTGAAAGACAGTTACTTTCCTTAAGGTGGAAAGATAGGTCCAATTATTTCAGTCAAGTTCTAACTGGTGATGGTTATGCACACTAAGGCCTTTGAAGTAGTAAGTTTTTTTAAAATGTCATGCAGTGTTCTGATAAAGTCTCTAAGGCGGCTTTGCTCCCAATCTGTGTGGGAGACTCTTACCTCTGGAATCACCTCGATGGCCTAATCCGGTGGCGCCTGAGTCTGCAGACCACGGGGCAGGCATGTCAGAGGGAATTCCACTAGATGTGGCTGGAATGTCACTCTATTTATAGCGCATCGTGTTTATTATTATGTACATTTTTCAAAGCTCAAAGCAGTGGATACTGTTTTTATGAGGGAAAAGAGCAAATAAATATTCTTGAGAGTTCAAGTCATAGGGCAAAGTCAAGAAAATATGACTGGACTTATATGGGAACCTGTGAAGAGGTTTGGAGAAGGTACAAAAACTGCAAAGGAAACTGAATCCTTTGGAAATCCTGAATTTTGCATCCCTGAATTGCCGTTTTCCTAGCCCTGTGCCTCCCAACTCCATTCCCCAGAGAAGGCATTTCAAGGATCTGTCCCCTCTGACTGCGCCAGACCCCTTCCCCAGCACCTCGGGTAACGGCTACATCACTGCAGCTCAGACTGACACCAGTGCGCTCAGCACGACGGTGGTGGATGGGGGGAAACTGGCTCACCCCTTTCTCCAGTGACTGTGATTCTGGTTTTAGGTGTATTGCTCAGCCCACTCATAATGGCTGAGTGTGAGGAATCTTTCCACCAACGCCCCATGGAAGCTTCTCAGGCCTTCCTGACATGATGGTAAGATCCCTGTGGGGCACTTCCTTCCTGCCCTCAGCAGAGCCTGCCTTCCCAGCTGCCTGGGTCCCCCAGGGATTCTCCACGGAGGAATGGTGCTGGCTTCTCTCCTTGGCAGCCACCACGGTTTTTCTCTCCCTGCCATCCAGGTGTTTCCTGTCCTACCCCTCAAACACAGGAAGGACCTTTTCCCCAATGGTCTACCGACTCCTGTCCTCTGCTGCTTCCTTCAGCACTATAAATGCACTGAAGGTTCAATATGCACCCTCCCCTTTCAACAGTTTGTCATAGGGTTGTGAGCATTGAATAATGCATATTAAATCACTTTGCATAGTGCCTAGAACACAGTAAGCTTTCGGCAAATGTTAGTTGTTATTTTTAGGCATCTTTACATTTGAATGCCATAGTGCCTTGGTGTACAATGCATTTTCATACACACTATGTGACGAAAGCTGGGCGCATATTCATTCCTATTTTCAGACAAGGAGATTGAACTTCAAAAGAGTAAAGTCAGTTGCCCGAATTTATCAAACTTTCCTGAATCCAAGTGGAAGTGACAGATGCCATTGGTTCTATGCAAAATGACAGATGAACACATTTCACCTAGTGTTTCCTTAAAATTTGTGGACGTTTACCGTGTAATGCAGACACAGCACCACAGTCTCCCCACGTGCTTCCCATCCCACCGGCCACCAGCTCTAGATCCCCTGCAGACCGGGGCTTCCAGGCCCATTTGCACCAGCCGGTCCAGCCCGGGCAAGAGTCGCAGTGGTCAGGCCGGCCAATCCGTGCTCCGCCTGTCACCTGCCTCGGACGGACAGCTGCACTGATGCTGGCAATACTGGTTTCTTTTGGCATGTTTTATTGTGTTTTGGTTTGTGTGTAACCACATACATCTGACCCATTTTAGGCTCCTGGAAACCAGATGAGCTTCTTAGAAATTTCACCTTGTTCCTGCAGCTAGTCAGACTGCATTCTCTTAAAGTCTCTATTCCTTTCAATTAACTGCCACCAAGTACTCCCATAGAGAAGTTTTTTATTTAATTGTGGTTAGGTATTTCACAGGCAAGAACCTGTCCTTCCTTTCTTAGTCAGGCGTCTTTGTCTGATGGCCCGGCAGGGGCCTGGGGACCCCTGACCTCCACTCTGTGCTCTCTAGGTGAGGACCTGCATGTATGTTGGCCAGTACCACCCTGCTTTCCTGTACATATGCAGGTGTCTGGGTATCTTTCTCATTTAACTCCATCTTCTCTTCCTTTTTAGTAGCTACATTTTTTCCTGTTTCCTATTTTATAATACCAAGTCTCATGTGTTTCATAAGATAATCTGTGAATATCTGGTTAAAATCTAACAGCAAAAATGAGAAAGATCTGGGTGGAAGAAATGGCAGCTGTATCTGAGAGGCAGGTAGCTCCCCAGTCACATTCTTCCAGCAGCAAACACAGGGAGGGTCCCCTGCCTTTCCCCTGGCCAGTCCCCTCCCCGGCCACTGCACAGACCTGCCTGGGCACCCTGTGCCTGCTCTCTCATTTCCCTGATGGTCTGGACTTCTTTCTTCCACAGACATTCCACCCTTACTGTCAGCTGGGCTTTCTAGTCCTGAAGCCCCTTCCCCTCTCTTTGTGCCGTGGTCCCAGGAATATTTTTGAACGTTTTCACTGGCTAAACGTGATCACCACCATTTCCAGAGGAGGGGCCACCCGAAACGGCAAGCGCTGTGCCACCTGTGGACTGTCGGGGTCCTTAACATGACCCTGTATTGTGGCTTTAAAGTTAAAACAGTTTCTGGAACTCATATTGTGAAGGAGAGCTATGTTCAGTGAAGCGTAGAATTAATCTGACTTGGACATCTACAAATATTGGCCCTTAAAAGTTTCATCTAAATGCATGAAACTCTTATTTTGACGTGGCTTTTATTTTGACTCTAAAAATAGGTGCTTGCCTCGTTTTATGACTGTATTAACCTCCTAGGGCCACCAGAATAAACTACCACAAACTGGGTGACTTCATAGAATTGTATTATCACACAGTTCTGGCGGCTAGAAGTCCAAGATCAAAGTGTGAGCAAGGTTACTTCCTTCCGAGGGCCATGAGCCTATCCCATGCCACTGTCCCAGCTTCTGGTGGTTTCTGGCAGTCTTTGATCTTATTTGGCTTGCAGAAACATGACCCTAATCTCTATCTCCATCTCCATGTGGGTTCTCCCTGTGTGCATGTCTGTCTCCAACTTTCTCCTTATAAGGACACCAGTCATATTGGATTTAGGATCCACCCTTCTGGACCATGACCTCATGCTAACTTAGCTGATTGCATCTGCAATGAACCTATTTCCAAATAATGTCACATTCTGAGGCCCTGGGCTTTGGATTTCAGTGTATGAATTTGGGGTGAACACAATTCAGCCTGTAACAATGACCAGCATTGTTATCCTCAGGTAATGTTTATTGAGTGCCTGTCATTCCTGTCCTAAGAAGGTGGGTTGTCGTCTGCAGAAGCTCCCTCTCTGTGACATCCAGGACCATACACTGGTACCAATGTAGTAAATAGGAATAATACACTCAA
This sequence comes from Manis javanica, assembly GCF_040802235.1. Lineage (NCBI taxonomy): Eukaryota > Metazoa > Chordata > Mammalia > Pholidota > Manidae > Manis > Manis javanica. The sequence continues at coordinate 4,935,916 of NC_133156.1, forward strand.
GATGGGAAAATGACTCCAAGAGCTTGTTGTAAACTAGCATTCTCAATAAACTGCTCAGAATGCTGGAACGTTTCTTCCCGAATAGGCAATCTTCAGGCCCTTGAAGTTTATGAGATGCAGGGACAGTTATTACCTGTGTTTTCCAAGTGAGGTGCTGAGGTTCAGAGATTAAGCAACTAGCACAAGATCACACAGCTAGTAAGTGACAGAGGCAAGACCCAGAGGCAGGCATTCTGCCTCCTGAGCACGCACACCTCACCCCTTCCCTTCTGTGTCATCCCCTGGGTGACCCACAGTCCTCACGGCTACCACTCTGCCTCCAGCACCGTCTCACCACATGCTCTTGAAGCCTCCTGCCCAGGAGTTACAGCCATACTGAGCTCCGAATGCTCAGGGCTCTGTGCAGTGGGTGCAGCCACTGAGTCCTAGGAGGGGCTCAAAAATATTCGTTTATGAAATAAACAAAAGAATATAGAAAGTATTATGTTAAGCAATGCGCCATACCAGTGTCGAGATTTAATATCAGTATGCTTATTCTGGGCTAAGCCACTAATACACTGACACTCTTCAGTTGGCTAACTCTGAATTTCTCAACCTAGGTACTACCAACATTAGGTGCCAGATAATTCTTTGTGGTCGGGATTTGCCCTGTGCATTATAGGGTGGTGCCCAGCAGCCTCTTGGCCTCTGTCTGTGAGATAGATGCCACCAGTGCTCTCCAAATTGTGACAGTCAATAACATGTCCCTCTAGACCTTACTGAGTATCTCCTGGTGGTGGTTATAAAACCGATTGTAGATCACTGACCTAACTAATTGCTCATTTTCATTGAACTTCTGGATGAGTCCCTTGGTTTCTCCAGGACTCAGGTTTCTCATCCTTAAAAGTGGTAAGGTTTGGTACTAATTTATTCTGTAGCCAATAATGTATTAAGAAGTATGCATGTACAGCTAAATCCCATGAAACAGAAGAAAGACACTAGTGGAAAACTGGTGAAATCTGAATAAAATCTGTAGTTTAGTTAATAGCATTGCACTGATGTTAATTTCTTAGTTTGGGTGAATGTATCATGGTTACATAAGACGTTAACATTAGGGAAGCTGAGTGGAGAATCTACAGGAGGGTGGCCCACTTTTCAAACAGCAGCAAAAGCAGAGACCAAATATGTTCCTTGATGCATCTAGAAGAGTTCATGTAGTAAATGATCTTATTGTCTTTTATTCCTTTCACAGGCTCTCCATTCATATGGATGATGAACTGCCACATATTGGACAAAATTCTCTGCAGGGTTTGCTTGTTGACTTCTCGGACTGGAGGGAGGGAAGACGTGCTGTTTGGCTTCACCAACTTCCTACTCCGGGAAGTGAATGACATGCATCACACGCTCCTCGATTCATCCCTTAAGTTACTGCTCCAGCTCCTCACCCAGTGGAAATTGGTCATACAAACTCAAGGAAAAGTCTATGAACAAGTGAACAAAATCAGGAATTCAGAGGTGATTTCCCCACTCTTCCCACCAATTTATTTTCTTTCACATAGTACGTGTGTATGTAAGTTGCAGCCCGGAGAACCTCTGGAGTTCTTACTTCCAGCCATTGAGGAACTATCTCCCCAGGGGTGGCCCTTAATTCTTCCATCAGATAAATTGTGACTAAGAAGCTCAGGGCATGGTATGCCACATCAGGTTAGATTTGTTAATATTTACAAGACCTTTGAGGGAGCAGAAATTGTTTTCTTCAGAGAATTATGATTATAAATCTGAAAGCACATGATTGTAGGCCAGGATGTGAATGTAGATATATAAAAGTCAGCTGTCCACCAGTTTATTTCCCTAGTCAGCAACCTTGGTTGCTTTATCCCATATCCACAGAGAAGAAAATACAGTCTCGTGGTTCCTGTATTCTTTCATGCCCCAAACCTGAATGGTAAAAACCAATGGTAACAGTTTTTGAAGAGCCGGTTGAGGCAGTGTTGTCAGAGGAGAACCAGGGGCTGTGGTGACTTGACATTGGCAGTGAGCAGGTGGAGGAAGGAGTCTGGCTAGAGAATAGTGTAAGGGGGAGTCTGAGGAACACAGAGGCTGAAGGGCAGGATGGCAGCACTTAGGCACAGCGCAGGTCCGTGATGGGCTGATCTCACAGATGAGGTTCAGGTCAGGCCTCCTTCCCTGTGTTCTGTGCATGTGGAAAGGTGAAAGCCAGGGAACCAGGGATTCCAGAAGCTTCTGAAAGGACAAGGGGAGTGAAGGTGGAATCCACCCTGTCATCTGGCTTCCTTTCATTTTAGGCTCAGTGGTTGTGGTTTGGGAAATTTCAGAACGCAGCTCATGCAAAACCGACCTTAGATACACAAAATCTAGATGAGAATCGAACACAAAAGCAAGTAAGCCAATGTGATCAGAAAGTAAATGTTTGAAAATTCAATTTAGTAGTATCCAAAAGTCAACAGAGAATTCAAGTAGAAAACAATTAGGCCACTCTGAATATATAGCATACTCCCAAGTCTCTCAAATGGTATGGATGATTAATATTAATAGCCTTTGAAAAGCTATTGCTTATCAGAGGTAACAGATGTTGGATGGAAGTCCGAAGTAACGACAGATCTGAAAACAGAAAGGGAATCTATGATATTGCATGAATAATAGTGAATTCATAGACACCTCTCCATCTAAGCCATTGTGATTTATTTGAATGTTACAAGGTCAAACATGTCAAAAGATGTGTGCATAGGAGTAGTTTCTTCTTCCATTGTTATTTTTCTGAATATAGAATGTTCTTATTGCATGACAGCTAATTCCAAATGGCTCCAGCCACAGAATTCCTTCTGAGCGGGGTCCCCACTGCAGTGCACTCCATGCTGTGGAAGGCTTTGCACTGGTGCTGCTGTGCAGTTTCCAGGTGGCTACACGCAAACTGTGTGTTTTAATTCTGAAGGAAATTCGAGCTTTATTTGTTGCCCTGGGTCAACCTGAGGTATGGATTGCCCTCTGAATTTTCCCACTTATTTCTTTCAACAGTTTTGAAGTTTGGATTTAAAACTATAAATAATTCATTACTATTTTATGTGGTTTCACATCACACGTGATGTCAACAAATAATTTTTTATTCAGGATGAGTTTTTAATGATGAAATAGCACTCTTGACCCACAAGGTATGTTATATATTCCAAGAACAATAGAAAAGACCATTTCTGATTCTCTAAGAGATGGTGCTTTGTTAAGAAGTGAAAGATTTTAAGACTAGGTTACAAATGATTTTCCTTCATAATGTTTGGCATACACTGAATTAAGGAGACATCACTGCATTTATATTAGGGAATGAATTTGAGAAAATAATGCATCTCATTTCAAATGACAAAGTACCAAAGAGTCTGGCTAACTGAAAGTTGTTTAATTTTGATAATGGTGGAAAAATGTTCCCTTGAAACAGATGTGAGCCACATGGAGAATTATTAAGCCAACTGACTCCAGCTAACCTCCCACACTTGGTCACGTGCTGCACACCCTTGTTCAAATGTTAAGACTCATTGCCTTCTGGCACAGGGCAATGTGTGTGAACCGATGAAAGACCAGCTTTTTATGTCACATACTTCTTTAGAAAAATACAGCATTGATTTCTTGTTTTAAATCATTTCTTGTTTTAAATGATTCTCAAAATGGTCATTGTCTTTGCAAAGTACTGTCAAAGTTATCCCAGTCCTCTCTGTTCACATTTCTTCAGATAGCTCTCTGATGTATTTTAGGACATCCCTAGAAACTGGTAAATGGATCACAAAGGCATGCTCTATTTTGGTAAACCTCTGTTAAGTCTCTGTGACTTACCATGGATTGTACCGGGCACTGTACTGTGCTCTATGCACATTATCTCATTGAACCCTCACAATAACCTAAGAATTAGTGCTGTTATTACCCTCATTGTACAGATACTGAAATGGAGGATTTAGGGGGTTAAATACCTCAGCCCAAATCAACAGCTAGGATATGACGGAGCCAGAACTGAAAGCCAGATGTACCTGCTCCTAAAGCTCCACAAGTTCCTCATACTGTTCCAGCAGGCCATGCTAAGGACATTTTCCATATCGCTTTCTTTTGCAGCCACAATTTTTTTAGGTGGGTAGGGGTATATTTTATATTAAGGCATAGTTGATATACAACAGTATATTAGTTTCAGGTGTACAATATAATGACTAGATATTTGTTTACTGCAAAATGATCGCCTCAATAAGTTAACATTTGTCACCATGCATAGTTAGATATTTTTTTTCTTGTAATGAGAACTTTTAAGATCTTATGCTCTCTTAGCAACTTTCAAATAGGCAGCACAGTATTATTAATTATAGTCACCATGCTGTTCATTACATCCCTAGGACTTATTTATTTTATAACTGGAGGGTTATACATTTTCACTTGCTTCACCTATTTCACCTGCTCCCCATTTCTGCAGCCACCGATCTGTTCTCTGTGTCTGTGAGCTACGTGTTTTGTTTCCAGCTACAATGTTTTAAAAACCATTCTCATTCATCCATGAATAAAGACATTCTGAAGCTTCCCTGTAAGGTTTCTAAGTAAATAATTTCATATTTCTGAGCTTCTCTATAATAAAGGATGTCAAAGATACACAGAATCATATATATATATATGTGCTCTATTCATGTAAAAAGAAGAATTTCCAATAAGATTCTCTCTCACACTCTCCCCCATTTGCTTTTACCAAACAGCTGTGTACCACATAGGCACCACATTGGCCATTTAGAGTGAAGTTTCTTTGGGCCTAAAATTCAGTCACAGTCAACTATTGATCAGTCATTTTAGCAGATAGGTGACTTAAGTAAGTAGCAGCATAGTGGTCTGGCAAAGCATGTTCTTGGAGGGTTTCCATTCTCTAAAATTCATGACAACATGAACACTTGAGTGAATCATGTTTGGTCCTGGTGTTTAGATTCTTGTGTATGTGTGTGAGTTTTTGAAATGCAGGTACATGTCTTTTCAGTTTTTGAAACTCAGATGCATGTGAAAGTGGAATCTAATGATCTCCCATTGACCCTTGAAAGACTAAACCCGGAATGAGAGGAGTTTAGCCACTACCTCTCACCGTCTTGGCACTCACGTTCCTGTGAGACAACCCTTATCTGAGTCTTGCAAGCTGTTTGACCTCGCGTGCTAGACAAAGGCAGTGACGCAGGTGGGGAGGATTCATTTTCCCATGGAGAGTAATTGCCTCTCTTCATACAGGACGATGACAAGCCTATGCTTGATGTCATGGATCAGCTAAGTTCTTCCATTCTTGAAAGTTTTATTCATGTAGCTGTTTCGGATTCAGTAAGTACACGTTTGATCCTAGCACTCATAGTTCTTAAGTGTAAGCTGTGGACCTATCTGAAAAGGGAGAGACAAAGACAAATGATGTGGAGGAATTCTGGGGTTTTATGTCAGATTAATAAACTGACACGAAAGTACTTATGAAAACAAGACTAGCTTTTCAAAAATAGCTTAGATATTCAGATAAATTTCAAACAAAATTTGAGCCTTAGAATATACATATTTTGCCTACTGCAATTTCAAGAATTGCTCGGGATTTTTTAAGAATATTATTTTGCCTTATTATACTTGACACTGTATGTTACTTGTATTTACGTGGTGCTTTACAGTTTATAAGGTGCTTTCACATTTATTATCTTTTTTGATCCTCATAGGTAGCCAAGCAAAAACATTAAGGGGCAAAGCCGTGGCCACGGAGAAGTGTTAGGGTCCAGACTTGATCCTATTTGGCTTCTGAATATAGAAGAACTTTACCTGCTGCACAATTACATCTTCTTTTTAAAAAGCACATTGGCAACTTTGAATTTTCTGAACAAGGGGAAATTGAAACTGATTTTAATTATCTGATTTTTTAAAAATCACTAAGGACAATAATGGGACCTGGATTAATTTCAGCTAAATAGCTGCAGAGAGGCAGGGCAGATTGGAGCTGCTCACAGAACCCTGCTGCTGATGGCCATTGTATATCCTTGTCCAATAACCATAAATGGCTGCAAACATATTAGTCAAATAACTATAAATAAATACAAAATCTATAGCATTTGTGAGCCTTTCGTGGCCTTTCTAACTAAGGTTGAACAGAGATCCCTATTTTAAGTAGCCTTGTTCTTATGGTTGTAATAATAATGATAATTACTATAACTATTAGCCAGGCCATGAAGACCTTAACAATGGTCCTAAATAGTCCTAGTTCTTCTTTCAGAAATTCAAATGGTTTCAACATGAGAAGAAAGAGCCGAGTGTAATTGTTTTATGTATGTATCTTATTTCCCTATACATTCGATTTTGTTCATGTGATTTTGTTCTGTGTTTATCAGAATGAAAACCTTGAGCCATAGTAACTAAGTCAGCCATACTGCACTTAGGAAAATGCACAGAAAGGGGAGGAAATGCATGGGGAAAGCAGTGCCCGCTCTGTGCCAGGTGTTTTTACATACCTTATCTCATGTAATTCACGTAGAGATTAGGTGAGGTCAGCATTATAATTCCCAAGTCATAAATTCAGCAGACAGAGACAGTCATTTTCCCAGGTCACAGTGTGCACTCATCTCACTGGCTCTGAAGCTCAAGCTGTGTCCTTATAGCCCACTAGCCGCAGAGGTCACTTGCTTAGCCCTCTTGCCCACAGGAACCAATAGACCCAACACATCACCTTAAATGCCTAACAAACATAAAAGCAATTTTCTCTCCTGGCATCACAGCTAGATCATTTGAAACTTTGTCTTCCCTCAACTTTGATATTCTGGACTAAAAAGAGAATGAAATATAAGAACATATGTGTTACCTAACTATATTTATCTTTCAAAGGTTTTAGAATGTTTATTTGGTTTGATATCATAGGACTAGACTAAGTAATCTCAGAAATCATCAATAAAATGCTCTTCATAAAAGGGATTGCACTTAGCTATCTCTCTAAGTCAGAGGGAAGGTATTTTCAGTCTAAGTAAAGGAGACAAGATCATGGCTTAAAAAAATTTTTTTTAAGACAAACCAAAAAAAAATAATAATTGCAGGGATAAAAACACATTTACGAATCTCAGACAGCAGTAACTTTTCAGAATTTTAAAATGGCAAGTCTATGGTCAAGTTCTAATTAACATGAGTTTAACATTACCTATAATGTCATGTATTTGTTCAACAAATTGAACAGGCAGCTTCTGTGTACTAACGCACAGTGTAACGTGACATTCAATCTGTACGAAATACCACGCTTGCCCTTCAGCTCAGCACTGGCGCTGCTGGTAGTCCAGCAGAAGAAGCGGCGATTATACTAGAAACCCAGGTCCTATGTGACCGATGTCGGAGGGGTGCTCCAGATTCAAAGCTTGGCCCATGGCAGAGATGGTCAGGAAAAGCACTGCAGAAGAAGGGACACGTAGGCTGAGCCAGAACGAGGGCAGGCAGCTTACAGCTCAGTGCTGATCCAGTGCCTGCTTCTTGCACCACAGACAACGCTAACGCTGACCCACAGCGTGGATCTGCAGTGGTTGGTGGAGTGGAACGCAGTCCTGGTCAACAGCCATTACGATGTAAAGAGCCCCTCCCACGTCTGGATATTCGCTCAGTCCATCAAGGACCCCTGGGTCCTCTGCCTCTTCAGCTTCCTGCGGCAGGAGCACCTGCCCAAGCACTGCCCCACGGCCCTCCGCTACGCCTGGCCCTACGCCTTCACTCGCATCCAGTCGGTGATGCCCCTGGTGGACCCCAAGTAAGGACTCGGGCTTCCCTCTTGCTGAGCTGCTCGCACCGTTTGCCCTCTTACATTAGCATTTCAGATTAGAGAGTGGAACATGGTAGCCCTCCCTCGTTTCTGAACTTCCTAATACAGAATTCTTAGCATTCCCTGAAAACGGGTCAAAGGTTCTCTTCTAGAGCTAGTTGGTTTTGATATTTTTCCCTAATAATGAATACAACTGAGTATAGAATCTGAAAACCTTACTGGTGAAAAGGACCTTAAGCTTTTATCCATCTTCCCATCCAGTAGAGACATTCCCTGTCCAGGAAGTTCCTGACAGTGAAGACAAGCCTTGACCAGTGATTGTTCAACTCTATTTGAGCACTTCTAGGGCCTTTATATAATAAGTGATATTTAAAATCCGGAACTCGGTTTCACTCTTGTTTTTGACCTCGTGTTCCTAGTAGCCCAATTAATGCCAAGAAAACCAGCAGTGCCGGCAGTGGAGACAACTATGTTACCTTGTGGAGAAATTACCTTATTCTTTGTTTCAGAGTGGCAAAACCCAGTATTATGAGCCCGGGACACTTAAGAGCTTCCACTTCGGAAATAATGGCGACCACTCCTGATGGTACAGTGAGCTACAATAACAAGGTGACATGACATGCTTCAATAGAATTATTCTGTAAGGTTTTCTTTATAGCTTGTTTGTCTAGAGTCCACAGTGCAGATTGCACTGTGCCTGCCATCTGGAGTATATGGGACCAGATTTTCATCCTACACATTTCTAAATTCCATTGAACATTTGTGTGAATAATTTATTATTCCCCGCTGGCAAGTGAGGAACTGCAGATAAAGGGAAGTTAACCTTGCTTAAGACCACAGAGTGACTTGTATTTATTACTATCCTGACGTTTGGTTCTTCCCCACATACCACATTTCTCTCACTCGTCACTAAGTATTTACCTTTAAAACCATACCTTGGTTAAATTAGCTTGTTAAAGATGGTTTTGTAGATTTAATTATGGTTTTTTCCATATATATATATATATATATATATATATATATATATATATATATATATATATATATATACTATTATAATAGTAATGTTCTTTAGAATTTGTGTCCCATTTGAAAAATGCATTCATTGTGCTGTATTAAAATTTATGGGTTTGTTTTCTTTTTCCTGAAGTGATGGCAGTGCGTTGGGATGTGGTTTAATATTTTGAAACTGTCATAAGGGATCATGATGTGATTAAAGGAAGCATAAGCTATCATATTACCTCTTTTTCACTTTTAATCAACTTGTTTCAGGCCATAGGCACCCCATCCGTGCGAGTTCTGTTAAAGCAGTTGGTGCCTTTGATGAGACTAGAGAGACTAGAGAGCATTGAGATCACAGAGTCCTTAGTTTTAGGATTTGGAAGAACAGATTCCCTTGTTTTCAGGTACAGTAGTCTTCATGAGTTCTCAATTCATACATGCTGCTGCTATCATAGTTTCTGTTTTTAACTCGAGTTTGAGTTTGTGTTTTGGTGTGTTCCCCCAGTGTTTACAGGCTTTGCACGATTTCCTTTATGTCCGCGTTGGTTGTCATGTATGTAACAAACGTTCCTTGCAACTGCCTCGCATCTCTCTTTTAGTCCCTGCAGCTTTGATTTTACCTCTCAGGTTTTCTCTTTATTGCGAGCTCTGTTTTAGATAACTATACGCAAAGATAATTCAGTCTCAGTCCCCGGTTAGCCAGACTGTTCAGAGGCCTTAACACCAAAATGAGTGTTGATTCTTCAGCCATTTATGCAACAGGCTCTCCATGGTTAAGTCCTGACAGGAGGCTTTCAGGGGTGTTCTGATAACACTCACTGATCTTTCTATCAGGTGCTTTACTGCCTTAATAGAAACATCATAACTCACTTTCTGAACTCACTTCACACGTTTAATCAAATAACCGTTCAATCTGGGGCAGCATCCAAGCCTTTTGAAAGAGTCGTCATAAAATGCTAGATGGGCTGCCTCTGATGACTTGAGCTGAAGCACTGAAAGTCTATAAGAACAAATAAAATCTTAAAGTTTTTTGTGTAGATAGAAAATGGAAAGTTCCAAGCATCTGTGAGAAACCCTATTTGAAAAATAAAGATTAATGAGGTGTTTTAGAGGCAACTAGAAAAGATCTGTTACATATTCATGTGTAGAGTCAGACTTTATCCTCTAAAAATGTTGTGTTCTGACTACTTGAGTGCCAGTTAACCAGTGCCTTATTAGTTACTTAGTTGAGACAAAGCATAGGAATCTTGAAAGAAGATAACAGAAATAATTCCTAGAGTTACCTAGTATTTATTCCCAACGAGCCTAGGGCTCTTTTGCATACATACCTTACGCGTTCAGTACTCCGAGGGGTGGGTAGCATTCTGCATTTACTTGTCATGTAGGTCTGGAAAACTTAATGTCTCTAGGCTCAACTCCCTCACCTGTAAAACTGTTACCGTAAATAAAATAAAGTGTATCTCTCCAATAAAAAAAGGAAATTTGGCATCATTGTAAAATCTATCTCAGAGATTTATTGTGAGGATTAAATGCAAACATACACATAGTAAATTTTCAGCACATGATTGTTTATTAGATGGAGGAGACCATTAATACTAGTTCTGTTTCCTTGGTGAAATGTTCTAGCATCTGTACTGAAGGAATCTGGCCTGGAACACAGGCTTTCGGTGTCTCAGCGCTGGATGCCATAGAGTGTGCCTTCTGGTCCTTGCCCCTGTAGGGTGACATCTAATAGCACAAAACACCTTACCAGAAAATACAAGGTTTCAGACATGAAGCAGACTGTATGCAAAATACCTAGCAACAGACTACATCTCATAACTTTGTCTGTTTTGACATAGCAGTTCAGAAGTTATTTCCTAAGGAAGACACCTAATTAGATTAGCAGATACACAGCTGAGAACTGGAGATAATGGAGACAAGTGAAGTATAGACATGTAGTATGATATAAATAAGATCGAACTTAACTTTTACTACACAAGAGAAAAGGTTTTAACCAGAACCTCATCATTAAAAAATTTACCCTAATTTTTTAAAATCGACTATTAGTGAGTCCTCTGAGCACAGACCCCAGAATTAGTACCATAGTAATTGCATCTGTCTCTCTGGTTCTAATTAGACTAAAATTTTCTTCTGTACACGAATTTGAGTTAATTTTTCTTCAGCGTCACTGCCTACAGTAAAGCGCTGTGAAGTTAGTAAGCACTTGTAGAATATTGTTTCATTGTTCAGATAGGATTTTTTGCCACATTGGACTCCAGAACAGTAAATCAAAATTGTGTCAACAAATATGTAAGGAGATAAGGTGATATACAGGGGGCTGGGATTAAGACCAATAATAAAAATATAGGTCAACACCAATTTGCAGTTCACCATAGGACTGGGAAATGGAAAGGCCGGGGGAGATTGTGGTGTCACAAACCCAGTGAAAAAAAGCAGCTGATTTAGGATTGACTGAATATATTTGGTGACAAGCTGGGTGTCCATAAAGATGAATCCCAACTGACCTTTCTCCTCCCCAGAGAATTGGTAGAGGAACTTCATCCATTAATGAAAGAGGCTCTGGAACGAAGACCAGAGGTAAGATTTTGAGTTTCTATAATGCCTTGATTCATTTGGACAGGGCGGTGAATTTCAGTCACACCCAGTGATTTCCCCTCAAGAATGCAAACACCCCAACATGCTTTTAACAATGAATCTTAATATTTTAATCTTTCTTATTTATTTGTCAGTATTTGAGTATTTACTATACTATGGTTCCTACTTACAGAGACTTTATGTACTAAACTTACAAAAGCAAAACAGACTAAATATTTAGCCACTTTTATATTAAGACATTACATTTTTCTGCAGGAGGTTTGAATGGACCGACTTGTGGGTCTTAGTCTGTTTCCTTGATTTTTCACAAGGAGTTCGATGGTCAAGAATAGTATTTGTTCCATCTGGCATCTGAAGCATTTTCATCAATTCTTATCTTCCCCGATGTGAACTCTGAGGTGGATAAACTTACAATGTAGCAGGATAAAAAAAATAAGATAAAAAAGATTAAGACTAAAAAAAGAAGCTTCCTTTATAATAGCTCAGATACAAGAAGTAGCAGAAATTTAGCAGTGTAAGAACAGCGTTACCTCTGTGACCAGAGTCGGTGGGATTAGGAGTGTTCCCTCACCTTTCCACTTGTTTCAGACCCTAAAATCTTTCAGCAGATGCTGGGAGCATCTAGGATATGAGACACGTGGGACCCCAACATTTCCTCCTCAGAAGTATTTATTGACCCATTTATGATCTGTTCCTCTCCTAGCCTGTAACAGCAAGCATTTTCTCTAAGGATTAATTAGGAAGAAAGAAAATTACATTTTGGCTCTTCTGTTTAGAAAATTGAAAATAACTCCATTATGCTTTTCTTGAATAGAGTTGCCTAAAGCAAACTTAATAGTGTTTGGCCCATGTCTGTAAGTAGTGTTACCTCTTTCTAACAGAACAAAAAGCGCCGAGAATGGGGAGACTTGTTAAGGCTACAACTCCTTCGGATATTTGAACTTCTGGCTGATGCTGGTGTCATAAGTGACAGGTAGGGGGACATTCTACTGATGTGAACTCTCCTCACCAAACTATTTTTGTTGTCTCTTTTTTTTTGTCTTTTTTTAAAATATAGATTACCTTTAACTTTTACTCAGAAATATCCAAAAAAGCTTATCAGTGTTTTTTGTCATAGTCTGTTTACACTGCAGATAGGTCGGAACAGATTCATTGTGTGAGTTCTCACAGTGACTCTTACTGTGCATGAGGCATGGACTTCTTTGACATAAAGACTAACCACCTAAATGTTCATTTTTATTTGTATCTTTTATTCTAGCACAAATGGAGCCTTGGAATGGGATACATTAGCTCTTGGGGCTTTGTTCTTAGAATACGTGGACCTGACCCGCATGCTCCTAGAAGCCAAAAATGATAAAGAAGTTGAAATTCTTAAAGATATCCGGGCACATTTCAGTGCGATGGTCGCCAACTTGATTCAGTGCGTGCCAGGTACACTGACACCCCGCTGCAGATTACCTGGCGAAACCATTTGCATTCCCAGTACTGGGCTTTCCTCTCCCAGCCTGCTTGCCTGTGTGCAGGTCTAGGATGGGATCATTTATTTGGAAATACCCATAAGAGCAGATTGTGGTAATGCAACAGAGTTGGAAAGGGAACAATAGGAATTACATGTGGCTTTGTGCTTGTCCTTATCTCTATTCTTTGTTTTGGTTCCCACCTCAAAAAGAACCTATGTGATTTCCATAGGAAGGAAGTAATTGAGAGGGCATACTGACAGAGGCTTTATTTTTTCATTCTTATTGTGCTAATCCGTGAGCACAAAAATCCCAGAAATATCCCTGCTCTTGACACTATCCAATCAGTACATGATATAGAATTCTGTACAGCTGAATAAACTCTATCGTGGAGAGGGTATTTATTTTTTACAAAGTAACTGGATATGAAACATTTTCATCCAGCAGCATAGAGAATAAAAATAGCTGGTCAGTGTAGTATAAAAATTAATTACTATAATTAAAGCTTTTTGACCTAATTACAAAAAGCCACTACTCAGTTTTTCTACTTTTTATTATTTTGTGGTTGCATAACCTTCTTCTTACCAGTCCTTTTCATCTTTGATGGCCCTAAATTAAGATTTGAGTTGACATTTTTTGTCAAAATATGTTTGCTTAAAATAGACAGTCTATGCATTATATTTCATAGTTCTTCCTAAAGACAGGCAGCAGCAATGAGGAGAATATTTTATATGTAAGCAACAGCTTAGTGGAAGGTGTTGCAGTTTTTCTAGCTATTGATTAGAAAACAATGTCTGTGAGTACATTTTTTATCTCATAACTTCCCGCTCTGAGACAAGGTGCTATTTCACTGCAACGTGAGAAAGAATAACACTTGGAAAGAAAATTTAGCCTGGACTTTTTAAATACATGTTTCCTTACCTAAGGCAAACCAGAGCTAGGAAATGAAATTACTCCTTTCCCCAAAACTTAAGCTGCACGTGTAATAGTGACCTAACCTGTCACTGTGTTCACTAGGAGACGCTTAACTCTGTGTTTTCCTTCTAGTTCATCACTGAAGATTCCTTTTTCCCCAGCAAAGCCTGAGGCACCATTTTTCATCCTGTTTAGCCAGTGGGCAGGACCTTTCAGCATCATGTTCACGCCTCTGGATCATTACAGTTATAGAAATCATCAAATTACCAGATACCAGTATTGTGCATTAAAGTAGGTCACTTTTGCCTCAGTGACTTCCTAGTCACACCATGAAAGGTCTCTTTCCTCAAACTACAGCCTGGACTTAAATAAGATTAAAATAGTTATGATACTCGAGGATAAAATGCAAGTGCACATGCCAAAAAAAAAAAAAAGAAAGAATGAAAGAAAGAAATTAAATAAACACACACACAAACATACATACATAAGTTGACTTTAAAAATTCCAAAAGGTGCACACATAAACATAAGTAGCTGTGTATAAACATATAAATATTCCAGTTGGGTTCACAATTCCCAAATGCAAAACTTTTCCAAGCTCCCACTTTTATGCAGTATTTCTCCTCTGTGAGAACCATGTATTTTTGCTTAGATACCCTGTAACGGGCTGCCTTGCCAATTAACTGTACCTCAAGTTCAAAACCTACCACGAGCCACATTCCCTTTTTAGTCCCCTCCTATTCTAGAAGTCTCCCGGAAATAAATTTCCACACTAGTAGGACTGTTCCAAATTTTTAGAAGCATGATTCCTGCAGCCTGATTTCCTTTAGAAAATTAGCTGTATAATCAGTTCTGTCATATATACCAGAAGTTGCTGGCTGTCAGGTTGACTTCTGCCTCAGTGGAGCTGATTTAAACCATAGTCATTTAGACCCACAGATTACAAAGCTAATCAAGATCTCCACTCCTCTTACCCACCCTTGCTGCTTCCCCACTCCCCTCAAAGGAACTGAAGTTCATATTCTTCCTTTTCTTTGTCTTTGATTAAGAATCACCATTACGTATTTCCATCTGTTTCATGGTCTGTCAGTTTAGCACCTTAGTTAAACATCTGTCAGCTTTATCAGTTCAGTACATGACTCAAAACATTTTTCATCAAAGCATAATTTGAAAAGCTGTATTTACCTTATAAGCTGAAGTCATTCCCTTAAAATCACTGAAAGTATGTTTATTTTAAGTATTGTAAAATGGACATTTTGTTTTGAATATCTTACTTTTTCATCATAAAGATTTATTGTAATCTTAAAATGACATGTCCACAAAGTTAAGCCTATGGATTTTAACTCTTATCAAAAAAAGATTCAAAATTGGGAATTTGGTATTCTTATTGAATTGATTAAGGAATACTTTAAAATCTTGTGGAAATAATTGCTTTAAAAGACCCTCATCATTTATAAAGTCAATTGGTTAATGTTAGATCATTCCATGTTTCATTCCCATGTTTTGTTGTCAGGCAATGTCAGCAGTGTTGTTCTGTGGCCCGGTGTTTGATAATGTGGGCCTTTCCCTAGATGGCTACCTGTATAAGTGGCTTGACAACATTCTGGCTTGTCAAGATTTACGAGTAAGTACTAGCCAAAAATACATTATTTTAAATGTCTTGAGTTGCTGCCTCAGTTGGGTTACTGAGGTGGGTAAGCATCAGTCACAGCACAGTAATCACACATCACCCACGGAAGTGTAGGTTTATGTGGCGTTCACATCGCACTATGAAGTGTCAGGATAAAAAACACAGTAACCACCGAAGCTGACCATAAACTGGACCATAAAGCCAGTGTTCACGGTTCAGATGATTGAAATGGCATGAACTGTGTTCTCTAGTCACAGTGGCATTAAGCTAGTAATCAATAATAAAAGATAATTAAGAATTGTTTTTCCAGATAACCAGTGAGTCAAACAATAAATGACAATAGAAATAGAGAAAATTTTTTTTAAATTTTTTATTAAGGTGTTATTGATATACACTCCTATGAAGGTTTCACACAAAAAAAACAATGTGGGTTACCACATTCACCCGTATCATCAAGTCCCCACCCACACCCCAATTGCAGTCACCATCCCTCAGGGCACCAAGATGCCGCAGATTCACCACTTGCCTTCTCTGTGCCACACTGTTTGGGGAAAAAAATATTTTTGAACTGAAAAATAATGAAAATACTACATACTAAACTTGTGGGCTTGCTTAAATAAAGCCTTGCTTGGAATGAAATGTATAGTCCAAAATGCATATATTAGAAAGAAAAAAAGCTCAGTGACCTAAGCATCCATCTCAAGAAGACAGAAAAAGGTAAACATACTAAACTCAAGAAAGTACAATGGAGGAAACAATAAAGATAAGAGCAGAAATTAGTGAAAGAAAAAAATTAATAGAAATGATCATTTAAGCCAAAAGTTTGGGTTTGTTAAAAGACTAATAAAATTAAAAAATCCATGGCAAGTTTGATCAAGAAAGACAGAGAGAAGGTACATGTCACCAACATAAGAAATATAAAGGGACATCACTACAGATGCTACAGATATTAAAAATAGAATATATGAAAATGTTTTTGCCAAAAACTCTAAAATTTAGATAAAACAGACAAATTCCTCGAAAAACATAAAAAAAGAAAATGTGAGTAGTCACATAAGTAATAAAGAAATTTAATATGTAATTGAAAGTCTTCCCACAAAGAAAACTTTAGGACCAGGGTAAGGATTTAACAAGAAGGAAAATTAAATGACAATTTCATTCATGAGCATAGGTACAAAAACTAAGGAAATATTAGAAAACTGTACTCAGTGATATATTAAAAAATGATTCTTCATGATCAAGTTGAGAGTATTCAAGAACTGCAAGATTGGTTTAATAGTTCAACTCATTAGTGTGTTGTATAAAGAGTGTCAAGGAGGAAATATCACATGATCATCTCAAGAGATACAGAAAAAGGACTTAATAAAATTCTACATTCATTCCAGAAAGAAGCTCCTAATAAAACTAAGAAAAAGGAACTTCCTTAGTTTGATAAAGAAGTCTTACAAAAAAAAACCTATAGTAAATATATTTAATAGTGAATATTGAAAGTGTTCCCTGAGGTTAGGATGACCAAGAAAGCTCATTTTCACCACTTCTATCAACATGATACTAAAGATCCTTGCCAATGCATTAGGAAAGAAAAAATAAGGTCCAGTAATGAAAAAGAAGAAACCAGACTGTAGATGTAAATGTGAAAGTGAAAAGACAAGTTTCCAGAAAATAATACAGGAGACTATCTTAATCCCCAGGGTTAGGGAAAGATTTCTTACACAAAAATTACCATAAAGAAAGACTAATTAAAACACTTGATGAAAAGAGACCATTAAGAGTGTGAACAGGCTAGCCATAGAGTACAAGAAGATGTTTGCAACATAAAAATCAACAGAGTTCTTATCTAGAATATATAAAAGATCCCTAAAGATAAATAAGATAAAGACACTTTCAGAAAAATGAGCAGGAGACTTAAACAAGCAATGTATAAAAGAGGTTATCTAAATGGCTAATATACATAAGAAAAAAGTCTCAAGCTCATTAGTAATCAGAGAGATGCAAACTAAATCCACAGGTCATACTTCCTCAAAACCACCAGAATGGCTAAAATTAAAAAGATTGACATCATCAAACATTGATGAAGAAATGGAGCAACAGAAACTTTAATGCAATGCTATAAAATGAAAATTGGAATGACCACTTGGGAAAACTGATTGACGTTATCTGCTAAAGTTCAACATAGCATACCCTACAGCCCAGCAGTTTCACTCCAATGTGTACATCCAGTGTGTGCCACATAAGACACATACAAAAATATTAAAAGCCGTATTATGAAGTCAAAAGCTGGAAACCACCCACATGTTCATCAATAGTAGAAAGTGATCATAAATTGTAATATTATACAACAATGAAAATGAATGTAAATGACTCTCAAGAATACATGAGTGAAAGAAAACAGACACAAAATTATATACTATATAATCCCATTTACTATTATATATTACATAATACATCCAAAACAGCCCAAAGCAATCAATAGTGTTAGAAGTCAGGAGAGTAGTTTCTTTTTAAGAGGAAAGGAAGTATGATAATTAGGAGAATGCACCAGGCATGCTTCAGTGGTGCTAGTCTGGTTTTATACTTTACGGTGTTCACATTAGTGTGTTCAGTTAAGATAACTTATCATTTAGTTGTGAATTATATACCATCTATCTATTTCATACTTCAGTATAAAGTTTCTAAAGTATGATACAAATTAGCTGATTTTCTTTCAAGTTGAACTAACTTTTTAATGTTCTCTTTAAGTCCTTTGCAATAGTCTCATCAGCTTTTGTCTGCTGCTAATTCCTTAAGCCCACGGGGAACTAGGTTGATGAAGTTTGACCATCCAGTGAGAATATCACCCCCATCTTGGCCCACACTTCATAGTTAAGAAAACAAAACAAAACAAAAAACTGTCCAGAATCTTTCCTTCTGCAACTCCTGCAACCGTCAAAGAGTGGACAACTTTGGGAGAGGGCTGTAAAATGTTACTTTCTGAGAGGACTGTAACCTGGCTTCTCCTGGACAAATGTGTGTTGACAGTAGCTTCAGGAATCATCAATTAAGAATCCTGTTGATACTATCTAATATGAAGATCTTCTCATATGAAAGTTCTGTAGTTTTTGACACTGTATTTCTTTTTAGAAGATTTCCAGCCAGGTTTTATATATATGTGTGTGTAGGTGTGTATTTATTTATTTATATGTATATATAAATAAATATATTAAGCTAACTAAGTATATTTAGTAATCAAGCCTCATAAACATATTCCCTCTGATTTTTTCCTTCAAACACTTTGCATGCATAAAGAGTATCTTTTGAATATTTAGAGTTATTTTTAACCAAATACATCTATTTTTCAAAAGTATTTTAAGTGCAAAAAAGGAACACTGCCAATAAAGCCTTCACCACCTTTTCAGAGGTGAAAACCAAGAATGAGTGGATCCTATTTGACAGATTTACACAGAGTCAAATTTAGTTTTTACATTTCAGTTTTTGGTTGCAATATCGCATCCTCTTAAAGATGAATACTACGTGGAATAAAAATTTATCAAGATGGTTGCTCAGTCTTTACTTTCATTATACATAGTTTATATTGACTAAGCTTGTGTCTTTTGCATCTTTCCCTAGAATAATCTTTCATTAAACTTAAATAATTACTTTTCTCCATGTATTCAGGTTCATCAGCTTGGCTGTGAGGTGGTCATCTTGCTGTTGGAACTTAATCCTGACCAAATAAATCTTTTCAATTGGGAAATTGACCGATGCTACACAGGGTCCTACCAACTGGCATCGGGCTGCTTCAAAGCCATAGCGACCGTGTGCAGCAGCAGGTGAGAACCCTTTTAAGTGGAAAGTATTGGTCAGCGGCAAGTACCATTAAGGTTGCCTGCCCTTCATGGTATCAGTAATTGAGAGCTGACTGTTTCGCAATGATTGGAGCAAAGTAAATTCTAAGGGGATACAAACTGGCCTGCATTTCCCCAGCTGATAGACGGCCTCTGTAAGTTTGCAGCCAGCTTGATTGTCCTTATTCTGCCAGGAGAGTGGCTTTCAGGGACAGCCCCCTTCTTTTTAAGTGCCTGGAAATTCATAGTGAAAAAATAGAGCGGGATTATAAAAATACACTATGTATTATCCAAGATACATTAGAGGATTAAAGGAATTTCTAGAAATGTTTCTGGCAGGGATGAACTGTAAGCCCTTCAGCCATTCTTAAGACCAAATAAATCCAGGAAGCAACATAAAAATGTTGAATCCCTTTTGTCTAAAACCTCAGAAAGGAAGAAAACAAAATGTAGCACCGTGAGTCCCATAGATACACTTTTAAAACCAATGCCCTGGTTACATCAGTTGGTCATTTAATGAAGCCGTTCTGCACTGTATAATTTATTGAGTGAAATAATTTCATTACCAAGATGAAACAGTTAGTAAAGGCTCCTCAGATTGCATAAACTATTCTCAAAAAATAGTTTATGGATTAGTGATTGAGAAAAGGCAGCTCAAGTTTATTTTTGAAATAACTCTTATAGACTTGATTTTCCTTTTTATTTAAATGTTGCATTTTAAATAGCTACCATGAACTACCAGAGGAAGGAAATAAAAGTGAATTTATTTTAAATTGCAACCTATTACAGTTCTAAATTAACAAGGGCAGAATTTTAGAAGACATCTACTTTTCAATAAACCCAAAATGAACGTGTTGTTTAAAAAGATAAGCTTCTCTTTAATATTTTTCTTTTTCTTTTATAAAGATAGTGGATAATATTTTATGTCCATGACTTTCCTTTTTCCATAATCTTAGTACAATTCTTATTATATGCTTTAAAAGTTATAGCAGATGAAAGGAGGAGACAAGGAATGACTCTATAGCAACTTACTATGCTGACAGACAGTGACTGCAATGGGGTGTGGGGGGTACTTGGTAATATGGGTGAATGATGTGAACACAATGTTGCTCATGTGAAACCTTCATAAGATTGTATATCAGTGATACCTTACTAAAAACAGTTACAGCAGATGAATATAATCTAAACTGCCTGATTTTCCATCAGTTTATTTCTTGATTTTAACCTTACAAAATAATTTTTATACCTATAAGATACTACCAAAATAACATTTTTTACAAAAAATCTCTTTCTCTGGAGGGTTCTTTTTTAGATATTTTGGCATTCTAAAAACAAATTTCTGCCACATGCTCTGATTTTTTAGAAATGTGTTTAGAATTTAATATTTGGACCCTGGATTCATTTGACAAAAAAAGAATAATCAAAGTTTTCTCTCTTTGCTGCCCTTCTCCCAGTGAACTTGGTTTGAACTATCCTAGTCCTATTTATTTCACCACATAACCATCTCATAAAATATCACATTGCATCCCTCTGAATGAATCTAGGTATTTTTCTTTAGGGAGCATGAATAAGTGCTTTATGAATTTAGCAATATAGTTTCAACTGCAGTAATACCTCCAGCCACAAAAAATATTGGGTCATAAAACCCTCTATGTTTAGAGTTCGGTTTTAAGATATCATCTTAAACTATTTTGGTTTCTTAGACAAATATTCCATATCCATTTACATTCACAACACTCATCTATTCTGAAGGAAGCTCAGAGAACCAAGCCATGCCAGGGCTGCTGCCTGTCTGCCAAGACAGTAGCCAACATTTCTGCCATTTCTTAACCAGAGAGCATGTTGACAATTCACAGGTTTAGCTGTGGCCTAAATGGGCTCTCTTTTCCCATAACTTTTCCGTGAGTCTAGATGAGCCTGCAGGTTTGTCTGAGCCATCTTTGTACTGAGGTTTTCAGTAGTATTTTCAAAAGCAAGTCTGGTGTCTTCACTTCTGCTTTATTTGTCTTCTGCAAGATTTCTTCTAAGGAACACCTGAATATCTAATCTTATGAAATAATAAACAGAAACTGGATCATATCAAATTTTGAAACAAGTTACTGGCATAGCAACTCCTACAAGCACAGTGTCTTTCTTGTAAAGTAAATTATTCCCTCCTCCTTTGCAAATAGGAATGAACAAATGCTGGTTTTATTTGTATAGGAATATGACAGTTTACAAGCAGACTCATTTATTACGGAACCACTTAAAACTGACTCTAAAATATTGAATATTTTTTAATGCTGTTGATTAAAATTTTCTGCCTTTAGCTTTAGAAAGGGGCATTAGCCATTTTTGCATACTTAATACATCAATCCCTGTATTCATTAGCTGGGATAATGGGGGGAAAATGATTCTCTACAATCTTTTGTTTGGTTTCTCTTTTTCTGTGAAGGACTCTGTGTGTGTGTGTGTGTGTGTGTGTGTGTGTGTGTGTGTGTGTGTGTGTGTTGTGAACTTTCTGATCTCCAATAAAACTAGGACTTATAACTATGGTATGACTCTGGTGGTACTGAGAGATTTGGAGGTCAGAGTGGAACTTAAATAGGACCCGAAAAAATGAGGATAAAACAAAGTAACAGTGGGTAGCAATCATTTAAGGAATTCTTCATACAATGTTTTATAGTTGATTGAAAGCTAGTAAATGCAACTCAGTACTATAATTTCACATGAAAGAACCTACCTCACCTGTCAGGCAGCACTAGTTCAAATAACTATGTGGCTTCTGGATATGTTCTTATTAACGTTCCCCTCAACTCCAAATTATGCCAGTACAGAACAGATAAGAAAATAAAGAAAGAGATTAAGTGGTTTTCCAAGGCTCTAAACCAAGGTAAATAGTATGCTGCATATTAAACATATAGTCCATTTCCAATCGCTAGCTTTACTCATCAGAATTATTTTCACACTTAAACACTTCAGAATTCCATTGTTTTCACTCTTACCCTCCACCCTACTACTAGTAGATGTTTGAGAATTCACATAAGATCAAATTTATCATTTTTAAAGGATTTTGTTGGGGGTGGTTTTTTATCGTCATGTTGTTTGTACGCCTCTATTGCTTCAAGTTAACTTCCTGAAAATCTTTCCTAATTTAAATCAGACCCAGCAAACTTGAATCCTTAAAAGCAAATGCCCCACATTTCTTAAGGGAACAGCATTGCTCCAGGGAGGCCAGGGGAAGCCCAGGATGCTTAAGTGCCAGTCACAGACCCTAATGGTGACGAGGGCCCTCGTTTGGCTGCGTCAGCGGAGGTGTTGCAGGAGAGCACAGAGTGTAAGGATTCGGGCTCTGGAAATGTGCTCTCTTGAGTTTGAGTTAATTCTAGCTCTCTGCCTCTAATCAAGCTGTGTGTTCCTGCACAAATCACTTGCAAAATTTATTGCAAAAGTTCCTGCAAATGCTTACGTACTATAAAATGGGAGCAGTAATAGGGCTGGGGTGAGGGGTACATAAGACCAATCTCTCAACCTCAGACCTTGTACACAGCACCCTGTAAACACTATTACTATCCGTTAGTATTTGGAGGCAAAGAGCTTTGATGTCATCCCCTCTACTAGTAAGATTCATCTCTTTTCAGAATACCTCAGTTATCCTGAGCTGTGTCATTTAGTTCTGCATAAGCCAGTGCTAGTATTCCCTAAGTTCTTCAAAATCTCCTCTCTTCTTGATTGAAAAAAAAAGAGTTTTATTGCTTGTTTACTTGCTGAATCATATCTGCCATTCATATTTACTTTGCCATCTGATTGTTATTCTGTATGATCAAAGCTGTACTTATCTTTTACCCTCCCACCACCTATGTTGAAAAATTAAATACTGGAAAGTGTCAGATTCAGTCTTAAGCCTATTTTAAACATCTAAGTACAGATGTTTTATTTGTACCATTTCACTCATTGGAGAACCTCCTGATTTTTTTCCTTCTCTGGGTTTTCTTTCATTTTCTGTATTTGTGTTACTTCTTTCAATGTTTCCATGAATTCCAAAGCAGCTAATTGCATGTCCTAATTACATGGCCAAGTGCATGGCCCCGCATGAGAGGGAGGCCTTGTCTATGCTTTTCCTGCCTTTAACCCCCCAGTGATCCAGCAATATTTCCCAGTGTTCTTTAATATGTGTGTATTAAATCCAGTGTCAGAGACAACAAGGTAGGTAAGACATCTCTAACCCCTTTGGGGCCCTGAAGAGTTTCATTTCTACTTTCATAGTCAGAGAGGTCTACTTCCAGATACTGTAGTTTGTAAGAATTCCAAGTTAGACGGGCTGTGAGAGGCGCTGCTGTGGGCTGTCCAGGAAGCTGATCGCACTGCAGGTAAGGCCTGGGAGGCTTTGGAGTCAGACATATGGAGGATGGAGTCTAGGTTCCCCAACTTCCACATGACCTTGGGCAAACATTTAACTTCTCTAAGTCTCACAGATTAAATAGCAGACCTAGGTAAAGCCTCGGCTCAGTACCTAGCACAGAGTAAGCATGTTGTAACCCAAATGTCACTGGCATTCATCACCATCCTCACCACTGGCACCTGGGGGGCTTTCCCAAATTTCCCATCTGACACATTAACCTCATGCTTTTTTGTTCATTAAAAATAAAAACTCTAGAAAGTAATCATTTTTGAGTGCAAATTTAAATTAATAAAATCATTTTGGAGGGCACATATTTTATATATGTACACAGACACACACACTTAGAAGAGGGTGGTTGCCACAGTGTGGCAGAGGGAGATGGAGGCTTCTACCCTTCACATGCCTGCTCGGCCAGCACCAACTTAGCAGCCATGTGCGTGGACCATCTCAGAACTGATCCTCTGGCCCTATGTGTTCCTTGAATCTGTTGAAAGAAAATTATACTCATGTATTACTAGTTTCATAAAATATTCAATGTGATTAATATTAAAAAGAAGTGACAAACCATTCTTTTTCATGTATTTAACCAATTCTCTCTATCATCTCTCACTGAAGTTGCTGTACGATGGGCATTATTCATAGTAGTCCCTTGCCTTTCTAGGAGGATAAAATGTTTCTAAAATAGGGCTTCATAGACAATATAATTATAGAGTATCAAAAAAGGGATGCATAAGTAAAATAATTAGTAAGTTTTTCATACTCCAAGCTATCTTCTGCTTTCTGAAAGTTTCCTCAAAATAAATATCAGCCACTTACCTTTTACATGTAGATCATTCACTGTATCACCAGTTGTCTATTTATGACCTCTTTTACATTAGAGACTAAGAGAATACACACAGTGAAAGTTATCTTAAATAGTACTACATACCAAGAAAAAAGTCATTATCTCCATTTTCCATTTGATTATACCACTAATCTCCACATCACCTATTCCCTATGTTCCTACTCTCCCCAGCAACCATTCCACACATGCAGGTTTGAAATCCTGCTCATTTATCTCCTTAGCATTTTTCAGATCTAACCCCTCCTTGCTGCCTCCACCATTCCTGCCCTAACTCAACCCCCTGCAATTACTGAAACAGCTTCCAACACGGACCCCTCCACAAGCCATCCTCCACACAGACTGACTCATCAACAACTGATGTCATTGCCTCCCTCCCCAGCTGCAAACCCCATAGGATCCCCATAATTTTTAGGCTGAGGTCCACAGGCTGGTCATCTCCTGAACCCCGCTCCCATGCTAGCCCAATCTCCCTGTGACCCTCTCCTATGCCTTTCGCACAGTCTAGTACACAGATACGTTCGTTGTACAGAGGTTATCTTGCTGTTTCATTCTTAACCTTTCAAAGTGCTGTTCTGCCTGGTAAATGCCCCATACTGCTCTTGGCTTGCTTGGCTGATGTCTCCTGGTGCCTCAAGGCCCAGTACACTTGTTTCTGCCTTGGGAAAACCTTCCCTAACCAACGCCTGATGTAGGTGTCCCTCGTCAGGATTCTGCAGCATGCCTCAGGGACTCCTGTCGTAGATGTCACTAAACCGTTTACTTTGTCTCCCTGACTAACCTGTAAGCCCCTCTAGGAAAGCACCAGATTTACTTAGTATCATCAGTTCTTTGGAGTTGTTCCTGGTATGTGTTCAGTGCATAATAAACATAGATGGATTGAATGAAAATATTAAGTGAGTGAGCTACTAAGAAACTTAGACGTATCATCTTTGGCCCCTTCCACTTATATTTGGTTTTCATTAAGATCTCTTTCATCAAAATGCATAAAATCCACTTGCGTTCAGCTTCTTGTGTTTGTTTATCCTGGTGCAAACAGTATTCAGTTTTAAACAAAGACAGAGCTATTTCCCTTCATCTACTAATAAACAGCAAAAATGAGGGGAAAACAATGGTTAAATGGGCATGGGAAATTCATAAGTAAGTCATTGAAGTCAGTGTGCCATCTAGAACTTTGAGGGTAATGATTTAGCAAGATTACTAGCCAAGCTATCTTGTAAAATCTGCTGTGTTTTTTCTTTAGGAACTATCCCTTCAATATAGTGACATTGTTAAACCTTGTTCTATTCAAGGCCTCTGACACCAACAGAGAGATTTATGAAATCTCCATGCAGCTCATGCAGGCACGCATCACTTACTTACATGGAAACTTCCATTCTTGAGCACGAAAATCAGAATGGTGGTTGGTCACTGGATTGCTGTTTATTGCTATGCATTTATGTGTATCTGCATATCACTGGTGGATATGAAGAGTGAGAAAACAATTGCATAATCCTCTATAAACATAGAAACGAACTGATTCCTTACCTTTAATATATATTAAAATATGCATCCATTGGTTTTGTTACTATGAAACTTTATTAGATATAAATACTCCTGGGATAGCCAGGCAATGTTTATTCATACTGTTTTCTTACTTTCCTATCTCTTTGTAGATCCTTGAAGCAAAGCTTTTTGTATACTCGAAGAAAGTAACTGAACAAAGACCTGGCAGTATTCTCTGTGGGACCCACGGGCCATTGCCACCTCTCTACAGTGTGTCATTAGGCCTATTATCATGTGAACTGGCCACGATGTACCCTGAGCTCACTCTCCCACTCTTCTCAGGTACCACGCAATAGCTAATGATGACATGTGTGATCATTGCTGCTCCAAGCAACCTTCCTTTTTAAATTCTAGTATAATTTTAGAGTCAAAATTATGGATGCTAAATTTGCAGATAAAAATTGCTCAGGGCTAAGTCCCATTACCTCTAAAAGAAATTTTAGGATATCTTTAAACATTTTTTTCAAAAGTGCTTATCTAGTGCTTGCTCTGGCAGCACATATACTGAAACTGGAAAGATACAGAGAGATTAGCATGGCCCCTGTGCAAGGATGACATGCAAATTCATGAAGCATTCCATATAAAAAAAGTGCTTATCTAAAACAGTAGAAGTACAAATAAATGTAAGACAAATGCCGGGATGCTTCGATTAATTATACATTTCTACATTCATTATATTTGTAAAATTTCCCAAAGAAATTAAGCACGGGTGCTTTTAATTTAATACATCTAATTGTTGCAAGTTGCTCTGGGTAATGCTGATGACAGTGGTGTTTTGTGACTTGTGTATTGCTACACGCCACAGACGTTGTTGAGAGTGATCTAGAGCTAATCTTTTCAAGTAATCTGTGTAATTTTTGTGAAAATCCATTCTTAAAGAATTGCATATGTCAACTAACTTCCTGTCTCAGTGCACGTGGTGCCTTGCTGAGTGACCGACCCCAATCTCTTAATTCATCCTCTTCCGTCTACATCACCAGCACCTCAGTGCAGATGCCCATCAGTTCCCTCACCTCTCCCTGCTCTCATGAAACCAAATATGTACAGCACTTCTCGACTCAGACTTCTCTGCCCAGTTTTCCAAAAAATAATTGCTGGTAGAAACAGCTTTCATCTGCTGAGTGATTATTATATTCCAGGATCTATGCAGGCACTTTAGATACATTGCACTTATTTAATCTTTGAGGTTTGAAATGGGGCTCTGGAGCCGGGCAACCTGGCCTCATCACTGGCCCTCCCATTCACTAGCTGTTTGACCTTGGGCAAGTCACACAACCTCTAAACTCTATTTCTTTGTCTGCGATAATAACTACCTCATAGGGTGTGAGGGTTAAAATGAGCTAATGAAAATCAAGCAGGTAGCCCAGTCTTGGCATGGACTTGCTACTACTACCACCATAATCAGCATTCCTGTTTTACAGATGAGGAACTAGGGCTTAGAGATGTTAAATGATTTTGTCAAAACCAACTAGCTAGGATGCCACCCAGTCAATATTCAATCTAGGTCTTTTCCTCCAAAACCAGTGCTGTACATGTGGAACTCCTTTGCCTATTACAAAAAAAAACCCCTCCATCTCTAGATTTGCTTTCCCCCTTTCCACCCAAGAGCCCCTTATTCCGGTCTCACTTAATCCTTTATCAGCATGCCAGGACCTTTTGTAAAGCCTTGCTTCCGTTCATGCCGTTCCCTCTGCTGGAAATGGCTCTTCATCCCATCTCCCTAACTCCCAATCTCCCTTAGGATCTGATTTTAAAATCTGCTTCTACTGTGAAAACCTCTCCATCTCTCTGAGACAGTTAGTCACATCCTGGTGTGTGTGCCTTAAACAGTGGGGGAACTCAAGAAAAGCCTTTTGAATGAATTAATTGTCTTTATCTTTATTCACTGCAAGGAAGATTTGAGTGCCACCTGTATTACCAGGCACTGTGCTCAGGCCCTACAAATACAAAGGGGAATAAAACAATCTCTCCCATCAAAGGCTCATAATCTAGTGATAAAGAAAAACCTGCAATCCTGTGGTGATGGCGCAATGCAGCAAATTCTGCTGGGAAAGCATGTGCTTTGTATGAGATGGAAGATGAGGGTGTGTTCAGTTAGTGGGCCAGAAGCACTAGTAAGGACTTCCTAGAGAAGACAGCTGAGCTGCAGTTTTGAAAAAAAAATAGTAGGAATTTACAAAGCAGACAAGTAGTTGACATTACAGTCAGTAAACAGGCAGGCATTACAGGCTAAGGAAGTGACATGTGAGATGGCTTTGGCTTCCACCTGTGAAACAGCAGGACGCACTTGAGAGATTTCAGCACGCTGATTAGCTGAGAGGGAGAAGCCAGTGGAAGGGACAGGCTGACAGCTGGGAGAGAGGAGATTAATAGTCAGCAAGTTTAACAAGAAAAGAAGCTCACAGAATGAGTTGCAAGCATTTTCGACCTAGATTTTCTTCAACCTTCGGGCTGGTTTGATTTATGAGGAATAACTTTTAAAAAAAAATAATATGGAAAACTAAGGAGGTTATCATAGATTCCTAGTCCTTATTTTTACTGCCTTTACTATTAAGAAACTCAGGGTGAGATTTTTATCGCCTGTGATTTCAGATGACTTAATTCCTGGTGAGTAGCCAGGGAACTGGTTCAGGGCCTCCCAGAGGAGTGGGAAATGTATACAGAATTCCACTGACATTGTCTCACACTTTATTTAATTTGCTTCTGGAGACATGAATTGGGGTTTGTTTGCATGTCTGTGGCATCATTTTTTTCTCTTTTCCCCTCAAAAACATCTCTACAATCCAGGCTGTGATCTAGATGCCTGGGGCATCTGGGACAGACATCCCTACCCTCTCAGACCTTATGTCTGACAGACAAGATGCAATAAGCATCAAAAATAAGCAAATGATGCAATATATTAGAAGGCAATCATTACTACAGAAAGTCTGTTCATTTTTACACCACTATTGAAAGACAGGTAGTTTTAATAGTGGTTATCCCTCTGATTGGGAAGGTTTATTCCTCTCCAAAGTTCCCATCCTTCTTAGCAGAGTTTGGATAATTCTTTTGCCATAGAAGTGCCCCAAGTCTTTGTAACCAGAAGTCCTTTTCCTCTACCAAACCCCCAGAAAACCTTGTGCCTCTCTTCTGTCATCTGTCACTTTCTGCTCTTCCCAGAGTCACCTGTCAACATCAATTGTCTCAGAGCCTCCTTCTCGGGGAAAGGAATCAAATCTTTAGTCGGTATGCCTGGCACAGTGCTTATACCTAGAAAATGCCCAGAATGCTGGAATAAATGAATGTCCTGATTTTATAAGGATCTGAATATGTGTCACAAAAGCCCATAATATCATCCATCCTTTTTATAAAGTTTAGAAATTAAGTGAATTTTGAAATTGTGACCTCTATGAACCAGGACAGCTCAACACTGACAATCCTGGCACAGCATTAAATATATTCTTCTTCTTCAAAATAAAACATTACAATTGTAATTTTAGGAAAAGTGCCAAATCAATTAAAGTGGCCATTTTGGGGATTATCTTGGTGTAATTCCTGCTTCTGTGTTGTTCTATCATTTAGCAGCCAGGAGCTCTCTGAATGAGATTACATGCCACACTGGATAAGGAGTGCCTCAGATCCTGCTTTCTATTTTTTTTTAGATCCTGCTTTCTAACTTCCCTTAATGATAAAACAGTTCCTTCTCTAGATAGTAGAGAAATTACTTCCAAGTTTGCAGCATATATGTAAAGCTGTGCTTTTATTTCTATACAAAGCTTATTCAGATTATAAAATTAAATGCTGCTGGCAGTGAAACACAGCAGAAATGCTAGTAGAGAGCGGAATGTTGAAATGACAGGGCTGGACATACAGTTTTATCCTTTCGGTGCATTTCTTTCCTAATGTGCAGCATTGAGCAACACCGTCCACATAGTTGGCGGTTGTCAAGACTCTAAGGAGACCGTGCACTGGGTTTGTTCTTCCTGGAGGTCCACCTCTCACTTTTTAACAGTTAATTGTTCATGGAAGACACTCTGTAAAATGTTGGCTTAGTCACTGTAATAATCCAAACCACTGTCAATTAAAAGTCTGCTGGTTGACAAGCCCTGGGCTGAGCATATTATGTCCATCCTCATTATATCTTTTAGTCCACACAATACCCCAGTGTGGGTCCCTATTGGCCCCAATTTACACATGAGAAAACTGAGGAACAGAGAGATTAAAGAGCTAGCCCAGAGGTTCAGGCAGCGGCTGTGTAGAAGAACTGGGGTCTAATCACATGTCCTGATTCCGAGTCCTCTGTGTGTCCCCACCTAATGCTCCTCTTTGCTAGCAGAGGATTTGAACTCATGAGGCCTTCCTCTGTTACGGAGCCAATGCTTTCCCATTGTGCTGTCTCCTTCCCTGAGCACAGATGTGAAGGGAGGTGTGAGGACAAGCCTTGGCTTTAAGATTTTGTGGCCTTGGGGTGCTGCTGTGTGAGAAAACGCTCTGTAAACTGAAGGCACTGTTCAGTCTGTCACTTAGTTTATTTGGGTGCACTAACACATAGCTCTCCATCACTGCCGTTCTGCTCAGAGGTAAGCCAGCGATTCCCCACGACCCACCCAAACAGGCAGCAGACTATGCTCACCTATCTGCTGCTCTGGCTGCACAACATTGAGCTGGTGGACAGCAGGCTCCTCCTCCCGGGGTCAAGCCCCAACAGCCCGGAGGACAACATCAAGGACCGGGAAGGGGAAGTGAATGCCTCCCACGGGCTGAAAGGGAATGGCTGGGGCTTCCTGGAAGCCACATCACTTGTCCTGAACAACCTCATGTACATGACTGCCAAGGTAAACTCAGAGGAAGCGTGCCTCAGTGGCACACTCCAGCACCTGAGACCCGGGGTTAATCAAACTCCGTGCTGCAGACCTAGGGAAAATGGCATTTATCATTAAAAATCACATGCAGAGGGCTTGGACCATGGGGACAGCTGTGCCACAATGTGAACGTACTTCATGCCACTCAACTGTACACTCAGAAATGGCTAAGATGATAAACTTTTGTGTGTATATTTTGCCACCATTTTTAGATAACAAAAATGAAAAGAAGCCTACCATTTTAAAAACCATGTGAATAAGTATGTAACTTACTGATTTATGCATTATAAATTGCTGAAAAATGACCTCTTTCTGATGAATGGCCATGTTAACCCCCTTTTTAAGATTTTGAGATGGCCATTACCCTTAAAACGACTTTACATCAAACATTTAGCATCCTTACATTTTCCTGCGTGTCTCCTGGGCCATTTTTTTATGTTGTTTGTTACAGTATGGAGATGAAGTTCCTGGACCAGAAATGGAAAATGCCTGGAATGCATTAGCTCAACAATGAAAAATGGAGCAACAATCTCAGGATCACCTTGCAATTCCTGATCAGCCTGTGTGGGGTCAGCAGTGACACGCTTCTCCTGCCCTACGTAAGTAGGTCTGGGACTTCTGGGAATCATTCCTTATGCCTACTGGTGGTTCCATTTGCAGTCTGGAACTCAGAGCATGCCCTTTGCACCAAGCAAGATAGAGAAATCCCATTTTGTCTGTCATGTTAACCTCCTATGAGCTTGTCTAGATACTACAGAATAATTTTGTTCTGTTGCCTGAGAATCAGACCACAATCTCTTAGTGACACCTCTGTCAATTCCTTTCTAAGCCTTGACCCAGAAACCTATCAATTAAGGAGGGGACTAATAGTTGGGAACTAACTCTATGGTTCCTAAAAGCTGCCTTCTGTAAACATTAGACGAGCGATGCCAGAGAAACTAGGTCAAACGTTCTGTTACCCCTAATAAGAATGCTTTAGGTTTATGTCTGGATGCAGAGCACCCTGGTTTTTCTCTTCAAATACTTAGATGGTAGAAGAGAGAAATAAGCAGGGAGAAATCCTTCTGAGTTTAGTGTTTGTATTTAAAGATGATATGATCAGACAAATGACAGCAGTTTTAAAACCCCACCTCATCTGGCATTTGTGTGCTGGTGGTTTTTCTGAGATATTGCACGCCTGCCTGCTATTAGGAGCCACATAAGCCTTAAAGCAGCTTCAATGCCTCAGGTTTGACTATGAGGGTTACAGTAATGTGGAGCTTTAATCCAGAAGGTTTTTTAAAATTTAAAAGCATACAAACAGCTAGAACGCATTTGTCTGTAGGGGAGAAGAGAACAGCAGGGGACTGGATTCCTTTTTAAACAAAAACAGCTAGCAGCTTTTCCCCGTGGTTTGTAAAAATAAAATCCTTGCTCAAGATTAAGACTATAGATGGCAAGTTTTTAGGTTAGATAGAATTTCATGTGCCCCAAAAGTCACTTTCATGAACTCAGTTGTACAGAAAGGTGAGGCCTTCCTTCTAATAACACACCCTCCTACCAGACCTGCACACGAACAGAAAGAATCACAATCCCACTGCTCGGTCCATCCGAGGAGAGCATAAAGGTGAGCGATCAGGGTCACAGGTGATGGTGCGTTCACCCAAACTCGTGAGCCACCATCTTTGCTGTTGGGAGCCCTGCATGCTTGCGGATGGGGTTCTGGAAAACATCCATTGTTCCCTGTTTCTCTTCTCAGATTAAAAAGGTGGCAATATATTTGTGCCACAACACCATTCAGACCATGGAGGAGCTGCTCTTTGAGCTGCAGCAGACGGAGCCGGTGAACCCGATTGTGCAGCACTACAACAACCCGCCCTTCTACCGCTTCGATGCAGGCAGCAAGGCCTCCGCAGCGGCCTCGGGTAGGGGCCTCTCCATGCCTCTCCTGTAGAGCACTGAGAGGCTAGGAGTATGTGTTGGGTACTTTTTCTTTCTCCTAAGTATAACTTCATTTTAAAAATGGCTTAAGAATAGCCAAGACTCTTAAAGGCATTGTTGGTTTAGTGGAGTGATTTTGCAAGGATGACCATCAGCCCGTGGCCCGCTACTCGTATGCCACAGAGCTTTATACTTTAGGCTGATCCCGGGCAGGACACTGCAGTCACCTGGGAGTCTCATTCTGTGTCTCTGGGATGCCCTTGGCTAATAGTCTCTTAAGGCTGACCGAAGTACTCTCTTCCCCCATCACTGTATTATCACTTCCACCAAATTGGCCTGTCAGCATCATTTGATGACATGTATAGCATCCCCCTTAAATTCCTGAAAGCCTTTTATTTAGCTGCCCTTAGTATTGTAACTGCCTCCAGCTTTCTCTGCTCCCCGAGTCTCTGATGCCTTCCGTTTGCCCCCATCATGCTACCACGAAAGTGCTCTTGCAGAGAAGCCGTAGACCAGGCCTCAGAGACCCTAGGTACTTGGACTGCTTCACTAACCTTGATTTAGTAACTCCTGGACCCAGGAATGTTGAAGCAGCTAAGAGCAGGGCTGACCACTATAAATAAGGTCATTACCAAAGTGGCCAGGAAGAAAAGGTTTCAGGAATATAGCCTCACATTGCAAGAGCATTAAGGAATTCGTTTTGACCCTAACAAATATCTGGGATTCTCCCATTTTGGCTATGTGGGCTTGGCAGGTGGTTTAGAATGTCTGAGATTGTGCAGAAAATGTATGAATCATTCAAACATGAGATTTTACAGGAAATCCTTTCCTGGAATTACTTGAGACTTGGGCTTGACCCCTTCGCACACATCTTATTCTAAGTGTCTTCTCATCCACCTGCAGGTACCACCTCCAGCAGTAACATGGTGGTTGCCGGCCAGGACAGTTTTCCGGATGCTGAGGACAAGATATTGAAAGAATCTGATGAGAGATGGGTGCACAGATGTGGCCTAATTTTCGACAATAGTCTAACAAAGGCACCAGTAAAGGCTTGTGGGGTTTCACAGGTTAGACACACACACACACAAATTCTTCTTTGTTTTTTGAAATACAAATTGACTTTCCAACTCTGTCCCTATACATCCCTAAAGATAATGATTTCTTCCTGAGCAGAGCCAGAGAAGAAAACGATTAAAAGGGATATCACTCTGGTGACTGGATCCCACCTACCCCAGGAGTTAATAAAAGCCACTAGTTGTTCTGCTAGTGGGAGTTAAAGGGCAATTCCATGTGCAATTTTCAAATCTGATTGCTGAGTCGTTTCTTAGAGGTAGAGAGTTGTGTTGAGGTGTCTCTATGAAACATCATCTTTATTTCTTCCTGCCAAAGGAAGTCTCTGTGGCCTGCATATTAGCTCTTTAATGATAACATTTCTCTTGTCCACCCCCCTGCCTTCACATTGCTTAGGAACTACTCATCAGTAAGTGAAATCTGGATTTTATTTCCCACAGTCAATTGTGAAGAGCAGAGACACACACACACCCAAAGAGATAGCAGGACTCAAATTTTAAAATAAAAATGAGGATGATTCTCCTGGTGTTGAAGACTCCTAGGCTGAGCATTTTCTGGTGAAAGTAATGGGGAGCCCTTGAGAAATTCATAGCAAGGATGAGATACAAATTCTTATTGGAGAAAATTCAATTCATCCAATAACGAAAATAATTCTTAGACCAGAAAGCCCCCCGGTGCTTCATGACCATCCTTGGGATTTCATCCTGTGCTGAAGAATGCATCCAGGGCTGTGGGTGGAAAATTATTATCAGACATGGGGATGACTGCCTCTGTGGTGCTGGAGGCTCATTCTCTGCCTCAGACACCTACCGAATTTCTCAATACATCCTTCAGGCAGATGCACATCTATATGTGCCGTCCTCAAGACCAAACCCCCAAGCCCAGCAGATCGTGAATTATAGACTTTGTCCTTTATAGTTATCCAATAAAGGCCTTTCCTTCTCAGAAATGAAAGAAGGTTTGCATATCCCATACATAGTTGATAGTACAAGATTATTAATTAACATGTTATTTTTTAATCTATATTTGCTAGTACCATCTTTGGAAAACTCCCTCATAATAAATAATCACATTATTTCTAAAGATAATTCTATTTTCCGGCTAGAGTGTAATATTCTTTATCGTTTATTGTCTGTCTGACTTTTCCATCTTAATTTTATTTAGGTTAGAAAGGTGATACATATCTATATACTAATGTCTTACTATAAAGGTTCCTTTAGGACCAGACTTCTGAGCGTCCTGCCTGTGTTTCTGGTAGTAACCCATGAAATTAAGAAGCTGGTCCTCTCTATAGTGTCAAGAGCAGAGAACATCCCTAGGAGAGGCTTTCTCATGTAGCAATTATATTCCTCTTCTGTCACTGTACCTCTGTTGGCCATTAGAAACTCTGATGTGTTATCTACCTGCATGTTTTATGCCTATTATACACATCTGACTCTCTCATACTAACTATATCTATTTATCTATAAATTGATCATATGTATATATAGCCCTACATCCATGAATATTCTATCCCAAAGGATACCACTACAATCCATTGATTCCTATAGTCCACCTACACCATTTCTCTAATATATTCTCTCTTTTCTGTGAAAGTAGACTGTGCCCTCAACCTAAAATACCTTTTTTCTCTTCAGTCTTCTTACCACTCTTTGTTCCCAGTTGGCTATCATATTGGTTATAGGTACTGCACACATGCCTGCCTCAACCACTAGATTCCAATTCTTGGAAAACAGAGACCATATATCTTTTAGGCATAGTTCTGTCCTCAACGATTAGCCTACTGTGCTGCACAGAGTAGGCATTTTTAAACATTTACTCAGTACATGAGTGAAAACTAGAGAAGCGTCATAACCCCAGAGGTAGATAAGCTTTCCAAACACCATCCAGCGCCAGCCCCCACCTCCCTCAGTCTTGCTGACTTCATTATGGAAGACGGGCATTTACTCTGTTCTTTATGACCCTTGTAGAAAAAGAGTCTATGGGGTCATTGGTCAGAAATACTGACTGGGCTGTTGTGTGGCACAGGGGGTGCCAGTCACTCGAGCACATTGTTGGGCTCCAGGGGGCACCATGGAGTCATGCAAATGCAGGGTCTTTTACAACTAGATTATGGTTCTCTGATATAATTCAGAAATACTTAATAATACCGTACATACTGATGAAAAGCTCATAGCACTTATAGTAACAGAACAATTAAAACAAAGGTCAAAGAATAGGAGCCAAGTTAGGAAGAGAGTAAGATAGTTGCCTCAAAAGTCCTGCTAAGGAGAAGTACTAAAAGTTAAATATTAGTCTAACCTTAAGTTCCTCAATAGCCAAAGTAAAACAGAAAAATATAGAGTTCTTACAACTGTTAGTGTGTTGAAAAAATACAGGACATACACACAGTTCACTGGAAGCTACTGACAGAAAGCACCCTAACCTCTCTTATTTATCATGTAGTTTGTTTTATTAAACAACAAAGCAAATGCATATTTATTAAGTAGCCATTTAGAGGAGTTTGTAAAATATGCAGAAACTAACTCTATAAGTATTTTCAATATATCATCAACCCTTAATAAATATCTATTTTATAAATTTGTAGTTCCATGAAAGTATTTTTTCATAGGGAGCTGAAGCAATAAGCTTCAGCTGTATACATTGCTGGCAACCTGTGCTGATACAAGGATAGAGATTAGTTATCTACAGCAAGTTGCCTAAGTATTAAAAATTTGAGCTAAATAAGCAAGAGGAAACTTAGAAAAATATTTCTTCCCTTTTGTTTTCCTCTTATCAGGCCATTTTCATGATTTATTTCTTAGGACATGTACCTTTGATGTTAGAAGATTATTCAATCTACTTAACCCTTGAAGTTCCACAATTATTTACTTCAATTCAGGAAAGCAAAGGGAAATAACAGATTTTACTCTTAGGAGGCAGTTTTTACCTTTTTCTTTGCCAAGTGTACACTTCAGTGCACTATGGTTTTGATCTTCTCCAGAATCAGAACAGTCTGGAAGGGGCTTGCTGCCACCCTTCATCTTGGCCTCATAAACTACACCCAACATTCCTTCAGGTCTGTCTCAGAAAGGCACAGAGGAGCACTGCCATCCTTTCTGTAATTCTTCCCCGCCTGGGCCGTCCGGAGCATGATGGTAAGCCCAGTGTGCATCGCGGTGCATGAGTCACTAGGTGTGCGATGGGGCGTTCTCTCCCCTGGAAGTCTCCACATGTGGAATCCTTCCATCAGCCTGCTTTTAATGCTCACTGAGTGATGTCTGTGCTGTGCATATATATATATATATATATATATATATATATATATATATATGCTGTGTATTACTTTGCATTTATCAGCATAAATATGATTAAAGAACATCTTCAGAAGGTAGTAGGTTCATCTCTTTTCTAATTTTCTAAGTCCTGGTCTGACTGAGACAGACTAAGCAGATTTCCTAGAAATTCTGTTTTATGGACTCACAAAGTAATAGCCCAAAAGATATGATAGTGAAGAATGTTTGAAATGAAGAGTTGCTGGGGAGAAGATCGCTGTGTCAGGAGAAAAAAAAAAAGAAAGCTGCTGTAAATGTCTAAGAAGTGAGTAAAACCAAAGTCATTATAGTCTGCTATGTTTCTGTACTCAGCAATTCTAAATCACGGATACAGCGTCTTGAGGTTTTACACCTGGGACCAGGTAGGCATCTTGGTGGCACAACCTGTACTTTTTCCTGAAACATTACTCTTTCTCCATACACTGTAGCGCTGAATTTTCCAGTGTTTTAGAGGGAAGGAGAGTATAGATCTGTTGTCCATGAAGGCAGAAGAACCAGTCATTAATGTAGGGGAGACATCTACTTTGAGTTATCCAGATATTTCTAGATAGCCTTAGTTCTTTGCTTTGGCTGCACATATGTCAAGTAGATACAACCTTTGTATCATTTTATATAAAAATATAGATGTACCACTTTATTCACACTTCCCCCTGGCCACACCCTTACCCTACATTATAGGTCTTTGGATGATAAAAATGCTATTGATTTGAAAGCCTTTGGTGCCCCAAAGGGGTAAAAACTTTCTAGAAATCCAAGCTAGAAGTACAGTTGACCTTTAACACCATGGGTTTGAACTGTGGGTCCACTTAATGTGCAGATTTGTTTCAATAAACATATTGGAAAACTTTTTGGAGAATGTGCGGCAATTTGAAAAGAACACTTTCTTTTCTCTAGCTTACTTTATTGTAAGAATACAGTATGTAATACATACAACATACAAAACATACATTAACCAACTGTTTTTGTTATTAGTAAGGCTTCCTGTCAACAGCAGACCATTAGTAGTTAATTTTGAGGTGAGTCCAAAGGTATTCATGTATTTTCAGGTGTGCAGGCTGCCCCCTATATTGTTCAAGGGTCAACTGTATAATAATTAATACTTATAGATGGATGATTTCTCACATCAATTTCTTATGATTCCCACAACAATCCCACCAAAATAAATGATGAAGTGTTATTATTATTTCCTGTTTAGCAGGTGTGGAAACAGGGTCCCCAAAGAGGGAGAGGACGTGGCCAGGATCACAGAGCTAGTGCATGAGAGCTCAGTCCCCCAGATCATGTGTTTTACCTGCTCAGAGGCAGCGTGACACCAAAAACATTCCTGCCCCTCCCTCTGGTTGACACCTAGACAAGTCACTTGACCTCACTCAGCCTGTTGGCTCATTTATAAAGTAAATAATGCTTATTCCAAAGATGGGCGAGTGGGATTACATGAGATAATGTGTGTGAAGTTACTAAGCCTCAAACTTTTTTTGTGTAGTTACTTCTTAACCCATAAGAACCCAGACATAAAGAGCCCCTCTGGTTATATTACACCTCAATTAGTACCTTTTCCTGAATACCTTCAGATCATTTTAAGAGAAACTTCAAAGCTGATAAAGCTGGAGATTTGTTATGAAACCATTTTTGTGTATTTCCAGTTTTATGCACTTGTTCAATCATTCAGCAAGTATTTATCAACCACCTACCATATACAGCCTACATGTGGATAAAGGATTCATGTTATTTGCTATCATGCCCATTTCTCTTTCCAGACTAATGTTACCATTTTCTAGTTCAATTCAAATATTAACCTTAAAATACAACTTTCCAAGGTTTGACCTTGTGCTTATGAATAAGAGTGACTACTGGTGAATTCCTATGGGAACAGTATCATTGGAACTAGCTGCCAAAATCAACTGCTAAATAATAGCATATTTTTTGAGTAAACAGTGCATACACACACACACGTGTGCCAGTATTTCTGATGGTTGTTCTTGTATTTGAAGGTTTAGTAACGTCATCAGAACCCATACTCGCCTAGAGTCAAGATACAGCAACAGCTCTGGAGGGTCATATGATGAGGATAAAAGTAAGTACCAGCAGGCTGTGGAGCTGCAGATGCAGTGTGAGTAGAATGCAAAATGAGTATTTTGATTATTTTTGGTCTAATTACTAAAAAAGCATCCATAAATGTTCAGTAACCATTTAATCCAACTGTGCAGACGAGCACAGAGTTGGCATCTTAAAAGCAAGAGAAAGCCTAGCAGTGGACAATTTAACTTCAAACTGCATCCCAAATCTGTATTTCCATATTCCTGGCATTTTCCCCTTGGTGACGGAGTTGGGGAAAGGCTAGTAAGCTATTGTTCCTTAGAAAACAAATGTTGCAGTTCCATTTTCCAACCTATTCTGGGAGTGGATTTAACCTTTAAGCTTTGTGAGTCAGCTCATCCAGGAGAGGATGTTTTCACATTGAATCTCTCAATGGCAGACTCTCAGAAGCCAGGTAAAAACCTTGCTAAATTGGGAGGTATAATTGTCACAGGAATTTCTTTGTACCTTGGAAGGTTGGGAAAACCAAAGAGGGCAATGCATACATTTATTTTGTTTAAGCCCTGAACAGCTTCTGCAGACACTGAGCAGCAGGTAAAGGTTATTACTTCACTAGAAGTTAGGGAAATTCTGGAACCACAGAATACACCCCTCCAGGGACAATGGTATGCTAGGAAATCAGTACACTATTTGGTGGATTTTGTTTATTTTGGTGGGGATTGTAAATATGATGATATTGCACGAGTTACGTTCGTTTGGTACACCCTGCATCAGGCCTTTGTAGCCATCATTTTGTTTTTATGGGAAATGTGCAGAGTGGGTAAGAGCTAAGTAGTCCTGCTGACACCACCTATCAGCTGCCCTTACTCAGTTTCTTAATGTATAGGCAGGAAGTTCTCCACTATTCAAAATACCAAAGGAAGGAATGTCTACAATCCATATATAATTGCCATCCTCTACCTTAGGTTCAGTTCAGCTATGTCCCTATAAAACTTTACTAGTACTGTCAGGACGAGGGTAAAATAAAGCTGTTGGTACTTTCTGTCCTATCTGTGCCCAGTCAGGGGACCGTACCATCCAAACATTAAATAGTTGAGAATCAGGAGCATAGACCATTAGTTCTAGATGGGACCAGGTTTTACAGATGAGGAGAGTAGGCCCTGAGAAATGGAGAGCTGTTGGTCAAGAAAAATCTGGTTACTGTGCAATATTTGGTAACTCAAAATTTGAAGACAGGAAAATTGAATCATGAGAAAGGTAAGCAGTCAAATTTCAACTCTCCCAGAACATGGCAAGCATAACATAACACTTTATGACCGTGGATTTTACAGCAGGAATATATATGACCTTTGCCCGTTGATTCCTTTAAAATATATCTCTTTGTTTTGGGTGCAAGACATAGAATTTGGTAGAAACACAGAGGAAGAAAAGCAATAATTATTTTGAAAATATATCCTTAAAGCCCTGTCATATTACGACCTCAAATCCCTTGTTTATTTCTAAATCGTGAATTTCAGAGGATAATTATAATTAAATGAGATAATAATTGTCATTATTATTACTCAGATCACTGACATTATAGACAGAGAAAAAGTAATGTATTTGTAAAAGAGATAAAAAGCTATTGTGAATGCAGATAGGCAAAAGAGAAGCCTAATGTCATCATAGTGGCCTCTCTTTTACCTAGAAATGTTTGTAAATTTGTTGTATTCCAGCATAAACAACATTTTCATGGGAAAATCCTGGTACAGAATTTGAATTGAGTTGTGAGTCATACGTCAATAATCTTTACACGTTTACCGTTACTGACTAGAGAAGTTAGGGTCTAGCATGTTGCTTGGGCACTGAGAGCTTCTATCTTAAACTACATTATAAGGGAAAATGAAATCAAGCTACTCAACCTACCTCGTCACAGAAGGTCCATAAAATATATACAAGGATCCTTTTCCAGGTGTTCAAGTCATAGGACTTGACTTTGGCTGTGTTGGGGGCAGTGGCATGTCTAACAGAGCATGAATACCCTCAGGTTATTGGTGACTGGGTCCTCCTTGAGCCTGTGGTTTTTTGGTGCCCACTGCACAATGATGGATACACCCCTATGCCACAAGAGGAAAGGTTAGTAGGTCAATTGCAAAAGCTGATGGTCAGGCATCCAGTATGTTCAGGGTGATTATTTTCTCCCTGAATTCCTGAGGGGATCAGCAGAGATAGGAAGGTTAAGAAGTGATGAGGAGAGACCCAGCAGCCTAGTGCTTCATAGTCTGGATTAATCTAAAAGGAAGGGACTATGCTCAGCCTCTGAAGTATATTTTTCTATGAAAGAACCATACATTCATACTCCAGACACATTATGAAGGTAGAGCTCACTGAATATGTTGATCTTGGCTAGTTACCCAACCCCAGTTTCCCGTCATAAAATAGGGAAAATAGGTGCTTACTGTTGGGCTATTGATGTGTGAAATGCACACAGCAGCACCTAGAATAAAGTAAGGACTATCCATGGCAGCTCCTGATGCCATTATTTTTATTATTACTGTTACTAGCATCGTGACTAGATGTGAGACATGAGAGAGAGGTCCGGGATGACCCCAGGGAGTCCCAAGAAAACTGGGAATAAGGGATTGCATTTTACAGTGATGGGAAAGATTGAAGAAAGAGCATGTGTTCATTTGTAATAGGAATTTAGACAATTTGGTGTTTTCCTTTATGTGTGTGCATATTTCCCATTGTGTGGTAATAAATAACTATAACTTTGGTATCAAAAAACAATGGGGCCAGAAAACCTAATCAAGTAATTCTAACCCATTTGATCATGTAATTCATACTAAATTGAATGGTTAGGAAGTTATTTTTCCAAGCATGAATGGGTAAGATCTTGTCGACAAACACCAAGTGTGGAAAACAAAATCTTCCTCTAAAAATAAAGCGCACTTGTCTTTCTCACCCTATAGATGACCCCATTTCTCCCTACATGGGCTGGCTGTTGACTGTTACAGAGGCCAAGCAGCTGCAGCCCTTACCCATGCCTTGTACTGGAGGATGCTGGGCCCCCCCTGGTTGACTACCTTCCAGAGAGCATCACTCCCCGGGGGCCACTCCACAGGTGAGTAGCATGTACGAGTAGATGGAACAACCATTTAGATTTGACTGGACTTCCCTTGCCTTAAGAAGAAGATAAGTTTTTCCAGGTCCCATCAGATGAAATGACCTTTGACGTCAGAGGTAGCGTGCATGACTCGAATCGCAGCTCTCAACAAACTGGCAGTTTGGTCAAAGATTAACCAATGTGCAAAGCTGCCTTGTAGCCCTTTAAATTTTTCCTTGATGTAATATTGATGTGTGTATTCAGCCTGTTATGCTTTTGGGATTGTGAGCAACTTGAAGAGAGGACCCTGGTCTTCTGTTCCTCTCCATCCCTCAGCTCTTATTGCCTAGTTCCCAGGAGTCGACTCCCCATCATGTGATCAGTCCACCCATGTGGCCGCTTCTTGTGGGGCATTGTGTTAGGTCAGAAGTTAAACTCCCTTCCCTGGAATAAGGGTATTACATAATTCTTCAGCAATTCTGAGGAGTCGTGTTTAATTGTGACTTAATGATTTCTCAGTGTATTTCCAACCTCTTCAGAAGTTGCACTGATTTCATCCTTTCATTGATTAGGTGCAATATTGCTGTGATTTTCATGACTGAGATGGTGGTGGATCACAGTGTAAGAGAAGACTGGGCCCTGCATCTACCATTATTGCTTCATGCTGTCTTCTTAGGTAAGACGGACTCTAGAGGGCTCTTGGCCAGTAGGGCCAGAGACCTCTAGGCATAGTCCACAGAGCTTTCCTTGTTCATTAGCATCCTACCTTCCTCATTTCTGACTCAGTCTCTTCCGTTTCTCATCGCCCTTCTGTGACTTCTGCTCTAAAATATCCATTGATCAGTCGTT
Organism: Manis javanica; assembly: GCF_040802235.1. NCBI lineage: Eukaryota > Metazoa > Chordata > Mammalia > Pholidota > Manidae > Manis > Manis javanica. The sequence continues at coordinate 4,978,981 of NC_133156.1, forward strand.
GTTTACATTCATCCTGTTATTCCTAATCTAACCAGAGTGGTACCTCATTAACATTCCTATAAAGATACCAAAACAAGTTGGACCTCTGGGTGCGGTAAACTTAAAGCCATGAGATGCGGTCAGGACACAGAAAGAAAGAACACGGAGCACCGCCAGCCATGAACAGAGATTTTAAAATATTTAAGTTGTAAAGCAATAATAGGAAGAAGAACCAGCCAAGGAGACTCAGAAGTTCAGTTAGAGAGAAGAACAAAATTAGAATCCTCAGTAACCAGGAAATACAGGAAGACAGCATCTCCAGAAGGTGAAATGTTGACCACATCAAATGCTACAGCGAGGTCAAGAGAATTCCACCTATCAGCGTTTTATGAGAACATTGGATTTAAGGAATAGAACATTTTGTTTTTCCTAAGCCCAACATCTTTATGTTGGTAACATAAACAATAACAAAGAAAACTCAACATTCTTTCAACATGTCCCTCCAGAGCATCTTGGAATCTTTACTATCCCTGGAATCTAAACAAGCTTAAAATGTGTTTATGCTAAGAGATTCCACTGTTTTATTCCAGGTTTGGACCATTACCAGCCTGAAGTCTTCGAACACAGCAAAAAACTGCTTCTTCACCTCGCGACCGCCCTCTCTTGCAACAGCAATTTTCATGCCATTGCTTCTGTGCTCCTGCAGACTCAAGAGCTGGGGGAAGCTAAGACTCTAACAATCCGACCAGCTTATCAACCTGAATATCTCTACACAGGTAACAAAAGGAGGAGCCTCGGGGGAGACTGAGAGTCACAGATAGATAACCAAACGTGCCACAGAGCCAAGTCAATTTCTCAAGTGGCTGTTACCCCCTGACTTTCCAAATGACAAAATAGCATAATAAATATGCACCCTTTCACTGGATGTTCACTTGCCACTCAAAATTCCTCATTATTGAATATTTTCAAGTATATTTTTCTTCTTCTTATGACTACTGCTCTCACTCAATATGTTCCTACTGATGCATTGAAAATTAAAATATCCATTGGCCAAGGGCATCGGTTAGAACACTGAAGGATGAGCAGAAAACAGTGACCGTCGCCTTGAGCACAGGTCATTGCCAAGGTGCCAGATATATCCCTTGTGTATCTTCTAGTCCCTCCAAAAGAATTGTCACTTTATTAAATGACTGACATTCTGGAAGACTCATTAGTGGATGTCTATTAAAAATCATTGCTGTTTTGAAACCAAAAATTTCTCCTTTAAAATGAGAACAAGAAGTTACTCTGTTGTGTCCAGATATTCATGAAAACTTATGTGAGAGGGTTGCTCAGTCATTCTCATTTAGAACCAGAGAATTTAAAATATCTTAAAATAATGATGAAATAACAGTCCTGGACCTACTTTCTTACCTTATTATTTTGCACATGATAATTGGCATTGGATATGATACTGCATTTCATGTTTCCATGTACTTTCTTCCTAACCTTGAAAAATATGTGCCCCTTATTCATATCTGGCTGTTAGCACTGTCTTGTCCTCTGACAGCTATTAACATATTTCTTTGGAAAACAAATATGAAGTCGTTAACTCTGAGATATAAGGTCTACTGACTTCAGTTGAAGCTCTTTATTTTGAACCATGCTACACTTGATTGAAAATAATCCAATAGCTTCTCAGAGACACAAAACTCTCTTTACTATATAGATGCTTAATTAAAAGAATCTGAAGATTTCTGACTATTCTAATTCTAATCCAGAATAAGGATATATTCAGCTAAGCAAATGGCCTTAGACTGAGAAATCTGTAATGTCTGTTAAGTTCTGCATCTCTGAGTACATCAGTTTTACATTCGCTATGCTACTGATGTGACATAAAATGATAGAGTGGGAATTTACCAAACAGAATACAATATACCATAGGCAAGACAAACAACAGATAGCCAAAGATAAGTATATCACACACGTGGACTAGGTATACAGAAGGTTTTGGAAGGGTCTCCCTTTCGTAAGCATTTATCAAATATTTTCTGACTACCTAGTTTCAGCCATAGTTGCTTTCAAATCTACACTAAAAACCTGTATGATAGAAATGATTGTTTTCATCTTATAATTATGTATACTACTATATAGAAAAGTTAAATAAACTCCCTGACATTACACAATAAACAGCAGATATGATATTCAGACCCAGGGCTTTTTGCTCCTAGTTCAATATATCTGTCAGACACAAGAGAGCTATGTACTTTTTATAGTTATTAATAGGAGAAAAGGGATGGTTACATACATATGTTTTCAAGCCTACAACACACCCTGAGATGTACAATGATAACCAAATATGTAGATGGAATAAACATAGTATTTGCTTACCCCATATTTCTTTGACTAGCATGGGACATATTTTATTAAAATATATTAATATACTCACATTCACAATTCTGGACACAGTCACTTAAAAATGTTATATATAATTTGCTCATCAGCCATTAGATCCTTGTATCCTCAAAAATGGTGTCATCTCATATGTTTCAGTCGTCTGATGACCAGGAATAATTTGTCAACAATGCAATTAGGTCCAAATGTATAAGGGAATTGCTCATCAGCCTCTACACATGTGCATGCACACACACACACACACACACACACACACACACACACACACACACACACCTTTTCCTTTGCAGAAAGATCAATTAAAATACCAGAGTAGAACATAGCAAATCACACTCCTAGTACCAAACCCCACTCTGGTTTACATTGCAGTGCAATTATTCCATAAGCATAGAAAGACTATCAGTCTTGTTTAATCATAGCCATAGCCAAGGTCAAGTGTTTTTCTCAAAAAAATGAACATAAGTACACACTTCCATATGCTCACCTCCTGACCTCATTATGCACCCCACCTGACACACTCCACCTTGACCTTCTTCTCTCACCAGGTGGCTTTGACTCATGAGGGAGGACCAGCCATCCCCAGTGCCAGACTCAGGCCTGAGCTCCAGCTCCACCTCGTCCAGCATCAGCCTGGGAGGCAGCAGTGGGAACCTCCTGCAGATGACCCAAGAGTCAGAGGACGTGGACACAGCTGCTGAAGTGGACGGGAAGGCAAACAAACTCATCGAGTTTCTGACGACCAGGTAATGAGGGGTCCAGAGCCAGGCTCCGTGTCTTTTGGGAAACTACCTTCACTTTAAAAGCACACAGATGGAAACGGAAGCCCAGAATTCTAGAAAAGTCTTATTTTCTCCTCTGAGTGCTTCTGCTGGAGTCTGTGTGCCAGGCAGACACTGGCAGAACTTAAGATCCCTCCAATGTCACAGTGACTGGGAGGGACACTACATAGTGATGATGCCACAGATGGAGGCAGGAGGAGGTAGCACCCCACGGTGAGCATGACTTTCACCATCTATCAATGCTGCCAGGATCTGGGAGTCCTGAGACTTGGCAATGAAAGTGGCTCTGGAAGCCAAAGATATTAGCAGTCGTCAACCCAGGAGCAGCTGCACAGCAGACCATTGTTTGCTCATCTAGTCCAAAGAGTCATTTGCAAACAGAAGTCAGAAACCAGAAACAATAGAAAGCAAGATAGGAAAGAAACTCAAACTAACAAGAAATCAAAATCAAGAAAAATTAGGAGCAATTCTGTTTTTTCAAGTCATCTGTGTTTTCTAGTGAACAAATCTGTCTTATATGGCTTCAGAATGTCTTAACACCCCAAGGTCCCATATTTACTTAAAAGTATGCTTACCTGGGACCCAGGGATGCTATCCCTTCTCGGTGAGTTAAGTCCTGGAAGTCTGGCTTGCATTAGTGTATCTGGCAACTCACCTTATTTTTCTTCCTTCAACTAGTGTATTGAATAATGCAGAAAATGGAAAACAGACGATTTCCTTTCCTCTATTAATGAAAACAATGTTCTATGCATCTCTCAGCTCAAACAGGATTTAGTGAGCAGGAAGTTTAGGCAGAGGGCTGACGGGGTCTACATTCAGGGTACCTGAATGGTTTGTGGAAAAGAAAGGTGTGGTCACCCCTCACCACTGTGAAGACCACGTGTTGGGGAGGCTGTTCTGTGAAATTCTCACAAATGGCTCCATCCCAGTCTTACGCTGAAATCCAAGCAGGCCGCAAAGGGCATATCTTCAATTTGGGTCCACTTTATCTGGCAACCTAATGATGTGAGACTGATAAAAGCATTATTTTTGCAAATCCTAAAATGTGCAATTGAATTTGTATCTCAATCTATATTTTATTTATTTTACATCATTTTTTTAACAAACACATAGCACCTATTATGTGCTAAACACTGGTGAATTGAGAGGTTTTAATTGTATTAGTCAAACCAAAGAAAAGTCATGTCGTAAATTAGCTAGATCTGTTTTGAGTGTGCTCTTAAGCTTTATAAGACTGAAACCCTTGAATTCATTAATAAAATTCAAAAACATATATTGCCTTTTGGAGGTGTAACTAGGGATATGGTTCTAAAATGCAAAATGATAGTTATATTTTTGACATTTTGTATGTTTTGTTTAAGGGCATTTGGTCCACTCTGGTGCCATGAAGACATCACACCCAAAAATCAAAATTCAAAGAGTGCTGAACAGATCACTAATTTTCTACATCATGTTGTATCTGTATTTAAAGATTCCAAATCAGGTACTTTCTCCTATTTCTCCAAACCCCACATTCAGCATTTTCTTATAATGGAACTCATTTTTCCCAAATACCTACACACTGTGCACAGAGATACATTCATTCCTGCATTTGGCATCCACAGCAAAAGAATCTTCACACAGAGCTTTGAAGCTTCCTTCAGATGTGCCTAACTGTGTGAGAGTTACTATCATGTATATTTGCGTTATGCTCTCTCAAATAATTCCCCAAGGTCACTGTTCGTGCTTCATTTATGTCACTAGAATTAAACTATGCCTTTCATATTAATTTTATTTGAAGCAGGCCATGAGCAATAAATCTTATTAATGGACTGTATTCAGACTCAACCATGAGAAATTGCCAGCCTTGCAAACTGGTTTAAAAAAAAGAATTTTCTAATAAAATGTGTTTGATTTTAAAAGTCTTTGCTAACATTTATTTCCTCTGCCTCTAAGCATTCAGTATGCTGAACATAGTGTAACTCTTACGCAGCCCTTAGCTGAATTCCAATCAGATTAAGTTTAGCCTGGGCTGATTTGTGTTTGAATTCGGTTCCTCAGCGTGATGCAAGAACTAATGGTCCTTTTTTCACACACCAGGCTGCTCATATTAAATGAGGCTCACCGGCTTTCCCAGCTGCTCCTTAGCACATCACACAGTCTGAAACATTCCAGATTTGCCACATCTCTTTTCATTTTCAGAGCATGCTTTCTAAAAAAAACAAAAAATGTTGATAAGCTAAAATGAGAAGTCATTCCAGGAATAGAATTGCTATTTCTTATTTGGATTTTCCTCTTCGGAGCTTCTTTGAAACATTAAGACCTCTTACATTGGTATTTCCCTCACTTAAAAGTCTCTTAATCATTGAACATAGTCCAAAGGAAGAAATGTACTGTATGTACACCATTAATTTGTCTAAAACTCTCTATTGAATGGAGATAACAAAAATGAGAAATGACACAAATGCCTTATACTGTGTTCCCGGCGGTGCTTCGCGCTGCTTAGAGCCTGAGTCTTTTCACATGTTGCCCAAGATATTTTACCCACTAATTTCCTCGTACATTCTTGCTTTCTGCCTGTTTCCACTATAGCACAATGAAGTGTGTTCCTGGAAACACTTTTATTAAGGGTCAAGGTAGCATAAACTGCTATAACAAACAACTCCGAAAGCTCAGAAGCTTAACAAAATAAAAGGTTATTTCTGGATCATGTGACAGTTCTGTGTGGGTGATCGGCAGATGGCCTTCCACCTGCTGCTTCAAAGATCCACCATCCTATGGCACTGTTAGCTCCTACACTCAGAGACCCCTACTACACCCTGTCAGCCAGCAGGTGGGGAGAAAGTGAGCAGAGGATTTCTCAAGAGGAGTTTACATGCCGGCCTTGAACTTGGCATTCAGTGCTTCTCCCCACATACCACTGGCCAAGACTCAAGCACAGGGTCATACCTAACTACAGGGAAGGTTGGGGAATGTAGGTGCACCGTGTGACTTTCCTTTTCTCTCTCACACATTAAATAGCTTTTCTCAAGGGACACAGTCATGGTGGTTGTGGTGGGGTTCTGCGATCCTATTAGCATAGTTCTAGCATCATGATTTAAATAAAATTTTCATTGCCTGAGGACCTAATCCCCCACATATAAAATGGCTTAATAGGAATGTCTTTTGAAAAACTACATAAAGACATAAGATCGGTTTTAAATCATGATCCATTCATAAGTTGTGAACTGCTTATATGGTTTAATCATGTGTTGACCACCCTGAATATGTCTGAGTCCATTTTCCAGGAACCTTTGATTACTCAGCAGAAACATTTTCTTACACAGTCTATGTGTCCCTAGACTCCAACAGTCAGGTGGCAGCTAAGAACAATGACACTGAAATCTCTCTCCTGTTCTACTTCCACGGGTCAGTCAAATGTGCCACTGAGCCCTCTATATCACGGAAACAGCCAGAATCACTTCGTCATGTTCTCTGACTCCTGCAGCCAGGTTTTCTTCCTGCATAGAGGCACAACAGGGTAGAGTTAGTTTAATGGCCCAGAATTCAATCATGGGCTTTACCTTACATCTGCATTTCCATCTGGTCAAGAGGTTTTCTGATGACAGAGTCACTTCATGCTATTAGAAGAACAGATATGAAGGAAAAAGTGTCACTGGTGACTGCCCGCTTTGTAATGTTCCCGTTTCTCTGTCTGCATGTTTACAGACTATTCTGAAGAGCAGAGACTTTGGGACAGACCTGGTTGTCTTTAGAGCTGACTAGATCCACAAGTATTCTGAAAATCTGTTCCTAGCCAATTCTCTTATGAAAAAAAACAAGTAAAAGTATTCTTTGTAAAAAGTAGTCAAGAGCAATGTAGAAAAACAGCAGGCTAGTAAATAATGATATATTTATTATTAGCACATACTGTGAACCAGACACGTACTAAGATTTTTTTTACTGTTTAATTTTCACAACTGTCTGAGATAGATGGCTGTTATTCACAAGTTAAAAATCAGAAAACAGACTCATAGAATATAAGTTTCTTTCCCAGAGTCTCAAAAACCCCTAATGCAAAATCAAGGCTTAGCTTGCTCCAAAGCTTCTAACTTTTTCTGTTTTACTGTGCCTCCTTAAGATTCATTTAAATTTGCTTTTTTTATTTTAAAGAGGTAAATGAGTACCACCAGCACGTAGCCCTGTGCTGTTAGCCCCTTTTGAACTTACAGATAACTGACGGCCCAGTTGCAGAGTAGCGGCTGACGTAACTCTCTCTCTGCATCCTAGGTTTTCACCTGGAGCAGCATTTGAGTGAAGTCGCATTTCAGACAGCACTTGCAAGCTCTTCAAGGCATTATGCCAGTCGGTCATTCCAGATATTCCAGGCGCTCAAACAGCCTCTGTCTGCACATGCCTTGTCTGACCTTCTCTCAAGACTGGTAGAGGTGATTGGAGAACATGGAGATGAGATTCAGGTACAGAAGAAAAGACCACTGAACCCATCCTTCTCCCATTTCAAAGATGAGAAGTTAACAACTTTCTCTGAGGCTTCTTTGGGAAATTACCAGCCACTTGGACAAGTACAACTTATTTAAAAAATTTCAGAGGTTGGCATTCATATTTACAAAAATCACTTACTCCAGGGAGCCTTGCCCTCAAAATGCAACGGATACTGTTTGATTGAGCCAGCAACTGAAATCCCTTGGTGATTCCTTTGTGGTTGTTGCTGTTGGGTTTTTTTGGCAGTGAATGGAGGACTTATTTGGCACTGTTCTGTCTTTCTGCTACCAACCTGGGATGCAGTTGCACTATCTCTCCACAAGAGAAGGGACCTCCATTGTATCTGTGCAAAGCACCATCCTCTGTGTATGGTTAGCCTTCAGTTAACTGAGAAGAGCTGAAGAAATAATGGAGAGAGGAGATGCCACACCTGTAGGCTGGGGACCCCAGATCCTCGGGAGCTGGGCGGGTTGAGAACCAAGGACATTGCAAGCTCAGTAGCTTGGGCCAAGCCCTTCTTTTCCATCAGAAATGTCCCTGCATCTCAGGAGGCTGCACTCCTATAGACTCTAGCTTCTTTTCCTCCTTCTGGCACTGGAAAGTGCTATTTAAACTGCCACAGAGGCACAGCCCTTCTCACGCCTGGTCTCTTAAACTCTGGCTTGCAGACATTGTCACTCTGCATGTCAAATGCCCATCATCCCCTCAGTAGGGGAGCATGCTTGTCCCCTTTATTCTTGCCCCCTCCCTGTTGAGTTTTAAATGAGATTGATCTGTTGAGGACCTCAGACCTAGGGAAGGAAACCTTCATGACTATCTGCTAACTCCTAAGCCATCGAATTTCCTAAAGGGCCTTTACAGTTTGCTTTTAGACTTTGGAAATTAAAGTATCAGTGACTGTCTAGCTTTCAATGATATTAACATTATTTGAATAAAGTTTGCATTCATTAAATATGTCTTCAGGAAGTTAATAGGAGTTATAAGCAGTACAAAATGTCCTTTTTGCACGCTTGGCAGGGTTATGTAATGGAAGCGCTTCTTACCTTGGAAGCTGCTGTGGATAACTTGTCGGACTGCCTGAAGAACAGCGACCTCTTAACGGTATTATCTCGGTGAGTGCCAGATTAAGACCACTTCAAAATAAAATGTACTGTATTGAGTACTTAGGAGATGCCTGGACTTTGGGCAAAGTCTAAAGAAGAAATCTCATTTTTAAAGTCTAGTTATAACTCGAGAAAGTATATATGACATTTTCTTAAGTTAAAAAGAAAAGGAAGCTGCAACACACACATTATGTAAGTATGTTAAAACATCAGGACAACAGACAACAAATGCTGTCTCTAAGTAGGACAAGTATTAATGATACTTCATTTTCATTTGTAGGTATTTTTTCAAATGTTATAGTATTCTGTGTATTACATTGTAAACAGAAGCTAAAGCTAAATATTATTTTTAAATTATACAAAACTCATCTGACCATCACTATAAAAACAATTAGAATAAATGTTGATTTTATGTAAAGAAATTCCTACTGTAGGATCTTTCTTTTTTATTTTTTAATTCCTTTTGCTCCTGCCATGTTCAGTCACCCATTTCAAATCATTCACAATTCCATATTCTGTTTGTGTAATTGAGCTCATCTTGCTTGATATTGAGTCAGTAATGTGATATCACATTAAGCCTTGTTTCATTTTTAAATTGAACATTTTTTATGGATAGGTAATTTTAGTGTGATAACCAACATGATACATATTTATGTAAACCTACAGATTTATCTGAATCAGTAAACATTTATTATAGGTACTTCAATTTTAAAAATCAGTAAAAGTTTAGCAAGAATGTTGATAAATTTTTATCTTTTCAGCTTGAGAGAGAAATCCTTTTTCATAAATTTCTGAGGTATAAAAATGTTACTCTGAGAAATATTTGCTACTTTTTTATTTCTAGATATCTTTTCCATTTCTGTTCTCCCTATCAGTCAGTTGGGAGACTATTAAAGTTTATACCTATCAGCTGCATTTTACTTCATAACTACTCTTACCAAATTCAAACAAAAAGTAAATAAAATATTAGAAAACTTTATATCCAACTGCTTATTTTTTTAACCTGTTAATAAGTGGAAGTCAGTGTTAGGTTTTATTGTTGTTAGTTGGTGAGGGTTGTTCTGATAAAGCTGTGTTTTACATGGCTTTAAGCTTAAAAAGCAGGGAAACTTTTTCTGTTAAGTGTAAGAATATGGGTGAGTGGGGGAAGGACTGGCTTTCCACTGAAGCATGTTGGCTTTCTGTTGAACTTTTTTACTTTTATACCCAGCTCTTCATCACCAGATTTAAGCTCTAACACTAAACTAACAGCAAGCAGAAAGAGCACAGGACAACTGAACATAAACCCCGGGACAGCCAGTGGCAGTGCAGCAACTGGAGAATGAAGCCGGCATCAATGAAGCTTCTCTCTGCCCAAGAAATTTGGTGTCGTCGACCAATCCTCGACCTGCCTCGCAGTGCCACCCTGGACAGAATTCAGGCCTGTACCCAGCAAGCCCTCTCCTCCAAAACGAGAAGCTCATCCTCCTTGAAGGACAGCCTCACAGACCGTCGCATATAAACCATCCAACCACTCTGTTGGCCACCATCTTTTGGGTCACAGTGGCCTTGATGGAATCTGACTTTGAGTTTGAATACCTAATGGCCTTAAGGCTGTTGAATAGACTGCTGGCTCACATACTGCTCGGTAAAGCTGAGAACCGGTAAAAACTGGAGAAACTCCAGGCACAGCTCAAGTGGGCTGACTTCTCAGGGTTGCAGCAGCTGCTGCTGAAAGGATTCACCTCTCTTACCACCACCGACCTTACCATGCAGCTTTTCAGCTTGCTGACACCAGTGTCCAAAGTATCCATGGTGGATTCATCCCCAGCTATTGGTAAAGCCAACATCACTTGAACAGTTCCGTTCGTTGTTGTGTTCATGTTTAGCACAATAAGATTGTGTGGTTTCAGTGCTTTTAACAATTCTGCCTAGAAATGGTTCCTTGGAATAGTTTGTTTCTTCTTTTCAAATTATCCATAAGTCTTAAAAATTATTTATATTATAGAAGATGTTTTTAAGGCAATAACATAAAAGGGACAGAGGTAATATATAAGATATTTATCATTTCTTTATGCTTTCCATATCAAATTGCAGATAATGTTTATTCTGTTGCTCTTGGACAGACTTTTTTTTTTTACCTTTTCTCAATTCCTAAATCTTTTTTTCATAGTCTTTTATTTTCCTCTTGAAAATTCTCTTGGATCCATTGTTTTGAATTAAACCAAATTAACAAACTATAATTTTAATACCATGGCATGCAGGCCAGAATTCTTATCATGAAGCTACAGCTTCACACAGTGGTACTAAAACCATTTCTCATCATTCTAAAGAGTCTTTTTTATTACATGAGTATGACTTAAATTAGTTGTCCTATATCCTCTCATAGAAGCTTTTCTTTTTTTATCATTTGTATTGAAATACCATTTATATATTTTATTGATAACAGATGAACAACTTAGTGATTCATCAATTATATACACTTTTAAGGTGAGAAATGTAGTTGCTGTCACCATACAAAGATATTACATTATGGAAGCTTTTCTTAAAATACGTTTCTTGATAAAAATTTCAAACTAGTGCTTCAGATCATTTGAATCAGCTTTTTCAAACCTGTTCAGTCAACCGTGTCAGTCAACCGTGTTCACAAACAGTCCATTGCAAGACAATCGTTGTATCTTAAAATTACAAATCTATTTCATTGCCTCCTTCGTAACAGGTGTCATTATTGATTGTCCATTTTTGCTGGATTTTCTGCTGGATTGTGTTAAAGCTGACTCACAAGACTGCTTTTGCATCATCTCAGAATAAAATATATAATATTCCTTCCCACTGTTAACAGCTAAAATTTACCCTATTCAGCTCTCTCCATTCTTTCTTCTCTAATCCAGGGTTTCCCCTGAACGTGATATGTCTCTTGCCCCAGCTGATTCAGCATTTTGAAAATCCCAATCCATTCTGTAAGGATGTAGCTGAAAGGATTGCTCAGGTATGATTTATGGTCCCATGCTCAGGCAGAGCCATATGGATCCTTAGGAAGGCCCAGTGTTGAACAGAGATTACCAGGCCCAGAGCAGGCAATGAGTTTCACAAAACCTGAAAAGAACAACTGATATTACTAGTAATTTGCATCTCTGCATGGCTGATGCACACTGTCTTTTATGGTTTCCTTCTTGAGGAGACAGGTAAAGAATTTGTGAAAATTATTCATAATATCATAACTCATTACTATGAGAGGCACTTCTGCAGCCTACCGAAAAAGGTTATCAATCTGATTTCCAGACAGCCAGAATTTAGAGCAAAATCACTAACTTACCTTCCTATTCATCAGGCTGTTTTATCCCTAATTGATTTTCTTCTCTTAAAAGGTTTGTTTGGAAGAGAAGAACCCCAAATTTTCCAACCTTGCACATGTCATGACTCTTTATAAAATACACAGCTGCACGAGGGACTGTGTGACATGGGTCAATGTGGTCTGCCGATACCTTCACGAAGCATATGCTGATATTACCTTGAATATGGTTACCTACCTGGTGGAGGTAAGCTCTTCAATTGCAGGTAAAACCTATTAGAGTTCCCATGGATGAAATATTTATGTGGAACTGGTAGTAATGCTCTTAACTTCATTTACTGAGTGCCTGTTATCAGTTATCTAAGATGCTCTGTGGAATTACTTTAAATCCTCCCAACAACCCAGTGAAATAGATACTACTGAGAAGAATCTGAGGTTACCTGAGCTCCCATAGTTTAAGGCAGCAAAGCCATCCTTTGAACCAAGGTAGACCTGCCTCCGAAGCTCAAGCAACCTTCTTTTTACCACAACAATACCTGTCACCACTTGGGAGAGACAAGAATGTTTTATCCTAGTTGCTCTGAGTGTTCAAAACATTCTTAAGGAATTACTATGTGGCTTGATGGGTTTGGTGGTCTTTGCTCTTACCTGATTAACAAAGTGTTTATTTGGAACTAAACTTTTTGTTTTCATCTTATGTATTTGTTTGTAAAACTGGAATAGGATTTTTGTTCTCATGCAAACGTGTTTCTAGTACAATCGTTACAAGCATTTTGGGCAAGTGAGAACTGCACCCCCTTCCTCTAGCTTCATACATGAGGTCACAAAATCAGTGGGGCTAATGGCTGATGGAGGCTACCTTGCTTTGGCTTTTCAGGGTTGTTTTTCCTTTGGGGCTATGCCTTCAGACCTCTGGCTGGGCCTTTTCAGAAGTGCTGAGGATGGTACATTCTAATTTTTCTTTCAGTTGGGTCACTAATCCAAGATGCAGATAGGTTAAAGAGTCAAGTCTCCACCAGACTGAAAGCCTCTGCCTAGGACAGGGCCGGTTATCTCTATAGCTGATCATCAGGTCTCAATCTTTAGAGCTGACTGTCAACATTTATAGTTGATCCTGCAGGATTCTGATTTGCAATACAGATCAGCAATACTTGCGCTATATTCACACTCGGAACAGTCAATGGTTCGTTTGCTCCTTCCACACCCCCATCCCTGGCATTTTAAAGAACCTCTCCCAAGTGCCACCCTGCTGCTCATTTTGATGATCACCTCGGTTGCATCTATCCCTGCAAGAGTTACTAAGACAGCCCACGCAGACCTCGGCAGCAAGGTGCTCTGGGATAGCCCTTGGCAACGCCCTGCTTTCAAAGGCAGACAATGCCTGTTTTAAAACAAGATGAAGTGTGAGAGAGCAAAGGAGGAAAAACTTGTTTGGATCACTAGACATAAAAGTTCAGAAACACAAGTGGGATGTGGTATCTATGTAAGATGGAATATTATTCAGAGTTAAAGAGGAATGAAGTACTGCTCATGTACCCTACAACATATACGAATCTTGGAAACATTATGCTAAGTGAACTAAGGTAGATACATAAGGGCAAATATTAGATGATTCCACTTCTATCAGGTACCTAGAATAGGAAAATTTACAGAGACAGAAAATAGAATAGTGGTTGCCAGGGGCCAGGGGCCAGAGTAATGGAGAGTTCCTGTTTTATGTTACAGATTTTTCAGTTTGGGATAATAAACAAGTTCTGGACACAGTGGTGATGGTTGCACAATGGTGTCAATGTACTTATTGTGACTGAACTGTCCCCTAAAAATAGTTAAACTGATAAATCTTTTGTTATGTATTTTACCACAAGAAGAAGAATAAAAATGGATGACCTAATTTGTTCTATTCAGAAATTGTCACCAGAAATGTTATTATCAACTTAAACTTCCCAGCATATATAATACGTATCAGCTCCTATTTCAATTGCATGTTCTTTCAGGTATTGGCCGGGTATATCCATATGATTTTAGGTGGTCATGGTAGTACTCCCATTGAGCCTTCTCAAGTAGTCCTAACATTGTACGTATTTTTCCGTATGTTGACACGCTCACGTAGTGTCATTTTCAGTAACTCTGGAATTCCATTAGGTTAATGTAGCACCGTTTGCTTAACCATGACCCTTTTGCTGCTTATATTCATAACACTTTTCTATTACAAATGGTCCATTTATGTAGACTTTAAGGTTATATTTAAGTCATTTCTTTTGGTGACATTTCCCGAAGTAACTATCCTGGTTAAGGGAAGAAATAAGGTGGGTGTTATTTTTTTAGTTCTCCTACGGACTTCAGAAATCGGTCTACACCCTTTCCCAATTCACTATAACTGTGGTGTATAAGCATTCAAGTTTCCCATATCCCCACTAAATTTTATCATCCCATTTATTCATTTTGTCAGTTTAATATTTTTATTGGTATTTTCAAATTCTTCTCTTTACATATTTCCTTTCTGGTGAAGATGTTCATTTTTCCATGTAATAGGTTTGCATAATCATTTATGTCCTCATATGTTAACTGCTCAGTTTATTTCTTTTGACCACTTCTGATGTGGAATTTCAGCATTTATTTGAATCATTTCTGTAATTTTTTACTTTGAACAGTAATCTCTTATCATGTCTGTCACATAAATTTTCTCATTATTTTGCTTTCCTTTTTGAAAATATCTTTGATATTTTTTAGGAGTAAATGCTCATAACTGAAAAATTTCAAAGGTAAAGAGAACTTTAAAAAAAGAAGAAAAAGAAAATTCACCCAAAATGACTATCTTATCTAGAGAGAAGCACTATTAGCATGCTGATGGATTTCTTCCCAATGTTATTTCTATATAACACATACTCATTCACATCAATAATGGCATCATCTATTATATAGAAATTGTATGTCCTTCCTCTTTTACTTAATATTAAATATACTTAACTATCATTAAAAACTGTCATTCTGTTGACTACATACTTCATTCAATTCACCATAACTTATGTACCCATTTCCCTAGTGTTCAACATTTAAACTGCTTACAAAGCTTTCTTTTTTTGTGGGGGCAGTTTTACTATTACAAATTATGCCTTGGTGAAATCTTATATATAAAACTTCATGTCTTTCTCTAGGTTTGGAAAAGTTCCTAAAAGTGTAATTACAATTTCAAAAGTAACTGTGAACCAGTCCAGTACTCTTGATCTCAACTGCCATATTATCCAAGTTGCATTTCCACCCATGTGTAAGATTACCCATCTTAAATCTGCACCAATATTGACCATTATCAATGTCTAATCTTTCCCAGTTTGATAACTGGTAAATTGTACCTTTGGTTGTAACTTGTGACCTTCAGTAATAAGTGGCATTTGATGCTTTCCTTTTGAAATGTATTTTTTTGTCTTCCACTGTGTGAATATTATGTTTATATATTCAGACCTGCCTGCACTGCCTTGGATATCTCCATTTCTTCCCCAGTCAGAATTTTCTTTTCCCTCCTAAGGAAAGACATGATTATAGAGGTGTGGGGAAACACCGGGGCTTCTGAGAGGAAATCTGGTGTCAGACTCACTCACACTGTGCCCCACCTCCCAAAGCTGCTGCAGAAGGGCCTGCCTAGTATGCAGCAGCCCCTGCTGCAGGTGATCTACAGTCTGCTCAGCTACATGGATCTTTCTGTTGTTCCTGTAAAGCAGTTTAATGTGGAAGTTCTGAAGACCAGTGAAAAATATGTGCAAGTGAGTTTTTTAAAAACTTCACCTATGAACCAGAGTGTTTCCAGAGTCATTCCAGAAAAACAGGAGGAAAATATGTAGCTTGAATGTGGCTACAAAGCTATATGGGCGCCAGGCCATGCGTTTACCCATTGATGCCTGAAACACGCTGAGAGCCATCAAATGAGATGGTTGACCAGCACCCTGAGTGATATACTGAGGAGAAAGGACCAGATCCTCTGCTTTCCTGAGCCTGCGAGAACACGTTTCTGCCTCTTCAGACTAACAGACTGGGTATTGTACACACACACCCGTCTGGGCGGGCATGGACAGGGTCTTTCTTATGTGTGGTATTCTATTTCAGAGAAGTCAGATAGAGAAGGAACTTGCATGTGCCAGGTTCTGGGACAGATGTTTCAACATGTGAAATGGTAATTCAGAAGTTAAAATTGTCACTGTAGAGTTGAGGTAACTAAGTTTAGGAAACTTACATGAAAGAGCTTGAAAATACTTTATCCAACAAATAGTGTATTCGGCAAGCTTCAGAGTTCAAAGGCAAGTGTTAAGTTTTTTCTGCTTAAATTCATCGACAAAGCCACATAATGCAAATTTTACACGTCCTTTCCCATCTTAACTTCACCAGTCACATTACTTGAAGAAATTGTTTAATACTAAAAATGATTTCTGAGTTTTTTTTTCTGTTTTCAAGTCACAGTGAGCCAGTAATAGTTTTGCCATATGGAAGGCATTTAGTAATACTCTACACTCACAGGAGGCCGAGGGTCAGCTCACATCTTTCTACTAATTGTGTGCCCTGCCTAATTTAAAAAAATCATTGTATTATTAGATTGCCTGTTCTATCTTAGGCCTCTGGGCTGTCTCGGGTGCTCTGAATCTTATCTTGAATGATGGCTCATTTCACACACTATGACCTCCCTTATGCAGAATTGAACAGTGAAGGAAAGGTGTTTTATTTCATGTGCTTTTAATCCAAAGCCTGGGCAAATAATAATAACAACATTTTATCAAGTTGGTTCATTTATGTTCAATATTTTTGTGGAAGAAGCACCTCAGTTGGCCTGGGGGTCGTGAGGGAGACACAGATGGCGAAACCAAGTGAACCTTCCGGGAATAGTGGGCTCCTGAGAGGCTGATACAGAGAACAGGGGCTCTTACCTCCTTCCAGGATGAGGTAGTAGCATGAGCAGAGGCACAGAGGCTGAGAGACCTTGCCTGGTTGGGGGACCTCCAGCGGTAGCCTGGGGGAGATAACCTCCGTGGGCTGTGCTCAGAGAGTGTGGGCTCCCCGCTGTCCACCAGAAGGAGCTGTTCAAGGAGGCAGGGAAGTAGTACGGTCTGAAGAGTTCTACAAAGGACACTGAGGTCGGAGTGGGGATGATGGACTTCAGTAGCGTCTGCATCAGTAAGCCCAGTTAAGAGGCTTTGAAAGAGGCCAGGCAGAGACTGGAGAGGACCTAGCTGAGCCAGTGCCAGCAAGAAAGGAGAGAGAGAGCAATTTAGGAGGTAAGGAAAGAGGAGTTAAGGATGGCCCCCAGATTCCTGGGTTAGGTCATGAGGAGCACATGGGGTGAGAAGAGAAGAGGGCTGAGAGCAATGATCAGGCGCCCAAGACAGAAATGGCAGGAAGGGCCAGAGACATAGGAGAAGGACTAAGGAATGCTGGAAGCTGGAGGTGCAGAGAATTTGGAGAAGGAGGGAGTAGTGGTCAGCAACATAAAGGCATTGAGGATTATTTTTATTCAAATTGAGGCAGGGCTTCACTAGCAAAAATGGTACCTTGTTCTTATAAACATTTATTTGAATATAAACTAAAATTGATCTTTTATTTGCTTGTTTCCTAAATGTAGCTCATCTTATACATAGATTGTCTTGTTATGTCTTTTGTCTTTTATGTGTCATGGAATTTCCTTCACTGTTGGAAATCTGTGAATTCTGACTGGTCAGAAGGAGTTTGAGTAGCTGGTGGTATATTTTTAAAAATGAAATTATTTCTTACCACTGAATGTTTTATTTCCTTCAGAGTGTTCACTGGAGAGAAGCTTTGAATATCTTGAAGCTGGTAGTTTCTCGCTCTGCCAGCCTATTTTGCCTTCCTACCACCATAGCAACCTCTCAAAGATAGAAATACATTGAGTATGGACTAGTGCTTTGAAGGAATTGCCTGGAAAAACCCTGGACTTTCACTTTGATATTTCAGAGGTATGTTACCTATTTCTGTAAGCTCTAGCATGAATATTTAGTGGCAGAGGTCAAAACCAATTGCCTGGGTAAAGGGAGACTGATTTTCCATTTATTTCTAATGAGGGCTTCTAAGGCTTAAATTAGGTTCTGTTTTTTAAGAACCCATTGAGTGTTATATTCACCTGAGGTCTCAATTGATAGCTTCTAACAGTAGAAGCTAGCCTAAGTTCTATAAAAACATGTTCTAAAAAAAGAAAGATAACTTTCATAATATATACAATTGTCAAATCAATAAGTTACACACCTGGAACTAATATAATGTTATATGCCAATTATACTTCCATTGGGAAAAAAAAGAAATTTTTGTAAAATGGAATGATCTTAAGCATTTTAAACCATGACCTTCACTCATTGTTTATCTGACATGTGTCACATCCTCTTTGTATCCACGACCTTGTTCTCTGAACTGAAGCCAGACCAGCAAATGACAGAGATTGAGAGGAATACAGAATCCGTCCTTATGGCTGCTCCCCAGAACCGCACTGCTTTTTAAACCAGGAAAATTATCTAAATTCTTGCCAAGGGAGGAGGGACCAGCGAACCAAGCTAGGATCTGGAAGTTAAGAAAGGGCAGAAAGTGCCCAGATTTACCTGCTGGTCCATTAATGAACATGTGGGAAGCCTGTACATAACTGTTTTAGTCTAAGATGTAGAAACGCTTTGCTTTCCTATGTCTCCTATCCCATGATCTGTAAGACCCCCAAAGCAGAAACTACGATTTGTCCATTTTGTAACCAAGGTTTGGTATGGTATCTGGTGCGTGTTAGATACTTAATACTCTTTGACATTGCTGAATTGAATAAATGACTAAAGGAATAAACCAGGTCTGCTCATACGGGAATTACTTGGTCTGTTAGGCAGGGTACAGCTGGATTGGGTTTTCTCCCACAGTGGACTCATAAACTCTTACTATGTCATTGTTCAGGATGAGATATTATTTTGCTGCCATTGCAATAACCTGCATCTATAGTTAGTGTATGTATATTAAAGTATCAGATCAATACTTTTCCATTTTTAGCATTTTTTTTGCATTGCTACCAGTGGGGGAAAGCTACTTTTACTCTGACTTAAGTTTATTCTGTTCAAAAGAGGAACAGAAAATGCACATCCAGTCAGCTGCACACCTCAGAGACCCAGCTCTTCGGGACTGATGGGCCTCGCAGAGCCAGGTAGAAAATTACCAGCTGGTTTCTGCCATGTGCAAGTATAGGCCCGTGAACAGGTTCCTGCAGAGGTGACCTGTTTGGGAGGAGCATCCTATCCGGCCACCACACACCAGCATGTGAAATAAACTCTCAAGGAGTGAAATTTCTAAGGTGTGCAACCCAAGTACCTCACTCCGGCCTCATTCATTTAAGTAATTGAAAAGATATAAATAATTTAAATTTTCAAATAATTGAGAGTATATAAAGATTGCTGAGTGAAGTCTGGGAAGAGGGGAAGGAATTTTAGTCTCTTGTTATAACTATAAAAAATCCCATCAAGCTTACACATCTGAAAACTGACTCTGCTTCCCTGAATATTTTGCTTCTAGTCTTTACCAGTGGTTTCTAAAATATGTTTAGGAATAAGCAACTGAGCTGTCTTCAGGTGCTAAAGAGGGTGGGAAAATGCTGAAGATGCAAACTGATTCAGAACATCAGGAAAATTAGCCTACTTACAACACTGAACTTCTGTAGTCTGATTTTTAATCAAATAAGCAGTTCTTGGCTGCTGCTGGGTAGAGCAATCCCATATTCTACAGTTATTAATGAGTAGAAGAACATGTGCTTTTGTGTTCTTTATTTTTGTCAAGACACCCATCCATCATGGGGAGGCCATACGATGAGTTGCAGAACTCCGGGTGTGAGGGGAAGCCCAGGGCCGTGGCTGTCACCAGGAGCACGTCGTCCGCCTCATCGGGCTCCAACTCCAATATCCTTGTGCCTGTAAGCTGGAAAAGGCCCCAGTGTTCTCAGGTATAGACCCCAGACTCCCAGTACTGGAAGGGAGTGTAGGGGACCTATTGAGGCCAGCTGCCCATGTGATACAGGACTCCTGCAGTCACCATCCCAGGGTGCCCTTCCAGGAATCGGCCCTTCAGGGAGACCATGGCATTCCCAGGGACCACTTCCATCCTTGAGCAGCTCCTTATGGTGACTTGAAGTCTGATACTTTGTCACCTGTCCCTGTTGGTCTATGTTCTCCTAAGGCTTAGAAAATGAAACCCCATCTTTCACATGGCAGTCCTCCAAATATTTAAAGAAGCCCTACCCACTCTGCCACTTACCCAAATGAGTCCTCTCTTCTCCAAATAATAAATCCTTATTTCTCCCAGCCAGTTCTTTGTGATTGGGCTGCACAGCCAATGACCGTTCTGGCTGCTGTCCTGTGAGCATGTTGTCTGGCCAGGGTTTCCACACGCAGAAACCGGGGGGCTGCCAGGTTTCTCTGAAGCTCGGGTACCACAGCCAAATACTCTTCACTCCATGGGGGGCGGCCTCACAGTATGGATGTCATGGGGCTTTTTGTCAAGTAAAAGCCTTCATTATTCAAGGTTCTTTTTGTGACATGTGACGTAAGCCCAGTGAGAGATTACCTTCAGTAGAAAGGGAAATCATTAACTCATATATCTTGGCTGCAAGCACAGCTAGACTTTAGTATCAAAAGTTAGGAACTGGATCCTTAGACCTTGAAGACACCATATTGAGTGTTCCTTCTATAACTTGGAAAGAAGGATGCAGTGAACCCAGTTCCATTAAGAAGGAAAATATTTGAGTGCTATGGCCTCCTAGCCATCTTCACACTAACCGAAATCAGATGAAAAGGGGAAAATCATTTTAAAGAGATTATTTAAAGAAGGTTGCTTTAAGAGCAGTTCTGAAGGACATTCACGTTTTTTAGGCTTTGACCATCATTCCCTCTCATTCCCAACTCACCAATCCTTCTGAGACCTAGTCTGTCTATGTCACTGGAAAATGTAATGGTTTACAGAAGATCAGAAGGCTGTCCAGAAGATCTCTGTGCTTAAGTGGCTGGGAAATAAGGTTTATGAAGAAAAGCAAAAGGAATCGAATCCGTCCAACTTTAGGAAGACTGAGCTGAGAAAGGTGGCTTGCCAATCGAATTTCTTACTTCTGCAGCAAGTAAAGTCATTCTGCCATGGGAGGAAAAGGGGTTTGTGTTGTGATATAACAGATTTAACTTTGGTGTAAGGAGCATCTTGCTCATGCTGAAGCATGACATGCAAGAAAAGATTACTAAGTTGAGTAGGAATGCCCACTGCAGAACCTAGGGATTGATTTCCACTTGGGAGAACTTAGATCGGCACCATCCAGTAGAAACACAATGCAAGCTTCATTGCGAGTGTTCTAAGAGTCGCCTTAAAAAAAAAAAGTAAAAAGAAACAGTACAAAAATAATTTAAACAGCGTATGTTAGCCTAATGTAGCTAAAATATCATTTCACTATGTAATCAGTTTTTTACAATTATTAATGAAATATTTCACTTTGCTGTTTCATTCCAAGTTTCGTGTGCTTCACATCTCAGTCCTCACTGGCCACCGGTCAAGTGCAGGAGCCCTGTGTGGCTAACGGCTCCTGTAGTAGAGGTGATTGGCTCTCAGGACCTCATGTTTAAACCTGCCTGTGTGTTTCTTTTCCAGAAGAGAATGAAAGAGAAGCTGGTGCATGTCCTTTCTCTGTGTGGCCAAGAAGTGGGACTGAGCAAAAATCCATCAGTAAGTTCCGTCAAGTGTCACTTGGCGTACCAACATCTTTTTTGCCTTTGACTTGTTTTTACCTTGGGTCATATAGTTTAGAGTCAGTTCTGAAGTACAAGTGTGACAGCCACCATCTAGGTCAAACCCTAGGTCATTTCTCTCTATACCATGGGTTTTAATTTAGCCTAGTTCAGAAAGAATGAAAGATATTTTTATTTGCTCCAGTTTGCAGATGAATACATGTTTTCATTTTGAAACATTTATTGTATTTCTTTATAAATATTCCAGACTTCCTTAAATTATTTATGTGTGACTGTGTTCTACACCATTGTATGTAAGTCCCTTTGGGGTATAATTTTACTTTCTGTACACACACCAATTACTCTGATATCATTATTTTACTCATGTATAGTAAAGGTGAAAAGAATGATATATCATCATTTTTTTCTCACATAAACTTCCAATGATGTTAGTTTAAAAAAAAAAACATGCCATTAGGCTATGAAATAAATGAATAATGGAAGTAGTAGAAATTAGCTTCTGAAACTTTTAGAAAACTTAGGAAATTCAAATTGTTACATGTGTGAGTGTATGGTAGGAGAAACAATACAAATCTCAGGGAATGGTTTCACCACATGTTTCCGTTTCATGTATATCACCAAATCTGTGTTATTAACAAAAAAGAAATGGCAACCCAAATAATTTCCCAAATAGGGTAAGAGTTAGCAAAGAATTTCTCTGTGTATCTCTTTTTAAAAATCCCAAAATGTATCTAATCATATAGTTCGTGAGAGGGAAAAATACTAGAGGATCAGAAATACTTGCTAACATGCAAACTGATATCGCTTATCATCTCAGAATGTGCCCCAGCCAGCCATGAGCTAAGGTCAGCTGAAGTCAGCTTTTCAGGGTTATTGATCAGTGCATTTGTTACTGCTCCTGGGACATTATTTAGCATAGAGGGGACGAGATAGTGGCAGAGGCAGAAGGAGCCACGGAGAGAGAAACAAGAGCCCTTTGTCACTGCAGTGTAGTACTGGGAGCAAGGGCCATTTCTTACCGCCATTGTGGCTGGCACTTTCTCTTTCAGATCTAACCCTCCTTCTTCTGGGCTGATGCCTTTCTAGCAAGAAATGTGTACCTGGACTATGTTATAAATAACAGAAGCAGCACAAGACAGGGAGCTCTCAACTGAGAAAACCAGAATTCTAGTCTCATCTCTCCCTAACTAGTTGGCCCTCAATGCTCTTTATGTTGCAAACCCATCTGCAGTCCCCAGTGCCATGCATGACACTGTGTGTCGTGCATCATTTTATGAGAAGATAGTGTAAACCATCTGACTGTTCTTACACCCTGATAAAAAAATTATATTTAAAATCCATTCACTTTTTAATTTTGAGAGACATCTATTATGTTTAAATTCTTATAATTTGATTACATTTCAAGGAAGGCCAGATTATAATGGTTAATTAAAGAATACTGTTCACTTTATATATTAGTCTGTGTTCAGGAGAGGCCACAGAGTAAAACATTTACAGTTTATTTTTTCTACAAAGTTCTACAAAAACATCATTTGCAGTTTATTATTTCTACAAAGTTCTATAAAAATGGCACAGTGAAAAAACCTAAATGTAGAAGTTAATTTTGAAATGTGAATATTCTAATGGTCTTAATTTTTAGAAACGTCTTTGTTTTGTTAAATCAACAGGACAGGAATTTTGAGTATAAATTATGAGCATGGCTGGTCATCTAATCTCCTATAATTTAAATGAGCAAGTACTATACTTCATGGCTTCTGATTCATTTTTCTTACCAGTTCCTGGCTTATCTCTAAAAGGGTAAAATCCTTTGTGCTTTTAGTTCATGCTACAATGACATATCTATCTGGGTATTAAAATAGTATGTGATATTATATATGTGATGTGTATGTGTGTGAATGTGTTTCTAACAATTTCTAACCTCAGTCAATTCAGACACAGTGGAAAGTTTCTTGACTGCCCGAATTTATCTGTGAACACATGTTCAGTTCACACGCACACACACACACATACACACAGTCAGCTCGGATCCAGTCTTCATCCATTAAGAGGCAGCAATTTCACTCTTGAACATTTTCCTAGTGCATTGACTTATATCTTTGCAACAAGTTTAATCAGAAGGCACCTGTCCAACATAAATAGTCAGAGAATATTCTAAAAATGCCCACTTAAGGAATTCGGTGTGTACTGGAAATCCAGTGCTGTGAAGAGCTAATTCCAGTTTTCTGCAGCACAAACAACCGAGCCAAGCGCGGTTTCTCAGGAGAGCTCTCCTTGATGCCTAGGTGATTTTTTCATCGTGTGGGGATCTCGATCTGCTTGAGCACCAGACAAGCCTGGTGTCTTCTGAGGACGGCGCCCGGGAACAGGACAACATGGATGACACAAACAGTGAGCAGCAGTTTCGCGTCTTTAGAGACTTCGATTTCCTAGACGTGGAGCTGGAGGATAGAGAGGTACAGCATTTCCTCTGTAAAGCCAATGCACCGTGTCTTTACCCCGACTAACAGAACACTTTCTTTTTCCTGCTAAATAGTGAGTTTTTATAACAGTCTTTAATTGGAAAGCTGTAGACTTTATTTTGAATCAACTTTTTCAAAGCACAGCAGCTCAACTTTGGCAAAAGTCACCACACCCTACCTGTCTGAGCCGCGGCAGAAGCTGCCAAGTTATTTCTAAATGGCAAAGATCTGCCTTTTAGTGACCGCATAAAGTCTGCGTGTGTGTAGTCCAGAGGTGAACTTTTATAAGAAAAATGCCAAAAACCTTCAAGTTCTGAGTCTGTTCACGGCTACCTGGATAAAACATGCTAAGCATTTAATTACTTTAAAGGTGAAACCGCTCTAATTTGATCACTTCAAAGCTGGCCTGCTCCAACATGAGAGGGGAGGCCTCAGACTCCAGTAGCTCTGTGCAGTTTTTACTGGAATCATTAGAACCTGAAATAAGATAGAAGGCAAAAGACAGCTCTCTGCTTTAGGTCAGGAGCTTGCGCTCCCAACACCTGGAGCCGCTGAATTCAAGTCTCAATGGGCAAATGCCTTTGCGTTTATTTGAATGATGATTACGGTCATATGATGCTTTGGTTATGAATCATGCAGTTGACAACTGGTAGTGGAAGGAGGAACATCATCCTGTCTCATTTCAGGAGCTCAGGGGCACATTCTGGCTGAGAGGTAGTCTTCTGCTTCCTAGATGACAACTAAGGTCACTGAAGTGAACCAGCCTGTGTAAAAATGCCTTGTATCGAGATGGCTCGTGGTGTTGCTCAGCATACTCAGCTCACATCTAACTAAGCACAATGTATTTCCCAGATGCAGAAAGGCTAGTTCTGATCATCTTACAGTTAAATTGGAGGTCCCAGTACAAAGTTTATCATATCCTCTGGCAGGTAGGCACCTTCCAGCATCATTGTAAACTTGTGGGAAATGATGCTCCAGGGAGCATCTTACCTTCCCTAAAAGGACAGGCTTGCTGCCCCATCTGCTTATGTTGAGGTGAAGCCAAGGAGACGTCTGCTTTTGTCCCTCCCTGGCCCACTGATGACCCCGGGGGCCTGTGCCAGCAAAGGAGAATCAGGCCCTCAGAATGAAGGATGGTTTCTTTACTGGTTCTTTCCCTGGAAAGCGAGCTCAGCAGACGCATTCCCTACAGAGGACAGACGTACCCACGGCAAGGCATCTCTAAGATCAGTGTCAGCTTTTCACCCTGCATTGTTCTAGAACAAGTGAAAGCACTGCAGAGTTTTCTAGCTATTAAATCATCATCAGTGATGAAGACGCTGATCACTAAATGCAATGAGGATTGTTTAAAGAGCCCTAAAGCAAAATGCAGGTATTTTTAATACTTTTAAAATGTCTCTGAGCCAGAGAAAATTAAAAGATGATATACCTGATCCAGGCAACTGACCTAATCTTCACTCTTAGGCTGGAATTCAAGCTTGGGTTCTCTCTTCTCTCGAGAAGTTAAACTGAGCAGGGGGAAAATGATGAAGAAAGAGACATCATTTTCCAGTCTCAGCCAAAGAAAAATGTGTTATGTGAAGTGACCTAGCAGGAATAATATAAAGTGGAGAAATCAGGCACAATTTCAGGACAACTAACAAATTTAGTTTCTATCAAAATAGAGGAAGAAAAAAATCTGAGATGTCCATCACTTGAAAATAAATATTATACAAATATTTTTCAGGGCCAGTAAATAATGAATACTACACCTTGCTTCTAGAGTTCTCTATACTGTCCTAGACAACAGGAACTAAAAAATCATCATGATTGTTTTATCTTAAGATTTTATAAGAAATTCAAGCATGTGAAAGTATATACTTTATCCAAATAAAATAAACCATTTAAGAATGGTTTACTCTTTGTCAGTAAGATTATAATAAGGGATTCTGGCATACTTATAAGAGTGGCTTTGGAGACAGGCAGGTCTAAATTTGAATTTCACCTCTACCACTGACCTACCTATATGATCTCAAGCATGGATGCAGTTTCTCCTGGCTTCCTAATTTTTTACAATGGGTATGATAATACCTGCCTGTATAGTTGATGTGAAGAGTTAGGTATGATAACCTATGTGAAGCTTCAATCCTGGTATTAGTCACCCATTGGGCATCCAAAATGTCTATTCTTTTGTACTGCTGCTGGTGAATAATTTCAGTATATCTTCAGCTGAGCAAGTTAGGCATTTTTGGCCTCTAGATCAAAGCACAATTATCAAAAAAAAAAAGACAAGCTTTGTTGTCAGGTTTACTCCTTTTCATTAAAGAGTCTCAGAATTTACTGACAGATACCCATAAGGGTTTGCCTTTGAACTTTTCAGAATCTTTAAAAGGTGCTGGGTCTTTGCTGTTAATCGCACATCAGCAGCAAACAGGTTAAGATGCAAACACTTTTAGCTTTGCGAGCAAGATCAGGTGATGCCCTCTTTTTTTTCCAGGCTGATGACCCTTATTTGTTTTCCCATGACAATTAACAGTTTTCTCACAAATAGAAACTTAAACATTTCCCCAAAAAAGTGTTGAGGGGGCCAAAGTTGTCACTGAGGTGGAAAGCCATTTCAGAAGTTGTATTGATGATTTGTTACCTGAGCTGCATTATCTTCCACTGAGAGGTTTAGAATTCCTGGTGTTTGATCCCAACTTTTCTCTTTAGGGTTTGTGTATCTGCCTTTTTTTTAAGTTGCACCTACTGAAGTATATATTGTTAACACTGTTAGTGGCTGTTGTGTTAAAACTAAGACAAATGCACTTGAGTATCTTTAATATAACATTGTAAATAGACCTCTTTATTTGTTTGTCTGTCCATTCATCTGCTACCCAGGAACTTCAGGTAAGATGATGCTGTTTTTAATTCAGATATGCTAGTAGACATTTTGCATCATTGCAGATCTGTAACAACATAATTGCTTTTTTCCTCCCTTCTAACATATGTATGCCTATTTGTACGCACATTTACACTGATATGTGTGTGGTTTATGAAGTATTTTCTATGGTTGCTCTACTATGGAAATATTTCCTAAAGTATAAAATACAAGAGAGGTTTAAAATCTTTATATGCCTAGTTCTGAAAGTTGCATGATTACATCTGAGGGAAAGTGAGTTTTAAAATATGATCCATGGAAATCCTGTAATATTGATTAGGCAGTTGTACAACTGGATTGGTTTCATTGTTAAATTATTTTATTAAAGGTGAAGTGAACAAGCAGTATCTAACAATATACCACAGACATTTCCAGTGAATCTTTCTATTTTCCAGGAATTAGGACCTATCTTTCTAATGGTGACTATGTAACATTTCATCCAAATAAGGATGCTTTTGCAAGTGGAAAAAAAAGTTCTAATAATAATTAATAATAATTAATCCAGACAACAGGCACACACCAGCACCATCCAGGGCAGATTGGCCTATGAATATTCTGTATCTATGTCATATCAGATTTACTTTAAGTAGGTACAGTGGGGAAACATATTTATACCTCAATACACCTAATTTCCTTCCAAAATAATTCTTATGTGACAAAGCTCTGATATGAAAGAAGTTATTTAAAGGATATTATTTTCAACACTTCCAGAGTGTTCAATAACTAATACTTTCTCATCTCAGTATAAATCCTGAGTGGTTATTTAAGTTTAATAACTGACATATGCAAATTGCCCATGAGGCCTAATTAGCCATTTTCTAACTTCTCTCACACACAGGAAATCTGGCATAATCAGTAAAATGCTGTTCTGATTTTTGACCTTGTCTGTAACATTAAAATGCAAATCTGATATTTGGGTGTGGGGACGATGGAGGGGGGCTCTCCTAACAGATATTCCTGTGCCATGCTGAGAAGGCCTGGTTGACTTTCAATCACCACGGACTTTAACTTAAGCTAGACTCTGGCACTGTTCCGTCTCCGCTCCTCAGCCACCACTG
Organism: Manis javanica; assembly: GCF_040802235.1. Classification (NCBI taxonomy): domain Eukaryota; kingdom Metazoa; phylum Chordata; class Mammalia; order Pholidota; family Manidae; genus Manis; species Manis javanica. The sequence continues at coordinate 5,007,121 of NC_133156.1, forward strand.
GGGAAACAGTTTCAGCACCTTGGGCTCTGATGGATCTGCTACACCTTCTAGCCAGATATCCAGATGATGTTGCTATAAGAATAGGTTTCCCTGACTACAGTCCTCACGCCTGATCAGGTCAGGTCTTCACCAGAGGTGCCATCCTATCAACAGTAACAGCAACTCTATGGCTGGTGCAGCATTCTCTGACCCTAAACATCTGTGTTTCTCTGCATGCTCCTGTTTCCGTCTCAGGTTCAGTGTGGGAGGCTTCCAGAATTGTTGCCTAAGGTAGTTCATCCAACCCACCCAGTGATTTGGTGCAAGAGAACTGGTTTTATGAATTTGATGCTTTATATTTACATTTGTATATTTCTCCAGTAATTTTCACACATTTTTTTCTCTGCATATTCTCACTTTATCTTTTTAATTTCTTCACACATTGCATTTTCTTTTGCTTGTAGAATGCTCACCTTTTCCATGTTTCTTTATTTTTTCACTGAAATAGCTATTTTAAAGTCTCATTAGTTAGCCTTTTCCACCAGGAACAAGAATTATTTGGTGGCAACTTGTCACAGCAAATAGAGCTACAGAATATGAAAATCGTATTCTGTCTTTCTCTTTAAAATGAAACAGTTCTAAGAACAATCATAAACATCATAAATGGGGATGAATGATAACCATTTCTCAATCATATCCAGAATGTGTTTAGATTCTTCTCTGTTGCCCTCTACCATGTATAGCCAAAATGAACTTTGGACATGCTGAGCATCTATTATATGAGAGATCTGGGAGAATGACAAGCTTTGTTTCAGTAGAATCCAGAAGAGACAGACCCTGAAACCAAAGGGAAAGTAATAAATTTAATGTCACTACTTTTAACAGTGGCTTGCCTCTCTCATGTCAGTATACTCACTGAGCTCTCATCGAAAAAAGTTAATTCAGTGAAACATGAGATAGTGTTTCAAATGCCTCCTAAGTGAAAGAATTCTGTGCTAGATTTTTTCAGATTACCTATTTGCTTAGGTTAAAACCTGTGGGCTGGGTAATATTTCTCTTCTTATATTTCTTTATTTGCAGAGAGAAAACTAAAACCCAAATTACTTTCTAGGAAAAAATTCTGTTTTGGTTAAATAAATTTGTTTCATATCGGATGGTCTGCAAAGAAAGTCTGAGATACAAACAAAAGCTTTCTTTAACACATGCTCCCTGAGCCCAGTTCTTGGTAAATGAAAATGGACAAGTCAGCCAGAATGCTTGGTACCAAGTCCATCATTTCAGGCCCAGGAAAGTAACTGTTTCCTATAATGGGCCAAGCACCTAAAGGTGAACCAGATGTAAAAGTGAAGCTGTGCTGCTCTGGCCTCTGCATCATGCATGATCCACCAGACTCAGCCCAGCTGCTCTCTGATCGTCTTTAACTCTGCATTTAATCTGAAAACTGCTGCAGCAGAAACAGGCTGGAATGTTAACCTAATGCTCTTCTACTTAATACCCAGAAGACGTGAAATGTGCTTCAAGCATAGCTCCACCTTTGCCTCCTTCTGAAACAGTACTGAACCCGTGGGGGGGGGGGGGTTATACCTCTTCTGAAGTTGTTTGAATATTGGTCTCTTTCTTACAGATTTTTTGAAACATAGATTATTTATAGAATTTGCCAAAGTCACCTCTTCAAAAGCATAATATTACCTGTCATGCCTAAGAAAAGTGTGTGATCACTTTACCGATGATTTAATACACATTTAGGTGAAAAGAGTGTTTTATTCCTCTTCATGTCATGTTAACAATATGTTTAGTACCAAAGTGGATGAGAGTTTGAGAGTTCATAATGAAAGGACTTACTTCTAAGCTAGGACTAATTGAATATGTGAAGGGGTGAGTGCAGGACGATTCTGGCATGAAAAACCAGCTGACGTGTGATTTCAGGGCGAGAGTATGGACAATTTCAACTGGGGAGTGCGCAGGTGTTCTCTGGAGAGTCTGGATAAGTGTGATATGCAGCTTCTCAGGGAGCTCCAACTTGCAGGAAGTTCTCCCAGCCTAAATAAAATGAACCACGAGGATTCCGACGAATCCTCCCAGGACGAAGACCTCACGACCAGCCAGATCCTGCAGCACTGTGACCTAGTAAGTCGCAACTTCCCCACTGTGGGAATTGGGAGACTGACTTTTGTAATTAAAACAGCAGTACCGTTTCCACATAGAGCGAAAGAAACTTTCCAGAGCTGCTAAACTGAAATCTGCAATGTCGGATGGTGTCTGACCAGTTCGAACTGGCTGCTTCTCTGAGGTTGCAAATGGAAACAAATGCTGGGGTGTTTATTCTAAGGCCTGCAGGTCATCAAGGCCTAGATTTTTTCCCCCCAAAATAGCTTTTATTATGCTGGCATCTTTTGTAAAAATGCCTCAGACATCTGACGTTTTAGGCAGTATCACAGGCAGACATGTTGAGGTGGTTATGTGAAAACGTGGGGGTTTGGGTTTCAGAGTGCTGGGCCATGATACCTGGCCAGCTGCTATGGTTAGGTTCTGTTAACAGGGAAATATGTACGTTCAACAAAACCCATCGGCCCACAAGTAGCTCGTACAGTGGTTTGTACTCTTATGTAAAGAGCAGTTAGAACTGTTAAAGAAACTTCAGACTGTGTTTCTTTTCTTTACTTTGTCCACAGATCATGTCTCTCTCCCCTTCGGGAACCAATTCCATGGAGTCTCTTACAACGGCCTGTGACATGCCCCCTGCCGACCCTCATGCCTTCCACACCAGAATGGCCAGCTTTGATGCTTCTTTGCCTGAGATGAATAATCTTCAGATTTCTGAGGGTTCAAAGGTGAAGACTTTTGGCAATTAAGTTTGTAGCTTTCTTCAAGAAAAAGTATTTCCAATTTTCTGAGAAGTCTTAGAGGATTATAAGTGAGGGATTATCTTTATATTATTCCTTCTTACTTTTTTGGAAATAATTGAGTTTGTGCACCTGACCTCTGTTTCCGAGTTGTTTGAACCACAAACAAGAGCAGCCATCTTCTTGTTGGTTGAGGGAGATTGGATCTGAGTTCTTTGTAGAAAAGTATCTTACCTTTTCCATATCGCATGAACACTGCTGATTAACGGCCAGCAAATTGGCGTCTGCCTGAGATTGCTGTGACAGGAAACTGCCGTTCTTTGTCACGACTTTTATTAAATAATATGCTAAGTGAGGTGTGGGTGTATGCATGTACTTGGGGAAATTTTTTCTTAAGTAGGAACCAGTTATACAATTTTTACATTGATTTGACTCTTGCATTTTGGCTTTCTACTGGAATTTTTAATGTCAATCACAGTATTATGCCAGATTTGCAGAAAACTATCCTAGCTAGACTGCAAAGAAAAGTTAAGGATGCAGTTTTCTTATTTCAAAGCTCAGCTTAAAAAATGTAACAATGTATATTTCATTTAAAGTTTATTTTATCAAAATGGCCATAAAGTATCCTATCTGTAAAACAATCCACTCCCATACTGTGTTAAGTGCCTATATATATATATATGCCCATCTGTATAGAATTTTGCTTTCTTTTATTAGAAATGCCAAAATAGCCAATTGTGGTCAGGGTAAAGTTTTCTTTATCATTGAGTTTGATTATGGTACTGTAAGTTTGAAAGAGAAAAAAAATACAAAAAAATGTATGAAAAGACATTCTTTTTGATACTTTTACTGGAAAATAGGTCCTGGCTATTCTGTATTCTTTTATAGTGCATAGAAACGGATCCAAGATCTAGGGAAGTCTATGCATTTTAAACCAAGAGCAACCAGCCAAATTGCAATCACTTAAAAGTACTGAAGCTTAAAGAATAATTATTTCTAAGATGTTCTCATTGCAAAGGGACTGATAAAGATTTAGCAGAGTCTTTCTTAGCCAAAAAAAGGACCAGAAAGGAAATGTGTCTGAGATTGAAATGCCGGAATCCTAAGATTAAGAAAGATTTTATGGAGAGGACATCATAAAATAACTGTGTCATTACTAGCATCTGGTATTTCTCAGTCTTAGAATAGTCATTTTCTCAGTGTTCCTATTTTGAATGCTAAGTTATGTGGATTTCTTGTAGAAAGCACTACCTTAGTGGTAGTATTTTTAGGGACTCACAGAAATCATCTAAATCTGTCAAAGCAAGGTTGAGTCTAATTTCTGAAAACCTGTCAGTGTTGTTCACAAGACCTGGGTTTCTGCAATGTTTGATATCTCTGTGATGTCCAAAAGTGAAAATAAAAGTGATTTTCCTAAGAATTCAGCCCTCCCACTAAAAGATTAAGGTCATGTATCCTAACAACCCAGTCATGGGTGGCCAGTCTTGCTGGCACCACTGTAGTTTTAAAAAGCAGGAAGAAGCAGATATGGACAAGCATCTGAAACTCACTATTTACGAGCAGTTCCTTCAAAGACATGAGAGATCCTGTTTCCCTAACATATCTTTAAACATTTCTGTTAATTTCCCCATTAATCCTAGGTTCAAAATAACTAAATGGGTGGCCAGATGGCAACGCATGATTAATGCTCCAATTCATATATATTTCTATGTTGCCTTGATTGTGTTTTTTTTTTAAGAAAATGACTCATTGAAACAAGTACATGCTGTGATTTCTCCTTCTCCTCTGGTCTGTAACCCCATTACCTTCCTTCCGCTCAAAAAGAACAATCAGTTCTCCAGCTGACTCCCCCTGGCCCAAGTTCAAACCCAGCCTCTTTTTCCATTTTACTTGCTATGACTCTTTCCTGCCCCTCTCTGATCCCAGTTCTGCTCACCCTAGAGCCCTTTCATTTTACCACTCATTCTACCTTTCATAGCAATGTGAGAGCAGCCTCTCGTCTCCTTTATCTTCAAGGGACAAGTGTTCCCAAGAGTAAAGCATATGTGGAAATGGATCTTGGAGGATTTTCAGTAGGGAAAGGCCTACCAATGTGGGAGGCTCCGTGAGTAACTGTGGAGCACTCATGCGCACCGCAGACACCGATGGTTCTAAGTTCTAGTTCTCATACTTACAGGAATTCTACACTGGAGGCAGGCTTGCTTTAGAACACTGGGGTTGGACAATCAAGAGTCCCACATACAAAGGCAGTGTTTCTAGGCCCAACCTGCCTCTGATAATCTACCTGATGGTAGCCAAGTCTCTCTCCCATTTCATCTATAGAATATGGACATCAGACAGGGGGGCTCTGTGGTCTTTTCCAAGTTTAGCATTTAGACCCCATAATCATGGGTCACATATGGTGATCTGCTAAGAGCCCCCTGGGGAACTATTGAGAGAAAGACTGAAAATAAGATGAATGGCCAGGGATTTAGGGAACCCCTGAGTCCAGGTACAGAGACAGAATATATTGTAGCCAGAAAACAAATGCCCCCAATTTCTATCACTCGTAATTGTAGCCTTTCTTATTTTTCCTTTATTTGAACTGATTTTCCTGTATGTATTCTTACATACTTGGGGGGATTCTTCTCTCTTTTTATTCTCCCAGGCTGAAGCCGTCCAGGAGGAGGACACCACGGTGCACAAGGATGATCTTTCTAGTTCCATCAATGAACTCCCAGCAACCTTTGAATGCAGTGATAGCTTTAGCCTGGATATGACCAAGGTGGAAGGAAAAGGCACTCAGGCGCTGAACCAGTTTACTCTTGCAAGGTAACAAGGCACCTGGCGGAAATGAATGGTGTGAGTGTACGTGGCATGTTGTATTACATTCATTCAAACTCAAGTGTCACACTTGAAGCAGTGCTGGGACTTGCTAATGAAGCAGTCCAACTTGGCATGTAACTGGGAGGGTTCTTAGCTGGTTGGGCCCTTATGTGGAACTGAAAAGATAACCGTGTAGCAACTCACAGTGCCATAGAATAACATAAAAAGACAAATAGAGGCCTGGGACATGGCCTTAGAAGCTTTGAAAACAAGAAAGAATGGCAACCTTGAAAATGAGCAATTCTTACCACTTTGAGTTAAAAGTCCAGAACAAGAGGCTCTTTATAAGCTAAATACTTTTTTTTAAGTGGGTGGCTTTCAGCCTACTAGGTGATTATTTCTGAGACCAGGGCAATACAGTCTGAGAAAATGAATAGAAAAAGAATATAAAGAGGGGCAGTTAAAAGCACTAATGCAGCATCTAGACTAAATCAAAAAGCAAACAGTTCCACAGCTTTGCTTCTGGAGAAGAAAAGCCAAAATCCTAAAACCACTCCTCTGAAGGCTGAAAGTGAGAACTAAGTAAAAGCTGCTGATACAGCTAGACAGAAGCCTTTCCCAAGGGGGGCAGAACCTGCCCATCAAAGTCAAGGGTTAAGTGATGCCAGCAGAGAATCGGCCTTTCCTCTCTGCTCTCTGCCTCTCTCACCCTGCGTGTCTCGTCTTTCAGTTCCTTCCCTCCCTCCACCCTTCTCTTCTGGGCGTCTATGTAATGCATTCATTAGCACTCTCTGTCCACAAAGCAGAAGTCGAAAGATTCAAAGAACATTATGTTTAGTAGGTTCCCCCCTTCAACAAATCACCCCCACATACCCCTTCACAGTCACTGTCCATCTGTGTAGTAAGATGGTGTAAAATCACTACTTGTCTTCTCTGTGTTGCACAGCTCTCCCCGTGTACCCCATGCACTATACATGCTAATCATGGTGCCCTCTTTCTTTTTCCTGCCGTTATCCCTCACTTCCCATCCATCCTCCCCAGTCCCTTTCCCTTTGGTAACTATTAGTCCATTCTTGGGTTCTGTGATTCTGCTGGTGGTTTGTTCCTTCAGTTTTCCTTTGTTCTTATACTCCACATATGAGTGAAATCATTTGGTACTTGTCCTTCTCTGCTTCGCTTATTTCACTGAGCATAATACCCTCTAGCTCCATCCATGTTGTTGCGAATGGTAGGATCTGTTTTTTTTGTTATGGCTGCATAATATTCCATTGTGTATATGTACCACATCTTCTTTATCCATTCATCTACTGACGGACATTTAGGTTACTTCCATATCTTGGCTATTGTAAACAGTGCAGTGATAAACGTAGGGTGCATCTCTCTTTTTCAAACTGGAGTGCTGCATTCTTAGGGTGAATTCCTAGAAGTGGAATTCCTGGGTCAAATGGTATTTCTATTTTGAGCATTCTGAAGAACCTCCATACTGCTTTCCACAATGGTTGAACTAGTTTACATTCCCACCAGCAGTGTAGGAGGTTCCCTTTTCTCCAGAACCTCACCAACATTTGTTGTGTTTGTCTTTTCGATGATGGCGATCCTTACTGTTGTGAGGTGATATCTCATTGTGGTTTTAATTTGCATTTCTTTGATGATTAGTGATGTGGAGCATCTTTTCATGTGCCTGTTGGCCATCTGGATTTCTTCTTTAGAGAACTGTCTATTCAGCTTCTCTGCCCATTTTTTAATTGGATTATTTGCTTTTTGTTTGTTGAGGTGTGTGAGCTCTTTATATATTTTGGATGTCAATCCTTTATAGGATCTTTCATTTATGAATATATTCTCCCATACTGTAGGATACCTTTTTGTTCTATTGATGGTGTCCTTTGCTGTACAGAAGCTTTTTAGCTTGATATAGTCACACTTGTTCATTTTTGCCTTTGTTTCCCTTGTCCAGGGAGAAATGTTCATGAAGAAGTCACTCATGTTTATGTCCATGAGATTTTTGCCTATGTTTTTTTCTAAGAGTTTTATGATTTCATGACTTACATTCAGGTCTTTGATACATTTGGAGTTTACTCTTGTGTAGGGGGTTAGACAGTGATCCAGTTTCATTCTCTTACATGTAGCTGTCCAGTTTTGCCAGCACCATCTGTTGAAGAGACTGTCATTCCCCCATTGTATGTCCATGGCTCCTTTATCAAATATTAATTGGCCATATATGTTTGGGTTAATGTCTGGAGTCTCTATTCTGCTCCACTGGTCTGTGGCTCTGTTCTTGTGCCAGTACCAAATTGTCTTGATTACTGTGGCTTTGTAGTAGAGCTTGAAGTTGGGGAGCGAGATCCCCCCCACTTTATTCTTCCTTCTCAGGATTGCATTGGCTATTTAGGGTCTTTGACGGTTCCATGTGAATTTTTGAACTATTTGTTCCAGTTCATTGAAGAATACTGTTGGTAATTTGATAGGGATTGAATCGAATCTGTATATTCCTTTGGGCAGGATGGCCATTTTGATGATATTAATTCTTCCTAGCCAGGAGCATGGGATGAGTTTCCATTTGTTAGTGGCCTCTTTAATTTCTCTTAAGAGTGTCTTGTAGTTTTCAGGGTATAGGTCTTTCACTTCCTTGGTTAGGTTTATTCCTAGGTATTTTATTCTTTTTGATGCTATTGTGAATGGAATTGTTTTTCTGATTTCTCTTTCTATTAGTTCATTGCTAGTGTATAGGAAAGCTACAGATTTCTGTGTGTTAATTTTGTATCTTGCAACTTTGCTGAATTCTGAAATTAGTGGTAGTAGTTTTGCAGTGGCATCTTTAGGGTTTTTTATGTAAAATATCATGTCGTCTGCAAATAGTGACAGTTTGTCTTCTTTACCAATCTGGATTCCTTGTATTTCTTTGTTTTGTCTGATTGCCGTGGCTATGACCTCCAGTACCACATTGAATAACAGTGGGGAGATTGCGCATCCCTGCCTTGTTCCAGATCAATGAAGGAAAAGCTTTCAGCCTCTCACTGTTCAGTGTATTAGCTGTGGTTTTATCATATATATCCTTTATTATGTTGAGATACTTGCCCTCTATGCCCATTTTGTTGAGAGTTTTTATCATGAATGGATGTTGAATTTTGTCAAATGCTTTTTCAGCATCTATGGAGATGATCATGTGGTTTTTGTCCTTCTTTTTGTTGATGTGGTTGATGATGTTGATGGATTTTAGAATGTTGTGCCATCCTTGCATCCCTGGGATGAATCCAACTTGGTCATGGTGTATGTTCCTTTTGATGTATTTTTGAATTCGGTTTGCTAATATTTTGTTGAGTATTTTTGCATCTACATTCATCAGGGATATTGGTCTGTAGTTTTCTTTTTTGGTGGGGTCTTTGCCTGGTTTTGGTATTAGGTTAATGTTGGCTTCATAGAATGAGTTTGGGAGTATTCCCTCCTCTTCTATTTTTTGGAAAACTTTAAGGAGGATGGGTATTAGGTCTTCACTAAATGTTTGATAAAATTCCTAGATAAATCCATCTGGCCCAGAGGTTTTGTTCTTGGGTAGTTTTTAAATTATCGATTCAATTTCGTTACTGGTAATTGTTCTGTTTACATTTTCTGTTTCTTTCTGGGTCAGTCGTGGAAGTTTGTATTTCTCTAGGAAGTTGTCAATTTCTCCTAGGTTTTCCAGCTTGTTAGCATATAGATTTTCATAGTATTCTGTAATAATTCTTTGTATTTCTGTGGGGTCCTTTATGATTTTTCCTTTCTCATTTCTAATTCTGTTGATGTGTGTTGACTCTCTTTTTCTCTTAATAAGTCTGGTTAGAGGGTTATCTATTTGGTTTATTTTCTCAAAGAACCAGCTCTTGGTTTCATTGATTTTTTCTATTGTTTTATTCTTCTCAATTTTATTTATTTCTTCTCTGATCTTTATTATGCCACTCTGTCTGCTGACCTTAGGCCTCATTTGTTCTTCTTTTTCCAATTTCGATAATTGTGACATTAGACTATTCATTTGGGATTGTTCTTCCTTCTTTACATATGCCTGGATTGCTATATACTTTCCTCTTAAGACTGCTTTTGCTGCATCACACAGAAGCTGGGGCTTTGTGTTATTGTTGTCATTTGTTTCCATATATTGCTGGATCTCCTTTTTAATTTGTTCATTGATCCATTGATTATTTAGGAGCATGTTGTTAAGTGTCCATGTGTTTATGAGCCTTTTTGCTTTCTTTGTACAATTTAGTTCTAGTTTTATACCTTTGTGGTCTGAAAAGTTGGTTGGTATGATTTCAATCTTTTGGAATTTACTGAGGCTCTTTTTGTGGCCTAGTATGTGGTCTATTCTGGAGATGTTCCATGTGCACTTGAGAAGAATGTGTATCCTGTTGCTTTTGGGTGTAGAGTTCTATAGATGTCTATTAGGTCCATCTGTTCTAGTGTGTTCTTCAGTGCCTCTGTGTCCTTACTTATTTTCTGGCTGGTGGATCTGTCCTTTGGAGTGAATGGTGTGTTGAAGTCTCCTAAAATGAATGCATTGCATTCTATTTCCTCCTTTAATTCTGTTAGTATTTGTTTCACGTATATTGGTGCTCCTGTATTGGGTGCATATATGTTTATAATCGATATATCCTCTTGTTGGACTGAGCCCTTTATCATTATGTAGTGTCCTTCTTTATCTCTTGTTACTTTCTTTGTTTTGAAGTCTATTTTGTCTGATATTAGTACTGCAACCCCTGCTTTCTTCTCACTGTTGTTTGCCTGACATATGTTTTTCCATCCCTTGACTTTTAGTCTGTGCTTGTCTTTCAGTTTAAGGTGAGTTTCTTGTAAGCAGCATATAGATGGGTCTAGCTTTTTTATCCATTCTATTACTCTGTGTCTTTTAATTGGTGCATTCAGTCCATTTACATTTAGGGTGATAATTGAAAGATATGTACTTATTGCCATTGCAGGCTTTAGATTCGTGGTTACCAAAGGTTCAAGGTTAGCTTCCTTACTACCTTACTGTCTAACATAACTCACTTATTGAGCTATTATAAGCACAGTCTGATGATTATTTCTCTCCCTTCTTATTCCTCCTCCTCCATTCTTCATATGTTGGGCATTTTGTTCTGTGATCTTTTTAGGAGTGCTCCCATCTAGAGCAGTCCCTCTAAAATACCCTGCAGAGGTGGTTTGTGGGAGGAAAATTCCCTCAACTTTTGCTTGTCTGGGAATTATTTAATCCATCCTTCATATTTAAATGATAATCATGCTGGATATAGGGTTCAAGGCCCTTCTGTTTCATTGCATTAAATATATCATGCCATTCTCTTCTGGCCTGTAAGGTTTCTGTCAAGAAGTCTGATGATAGCCTGATGTGTTTTCCTTTGTATGTTACTCTTTTCTCTCTCTGGCTGCCTTTAATACTCTGTCTTGTCCCTTGATCTTTGCCATTTTAATTATTATGTGTCTTGGTATTGTCCTCTTTGAGTCCCATCTCTCAGGAGTTCTGTGTGCCTACATAGTATGAGCAACTATTTCCTCCCCCAGTTTGGGGAAGTTCTCAGCAATTATTTCTTCAAAGACACTTTTTATCCCTTTTTCTCTCTCTTCTTCTTCTGGTACCCCTATAATGCAGACATTGTTCCGTTTGGATTGGTCACATAGTTCTCAATATTGTTTCATTCCTGGAGATCCTTTTCTCTCTCTCTGCATCGGCTTCTATGCATTCCTGTTCTCTGGTTTCTATTCCATCAATGGCCTCTTGCATCTCATCCACTCTGCTTATAAATCCTTCCAGAGATTGTTTCACTTCTGTCATCTCTCTCTGGACATCATCCTACTTAGCTCTTGCATATTTCTTTGCAGCTCTGTCAGAATGTTTATGATTTTTATTTTGAATTCTTTTTCAGTAAGACTGGTTAGGTCTATCTCCTTCTCAGGGGTTGTGATTTTGCTCTGTATCAAATTTTCTGCCTTTTCATGGCGATAGAGATAGTTTGCATAGCTGGCACAAGTGATGGCTGGGAGAACGTCCCTTCTTGTTGGTTTGTGGCCTTCCACTCCTTGGAGAACAATGACATCTAGTGGCTTGTGCTGGGCAGCTGCACGCAGATGGGGCCTCTGATTCCTGCTCTGCCTCTACGGAGTTTATCTCCACTGTTGCTGTGTGCGTGAACTGCCTCCGGCTGCTGCTCCGATATGGTGGAGCCACATTGGAGATGGAGTGGCCAGGAGGCTGTTTATCGCTGTGAGGGGCCTCCGTGCTCCCTGCTGCCCAGGGGGTTAGAGTGCCCAGAGTTGCCCAGATTCACTGCTGCTCATCTAAGTGTCCCGGGACACATCCGTCCAGCAGTGGGGTCCTTGTCCCTTTAAGACTTCCAAAAAGCACTCGCTTTTCTTTGTCCCCAGGTCATTGGCTGCAGGGATCTGCTCACAGGTCTTATTGTCCTGTTTCCCTAGTTTTCAGCAACCCTCGCATCCGATGTGTCTGCGCTCTAGTGTGGGTGGCTAGGACTAGGTGTTTAGCAGTCCTGGGCTCCCTCTCCCTCTCTGCTCTGACTCCTCTCCACCAGCCAGGGGCTGGGTTAAGGGGTGCTCAGGTCCCGCCAGGATGCGGCTTGTATCTTACCCCCTTCATGATGTGCTGGGTTCTTCAGCTGTGGATGTAGTATGGCTGTTGTCCCGTGCCTTCTGGTCTATCTTTCAGGAAGAGTATACTTTGCTGAATTTTCAAAAATATGTGCGGGTTTGGGAGGAGATTTTCGCTGCTCTACTCACGCCAGCATCTTGGCTCCCCACTCTGATTCGTAGGATTTTACCCATAGAACTTCCTTCAAACTAAGACACATAGCTTGGATACTATGAATAGTGCTGTCATAAACATAGAGGTGCATGTGTCTGATTAAAACTGGGCTGCTGCACACTTTTATTTGTTTATCTATCAATCTATTTATATATTTCTTTATCATTTTCTTCAATTACATGTGTAACATTATGTTTACTAGTCTCCCCCTGGCACCAATTACCAAACGGGGAGGGACTGGGAAGGCTGGTTGTGAAGGGAGGGAGAAGGGTGGACAGGGGGCATTACGATGAGCTCACATAACATGTGGGGATGTCCCACGGAGAAGTCATTATATTCTGGATAGTTCAAGTAGTGATTCTATAGCATCTTCCTATGCTGATGGACAGTGACTGTAATGGGGTATGTGGTGGGGGCTTAATCTGGGGCATGTAGTAACCATCACGTGGATCATATAATTGTAGATTGGTTATTGTGAACAGTGCTCTGATACACATAGGGGTGCTCATGTCTTTAAAACTGGGCTGTTGCCTTCCTTCCTTCCTTCCATCCTTCCTTCCTTCCTTCCTTCCTTCCTTCCTTCCTTCCTTCCTTCCATCCTTCCATCCTTTCCACATATATGTATGTATGTATTTATTTATTCATTCACTCATTTATTATCTATCTATCTCTCTACCTACCTAGCTGTCTATCTTTCTGTCATTAATGTACAGTTAAATGAGTAAAATTATGTTTAGTTTTCTGGCGCCATCACGAAGATAGCCCAAGATACCCTATTGCCCTCACTGTACATGAGCAGAGTAAGATGCTGTGGAATCACTACTTGTCTTCTCTGTGTTGTACAGCCCTCTACGTGCCCCTCCTCCTACATTATTTATGGTAATTGTATGTGCCCATTTTTCCCTCCTCCCTGGTCCGTCCATTTCTGCCCATCCACCCTAGGCTCTTTCCCTTTGGTAACTTTTAGTCCGTTCTTGGTCTCAGTGAGACTGCTAATGTTTACTCCTTCAGTTTCTTCTTTCTTCGGATACTCCAATCATGATGAAATCATTATATATATGGTGAATTATATTCCGTGTTGTTCTTGGGATGCAGCTCCTCACGGCTGGGCAGTACCCGCCATGGGGGTGGAGTTTGCAAGAGCAGCACTGTTGCCTGGAAATTCCATGATGTCACAGTGGTGCCTCTGTCCTAGAGAAAGAATGGGTATGCTTAGAGGAGCAGCTGGGATTCTGCTGAGGTGGACACTGAACAACTTGACAGATTCAGATAAAATGGAACCCAGACCCAAGGTACTGTGTGTTTCTTTTTATTTTGGTGTCAGTACTAAACTGTTCCATGAGCAACATTATGGTAATTAAACTACCCCCATTACCAAGTCCCCACCTCATAGCCTGTAAGAGTCAATGTCCATTAGCCCAGGAATATGCTGTAGAAGCACTACTAATCTTCACTGTGTTATACTGCCTTGCCCATGCCTGCCCCCTGCCCACATTATGTGTGCTACTGCTAGTGCCCCATTTTCCCTCTCTTCCCTCCTTTCCAACCCATCCACCTCAGTCACATTCCCTTTCGTAACCATGAGTCCGTTCTTGGGTTCGGTGAGGCTAATACTGTCTTGTTCCTTCACTCTTTTTATTTTTTCTGATAGTCCACAGGTGAGCGAAATCATTTGACATTTTTTGTGTGCTGCATGGCTTATTTCACTGAGCATAATACCCTCTAGCTCCATCCATGTTGTTGTATTTGGTAGGATTGATTTTCTTCATCTGGCTGAATAATATTCCACTGTTCATCTACTGATGGACTCTTATCTTGGTTATTGTGTATAGTGCTGTGACAAACATAGGAGTGCACATGTCTTTTCTAAAATGGTCTGCTGCATTCTATTATTTATTTTTTATGTATGTATGTATGTATGTATGTATGTATGTATGTATTCATGTATGTACTTACTTACTTATTGTTTATTTATTTATCTTTAGTCTACAGCTACCTGAGTACCATTATGTTTACTTGAGTCCTCCTACCACTAACTTACCAAACGAAAGGGGCTAGGAAGTCTGGTTGGGATGGGCGGGAGAAGGGTGTAGAGGGGGCATTAATATCAGCTCAATTGATGTGTGCGGAGGCCCCACGGGAAAGTCACTATAGTCCAGAGAGTTTAAGTAGTGATTCTGTAGCATCTTGCTAATCTGAGAGACAGTGACTGTAATGGAGTATGTTGGGTGGACTTGATCTGGGGCATGTAGTAACCATAATGTAGCTCATGGAATTGTTCATTGGCTATTGTGAATAGTGCTGTGATAAACGTAGGAGTGCACATGTCTTTTTAAAACTGGGCTGGTGCTTTCCTTCTCTCTTTTGTTCTTGTATTTCATTCTTTTTCTCATATATGTATTTATTTATTCATGTATTCATTCATCTGTCTTTCTATCTATCTGTCTATATTTATCTGTCTATCGCTCTAGCTGTTGATCTATCATTCTATCTTTCTTTCTGTCTTCCTTAAATGTATGTATGTGTGTATGTATGTATGTGTGCATTCATTCATTAATCTGTCTTTCCATCTGTCTAACTATCTGTCTGTCTGTCTATCTGTCATTAATGTACAACTACATGAGGAACATTATATTTACTAGACTCCCCCCATCACCAGTTTTGCAAAGGTAAGCGTCTAGGAAGGCTGGTGGGGAAGGGAAGGAGAAGGGTGGAAAGGGGGCATTAAGATTAGCTCCCATAATGTGGGAGGGGTTCCACGTGGAAGTCAGCGTAGAGCAGAGAAGTCAAGTAGTGATTCTGTAGAATCGTACCATGCTGATGGATGGTGACTCTAATAGGGTATATGGTAGAGAGGGAACGTGATGATCTGGGTAGTCTACTAACTATAATATTGCTTTTATAATTGTTGATTAATGATAGTGAAAAAAAACCCCAGGTATTCCTGACGAGATAATGATGAATCCCAGGGAAAAAAAAAAAAAAAAAAAAAGGGAGGCGAGGGTTGCGGCCGGGTGAGCTCCCTGCAGGCATGCCGCCGGTCCCTGCAGACTGCTGAGCTCTCTCGGTCGGTCCGCAGGGCTTCCCCGGCCTCCCCCATCAGGCAGCGCGCCGCGGTGACCCCGGGGTCATTTTCCCAAGGCGCCTGCGCGGCGGCCCGGGCGGCCCCCGGTACCCAGAGGCGGCTTGGCTGCTGAGCCGCTTCCGCCAGGGCCCGCCGCCGCCGCCGCCGCCGCCGCCGTCGCCGCCGCCGCCGCCGCCGAAGCCCGGGCCCGCCTCCGAGGCGACTTCGAGGAACCTCCGGGCTGGGGACCAGCGGGTGCGGGCGCGGGCTCGGGAGGCACTCGAGTGTAGGCCTCCTGCCTGGCCTCGCTCAGACGAAC
Organism: Manis javanica; assembly: GCF_040802235.1. Taxonomy (NCBI): domain Eukaryota; kingdom Metazoa; phylum Chordata; class Mammalia; order Pholidota; family Manidae; genus Manis; species Manis javanica. The sequence goes on from NC_133156.1 coordinate 5,022,912, forward strand.
GCTCCTCCCTCCCCAGGAAGCAGCGAACCGCCTCCACCGCCACCGCCCAAGTTCCCTGAAGGCCTTCGCCTGGCGGAAGGGTGCAGCCAGCGAGGCGGCCCTCTGACAGCGGCCGCTGACAGATCCTCGCGCCCGGCGTGCCCACCCCTCGCCGCCGCCTGGCTCCGCCCCGGCACGCCCTCGGCCCCGCCTTGCCCAACGCCCGACCGGCGCGCCTGCAATTGTCAGGTTTTGTTTTTTTCTTGCATAAGGTTTTTTAACTCAGCAAGTTTGTGAGATTCAATCATCTTGTATTGGTCATGCAGTCCTTTCTATTGATGAGTAGTGCTACTTTGTATGAATAAACCGCAGATTTTTTAAAAAGTCTCTTTTTAGTTTTGCCTCCTATGAATAAAGTCTCTGAGAAGGTTTGTATATAGGTCTTTTTTTAAGTATAAGCACCCATTTTCATTTGAGTAAAAGCCCGCAAGTGGAAATTGCTGGGCCATTAGCTCGGTATGTTTTTAAGTTTATCCAAACTGCCAGATCTTTTTCCGAAATTGGTATACCATTTTACATGCCCACCAGTTTGATCAACAGTTGACGTGTGGCAGTGTCAGTTTTTTTTTTTTTTATTTTAAGCATTCTAACATAATTGTGATGTCACAGTCTTATTTTTGTTTGCTTCTATTTGATGACTGATGTTGCTGAATGTTTTTCCATGGACTCATTGGCCTTTTGTACCTCTTCTTTTATGAAACTTTCCTTCACTTTTCTGCATTTCTTAATACAACTTACAATTTTTTTGTATTTGGCTATCATTCATCTTCAATGACATGAAGGACATTATGTTTACTAGGCTCCCCCCTTCACCATGTTCTCCCCACATCCCCCTTCACAGTCAGTGTGCATAAGCATAGTAAGATGCTGTAAAATAACTGTTTGTCTTCTCTGTGATGTACAGCCCTCTCTGTGACCCCCCTCCCACATTATACACGCACATCATAATGCACACTTTCTTTCCCTCTCCCCTTGCCCCTCCAGTCTCCACTATCCAGACCTGCCCCTTTCCCTTTGGTACCTGTTATTCCATTCTTGGCTTCGATGAATCTGGTGCTGTTTTGCTCACTCAGTTTCCCTTGGTTCTCCCTCTGAGAGGACATTGAAATCATTTGATACTTGTCTTTCTGCACCTGAGTTATTTCACTGTGCATATTACCCACTTGCTCCATCCGTGTCGTTGTAAATGGTAGGATTTTGTCTTTTCATTTCGCTGAATAATATTGCACTGTTCATCTTCTGATGGACACTTAGCTTGGCTCTTGTAAATAGCGTTAAACATAGGGGTGCACATGTCTTTTCTAAACTGGGTGCTGCATTTCATTATGTATATTTTATGTAAGTATGTAGGTATGTATTCATTTACATTCTTACTTATTTATTCTTTATTCATTTATCATGAGTCTACAAATACATTAGTAACATTATGTTTAGTAGACTCCCTCCATCACCAACTTACCAAAGGTTAAGGGACTAGGAAGGCTGGTTGTGAAGGGAGGGAGAAGCGTGGAAAGGGGTCATTACGATTAGCTCACGTACTGTCGGGGGTAGGTCCCACGAGGAAGTCTGTATAGTAGGGAGAAGTCAAGTAGTGGTACTACAGCATCTTACTATGCTGATAGACAGTGACTGTAATGAGGTATGTGGGGGGAACTTGATGATGTGGGCAGTCTAGTAAAAACAATCTTGCTCATATAATTGTAGACTGGTTATAGTGAATAGAGCTGTGATAAACAAAGGGGTGCAGATGTCTTTTATAAACTGGTCTGCTGCATTGTATTATTTATTTTTTATGTAAGTTTCTATGTATGTATGTATGCATGTATTCACTTATGTACATACTTATTTATTCTTTGTTTATTTATCATTACCCCACACCAACAGGAGTAACTTTATGTTTACTAGACTCCCCAGATCACCAACTTACCAAAGTTAAGGGACTAGGAAGGCTTGTTGGGGAGGGATGGAGAAGGGTGTACAGGAGGCATAACGATTAGCTCACATAATGTGTGGGGAGGTCCCACAGGGATGACAGTATGGTACAGAGAGTTCAAGTAGTGATTCGATAGCATCTTGCTACGCTGATGGACAGTGACTGTACCGGGATAGGTGGGGTGGGCATGGTCTGGGGAGTGTAGGAACTCTAATGTAGCTCATATAATTGTAGATTGCTTACTATCAGTAGTGCTGTGGTAGACATAGGGGTGCACGTGTCCTTTTTCAGGTGGGCTGGTGCTTTCCTTCTTACCTTCACTCTTCGTCTCTTTCATCATTTATTTGTCTGTTTGTTTGTTTGTTTATTAATGTATTTTTTAATCATTTAATGGTTTTAAAAGATATTATTTTTCTGTGACTGTATGTACTTAATTAATTATTCATTCATTCCTTCATTCATTATCTAACTACCTATCTATCTATCTATATCTATCTATCTATCATTTGTCTATGTAACTTTCTTTTTGTCTTCCTTTTTTTCTATGTATTTATTTACTTATTTATTCCCGCATTCATTCGTTTAGGCTGTTTGTGAAGGGAGGGGAAGGGTGGGCAGGGGGCATTTCGCTGAGCTCACATAATGTGTGGGGATGTCCCACGGAGAATTCAGTATATTATGGATAGTTCAAGTAGTGATTCTATAGCATCATACTATGTTGATGGACAGTGACTGTAAAGGGGTATGTGGGGGGGGCTTAATCTGGGGCATATAGTAACCATCACGTGGATCATATAATTGTAGATTGGTTATTGTGTACAGTGCTCTGATACACATAGGGGTGCTCATGTCTTTTTATAACTGGGCTGTTGCCTTCCTTCTTTCCTTCCTTCCTTCCTTCCTTCCATCCTTTCCACATGTATGTATGTATGAATGTATTTATTCATTCACTCATTTATTATCTATCTATCTCTCTACCTACCTAGCTGTCTATCTTTCTGTCATTAATGTACAGTTAAATGAGTAAAATTATGTTTAGTTTCCTGGCGCCATCAAGAAGATAGCCCAAGATACCCTATTGCCCTCACTGTACATGAGCAGAGTAAGATGCTGTGGAATCACTACTTGTCTTCTCTGTGTTGTACAGCCCTCTACGTGCCCCTCCTCCTACATTATTTATGGTAATTGTATGTGCCCATTTTTCCCTCCTCCCTGGTCCGTCCATTTCTGCCCATCCACCCCAGGCTCTTTCCCTTTGGTAACTTTTAGTCCGTTCTTGGTCTCTGTGAGACTGCTAATGTTTTCTCCTTCAGTTTCTTCTTTGTTCGGATACTCCAATCATGATGAAATCATTGTATATATGGTGAATTATATTCCGTGTTGTTCTTGGGATGCAGCTCCTCACGGCTGGGCAGTACCCGCCATGGGGGTGGAGTTTGCAAGAGCAGCACTGTTGCCTGGAAATTCCATGATGTCACAGTGGTGCCTCTGTCCTAGAGAAAGAATGGGTATGCTTAGAGGAGCAGCTGGGATTCTGCTGAGGTGGACACTGAACAACTTGACAGCATCAGGTAAAATGGAACCCAGACCCAAGGTACTGTGTGTTTCTTTTTATTTTGGTGTCAGTACTAAACTGTTCCATGAGCAACATTATGGTAATGAAACTACCCCCATTACCAAGTCCCCACCTCATAGCCTGTAAGAGTCAATGTCCATTAGCCCAGGAATATGCTGTAGAAGCACTACTAATCTTCACTGTGTTATACTGCCTTGCCCATGCCTGCCCCCTGCCCACATTATGTGTGCTACTCCTAGTGCCCCATTTTCCCTCTCTTCCCTCCTTTCCAACCCATCCTCCTCAGTCACATTCCCTTTCGTAACCGTGAGTCCATTCTTGGGTTCAGTGAGGCTACTACTGTCTTGTTCCTTCACTCTTTTTATTTTTTCTGATACTCCACAGGTGAGCGAAATCATTTGACATTTTTTGTGTGCTGCATGGCTTATTTCAGTGAGCATAATACCCTCTAGCTCCATCCATGTTGTTGTAATTGGTAGGATTGATTTTCTTCATCTGGCTGAATAATATGCCACTGTTCATCTACTGATGGACACTTATCTTGGTTATTGTGTATAGTGCTGTGACAAACATAGGGGTGCACATGTCTTTTCTAAACTGGTCTGCTGCATTCTATTATTTATTTTTTATGTATGTATGTATGTATGTATGTATGTATTCATGTATGTACTTACTTACTTATTGTTTATTTATTTATCTTTAGTCTACAGCTACCTGAGTACCATTATGTTTACTTGAGTCCTCCTACCACTAACTTACCAAACGAAAGGGGCTAGGAAGTCTGGTTGGGATGGGCGGGAGAAGGGTGTAGAGGGGCCATTAATATCAGCTCAATTGATGTGTGCGGAGGCCCCACGGGAAAGTCAGTATAGTCCAGAGAGTTTAAGTAGTGATTCTGTAGCATCTTGCTGATCTGAGAGACAGTGACTGTAAAGGAGTATGTTGGGTGGACTTGATCTGGGGCATGTAGTAACCATAATGTAGCTCATGGAATTGTTCATTGGCTATTGTGAATAGTGCTGTGATAAACGTAGGAGTGCACATGTCTTTTTAAAACTGGGCTGGTGCTTTCCTTCTCTCTTTTGTTCTTGTATTTCATTCTTTTTCTCATATATGTATTTATTTATTCATGTATTCATTCATCTGTCTTTCTATCTATCTGTCTATATTTATCTGTCTATCGCTCTAGCTGTTGATCTATCATTCTATCTTTCTTTCTGTCTTCCTTAAATGTATGTATGTGTGTATGTAAGTATGTGTGCATTCATTCATTAATCTGTCTTTCCATCTGTCTAACTATCTGTCTGTCTGTCTATCTGTCATTAATGTACAACTACATGAGGAACATTATATTTACTAGACTCCCCCCATCACCAGTTTTGCAAAGGTAAGCGTCTAGGAAGGCTGGTGGGGAAGGGAAGGAGAAGGGTGGAAAGGGGGCATTAAGATTAGCTCCCATAATGTGGGAGGGGTTCCACGTGGAAGTCAGCGTAGAGCAGAGAAGTCAAGTAGTGATTCTGTAGAATCGTACCATGCTGATGGATGGTGACTCTAATAGGGTATATGGTAGAGAGGGAACGTGATGATCTGGGTAGTCTACTAACTATAATATTGCTTTTATAATTGTTGATTAATGATAGTGAAAAAAAAACCCAGGTATTCCTGACGAGATAATGATGAATCCCAGGGAAAAAAAAAAAAAGAAAAGGGAGGCGAGGGTTGCGGCCGGGTGAGCTCCCTGCAGGCATGCCGCCCTTCCCTGCAGACTGCTGAGCTCTCTCGGTCGGTCCGCAGGGCTTCCCCGGCCTCCCCCATCAGGCAGCGCGCCGCGGTGACCCCGGGGTCATTTTCCCAAGGCGCCTGCGCGGCGGCCCGGGCGGCCCCCGGTACCCAGAGGCGGCTTGGCTGCTGAGTCGCTTCCGCCAGGGCCCGCCGCCGCCGCCGCCGCCGCCGCCGCCCGGGCCCGCCTCCGAGGCGACTTCGAGGAACCTCCGGGCTGGGGACCAGCGGGTGCGGGCGCGGGCTCGGGAGGCACTCGAGTGTAGGCCTCCTGCCTGGCCTTGCTCAGACGAACGCTCCTCCCTCCCCAGGAAGCAGCGAACCGCCTCCACCGCCACCGCCCAAGTTCCCTGAAGGCCTTCGCCTGGCGGAAGGGTGCAGCCAGCGAGGCGGCCCTCTGACAGCGGCCGCTGACAGATCCTCGCGCCCGGCGTGCCCACCCCTCGCCGCCGCCTGGCTCCGCCCCGGCACGCCCTCGGCCCCGCCTTGCCCAACGCCCGACCGGCGCGCCTGCAATTGTCAGGTTTTGTTTTTTTCTTGCATAAGGTTTTTTAACTCAGCAAGTTTGTGAGATTCAATCATCTTGTATTGGTCATGCAGTCCTTTCTATTGATGAGTAGTGCTACTTTGTATGAATAAACCGCAGATTTTTTAAAAAGTCTCTTTTTAGTTTTGCCTCCTATGAATAAAGTCTCTGAGAAGGTTTGTATATAGGTCTTTTTTTAAGTATAAGCACCCATTTTCATTTGAGTAAAAGCCCGCAAGTGGAAATTGCTGGGCCATTAGCTCGGTATGTTTTTAAGTTTATCCAAACTGCCAGATCTTTTTCCGAAATTGGTATACCATTTTACATGCCCACCAGTTTGATCAACAGTTGACGTGTGGCAGTGTCAGTTTTTTTTTTTTTATTTTAATCATTCTAACATAATTGTGATGTCACAGTCTTATTTTTGTTTGCTTCTATTTGATGACTGATGTTGCTGAATGTTTTTCCATGGACTCATTGGCCTTTTGTACCTCTTCTTTTATGAAACTTTCCTTCACTTTTCTGCATTTCTTAATACAACTTACAATTTTTTTGTATTTGGCTATCATTCATCTTCAATGACATGAAGGACATTATGTTTACTAGGCTCCCCCCTTCACCATGTTCTCCCCACATCCCCCTTCACAGTCAGTGTGCATAAGCATAGTAAGATGCTGTAAAATAACTGTTTGTCTTCTCTGTGATGTACAGCCCTCTCTGTGACCCCCCTCCCACATTATACACGCACATCATAATGCACACTTTCTTTCCCTCTCCCCTTGCCCCTCCAGTCTCCACTATCCAGACCTGCCCCTTTCCCTTTGGTACCTGTTATTCCATTCTTGGCTTCGATGAATCTGGTGCTGTTTTGCTCACTCAGTTTCCCTTGGTTCTCCCTCTGAGAGGACATTGAAATCATTTGATACTTGTCTTTCTGCACCTGAGTTATTTCACTGTGCATATTACCCACTTGCTCCATCCGTGTCGTTGTAAATGGTAGGATTTTGTCTTTTCATTTCGCTGAATAATATTGCACTGTTCATCTTCTGATGGACACTTAGCTTGGCTCTTGTAAATAGCGTTAAACATAGGGGTGCACATGTCTTTTCTAAACTGGGTGCTGCATTTCATTATGTATATTTTATGTAAGTATGTAGGTATGTATTCATTTACATTCTTACTTATTTATTCTTTATTCATTTATCATGAGTCTACAAATACATTAGTAACATTATGTTTAGTAGACTCCCTCCATCACCAACTTACCAAAGGTTAAGGGACTAGGAAGGCTGGTTGTGAAGGGAGGGAGAAGCGTGGAAAGGGGTCATTACGATTAGCTCACGTACTGTCGGGGGTAGGTCCCACGAGGAAGTCTGTATAGTAGGGAGAAGTCAAGTAGTGGTACTACAGCATCTTACTATGCTGATAGACAGTGACTGTAATGAGGTATGTGGGGGGAACTTGATGATGTGGGCAGTCTAGTAAAAACAATCTTGCTCATATAATTGTAGACTGGTTATAGTGAATAGAGCTGTGATAAACAAAGGGGTGCAGATGTCTTTTATAAACTGGTCTGCTGCATTGTATTATTTATTTTTTATGTAAGTTTCTATGTATGTATGTATGCATGTATTCACTTATGTACATACTTATTTATTCTTTGTTTATTTATCATTACCCCACACCAACAGGAGTAACTTTATGTTTACTAGACTCCCCAGATCACCAACTTACCAAAGTTAAGGGACTAGGAAGGCTTGTTGGGGAGGGATGGAGAAGGGTGTACAGGAGGCATAACGATTAGCTCACATAATGTGTGGGGAGGTCCCACAGGGATGACAGTATGGTACAGAGAGTTCAAGTAGTGATTCGATAGCATCTTGCTACGCTGATGGACAGTGACTGTACCGGGATAGGTGGGGTGGGCATGGTCTGGGGAGTGTAGGAACTCTAATGTAGCTCATATAATTGTAGATTGCTTACTATCAGTAGTGCTGTGGTAGACATAGGGGTGCACGTGTCCTTTTTCAGGTGGGCTGGTGCTTTCCTTCTTACCTTCACTCTTCGTCTCTTTCATCATTTATTTGTCTGTTTGTTTGTTTGTTTATTAATGTATTTTTTAATCATTTAATGGTTTTAAAAGATATTATTTTTCTGTGACTGTATGTACTTAATTAATTATTCATTCATTCCTTCATTCATTATCTAACTACCTATCTATCTATCTATATCTATCTATCTATCATTTGTCTATGTAACTTTCTTTTTGTCTTCCTTTTTTTCTATGTATTTATTTACTTATTTATTCCCGCATTCATTCGTTTAGGCTGTTTGTGAAGGGAGGGGAAGGGTGGGCAGGGGGCATTTCGCTGAGCTCACATAATGTGTGGGGATGTCCCACGGAGAATTCAGTATATTATGGATAGTTCAAGTAGTGATTCTATAGCATCATACTATGTTGATGGACAGTGACTGTAAAGGGGTATCGGGGGGGGGGCTTAATCTGGGGCATATAGTAACCATCACGTGGATCATATAATTGTAGATTGGTTATTGTGTACAGTGCTCTGATACACATAGGGGTGCTCATGTCTTTTTATAACTGGGCTGTTGCCTTCCTTCTTTCCTTCCTTCCTTCCTTCCTTCCATCCTTTCCACATGTATGTATGTATGAATGTATTTATTCATTCACTCATTTATTATCTATCTATCTCTCTACCTACCTAGCTGTCTATCTTTCTGTCATTAATGTACAGTTAAATGAGTAAAATTATGTTTAGTTTCCTGGCGCCATCAAGAAGATAGCCCAAGATACCCTATTGCCCTCACTGTACATGAGCAGAGTAAGATGCTGTGGAATCACTACTTGTCTTCTCTGTGTTGTACAGCCCTCTACGTGCCCCTCCTCCTACATTATTTATGGTAATTGTATGTGCCCATTTTTCCCTCCTCCCTGGTCCGTCCATTTCTGCCCATCCACCCCAGGCTCTTTCCCTTTGGTAACTTTTAGTCCGTTCTTGGTCTCTGTGAGACTGCTAATGTTTTCTCCTTCAGTTTCTTCTTTGTTCGGATACTCCAATCATGATGAAATCATTGTATATATGGTGAATTATATTCCGTGTTGTTCTTGGGATGCAGCTCCTCACGGCTGGGCAGTACCCGCCATGGGGGTGGAGTTTGCAAGAGCAGCACTGTTGCCTGGAAATTCCATGATGTCACAGTGGTGCCTCTGTCCTAGAGAAAGAATGGGTATGCTTAGAGGAGCAGCTGGGATTCTGCTGAGGTGGACACTGAACAACTTGACAGCATCAGGTAAAATGGAACCCAGACCCAAGGTACTGTGTGTTTCTTTTTATTTTGGTGTCAGTACTAAACTGTTCCATGAGCAACATTATGGTAATGAAACTACCCCCATTACCAAGTCCCCACCTCATAGCCTGTAAGAGTCAATGTCCATTAGCCCAGGAATATGCTGTAGAAGCACTACTAATCTTCACTGTGTTATACTGCCTTGCCCATGCCTGCCCCCTGCCCACATTATGTGTGCTACTCCTAGTGCCCCATTTTCCCTCTCTTCCCTCCTTTCCAACCCATCCTCCAGAGTCACATTCCCTTTCGTAACCGTGAGTCCGTTCTTGGGTTCAGTGAGGCTACTACTGTCTTGTTCCTTCACTCTTTTTATTTTTTCTGATACTCCACAGGTGAGCGAAATCATTTGACATTTTTTGTGTGCTGCATGGCTTATTTCAGTGAGCATAATACCCTCTAGCTCCATCCATGTTGTTGTAATTGGTAGGATTGATTTTCTTCATCTGGCTGAATAATATGCCACTGTTCATCTACTGATGGACACTTATCTTGGTTATTGTGTATAGTGCTGTGACAAACATAGGGGTGCACATGTCTTTTCTAAACTGGTCTGCTGCATTCTATTATTTATTTTTTATGTATGTATGTATGTATGTATGTATGTATTCATGTATGTACTTACTTACTTATTGTTTATTTATTTATCTTTAGTCTACAGCTACCTGAGTACCATTATGTTTACTTGAGTCCTCCTACCACTAACTTACCAAACGAAAGGGGCTAGGAAGTCTGGTTGGGATGGGCGGGAGAAGGGTGTAGAGGGGCCATTAATATCAGCTCAATTGATGTGTGCGGAGGCCCCACGGGAAAGTCAGTATAGTCCAGAGAGTTTAAGTAGTGATTCTGTAGCATCTTGCTGATCTGAGAGACAGTGACTGTAAAGGAGTATGTTGGGTGGACTTGATCTGGGGCATGTAGTAACCATAATGTAGCTCATGGAATTGTTCATTGGCTATTGTGAATAGTGCTGTGATAAACGTAGGAGTGCACATGTCTTTTTAAAACTGGGCTGGTGCTTTCCTTCTCTCTTTTGTTCTTGTATTTCATTCTTTTTCTCATATATGTATTTATTTATTCATGTATTCATTCATCTGTCTTTCTATCTATCTGTCTATATTTATCTGTCTATCGCTCTAGCTGTTGATCTATCATTCTATCTTTCTTTCTGTCTTCCTTAAATGTATGTATGTGTGTATGTAAGTATGTGTGCATTCATTCATTAATCTGTCTTTCCATCTGTCTAACTATCTGTCTGTCTGTCTATCTGTCATTAATGTACAACTACATGAGGAACATTATATTTACTAGACTCCCCCCATCACCAGTTTTGCAAAGGTAAGCGTCTAGGAAGGCTGGTGGGGAAGGGAAGGAGAAGGGTGGAAAGGGGGCATTAAGATTAGCTCCCATAATGTGGGAGGGGTTCCACGTGGAAGTCAGCATAGAGCAGAGAAGTCAAGTAGTGATTCTGTAGAATCGTACCATGCTGATGGATGGTGACTCTAATAGGGTATATGGTAGAGAGGGAACGTGATGATCTGGGTAGTCTACTAACTATAATATTGCTTTTATAATTGTTGATTAATGATAGTGAAAAAAAACCCCAGGTATTCCTGACGAGATAATGATGAATCCCAGGGAAAAAAAAAAAAAGAAAAGGGAGGCGAGGGTTGCGGCCGGGTGAGCTCCCTGCAGGCATGCCGCCGGTCCCTGCAGACTGCTGAGCTCTCTCGGTCGGTCCGCAGGGCTTCCCCGGCCTCCCCCATCAGGCAGCGCGCCGCGGTGACCCCGGGGTCATTTTCCCAAGGCGCCTGCGCGGCGGCCCGGGCGGCCCCCGGTACCCAGAGGCGGCTTGGCTGCTGAGCCGCTTCCGCCAGGGCCCGCCGCCGCCGCCGCCGCCGCCGCCGCCGCCGCCCGGGCCCGCCTCCGAGGCGACTTCGAGGAACCTCCGGGCTGGGGACCAGCGGGTGCGGGCGCGGGCTCGGGAGGCACTCGAGTGTAGGCCTCCTGCCTGGCCTCGCTCAGACGAACGCTCCTCCCTCCCCAGGAAGCAGCGAACCGCCTCCACCGCCACCGCCCAAGTTCCCTGAAGGCCTTCGCCTGGCGGAAGGGTGCAGCCAGCGAGGCGGCCCTCTGACAGCGGCCGCTGACAGATCCTCGCGCCTGGCGTGCCCACCCCTCGCCGCCGCCTGGCTCCGCCCCGGCACGCCCTCGGCCCCGCCTTGCCCAACGCCCGACCGGCGCGCCTGCAATTGTCAGGTTTTGTTTTTTTCTTGCATAAGGTTTTTTAACTCAGCAAGTTTGTGAGATTCAATCATCTTGTATTGGTCATGCAGTCCTTTCTATTGATGAGTAGTGCTACTTTGTATGAATAAACCGCAGATTTTTTAAAAAGTCTCTTTTTAGTTTTGCCTCCTATGAATAAAGTCTCTGAGAAGGTTTGTATATAGGTCTTTTTTTAAGTATAAGCACCCATTTTCATTTGAGTAAAAGCCCGCAAGTGGAAATTGCTGGGCCATTAGCTCGGTATGTTTTTAAGTTTATCCAAACTGCCAGATCTTTTTCCGAAATTGGTATACCGTTTTACATGCCCACCAGTTTGATCAACAGTTGACGTGTGGCAGTGTCAGTTTATTTTTATTTTATTTTAATCATTCTAACATAATTGTGATTTCACAGTCTTATTTTTGTTTGCTTCTATTTGATGACTGATGTTGCTGAATGTTTTTCCATGGACTCATTGGCCTTTTGTACCTCTTCTTTTATGAAACTTTCCTTCACTTTTGTGCATTTCTTAATACAACTTACAATTTTTTTGTATTTGGCTATCATTCATCTTCAATGACATGAAGGACATTATGTTTACTAGGCTCCCCCCTTCACCATGTTCTCCCCACATCCCCCTTCACAGTCAGTGTGCATAAGCATAGTAAGATGCTGTAAAATAACTGTTTGTCTTCTCTGTGATGTACAGCCCTCTCTGTGACCCCCCTCCCACATTATACACGCACATCATAATGCACACTTTCTTTCCCTCTCCCCTTGCCCCTCCAGTCTCCACTATCCAGACCTGCCCCTTTCCCTTTGGTACCTGTTATTCCATTCTTGGCTTCGATGAATCTGGTGCTGTTTTGCTCACTCAGTTTCCCTTGGTTCTCCCTCTGAGAGGACATTGAAATCATTTGATACTTGTCTTTCTGCACCTGAGTTATTTCACTGTGCATATTACCCACTTGCTCCATCCGTGTCGTTGTAAATGGTAGGATTTTGTCTTTTCATTTCGCTGAATAATATTGCACTGTTCATCTTCTGATGGACACTTAGCTTGGCTCTTGTAAATAGCGTTAAACATAGGGGTGCACATGTCTTTTCTAAACTGGGTGCTGCATTTCATTATGTATATTTTATGTAAGTATGTAGGTATGTATTCATTTACATTCTTACTTATTTATTCTTTATTCATTTATCATGAGTCTACAAATACATTAGTAACATTATGTTTAGTAGACTCCCTCCATCACCAACTTACCAAAGGTTAAGGGACTAGGAAGGCTGGTTGTGAAAGGAGGGAGAAGCGTGGAAAGGGGTCATTACGATTAGCTCACGTACTGTCGGGGGTAGGTCCCACGAGGAAGTCTGTATAGTAGGGAGAAGTCAAGTAGTGGTACTACAGCATCTTACTATGCTGATAGACAGTGACTGTAATGAGGTATGTGGGGGGAACTTGATGATGTGGGCAGTCTAGTAAAAACAATCTTGCTCATATAATTGTAGACTGGTTATAGTGAATAGAGCTGTGATAAACAAAGGGGTGCAGATGTCTTTTATAAACTGGTCTGCTGCATTGTATTATTTATTTTTTATGTAAGTTTCTATGTATGTATGTATGCATGTATTCACTTATGTACATACTTATTTATTCTTTGTTTATTTATCATTACCCCACACCAACAGGAGTAACTTTATGTTTACTAGACTCCCCAGATCACCAACTTACCAAAGTTAAGGGACTAGGAAGGCTTGTTGGGGAGGGATGGAGAAGGGTGTACAGGAGGCATAACGATTAGCTCACATAATGTGTGGGGAGGTCCCACAGGGATGACAGTATGGTACAGAGAGTTCAAGTAGTGATTCGATAGCATCTTGCTACGCTGATGGACAGTGACTGTACCGGGATAGGTGGGGTGGGCATGGTCTGGGGAGTGTAGGAACTCTAATGTAGCTCATATAATTGTAGATTGCTTACTATCAGTAGTGCTGTGGTAAACATAGGGGTGCACGTGTCCTTTTTCAGGTGGGCTGGTGCTTTCCTTCTTACCTTCACTCTTCGTCTCTTTCATCATTTATTTGTCTGTTTGTTTGTTTATTAATGTATTTTTTAATCATTTAATGGTTTTAAAAGATATTATTTTTCTGTGACTGTATGTACTTAATTAATTATTCATTCATTCCTTCATTCATTATCTAACTACCTATCTATCTATCTATATCTATCTATGTATCATTTGTCTATGTAACTTTCTTTTTGTCTTCCTTTTTTTCTATGTATTTATTTACTTATTTATTCCCGCATTCATTCGTTTAGGCTGTTTGTGAAGGGAGGGGAAGGGTGGGCAGGGGGCATTTCGCTGAGCTCACATAATGTGTGGGGATGTCCCACGGAGAATTCAGTATATTATGGATAGTTCAAGTAGTGATTCTATAGCATCATACTATGTTGATGGACAGTGACTGTAAAGGGGTATGTGGGGGGGGGGCTTAATCTGGAGCATATAGTAACCATCACGTGGATCATATAATTGTAGATTGGTTATTGTGTACAGTGCTCTGATACACATAGGGGTGCTCATGTCTTTTTATAACTGGGCTGTTGCCTTCCTTCTTTCCTTCCTTCCTTCCTTCCTTCCATCCTTTCCACATGTATGTATGTATGAATGTATTTATTCATTCACTCATTTATTATCTATCTATCTCTCTACCTACCTAGCTGTCTATCTTTCTGTCATTAATGTACAGTTAAATGAGTAAAATTATGTTTAGTTTCCTGGCGCCATCACGAAGATAGCCCAAGATACCCTATTGCCCTCACTGTACATGAGCAGAGTAAGATGCTGTGGAATCACTACTTGTCTTCTCTGTGTTGTACAGCCCTCTACGTGCCCCTCCTCCTACATTATTTATGGTAATTGTATGTGCCCATTTTTCCCTCCTCCCTGGTCCGTCCATTTCTGCCCATCCACCCCAGGCTCTTTCCCTTTGGTAACTTTTAGTCCGTTCTTGGTCTCTGTGAGACTGCTAATGTTTTCTCCTTCAGTTTCCTCTTTGTTCGGATACTCCAATTATGATGAAATCATTGTATATATGGTGAATTATATTCCGTGTTGTTCTTGGGATGCAGCTCCTCACGGCTGGGCAGTACCCGCCATGGGGGTGGAGTTTGCAAGAGCAGCACTGTTGCCTGGAAATTCCATGATGTCACAGTGGTGCCTCTGTCCTAGAGAAAGAATGGGTATGCTTAGAGGAGCAGCTGGGATTCTGCTGAGGTGGACACTGAACAACTTGACAGCATCAGGTAAAATGGAACCCAGGCCCAAGGTACTGTGTGTTTCTTTTTATTTTGGTGTCAGTACTAAACTGTTCCATGAGCAACATTATGGTAATGAAACTACCCCCATTACCAAGTCCCCACCTCATAGCCTGTAAGAGTCAATGTCCATTAGCCCAGGAATATGTTGTAGAAGCACTACTAATCTTCACTGTGTTATACTGCCTTGTCCATGCCTGCCCCCTGCCCACATTATGTGTGCTACTCCTAGTGCCCCATTTTCCCTCTCTTCCCTCCTTTCCAACCCATCCTCCTCAGTCACATTCCCTTTCGTAACCGTGAGTCGGTTCTTGGATTCGGTGAGGCTACTACTGTCTTGTTCCTTCACTCTTTTTATTTTTTCTGATACTCCACAGGTGAGCGAAATCATTTGACATTTTTTGTGTGCTGCATGGCTTATTTCAGTGAGCATAATACCCTCTAGCTCCATCCATGTTGTTGTAATTGGTAGGATTGATTTTCTTCATCTGGCTGAATAATATGCCACTGTTCATCTACTGATGGACACTTATCTTGGTTATTGTGTATAGTGCTGTGACAAACATAGGGGTGCACATGTCTTTTCTAAACTGGTCTGCTGCATTCTATTATTTATTTTGTACGTATGTATGTATGTATGTATGTATGTATTCATGTATGTACTTACTTACTTATTGTTTATTTATTTATCTTTAGTCTACAGCTACCTGAGTACCATTATGTTTACTTGAGTCCTCCTACCACTAACTTACCAAACGAAAGGGGCTAGGAAGTCTGGTTGGGATGGGCGGGAGAAGGGTGTAGAGGGGGCATTAATATCAGCTCAAATGATGTGTGCGGAGGCCCCATGGGAAAGTCAGTATAGTCCAGAGAGTTTAAGTAGTGATTCTGTAGCATCTTGCTAATCTGAGAGACAGTGACTGTAATGGAGTATGTTGGGTGGACTTGATCTGGGGCATGTAGTAACCATAATGTAGCTCATGGAATTGTTCATTGGCTATTGTGAATAGTGCTGTGATAAACGCAGGAGTGCACATGTCTTTTTAAAACTGGGCTGGTGCTTTCCTTCTCTCTTTTGTTCTTGTATTTCATTCTTTTTCTCATATATGTATTTATTTATTCATGTATTCATTCATCTGTCTTTCTATCTATCTGTCTATATTTATCTGTCTATCGCTCTAGCTGTTGATCTATCATTCTATCTTTCTTTCTGTCTTCCTTAAATGTATGTATGTGTGTATGTATGTATGTGTGCATTCATTCATTAATCTGTCTTTCCATCTGTCTAACTATCTGTCTGTCTGTCTATCTGTCATTAATGTACAACTACATGAGGAACATTATATTTACTAGACTCCCCCCATCACCAGTTTTGCAAAGGTAAGCGTCTAGGAAGGCTGGTGGGGAAGGGAAGGAGAAGGGTGGAAAGGGGGCATTAAGATTAGCTCCCATAATGTGGGAGGGGTTCCACGTGGAAGCAGCATAGAGCAGAGAAGTCAAGTAGTGATTCTGTAGAATCGTACCATGCTGATGGATGGTGACTCTAATAGGGTATATGGTAGAGAGGGAACGTGATGATCTGGGTAGTCTACTAACTATAATATTGCTTTTATAATTGTTGATTAATGATAGTGAAAAAAAACCCCAGGTATTCCTGACGAGATAATGATGAATCCCAGGGAAAAAAAAAAAAAGAAAAGGGAGGCGAGGGTTGCCGCCGGGTGAGCTCCCTGCAGGCATGCCGCCGGTCCCTGCAGACTGCTGAGCTCTCTCGGTCGGTCCGCAGGGCTTCCCCGGCCTCCCCCATCAGGCAGCGCGCCGCGGTGACCCCGGGGTCATTTTCCCAAGGCGCCTGCGCGGCGGCCCGGGCGGCCCCCGGTACCCAGAGGCGGCTTGGCTGCTGACCCGCTCCCGCCAGGGCCCGCCGCCGCCGCCGCCGCCGCCGCCGCCGCCGCCCGGGCCCGCCTCCGAGGCGACTTCGAGGAACCTCCGGGCTGGGGACCAGCGGGTGCGGGCGCGGGCTCGGGAGGCACTCGAGTGTAGGCCTCCTGCCTGGCCTCGCTCAGACAAACGCTCCTCCCTCCCCAGGAAGCAGCGAACCGCCTCCACCGCCACCGCCCAAGTTCCCTGAAGGCCTTCGCCTGGCGGAAGGGTGCAGCCAGCGAGGCGGCCCTCTGACAGCGGCCGCTGACAGATCCTCGCGCCTGGCGTGCCCACCCCTCGCCGCCGCCTGGCTCCGCCCCGGCACGCCCTCGGCCCCGCCTTGCCAAACGCCCGACCGGCGCGCCTGCAATTGTCAGGTTTTGTTTTTTTCTTGCATAAGGTTTTTTAACTCAGCAAGTTTGTGAGATTCAATCATCTTGTATTGGTCATGCAGTCCTTTCTATTGATGAGTAGTGCTACTTTGTATGAATAAACCGCAGATTTTTTAAAAAGTCTCTTTTTAGTTTTGCCTCCTATGAATAAAGTCTCTGAGAAGGTTTGTATATAGGTCTTTTTTTAAGTATAAGCACCCATTTTCATTTGAGTAAAAGCCCGCAAGTGGAAATTGCTGGGCCATTAGCTCGGTATGTTTTTAAGTTTATCCAAACTGCCAGATCTTTTTCCGAAATTGGTATACCATTTTACATGCCCACCAGTTTGATCAACAGTTGACGTGTGGCAGTGTCAGTCTTTTTTTTTTATTTTAAGCATTCTAACATAATTGTGATGTCACAGTCTTATTTTTGTTTGCTTCTATTTGATGACTGATGTTGCTGAATGTTTTTCCATGGACTCATTGGCCTTTTGTACCTCTTCTTTTATGAAACTTTCCTTCACTTTTCTGCATTTCTTAATACAACTTACAATTTTTTTGTATTTGGCTATCATTCGTCTTCAATGACATGAAGGACATTATGTTTACTAGGCTCCCCCCTTCACCATGTTCTCCCCACATCCCCCTTCACAGTCAGTGTGCATAAGCATAGTAAGATGCTGTAAAATAACTGTTTGTCTTCTCTGTGATGTACAGCCCTCTCTGTGACCCCCCTCCCACATTATACACGCACATCATAATGCACACTTTCTTTCCCTCTCCCCTTGCCCCTCCAGTCTCCACTATCCAGACCTGCCAATTTCCCTTTGGTACCTGTTATTCCATTCTTGGCTTCGATGAATCTGGTGCTGTTTTGCTCACTCAGTTTCCCTTGGTTCTCCCTCTGAGAGGACATTGAAATCATTTGATACTTGTCTTTCTGCACCTGAGTTATTTCACTGTGCATATTACCCACTTGCTCCATCCGTGTCGTTGTAAATGGTAGGATTTTGTCTTTTCATTTCGCTGAATAATATTGCACTGTTCATCTTCTGATGGACACTTAGCTTGGCTCTTGTAAATAGCGTTAAACATAGGGGTGCACATGTCTTTCTAAACTGGGTGCTGCATTTCATTATGTATATTTTATGTAAGTATGTAGGTATGTATTCATTTACATTCTTACTTATTTATTCTTTATTCATTTATCATGAGTCTACAAATACATTAGTAACATTATGTTTAGTAGACTCCCTCCATCACCAACTTACCAAAGGTTAAGGGACTAGGAAGGCTGGTTGTGAAAGGAGGGAGAAGCGTGGAAAGGGGTCATTACGATTAGCTCACGTACTGTCGGGGGTAGGTCCCACGAGGAAGTCTGTATAGTAGGGAGAAGTCAAGTAGTGGTACTACAGCATCTTACTATGCTGATAGACAGTGACTGTAATGAGGTATGTGGGGGGAACTTGATGATGTGGGCAGTCTAGTAAAAACAATCTTGCTCATATAATTGTAGACTGGTTATAGTGAATAGAGCTGTGATAAACAAAGGGGTGCAGATGTCTTTTATAAACTGGTCTGCTGCATTGTATTATTTATTTTTTATGTAAGTTTCTATGTATGTATGTATGCATGTATTCACTTATGTACATACTTATTTATTCTTTGTTTATTTATCATTACCCCACACCAACAGGAGTAACTTTATGTTTACTAGACTCCCCAGATCACCAACTTACCAAAGTTAAGGGACTAGGAAGGCTTGTTGGGGAGGGATGGAGAAGGGTGTACAGGAGGCATAACGATTAGCTCACATAATGTGTGGGGAGGTCCCACAGGGATGACAGTATGGTACAGAGAGTTCAAGTAGTGATTCGATAGCATCTTGCTACGCTGATGGACAGTGACTGTACCGGGATAGGTGGGGTGGGCATGGTCTGGGGAGTGTAGGAACTCTAATGTAGCTCATATAATTGTAGATTGCTTACTATCAGTAGTGCTGTGGTAAACATAGGGGTGCACGTGTCCTTTTTCAGGTGGGCTGGTGCTTTCCTTCTTACCTTCACTCTTCGTCTCTTTCATCATTTATTTGTCTGTTTGTTTGTTTATTAATGTATTTTTTAATCATTTAATGGTTTTAAAAGATATTATTTTTCTGTGACTGTATGTACTTAATTAATTATTCATTCATTCCTTCATTCATTATCTAACTACCTATCTATCTATCTATATCTATCTATGTATCATTTGTCTATGTAACTTTCTTTTTGTCTTCCTTTTTTTCTATGTATTTATTTACTTATTTATTCCCGCATTCATTCGTTTAGGCTGTTTGTGAAGGGAGGGGAAGGGTGGGCAGGGGGCATTTCGCTGAGCTCACATAATGTGTGGGGATGTCCCACGGAGAATTCAGTATATTATGGATAGTTCAAGTAGTGATTCTATAGCATCATACTATGTTGATGGACAGTGACTGTAAAGGGGTATGTGGGGGGGGGGGGCTTAATCTGGATCATATAGTAACCATCACGTGGATCATATAATTGTAGATTGGTTATTGTGTACAGTGCTCTGATACACATAGGGGTGCTCATGTCTTTTTATAACTGGGCTGTTGCCTTCCTTCTTTCCTTCCTTCCTTCCTTCCTTCCATCCTTTCCACATGTATGTATGTATGAATGTATTTATTCATTCACTCATTTATTATCTATCTATCTCTCTACCTACCTAGCTGTCTATCTTTCTGTCATTAATGTACAGTTAAATGAGTAAAATTATGTTTAGTTTCCTGGCGCCATCACGAAGATAGCCCAAGATACCCTATTGCCCTCACTGTACATGAGCAGAGTAAGATGCTGTGGAATCACTACTTGTCTTCTCTGTGTTGTACAGCCCTCTACGTGCCCCTCCTCCTACATTATTTATGGTAATTGTATGTGCCCATTTTTCCCTCCTCCCTGGTCCGTCCATTTCTGCCCATCCACCCCAGGCTCTTTCCCTTTGGTAACTTTTAGTCCGTTCTTGGTCTCTGTGAGACTGCTAATGTTTTCTCCTTCAGTTTCCTCTTTGTTCGGATACTCCAATTATGATGAAATCATTGTATATATGGTGAATTATATTCCGTGTTGTTCTTGGGATGCAGCTCCTCACGGCTGGGCAGTACCCGCCATGGGGGTGGAGTTTGCAAGAGCAGCACTGTTGCCTGGAAATTCCATGATGTCACAGTGGTGCCTCTGTCCTAGAGAAAGAATGGGTATGCTTAGAGGAGCAGCTGGGATTCTGCTGAGGTGGACACTGAACAACTTGACAGCATCAGGTAAAATGGAACCCAGGCCCAAGGTACTGTGTGTTTCTTTTTATTTTGGTGTCAGTACTAAACTGTTCCATGAGCAACATTATGGTAATGAAACTACCCCCATTACCAAGTCCCCACCTCATAGCCTGTAAGAGTCAATGTCCATTAGCCCAGGAATATGTTGTAGAAGCACTACTAATCTTCACTGTGTTATACTGCCTTGTCCATGCCTGCCCCCTGCCCACATTATGTGTGCTACTCCTAGTGCCCCATTTTCCCTCTCTTCCCTCCTTTCCAACCCATCCTCCTCAGTCACATTCCCTTTCGTAACCGTGAGTCGGTTCTTGGATTCGGTGAGGCTACTACTGTCTTGTTCCTTCACTCTTTTTATTTTTTCTGATACTCCACAGGTGAGCGAAATCATTTGACATTTTTTGTGTGCTGCATGGCTTATTTCAGTGAGCATGATACCCTCTAGCTCCATCCATGTTGTTGTAATTGGTAGGATTGATTTTCTTCATCTGGCTGAATAATATGCCACTGTTCATCTACTGATGGACACTTATCTTGGTTATTGTGTATAGTGCTGTGACAAACATAGGGGTGCACATGTCTTTTCTAAACTGGTCTGCTGCATTCTATTATTTATTTTGTACGTATGTATGTATGTATGTATGTATGTATTCATGTATGTACTTACTTACTTATTGTTTATTTATTTATCTTTAGTCTACAGCTACCTGAGTACCATTATGTTTACTTGAGTCCTCCTACCACTAACTTACCAAACGAAAGGGGCTAGGAAGTCTGGTTGGGATGGGCGGGAGAAGGGTGTAGAGGGGGCATTAATATCAGCTCAAATGATGTGTGCGGAGGCCCCATGGGAAAGTCAGTATAGTCCAGAGAGTTTAAGTAGTGATTCTGTAGCATCTTGCTAATCTGAGAGACAGTGACTGTAATGGAGTATGTTGGGTGGACTTGATCTGGGGCATGTAGTAACCATAATGTAGCTCATGGAATTGTTCATTGGCTATTGTGAATAGTGCTGTGATAAACGCAGGAGTGCACATGTCTTTTTAAAACTGGGCTGGTGCTTTCCTTCTCTCTTTTGTTCTTGTATTTCATTCTTTTTCTCATATATGTATTTATTTATTCATGTATTCATTCATCTGTCTTTCTATCTATCTGTCTATATTTATCTGTCTATCGCTCTAGCTGTTGATCTATCATTCTATCTTTCTTTCTGTCTTCCTTAAATGTATGTATGTGTGTATGTATGTATGTGTGCATTCATTCATTAATCTGTCTTTCCATCTGTCTAACTATCTGTCTGTCTGTCTATCTGTCATTAATGTACAACTACATGAGGAACATTATATTTACTAGACTCCCCCCATCACCAGTTTTGCAAAGGTAAGCGTCTAGGAAGGCTGGTGGGGAAGGGAAGGAGAAGGGTGGAAAGGGGGCATTAAGATTAGCTCCCATAATGTGGGAGGGGTTCCACGTGGAAGCAGCATAGAGCAGAGAAGTCAAGTAGTGATTCTGTAGAATCGTACCATGCTGATGGATGGTGACTCTAATAGGGTATATGGTAGAGAGGGAACGTGATGATCTGGGTAGTCTACTAACTATAATATTGCTTTTATAATTGTTGATTAATG
This sequence comes from Manis javanica, assembly GCF_040802235.1. Lineage (NCBI taxonomy): Eukaryota > Metazoa > Chordata > Mammalia > Pholidota > Manidae > Manis > Manis javanica. The sequence continues at coordinate 5,044,967 of NC_133156.1, forward strand.
ATAGTGAAAAAAAACCCCACGTATTCCTGACAAGATAATGATGAATCCCAGGAGAAAAAAAAAAAAAAAAAGGGAGGCGAGGGTTGCAGCTAGGTGAGCTCCCTGCAGGCATGCCGCCGGTCCATGCAGACTGCTGAGCTCTCTCCGTCGGTACGCAGGGCTTCCCCGGCCTCCCCCATCAGGCAGCGCGCCGCGGTGACCCCGGGGTCATTTTCCCAAGGCGCCTGCGCGGCGGCCCGTGCGGCCCCCGGTACCCAGAGGCGGCTTGGCTGCTGAGCCGCTTCCACCAGGGCCCGCCTCCGCCGCCGCCGGGGCCGCCGCCACCGCCGGGGCCCTCCTCCGAGGCGACTTCGAGGAACCTCCGGGCTGAGGACCAGCGGGTGCGAGCGCGGGCTCGGGAGGCACTGGAGTGTAGGCCTCCTGCCTGGCCTCGCTCAGACGAACGCTCCTCCCTGCCCAGGAAGCAGTGAACCGCCTCCACCGCCACCGCCCAAGTTCCCTGAAGGCCTTCGCCTGGCGGAAGGGTGCAGCCAGCGAGGCGGCCCTCTGACAGCGGACGCTGACAGATCCTCGCGCCCGGCGAACCCACCCCTCGCCGCCGCCTGGCTCCGCCCCGGGACGCCCTCGGCCCCGCCTTGCCCAACGCCCGACCGGCGCGCCTGCAATTGTCAGGTTTTGTTTTTTTCTTGCATAAGGTTTTTTAACTCAGCATGTTTGTGAGATTCAATCATCTTGTATTGGTCATGCAGTCCTTTCTATTGATGAGTAGTGCTACTTTGTATGAATAAACCGCAGATTTTTTAAAAAGTCTCTTTTTAGTTTTGCCTCCTATGAATAAAGTCTCTGAGAAGGTTTGTATATAGGTCTTTTTTTAAGTATAAGCACCCATTTTCATTTGAGTAAAAGCCCGCAAGTGGAAATTGCTGGGCCATTAGCTCGGTATGTTTTTAAGTTTATCCAAACTGCCAGATCTTTTTCCGAAATTGGTATACCATTTTACATGCCCACCAGTTTGATCAACAGTTGACGTGTGGCAGTGTCAGTCTTTTTTTTTTTATTTTAAGCATTCTAACATAATTGTGATGTCACAGTCTTATTTTTGTTTGCTTCTATTTGATGACTGATGTTGCTGAATGTTTTTCCATGGACTCATTGGCCTTTTGTACCTCTTCTTTTATGAAACTTTCCTTCACTTTTCTGCATTTCTTAATACAACTTACAATTTTTTTGTATTTGGCTATCATTCGTCTTCAATGACATGAAGGACATTATGTTTACTAGGCTCCCCCCTTCACCATGTTCTCCCCACATCCCCCTTCACAGTCAGTGTGCATAAGCATAGTAAGATGCTGTAAAATAACTGTTTGTCTTCTCTGTGATGTACAGCCCTCTCTGTGACCCCCCTCCCACATTATACACGCACATCATAATGCACACTTTCTTTCCCTCTCCCCTTGCCCCTCCAGTCTCCACTATCCAGACCTGCCAATTTCCCTTTGGTACCTGTTATTCCATTCTTGGCTTCGATGAATCTGGTGCTGTTTTGCTCACTCAGTTTCCCTTGGTTCTCCCTCTGAGAGGACATTGAAATCATTTGATACTTGTCTTTCTGCACCTGAGTTATTTCACTGTGCATATTACCCACTTGCTCCATCCGTGTCGTTGTAAATGGTAGGATTTTGTCTTTTCATTTCGCTGAATAATATTGCACTGTTCATCTTCTGATGGACACTTAGCTTGGCTCTTGTAAATAGCGTTAAACATAGGGGTGCACATGTCTTTCTAAACTGGGTGCTGCATTTCATTATGTATATTTTATGTAAGTATGTAGGTATGTATTCATTTACATTCTTACTTATTTATTCTTTATTCATTTATCATGAGTCTACAAATACATTAGTAACATTATGTTTAGTAGACTCCCTCCATCACCAACTTACCAAAGGTTAAGGGACTAGGAAGGCTGGTTGTGAAAGGAGGGAGAAGCGTGGAAAGGGGTCATTACGATTAGCTCACGTACTGTCGGGGGTAGGTCCCACGAGGAAGTCTGTATAGTAGGGAGAAGTCAAGTAGTGGTACTACAGCATCTTACTATGCTGATAGACAGTGACTGTAATGAGGTATGTGGGGGGAACTTGATGATGTGGGCAGTCTAGTAAAAACAATCTTGCTCATATAATTGTAGACTGGTTATAGTGAATAGAGCTGTGATAAACAAAGGGGTGCAGATGTCTTTTATAAACTGGTCTGCTGCATTGTATTATTTATTTTTTATGTAAGTTTCTATGTATGTATGTATGCATGTATTCACTTATGTACATACTTATTTATTCTTTGTTTATTTATCATTACCCCACACCAACAGGAGTAACTTTATGTTTACTAGACTCCCCAGATCACCAACTTACCAAAGTTAAGGGACTAGGAAGGCTTGTTGGGGAGGGATGGAGAAGGGTGTACAGGAGGCATAACGATTAGCTCACATAATGTGTGGGGAGGTCCCACAGGGATGACAGTATGGTACAGAGAGTTCAAGTAGTGATTCGATAGCATCTTGCTACGCTGATGGACAGTGACTGTACCAGGATAGGTGGGGTGGACATGGTCTGGGGAGTGTAGGAACTCTAATGTAGCTCATATAATTGTAGATTGCTTACTATCAGTAGTGCTGTGGTAAACATAGGGGTGCACGTGTCCTTTTTCAGGTGGGCTGGTGCTTTCCTTCTTACCTTCACTCTTCGTCTCTTTCATCATTTATTTGTCTGTTTGTTTGTTTATTAATGTATTTTTTAATCATTTAATGGTTTTAAAAGATATTATTTTTCTGTGACTGTATGTACTTAATTAATTATTCATTCATTCCTTCATTCATTATCTAACTACCTATCTATCTATCTATATCTATCTATGTATCATTTGTCTATGTAACTTTCTTTTTGTCTTCCTTTTTTTCTATGTATTTATTTACTTATTTATTCCCGCATTCATTCGTTTAGGCTGTTTGTGAAGGGAGGGGAAGGGTGGGCAGGGGGCATTTCGCTGAGCTCACATAATGTGTGGGGATGTCCCACGGAGAATTCAGTATATTATGGATAGTTCAAGTAGTGATTCTATACCATCATACTATGTTGATGGACAGTGACTGTAAAGGGGTATGTGGGGGGGGGGGCTTAATCTGGAGCATATAGTAACCATCACGTGGATCATATAATTGTAGATTGGTTATTGTGTACAGTGCTCTGATACACATAGGGGTGCTCATGTCTTTTTATAACTGGGCTGTTGCCTTCCTTCTTTCCTTCCTTCCTTCCTTCCTTCCATCCTTTCCACATGTATGTATGTATGAATGTATTTATTCATTCACTCATTTATTATCTATCTATCTCTCTACCTACCTAGCTGTCTATCTTTCTGTCATTAATGTACAGTTAAATGAGTAAAATTATGTTTAGTTTCCTGGCGCCATCACGAAGATAGCCCAAGATACCCTATTGCCCTCACTGTACATGAGCAGAGTAAGATGCTGTGGAATCACTACTTGTCTTCTCTGTGTTGTACAGCCCTCTACGTGCCCCTCCTCCTACATTATTTATGGTAATTGTATGTGCCCATTTTTCCCTCCTCCCTGGTCCGTCCATTTCTGCCCATCCACCCCAGGCTCTTTCCCTTTGGTAACTTTTAGTCCGTTCTTGGTCTCTGTGAGACTGCTAATGTTTTCTCCTTCAGTTTCCTCTTTGTTCGGATACTCCAATTATGATGAAATCATTGTATATATGGTGAATTATATTCCGTGTTGTTCTTGGGATGCAGCTCCTCACGGCTGGGCAGTACCCGCCATGGGGGTGGAGTTTGCAAGAGCAGCACTGTTGCCTGGAAATTCCATGATGTCACAGTGGTGCCTCTGTCCTAGAGAAAGAATGGGTATGCTTAGAGGAGCAGCTGGGATTCTGCTGAGGTGGACACTGAACAACTTGACAGCATCAGGTAAAATGGAACCCAGGCCCAAGGTACTGTGTGTTTCTTTTTATTTTGGTGTCAGTACTAAACTGTTCCATGAGCAACATTATGGTAATGAAACTACCCCCATTACCAAGTCCCCACCTCATAGCCTGTAAGAGTCAATGTCCATTAGCCCAGGAATATGTTGTAGAAGCACTACTAATCTTCACTGTGTTATACTGCCTTGTCCATGCCTGCCCCCTGCCCACATTATGTGTGCTACTCCTAGTGCCCCATTTTCCCTCTCTTCCCTCCTTTCCAACCCATCCTCCTCAGTCACATTCCCTTTCGTAACCGTGAGTCGGTTCTTGGATTCGGTGAGGCTACTACTGTCTTGTTCCTTCACTCTTTTTATTTTTTCTGATACTCCACAGGTGAGCGAAATCATTTGACATTTTTTGTGTGCTGCATGGCTTATTTCAGTGAGCATGATACCCTCTAGCTCCATCCATGTTGTTGTAATTGGTAGGATTGATTTTCTTCATCTGGCTGAATAATATGCCACTGTTCATCTACTGATGGACACTTATCTTGGTTATTGTGTATAGTGCTGTGACAAACATAGGGGTGCACATGTCTTTTCTAAACTGGTCTGCTGCATTCTATTATTTATTTTGTACGTATGTATGTATGTATGTATGTATGTATTCATGTATGTACTTACTTACTTATTGTTTATTTATTTATCTTTAGTCTACAGCTACCTGAGTACCATTATGTTTACTTGAGTCCTCCTACCACTAACTTACCAAACGAAAGGGGCTAGGAAGTCTGGTTGGGATGGGCGGGAGAAGGGTGTAGAGGGGGCATTAATATCAGCTCAAATGATGTGTGCGGAGGCCCCATGGGAAAGTCAGTATAGTCCAGAGAGTTTAAGTAGTGATTCTGTAGCATCTTGCTAATCTGAGAGACAGTGACTGTAATGGAGTATGTTGGGTGGACTTGATCTGGGGCATGTAGTAACCATAATGTAGCTCATGGAATTGTTCATTGGCTATTGTGAATAGTGCTGTGATAAACGCAGGAGTGCACATGTCTTTTTAAAACTGGGCTGGTGCTTTCCTTCTCTCTTTTGTTCTTGTATTTCATTCTTTTTCTCATATATGTATTTATTTATTCATGTATTCATTCATCTGTCTTTCTATCTATCTGTCTATATTTATCTGTCTATCGCTCTAGCTGTTGATCTATCATTCTATCTTTCTTTCTGTCTTCCTTAAATGTATGTATGTGTGTATGTATGTATGTGTGCATTCATTCATTAATCTGTCTTTCCATCTGTCTAACTATCTGTCTGTCTGTCTATCTGTCATTAATGTACAACTACATGAGGAACATTATATTTACTAGACTCCCCCCATCACCAGTTTTGCAAAGGTAAGCGTCTAGGAAGGCTGGTGGGGAAGGGAAGGAGAAGGGTGGAAAGGGGGCATTAAGATTAGCTCCCATAATGTGGGAGGGGTTCCACGTGGAAGCAGCATAGAGCAGAGAAGTCAAGTAGTGATTCTGTAGAATCGTACCATGCTGATGGATGGTGACTCTAATAGGGTATATGGTAGAGAGGGAACGTGATGATCTGGGTAGTCTACTAACTATAATATTGCTTTTATAATTGTTGATTAATGATAGTGAAAAAAAACCCCAGGTATTCCTGACGAGATAATGATGAATCCCAGGGAAAAAAAAAAAAAGAAAAGGGAGGCGAGGGTTGCCGCCGGGTGAGCTCCCTGCAGGCATGCCGCCGGTCCCTGCAGACTGCTGAGCTCTCTCGGTCGGTCCGCAGGGCTTCCCCGGCCTCCCCCATCAGGCAGCGCGCCGCGGTGACCCCGGGGTCATTTTCCCAAGGCGCCTGCGCGGCGGCCCGGGCGGCCCCCGGTACCCAGAGGCGGCTTGGCTGCTGAGCCGCTTCCGCCAGGGCCCGCCGCCGCCGCCGCCGCCACCGCCGACGCCGCCCGGGCCCGCCTCCGAGGCGACTTCGAGGAACCTCCGGGCTGGGGACCAGCGGGTGCGGGCGCGGGCTCGGGAGGCACTCGAGTGTAGGCCTCCTGCCTGGCCTCGCTCAGACAAACGCTCCTCCCTCCCCAGGAAGCAGCGAACCGCCTCCACCGCCACCGCCCAAGTTCCCTGAAGGCCTTCCCCTGGCGGAAGGGTGCAGCCAGCGAGGCGGCCCTCTGACAGCGGCCGCTGACAGATCCTCGCGCCTGGCGTGCCCACCCCTCGCCGCCGCCTGGCTCCGCCCCGGCACGCCCTCGGCCCCGCCTTGCCAAACGCCCGACCGGCGCGCCTGCAATTGTCAGGTTTTGTTTTTTTCTTGCATAAGGTTTTTTAACTCAGCATGTTTGTGAGATTCAATCATCTTGTATTGGTCATGCAGTCCTTTCTATTGATGAGTAGTGCTACTTTGTATGAATAAACCGCAGATTTTTTAAAAAGTCTCTTTTTAGTTTTGCCTCCTATGAATAAAGTCTCTGAGAAGGTTTGTATATAGGTCTTTTTTTAAGTATAAGCACCCATTTTCATTTGAGTAAAAGCCCGCAAGTGGAAATTGCTGGGCCATTAGCTCGGTATGTTTTTAAGTTTATCCAAACTGCCAGATCTTTTTCCGAAATTGGTATACCATTTTACATGCCCACCAGTTTGATCAACAGTTGACGTGTGGCAGTGTCAGTCTTTTTTTTTTTATTTTAAGCATTCTAACATAATTGTGATGTCACAGTCTTATTTTTGTTTGCTTCTATTTGATGACTGATGTTGCTGAATGTTTTTCCATGGACTCATTGGCCTTTTGTACCTCTTCTTTTATGAAACTTTCCTTCACTTTTCTGCATTTCTTAATACAACTTACAATTTTTTTGTATTTGGCTATCATTCGTCTTCAATGACATGAAGGACATTATGTTTACTAGGCTCCCCCCTTCACCATGTTCTCCCCACATCCCCCTTCACAGTCAGTGTGCATAAGCATAGTAAGATGCTGTAAAATAACTGTTTGTCTTCTCTGTGATGTACAGCCCTCTCTGTGACCCCCCTCCCACATTATACACGCACATCATAATGCACACTTTCTTTCCCTCTCCCCTTGCCCCTCCAGTCTCCACTATCCAGACCTGCCAATTTCCCTTTGGTACCTGTTATTCCATTCTTGGCTTCGATGAATCTGGTGCTGTTTTGCTCACTCAGTTTCCCTTGGTTCTCCCTCTGAGAGGACATTGAAATCATTTGATACTTGTCTTTCTGCACCTGAGTTATTTCACTGTGCATATTACCCACTTGCTCCATCCGTGTCGTTGTAAATGGTAGGATTTTGTCTTTTCATTTCGCTGAATAATATTGCACTGTTCATCTTCTGATGGACACTTAGCTTGGCTCTTGTAAATAGCGTTAAACATAGGGGTGCACATGTCTTTCTAAACTGGGTGCTGCATTTCATTATGTATATTTTATGTAAGTATGTAGGTATGTATTCATTTACATTCTTACTTATTTATTCTTTATTCATTTATCATGAGTCTACAAATACATTAGTAACATTATGTTTAGTAGACTCCCTCCATCACCAACTTACCAAAGGTTAAGGGACTAGGAAGGCTGGTTGTGAAAGGAGGGAGAAGCGTGGAAAGGGGTCATTACGATTAGCTCACGTACTGTCGGGGGTAGGTCCCACGAGGAAGTCTGTATAGTAGGGAGAAGTCAAGTAGTGGTACTACAGCATCTTACTATGCTGATAGACAGTGACTGTAATGAGGTATGTGGGGGGAACTTGATGATGTGGGCAGTCTAGTAAAAACAATCTTGCTCATATAATTGTAGACTGGTTATAGTGAATAGAGCTGTGATAAACAAAGGGGTGCAGATGTCTTTTATAAACTGGTCTGCTGCATTGTATTATTTATTTTTTATGTAAGTTTCTATGTATGTATGTATGCATGTATTCACTTATGTACATACTTATTTATTCTTTGTTTATTTATCATTACCCCACACCAACAGGAGTAACTTTATGTTTACTAGACTCCCCAGATCACCAACTTACCAAAGTTAAGGGACTAGGAAGGCTTGTTGGGGAGGGATGGAGAAGGGTGTACAGGAGGCATAACGATTAGCTCACATAATGTGTGGGGAGGTCCCACAGGGATGACAGTATGGTACAGAGAGTTCAAGTAGTGATTCGATAGCATCTTGCTACGCTGATGGACAGTGACTGTACCAGGATAGGTGGGGTGGACATGGTCTGGGGAGTGTAGGAACTCTAATGTAGCTCATATAATTGTAGATTGCTTACTATCAGTAGTGCTGTGGTAAACATAGGGGTGCACGTGTCCTTTTTCAGGTGGGCTGGTGCTTTCCTTCTTACCTTCACTCTTCGTCTCTTTCATCATTTATTTGTCTGTTTGTTTGTTTATTAATGTATTTTTTAATCATTTAATGGTTTTAAAAGATATTATTTTTCTGTGACTGTATGTACTTAATTAATTATTCATTCATTCCTTCATTCATTATCTAACTACCTATCTATCTATCTATATCTATCTATGTATCATTTGTCTATGTAACTTTCTTTTTGTCTTCCTTTTTTTCTATGTATTTATTTACTTATTTATTCCCGCATTCATTCGTTTAGGCTGTTTGTGAAGGGAGGGGAAGGGTGGGCAGGGGGCATTTCGATGAGCTCACATAATGTGTGGGGATGTCCCACGGAGAATTCAGTATATTATGGATAGTTCAAGTAGTGATTCTATAGCATCATACTATGTTGATGGACAGTGAGTGTAAAGGGGTATGTGGGGGGGGGGCTTAATCTGGAGCATATAGTAACCATCACGTGGATCATATAATTGTAGATTGGTTATTGTGTACAGTGCTCTGATACACATAGGGGTGCTCATGTCTTTTTATAACTGGGCTGTTGCCTTCCTTCTTTCCTTCCTTCCTTCCTTCCTTCCCTCCTTTCCCCATGTATGTATGTATTAATATATTTATTCATTCACTCATTTATTATCTATCTATCTCTCTACCTACCTAGCTGTCTATCTTTCTGTCATTAATGTACAGTTAAATGAGTAAAATTATGTTTAGTTTCCTGGCGCCATCACGAAGATAGCCCAAGATACCCTATTGCCCTCACTGTACATGAGCAGAGTAAGATGCTGTGGAATCACTACTTGTCTTCTCTGTGTTGTACAGCCCTCTACGTGCCCCTCCTCCTACATTATTTATGGTAATTGTATGTGCCCATTTTTCCCTCCTCCCTGGTCCGTCCATTTCTGCCCATCCACCCCAGGCTCTTTCCCTTTGGTAACTTTTAGTCCGTTCTTGGTCTCTGTGAGACTGCTAATGTTTTCTCCTTCAGTTTCCTCTTTGTTCGGATACTCCAATTATGATGAAATCATTGTATATATGGTGAAATTATATTCCGTGTTGTTCTTGGGATGCAGCTCCTCACGGCTGGGCAGTACCCGCCATGGGGGTGGAGTTTGCAAGAGCAGCACTGTTGCCTGGAAATTCCATGATGTCACAGTGGTGCCTCTGTCCTAGAGAAAGAATGGGTATGCTTAGAGGAGCAGCTGGGATTCTGCTGAGGTGGACACTGAACAACTTGACAGCATCAGGTAAAATGGAACCCAGGCCCAAGGTACTGTGTGTTTCTTTTTATTTTGGTGTCAGTACTAAACTGTTCCATGAGCAACATTATGGTAATGAAACTACCCCCATTACCAAGTCCCCACCTCATAGCCTGTAAGAGTCAATGTCCATTAGCCCAGGAATATGTTGTAGAAGCACTACTAATCTTCACTGTGTTATACTGCCTTGTCCATGCCTGCCCCCTGCCCACATTATGTGTGCTACTCCTAGTGCCCCATTTTCCCTCTCTTCCCTCCTTTCCAACCCATCCTCCTCAGTCACATTCCCTTTCGTAACCGTGAGTCGGTTCTTGGATTCGGTGAGGCTACTACTGTCTTGTTCCTTCACTCTTTTTATTTTTTCTGATACTCCACAGGTGAGCGAAATCATTTGACATTTTTTGTGTGCTGCATGGCTTATTTCAGTGAGCATGATACCCTCTAGCTCCATCCATGTTGTTGTAATTGGTAGGATTGATTTTCTTCATCTGGCTGAATAATATGCCACTGTTCATCTACTGATGGACACTTATCTTGGTTATTGTGTATAGTGCTGTGACAAACATAGGGGTGCACATGTCTTTTCTAAACTGGTCTGCTGCATTCTATTATTTATTTTGTACGTATGTATGTATGTATGTATGTATGTATTCATGTATGTACTTACTTACTTATTGTTTATTTATTTATCTTTAGTCTACAGCTACCTGAGTACCATTATGTTTACTTGAGTCCTCCTACCACTAACTTACCAAACGAAAGGGGCTAGGAAGTCTGGTTGGGATGGGCGGGAGAAGGGTGTAGAGGGGGCATTAATATCAGCTCAAATGATGTGTGCGGAGGCCCCATGGGAAAGTCAGTATAGTCCAGAGAGTTTAAGTAGTGATTCTGTAGCATCTTGCTAATCTGAGAGACAGTGACTGTAATGGAGTATGTTGGGTGGACTTGATCTGGGGCATGTAGTAACCATAATGTAGCTCATGGAATTGTTCATTGGCTATTGTGAATAGTGCTGTGATAAACGCAGGAGTGCACATGTCTTTTTAAAACTGGGCTGGTGCTTTCCTTCTCTCTTTTGTTCTTGTATTTCATTCTTTTTCTCATATATGTATTTATTTATTCATGTATTCATTCATCTGTCTTTCTATCTATCTGTCTATATTTATCTGTCTATCGCTCTAGCTGTTGATCTATCATTCTATCTTTCTTTCTGTCTTCCTTAAATGTATGTATGTGTGTATGTATGTATGTGTGCATTCATTCATTAATCTGTCTTTCCATCTGTCTAACTATCTGTCTGTCTGTCTATCTGTCATTAATGTACAACTACATGAGGAACATTATATTTACTAGACTCCCCCCATCACCAGTTTTGCAAAGGTAAGCGTCTAGGAAGGCTGGTGGGGAAGGGAAGGAGAAGGGTGGAAAGGGGGCATTAAGATTAGCTCCCATAATGTGGGAGGGGTTCCACGTGGAAGCAGCATAGAGCAGAGAAGTCAAGTAGTGATTCTGTAGAATCGTACCATGCTGATGGATGGTGACTCTAATAGGGTATATGGTAGAGAGGGAACGTGATGATCTGGGTAGTCTACTAACTATAATATTGCTTTTATAATTGTTGATTAATGATAGTGAAAAAAAACCCCAGGTATTCCTGACGAGATAATGATGAATCCCAGGGAAAAAAAAAAAAAGAAAAGGGAGGCGAGGGTTGCGGCCGGGTGAGCTCCCTGCAGGCATGCCGCCGGTCCCTGCAGACTGCTGAGCTCTCTCCGTCGGTCCGCAGGGCTTCCCCGGCCTCCCCCATCAGGCAGCGCGCCGCGGTGACCCCGGGGTCATTTTCCCAAGGCGCCTGCGCGGCGGCCCGGGCGGCCCCCGGTTCCCAGAGGCGGCTTGGCTGCTGAGCCGCTTCCGCCATGGCCCGCCGCCGCTGCTGCTGCCGCAGCCGCCTTCGCCGGGGCCCGCCTCCAAGGCGACTTCGAGGAACCTCCGGGGTGGGGTCCAGCGGGTGCGGGCGCGGGCTCGGGAGGCACTCGAGTGTAGGCCTCCTGCCTGGCCTCGCTCAGACAAACGCTCCTCCCTCCCCAGGAAGCAGCGAACCGCCTCCACCGCCACCGCCCAAGTTCCCTGAAGGCCTTCGCCTGGCGGAAGGGTGCAGCCAGCGAGGCGGCCCTCTGACAGCGGCCGCTGACAGATCCTCGCGCCTGGCGTGCCCACCCCTCGCCGCCGCCTGGCTCCGCCCCGGCACGCCCTCGGCCCCGCCTTGCCAAACGCCCGACCGGCGCGCCTGCAATTGTCAGGTTTTGTTTTTTTCTTGCATAAGGTTTTTTAACTCAGCATGTTTGTGAGATTCAATCATCTTGTATTGGTCATGCAGTCCTTTCTATTGATGAGTAGTGCTACTTTGTATGAATAAACCGCAGATTTTTTAAAAAGTCTCTTTTTAGTTTTGCCTCCTATGAATAAAGTCTCTGAGAAGGTTTGTATATAGGTCTTTTTTTAAGTATAAGCACCCATTTTCATTTGAGTAAAAGCCCGCAAGTGGAAATTGCTGGGCCATTAGCTCGGTATGTTTTTAAGTTTATCCAAACTGCCAGATCTTTTTCCGAAATTGGTATACCATTTTACATGCCCACCAGTTTGATCAACAGTTGACGTGTGGCAGTGTCAGTCTTTTTTTTTTTATTTTAAGCATTCTAACATAATTGTGATGTCACAGTCTTATTTTTGTTTGCTTCTATTTGATGACTGATGTTGCTGAATGTTTTTCCATGGACTCATTGGCCTTTTGTACCTCTTCTTTTATGAAACTTTCCTTCACTTTTCTGCATTTCTTAATACAACTTACAATTTTTTTGTATTTGGCTATCATTCGTCTTCAATGACATGAAGGACATTATGTTTACTAGGCTCCCCCCTTCACCATGTTCTCCCCACATCCCCCTTCACAGTCAGTGTGCATAAGCATAGTAAGATGCTGTAAAATAACTGTTTGTCTTCTCTGTGATGTACAGCCCTCTCTGTGACCCCCCTCCCACATTATACACGCACATCATAATGCACACTTTCTTTCCCTCTCCCCTTGCCCCTCCAGTCTCCACTATCCAGACCTGCCAATTTCCCTTTGGTACCTGTTATTCCATTCTTGGCTTCGATGAATCTGGTGCTGTTTTGCTCACTCAGTTTCCCTTGGTTCTCCCTCTGAGAGGACATTGAAATCATTTGATACTTGTCTTTCTGCACCTGAGTTATTTCACTGTGCATATTACCCACTTGCTCCATCCGTGTCGTTGTAAATGGTAGGATTTTGTCTTTTCATTTCGCTGAATAATATTGCACTGTTCATCTTCTGATGGACACTTAGCTTGGCTCTTGTAAATAGCGTTAAACATAGGGGTGCACATGTCTTTCTAAACTGGGTGCTGCATTTCATTATGTATATTTTATGTAAGTATGTAGGTATGTATTCATTTACATTCTTACTTATTTATTCTTTATTCATTTATCATGAGTCTACAAATACATTAGTAACATTATGTTTAGTAGACTCCCTCCATCACCAACTTACCAAAGGTTAAGGGACTAGGAAGGCTGGTTGTGAAAGGAGGGAGAAGCGTGGAAAGGGGTCATTACGATTAGCTCACGTACTGTCGGGGGTAGGTCCCACGAGGAAGTCTGTATAGTAGGGAGAAGTCAAGTAGTGGTACTACAGCATCTTACTATGCTGATAGACAGTGACTGTAATGAGGTATGTGGGGGGAACTTGATGATGTGGGCAGTCTAGTAAAAACAATCTTGCTCATATAATTGTAGACTGGTTATAGTGAATAGAGCTGTGATAAACAAAGGGGTGCAGATGTCTTTTATAAACTGGTCTGCTGCATTGTATTATTTATTTTTTATGTAAGTTTCTATGTATGTATGTATGCATGTATTCACTTATGTACATACTTATTTATTCTTTGTTTATTTATCATTACCCCACACCAACAGGAGTAACTTTATGTTTACTAGACTCCCCAGATCACCAACTTACCAAAGTTAAGGGACTAGGAAGGCTTGTTGGGGAGGGATGGAGAAGGGTGTACAGGAGGCATAACGATTAGCTCACATAATGTGTGGGGAGGTCCCACAGGGATGACAGTATGGTACAGAGAGTTCAAGTAGTGATTCGATAGCATCTTGCTACGCTGATGGACAGTGACTGTACCAGGATAGGTGGGGTGGACATGGTCTGGGGAGTGTAGGAACTCTAATGTAGCTCATATAATTGTAGATTGCTTACTATCAGTAGTGCTGTGGTAAACATAGGGGTGCACGTGTCCTTTTTCAGGTGGGCTGGTGCTTTCCTTCTTACCTTCACTCTTCGTCTCTTTCATCATTTATTTGTCTGTTTGTTTGTTTATTAATGTATTTTTTAATCATTTAATGGTTTTAAAAGATATTATTTTTCTGTGACTGTATGTACTTAATTAATTATTCATTCATTCCTTCATTCATTATCTAACTACCTATCTATCTATCTATATCTATCTATGTATCATTTGTCTATGTAACTTTCTTTTTGTCTTCCTTTTTTTCTATGTATTTATTTACTTATTTATTCCCGCATTCATTCGTTTAGGCTGTTTGTGAAGGGAGGGGAAGGGTGGGCAGGGGGCATTTCGCTGAGCTCACATAATGTGTGGGGATGTCCCACGGAGAATTCAGTATATTATGGATAGTTCAAGTAGTGATTCTATACCATCATACTATGTTGATGGACAGTGACTGTAAAGGGGTATGTGGGGGGGGGGCTTAATCTGGAGCATATAGTAACCATCACGTGGATCATATAATTGTAGATTGGTTATTGTGTACAGTGCTCTGATACACATAGGGGTGCTCATGTCTTTTTATAACTGGGCTGTTGCCTTCCTTCTTTCCTTCCTTCCTTCCTTCCTTCCATCCTTTCCACATGTATGTATGTATGAATGTATTTATTCATTCACTCATTTATTATCTATCTATCTCTCTACCTACCTAGCTGTCTATCTTTCTGTCATTAATGTACAGTTAAATGAGTAAAATTATGTTTAGTTTCCTGGCGCCATCACGAAGATAGCCCAAGATACCCTATTGCCCTCACTGTACATGAGCAGAGTAAGATGCTGTGGAATCACTACTTGTCTTCTCTGTGTTGTACAGCCCTCTACGTGCCCCTCCTCCTACATTATTTATGGTAATTGTATGTGCCCATTTTTCCCTCCTCCCTGGTCCGTCCATTTCTGCCCATCCACCCCAGGCTCTTTCCCTTTGGTAACTTTTAGTCCGTTCTTGGTCTCTGTGAGACTGCTAATGTTTTCTCCTTCAGTTTCCTCTTTGTTCGGATACTCCAATTATGATGAAATCATTGTATATATGGTGAATTATATTCCGTGTTGTTCTTGGGATGCAGCTCCTCACGGCTGGGCAGTACCCGCCATGGGGGTGGAGTTTGCAAGAGCAGCACTGTTGCCTGGAAATTCCATGATGTCACAGTGGTGCCTCTGTCCTAGAGAAAGAATGGGTATGCTTAGAGGAGCAGCTGGGATTCTGCTGAGGTGGACACTGAACAACTTGACAGCATCAGGTAAAATGGAACCCAGGCCCAAGGTACTGTGTGTTTCTTTTTATTTTGGTGTCAGTACTAAACTGTTCCATGAGCAACATTATGGTAATGAAACTACCCCCATTACCAAGTCCCCACCTCATAGCCTGTAAGAGTCAATGTCCATTAGCCCAGGAATATGTTGTAGAAGCACTACTAATCTTCACTGTGTTATACTGCCTTGTCCATGCCTGCCCCCTGCCCACATTATGTGTGCTACTCCTAGTGCCCCATTTTCCCTCTCTTCCCTCCTTTCCAACCCATCCTCCTCAGTCACATTCCCTTTCGTAACCGTGAGTCGGTTCTTGGATTCGGTGAGGCTACTACTGTCTTGTTCCTTCACTCTTTTTATTTTTTCTGATACTCCACAGGTGAGCGAAATCATTTGACATTTTTTGTGTGCTGCATGGCTTATTTCAGTGAGCATGATACCCTCTAGCTCCATCCATGTTGTTGTAATTGGTAGGATTGATTTTCTTCATCTGGCTGAATAATATGCCACTGTTCATCTACTGATGGACACTTATCTTGGTTATTGTGTATAGTGCTGTGACAAACATAGGGGTGCACATGTCTTTTCTAAACTGGTCTGCTGCATTCTATTATTTATTTTGTACGTATGTATGTATGTATGTATGTATGTATTCATGTATGTACTTACTTACTTATTGTTTATTTATTTATCTTTAGTCTACAGCTACCTGAGTACCATTATGTTTACTTGAGTCCTCCTACCACTAACTTACCAAACGAAAGGGGCTAGGAAGTCTGGTTGGGATGGGCGGGAGAAGGGTGTAGAGGGGGCATTAATATCAGCTCAAATGATGTGTGCGGAGGCCCCATGGGAAAGTCAGTATAGTCCAGAGAGTTTAAGTAGTGATTCTGTAGCATCTTGCTAATCTGAGAGACAGTGACTGTAATGGAGTATGTTGGGTGGACTTGATCTGGGGCATGTAGTAACCATAATGTAGCTCATGGAATTGTTCATTGGCTATTGTGAATAGTGCTGTGATAAACGCAGGAGTGCACATGTCTTTTTAAAACTGGGCTGGTGCTTTCCTTCTCTCTTTTGTTCTTGTATTTCATTCTTTTTCTCATATATGTATTTATTTATTCATGTATTCATTCATCTGTCTTTCTATCTATCTGTCTATATTTATCTGTCTATCGCTCTAGCTGTTGATCTATCATTCTATCTTTCTTTCTGTCTTCCTTAAATGTATGTATGTGTGTATGTATGTATGTGTGCATTCATTCATTAATCTGTCTTTCCATCTGTCTAACTATCTGTCTGTCTGTCTATCTGTCATTAATGTACAACTACATGAGGAACATTATATTTACTAGACTCCCCCCATCACCAGTTTTGCAAAGGTAAGCGTCTAGGAAGGCTGGTGGGGAAGGGAAGGAGAAGGGTGGAAAGGGGGCATTAAGATTAGCTCCCATAATGTGGGAGGGGTTCCACGTGGAAGCAGCATAGAGCAGAGAAGTCAAGTAGTGATTCTGTAGAATCGTACCATGCTGATGGATGGTGACTCTAATAGGGTATATGGTAGAGAGGGAACGTGATGATCTGGGTAGTCTACTAACTATAATATTGCTTTTATAATTGTTGATTAATGATAGTGAAAAAAAACCCCAGGTATTCCTGACGAGATAATGATGAATCCCAGGGAAAAAAAAAAAAAGAAAAGGGAGGCGAGGGTTGCCGCCGGGTGAGCTCCCTGCAGGCATGCCGCCGGTCCCTGCAGACTGCTGAGCTCTCTCGGTCGGTCCGCAGGGCTTCCCCGGCCTCCCCCATCAGGCAGCGCGCCGCGGTGACCCCGGGGTCATTTTCCCAAGGCGCCTGCGCGGCGGCCCGGGCGGCCCCCGGTACCCAGAGGCGGCTTGGCTGCTGAGCCGCTTCCGCCAGGGCCCGCCGCCGCCCCCGCCGCCGCCGCCGCCGCCGCCCGGGCCCGCCTCCGAGGCGACTTCGAGGAACCTCCGGGCTGGGGACCAGCGGGTGCGGGCGCGGGCTCGGGAGGCACTCGAGTGTAGGCCTCCTGCCTGGCCTCGCTCAGACAAACGCTCCTCCCTCCCCAGGAAGCAGCGAACCGCCTCCACCGCCACCGCCCAAGTTCCCTGAAGGCCTTCCCCTGGCGGAAGGGTGCAGCCAGCGAGGCGGCCCTCTGACAGCGGCCGCTGACAGATCCTCGCGCCTGGCGTGCCCACCCCTCGCCGCCGCCTGGCTCCGCCCCGGCACGCCCTCGGCCCCGCCTTGCCAAACGCCCGACCGGCGCGCCTGCAATTGTCAGGTTTTGTTTTTTTCTTGCATAAGGTTTTTTAACTCAGCATGTTTGTGAGATTCAATCATCTTGTATTGGTCATGCAGTCCTTTCTATTGATGAGTAGTGCTACTTTGTATGAATAAACCGCAGATTTTTTAAAAAGTCTCTTTTTAGTTTTGCCTCCTATGAATAAAGTCTCTGAGAAGGTTTGTATATAGGTCTTTTTTTAAGTATAAGCACCCATTTTCATTTGAGTAAAAGCCCGCAAGTGGAAATTGCTGGGCCATTAGCTCGGTATGTTTTTAAGTTTATCCAAACTGCCAGATCTTTTTCCGAAATTGGTATACCATTTTACATGCCCACCAGTTTGATCAACAGTTGACGTGTGGCAGTGTCAGTCTTTTTTTTTTTATTTTAAGCATTCTAACATAATTGTGATGTCACAGTCTTATTTTTGTTTGCTTCTATTTGATGACTGATGTTGCTGAATGTTTTTCCATGGACTCATTGGCCTTTTGTACCTCTTCTTTTATGAAACTTTCCTTCACTTTTCTGCATTTCTTAATACAACTTACAATTTTTTTGTATTTGGCTATCATTCGTCTTCAATGACATGAAGGACATTATGTTTACTAGGCTCCCCCCTTCACCATGTTCTCCCCACATCCCCCTTCACAGTCAGTGTGCATAAGCATAGTAAGATGCTGTAAAATAACTGTTTGTCTTCTCTGTGATGTACAGCCCTCTCTGTGACCCCCCTCCCACATTATACACGCACATCATAATGCACACTTTCTTTCCCTCTCCCCTTGCCCCTCCAGTCTCCACTATCCAGACCTGCCAATTTCCCTTTGGTACCTGTTATTCCATTCTTGGCTTCGATGAATCTGGTGCTGTTTTGCTCACTCAGTTTCCCTTGGTTCTCCCTCTGAGAGGACATTGAAATCATTTGATACTTGTCTTTCTGCACCTGAGTTATTTCACTGTGCATATTACCCACTTGCTCCATCCGTGTCGTTGTAAATGGTAGGATTTTGTCTTTTCATTTCGCTGAATAATATTGCACTGTTCATCTTCTGATGGACACTTAGCTTGGCTCTTGTAAATAGCGTTAAACATAGGGGTGCACATGTCTTTCTAAACTGGGTGCTGCATTTCATTATGTATATTTTATGTAAGTATGTAGGTATGTATTCATTTACATTCTTACTTATTTATTCTTTATTCATTTATCATGAGTCTACAAATACATTAGTAACATTATGTTTAGTAGACTCCCTCCATCACCAACTTACCAAAGGTTAAGGGACTAGGAAGGCTGGTTGTGAAAGGAGGGAGAAGCGTGGAAAGGGGTCATTACGATTAGCTCACGTACTGTCGGGGGTAGGTCCCACGAGGAAGTCTGTATAGTAGGGAGAAGTCAAGTAGTGGTACTACAGCATCTTACTATGCTGATAGACAGTGACTGTAATGAGGTATGTGGGGGGAACTTGATGATGTGGGCAGTCTAGTAAAAACAATCTTGCTCATATAATTGTAGACTGGTTATAGTGAATAGAGCTGTGATAAACAAAGGGGTGCAGATGTCTTTTATAAACTGGTCTGCTGCATTGTATTATTTATTTTTTATGTAAGTTTCTATGTATGTATGTATGCATGTATTCACTTATGTACATACTTATTTATTCTTTGTTTATTTATCATTACCCCACACCAACAGGAGTAACTTTATGTTTACTAGACTCCCCAGATCACCAACTTACCAAAGTTAAGGGACTAGGAAGGCTTGTTGGGGAGGGATGGAGAAGGGTGTACAGGAGGCATAACGATTAGCTCACATAATGTGTGGGGAGGTCCCACAGGGATGACAGTATGGTACAGAGAGTTCAAGTAGTGATTCGATAGCATCTTGCTACGCTGATGGACAGTGACTGTACCAGGATAGGTGGGGTGGACATGGTCTGGGGAGTGTAGGAACTCTAATGTAGCTCATATAATTGTAGATTGCTTACTATCAGTAGTGCTGTGGTAAACATAGGGGTGCACGTGTCCTTTTTCAGGTGGGCTGGTGCTTTCCTTCTTACCTTCACTCTTCGTCTCTTTCATCATTTATTTGTCTGTTTGTTTGTTTATTAATGTATTTTTTAATCATTTAATGGTTTTAAAAGATATTATTTTTCTGTGACTGTATGTACTTAATTAATTATTCATTCATTCCTTCATTCATTATCTAACTACCTATCTATCTATCTATATCTATCTATGTATCATTTGTCTATGTAACTTTCTTTTTGTCTTCCTTTTTTTCTATGTATTTATTTACTTATTTATTCCCGCATTCATTCGTTTAGGCTGTTTGTGAAGGGAGGGGAAGGGTGGGCAGGGGGCATTTCGCTGAGCTCACATAATGTGTGGGGATGTCCCACGGAGAATTCAGTATATTATGGATAGTTCAAGTAGTGATTCTATACCATCATACTATGTTGATGGACAGTGACTGTAAAGGGGTATGTGGGGGGGGGGCTTAATCTGGAGCATATAGTAACCATCACGTGGATCATATAATTGTAGATTGGTTATTGTGTACAGTGCTCTGATACACATAGGGGTGCTCATGTCTTTTTATAACTGGGCTGTTGCCTTCCTTCTTTCCTTCCTTCCTTCCTTCCTTCCATCCTTTCCACATGTATGTATGTATGAATGTATTTATTCATTCACTCATTTATTATCTATCTATCTCTCTACCTACCTAGCTGTCTATCTTTCTGTCATTAATGTACAGTTAAATGAGTAAAATTATGTTTAGTTTCCTGGCGCCATCACGAAGATAGCCCAAGATACCCTATTGCCCTCACTGTACATGAGCAGAGTAAGATGCTGTGGAATCACTACTTGTCTTCTCTGTGTTGTACAGCCCTCTACGTGCCCCTCCTCCTACATTATTTATGGTAATTGTATGTGCCCATTTTTCCCTCCTCCCTGGTCCGTCCATTTCTGCCCATCCACCCCAGGCTCTTTCCCTTTGGTAACTTTTAGTCCGTTCTTGGTCTCTGTGAGACTGCTAATGTTTTCTCCTTCAGTTTCCTCTTTGTTCGGATACTCCAATTATGATGAAATCATTGTATATATGGTGAATTATATTCCGTGTTGTTCTTGGGATGCAGCTCCTCACGGCTGGGCAGTACCCGCCATGGGGGTGGAGTTTGCAAGAGCAGCACTGTTGCCTGGAAATTCCATGATGTCACAGTGGTGCCTCTGTCCTAGAGAAAGAATGGGTATGCTTAGAGGAGCAGCTGGGATTCTGCTGAGGTGGACACTGAACAACTTGACAGCATCAGGTAAAATGGAACCCAGGCCCAAGGTACTGTGTGTTTCTTTTTATTTTGGTGTCAGTACTAAACTGTTCCATGAGCAACATTATGGTAATGAAACTACCCCCATTACCAAGTCCCCACCTCATAGCCTGTAAGAGTCAATGTCCATTAGCCCAGGAATATGTTGTAGAAGCACTACTAATCTTCACTGTGTTATACTGCCTTGTCCATGCCTGCCCCCTGCCCACATTATGTGTGCTACTCCTAGTGCCCCATTTTCCCTCTCTTCCCTCCTTTCCAACCCATCCTCCTCAGTCACATTCCCTTTCGTAACCGTGAGTCGGTTCTTGGATTCGGTGAGGCTACTACTGTCTTGTTCCTTCACTCTTTTTATTTTTTCTGATACTCCACAGGTGAGCGAAATCATTTGACATTTTTTGTGTGCTGCATGGCTTATTTCAGTGAGCATAATACCCTCTAGCTCCATCCATGTTGTTGTAATTGGTAGGATTGATTTTCTTCATCTGGCTGAATAATATGCCACTGTTCATCTACTGATGGACACTTATCTTGGTTATTGTGTATAGTGCTGTGACAAACATAGGGGTGCACATGTCTTTTCTAAACTGGTCTGCTGCATTCTATTATTTATTTTGTACGTATGTATGTATGTATGTATGTATGTATTCATGTATGTACTTACTTACTTATTGTTTATTTATTTATCTTTAGTCTACAGCTACCTGAGTACCATTATGTTTACTTGAGTCCTCCTACCACTAACTTACCAAACGAAAGGGGCTAGGAAGTCTGGTTGGGATGGGCGGGAGAAGGGTGTAGAGGGGGCATTAATATCAGCTCAAATGATGTGTGCGGAGGCCCCATGGGAAAGTCAGTATAGTCCAGAGAGTTTAAGTAGTGATTCTGTAGCATCTTGCTAATCTGAGAGACAGTGACTGTAATGGAGTATGTTGGGTGGACTTGATCTGGGGCATGTAGTAACCATAATGTAGCTCATGGAATTGTTCATTGGCTATTGTGAATAGTGCTGTGATAAACGCAGGAGTGCACATGTCTTTTTAAAACTGGGCTGGTGCTTTCCTTCTCTCTTTTGTTCTTGTATTTCATTCTTTTTCTCATATATGTATTTATTTATTCATGTATTCATTCATCTGTCTTTCTATCTATCTGTCTATATTTATCTGTCTATCGCTCTAGCTGTTGATCTATCATTCTATCTTTCTTTCTGTCTTCCTTAAATGTATGTATGTGTGTATGTATGTATGTGTGCATTCATTCATTAATCTGTCTTTCCATCTGTCTAACTATCTGTCTGTCTGTCTATCTGTCATTAATGTACAACTACATGAGGAACATTATATTTACTAGACTCCCCCCATCACCAGTTTTGCAAAGGTAAGCGTCTAGGAAGGCTGGTGGGGAAGGGAAGGAGAAGGGTGGAAAGGGGGCATTAAGATTAGCTCCCATAATGTGGGAGGGGTTCCACGTGGAAGCAGCATAGAGCAGAGAAGTCAAGTAGTGATTCTGTAGAATCGTACCATGCTGATGGATGGTGACTCTAATAGGGTATATGGTAGAGAGGGAACGTGATGATCTGGGTAGTCTACTAACTATAATATTGCTTTTATAATTGTTGATTAATGATAGTGAAAAAAAACCCCAGGTATTCCTGACGAGATAATGATGAATCCCAGGGAAAAAAAAAAAAAGAAAAGGGAGGCGAGGGTTGCCGCCGGGTGAGCTCCCTGCAGGCATGCCGCCGGTCCCTGCAGACTGCTGAGCTCTCTCGGTCGGTCCGCAGGGCTTCCCCGGCCTCCCCCATCAGGCAGCGCGCCGCGGTGACCCCGGGGTCATTTTCCCAAGGCGCCTGCGCGGCGGCCCGGGCGGCCCCCGGTACCCAGAGGCGGCTTGGCTGCTGAGCCGCTTCCGCCAGGGCCCGCCGCCGCCGCCGCCGCCGCCGCCGCCGCCGCCCGGGCCCGCCTCCGAGGCGACTTCGAGGAACCTCCGGGCTGGGGACCAGCGGGTGCGGGCGCGGGCTCGGGAGGCACTCGAGTGTAGGCCTCCTGCCTGGCCTCGCTCAGACAAACGCTCCTCCCTCCCCAGGAAGCAGCGAACCGCCTCCACCGCCACCGCCCAAGTTCCCTGAAGGCCTTCGCCTGGCGGAAGGGTGCAGCCAGCGAGGCGGCCCTCTGACAGCGGCCGCTGACAGATCCTCGCGCCTGGCGTGCCCACCCCTCGCCGCCGCCTGGCTCCGCCCCGGCACGCCCTCGGCCCCGCCTTGCCAAACGCCCGACCGGCGCGCCTGCAATTGTCAGGTTTTGTTTTTTTCTTGCATAAGGTTTTTTAACTCAGCAAGTTTGTGAGATTCAATCATCTTGTATTGGTCATGCAGTCCTTTCTATTGATGAGTAGTGCTACTTTGTATGAATAAACCGCAGATTTTTTAAAAAGTCTCTTTTTAGTTTTGCCTCCTATGAATAAAGTCTCTGAGAAGGTTTGTATATAGGTCTTTTTTTAAGTATAAGCACCCATTTTCATTTGAGTAAAAGCCCGCAAGTGGAAATTGCTGGGCCATTAGCTCGGTATGTTTTTAAGTTTATCCAAACTGCCAGATCTTTTTCCGAAATTGGTATACCATTTTACATGCCCACCAGTTTGATCAACAGTTGACGTGTGGCAGTGTCAGTCTTTTTTTTTTTATTTTAAGCATTCTAACATAATTGTGATGTCACAGTCTTATTTTTGTTTGCTTCTATTTGATGACTGATGTTGCTGAATGTTTTTCCATGGACTCATTGGCCTTTTGTACCTCTTCTTTTATGAAACTTTCCTTCACTTTTCTGCATTTCTTAATACAACTTACAATTTTTTTGTATTTGGCTATCATTCGTCTTCAATGACATGAAGGACATTATGTTTACTAGGCTCCCCCCTTCACCATGTTCTCCCCACATCCCCCTTCACAGTCAATGTGCATAAGCATAGTAAGATGCTGTAAAATAACTGTTTGTCTTCTCTGTGATGTACAGCCCTCTCTGTGACCCCCCTCCCACATTATACACGCACATCATAATGCACACTTTCTTTCCCTCTCCCCATGCCCCTCCAGTCTCCACTATCCAGACCTGCCAATTTCCCTTTGGTACCTGTTATTCCATTCTTGGCTTCGATGAATCTGGTGCTGTTTTGCTCACTCAGTTTCCCTTGGTTCTCCCTCTGAGAGGACATTGAAATCATTTGATACTTGTCTTTCTGCACCTGAGTTATTTCACTGTGCATATTACCCACTTGCTCCATCCGTGTCGTTGTAAATGGTAGGATTTTGTCTTTTCATTTCGCTGAATAATATTGCACTGTTCATCTTCTGATGGACACTTAGCTTGGCTCTTGTAAATAGCGTTAAACATAGGGGTGCACATGTCTTTCTAAACTGGGTGCTGCATTTCATTATGTATATTTTATGTAAGTATGTAGGTATGTATTCATTTACATTCTTACTTATTTATTCTTTATTCATTTATCATGAGTCTACAAATACATTAGTAACATTATGTTTAGTAGACTCCCTCCATCACCAAGTTACCAAAGGTTAAGGGACTAGGAAGGCTGGTTGTGAAAGGAGGGAGAAGCGTGGAAAGGGGTCATTACGATTAGCTCACGTACTGTCGGGGGTAGGTCCCACGAGGAAGTCTGTATAGTAGGGAGAAGTCAAGTAGTGGTACTACAGCATCTTACTATGCTGATAGACAGTGACTGTAATGAGGTATGTGGGGGGAACTTGATGATGTGGGCAGTCTAGTAAAAACAATCTTGCTCATATAATTGTAGACTGGTTATAGTGAATAGAGCTGTGATAAACAAAGGGGTGCAGATGTCTTTTATAAACTGGTCTGCTGCATTGTATTATTTATTTTTTATGTAAGTTTCTATGTATGTATGTATGCATGTATTCACTTATGTACATACTTATTTATTCTTTGTTTATTTATCATTACCCCACACCAACAGGAGTAACTTTATGTTTACTAGACTCCCCAGATCACCAACTTACCAAAGTTAAGGGACTAGGAAGGCTTGTTGGGGAGGGATGGAGAAGGGTGTACAGGAGGCATAACGATTAGCTCACATAATGTGTGGGGAGGTCCCACAGGGATGACAGTATGGTACAGAGAGTTCAAGTAGTGATTCGATAGCATCTTGCTACGCTGATGGACAGTGACTGTACCGGGATAGGTGGGGTGGACATGGTCTGGGGAGTGTAGGAACTCTAATGTAGCTCATATAATTGTAGATTGCTTACTATCAGTAGTGCTGTGGTAAACATAGGGGTGCACGTGTCCTTTTTCAGGTGGGCTGGTGCTTTCCTTCTTACCTTCACTCTTCGTCTCTTTCATCATTTATTTGTCTGTTTGTTTGTTTATTAATGTATTTTTTAATCATTTAATGGTTTTAAAAGATATTATTTTTCTGTGACTGTATGTACTTAATTAATTATTCATTCATTCCTTCATTCATTATCTAACTACCTATCTATCTATCTATATCTATCTATGTATCATTTGTCTATGTAACTTTCTTTTTGTCTTCCTTTTTTTCTATGTATTTATTTACTTATTTATTCCCGCATTCATTCGTTTAGGCTGTTTGTGAAGGGAGGGGAAGGGTGGGCAGGGGGCATTTCGCTGAGCTCACATAATGTGTGGGGATGTCCCACGGAGAATTCAGTATATTATGGATAGTTCAAGTAGTGATTCTATACCATCATACTATGTTGATGGACAGTGACTGTAAAGGGGTATGTGGGGGGGGGGGGCTTAATCTGGAGCATATAGTAACCATCACGTGGATCATATAATTGTAGATTGGTTATTGTGTACAGTGCTCTGATACACATAGGGGTGCTCATGTCTTTTTATAACTGGGCTGTTGCCTTCCTTCTTTCCTTCCTTCCTTCCTTCCTTCCATCCTTTCCACATGTATGTATGTATGAATGTATTTATTCATTCACTCATTTATTATCTATCTATCTCTCTACCTACCTAGCTGTCTATCTTTCTGTCATTAATGTACAGTTAAATGAGTAAAATTATGTTTAGTTTCCTGGCGCCATCACGAAGATAGCCCAAGATACCCTATTGCCCTCACTGTACATGAGCAGAGTAAGATGCTGTGGAATCACTACTTGTCTTCTCTGTGTTGTACAGCCCTCTACGTGCCCCTCCTCCTACATTATTTATGGTAATTGTATGTGCCCATTTTTCCCTCCTCCCTGGTCCGTCCATTTCTGCCCATCCACCCCAGGCTCTTTCCCTTTGGTAACTTTTAGTCCGTTCTTGGTCTCTGTGAGACTGCTAATGTTTTCTCCTTCAGTTTCTTCTTTGTTCGGATACTCCAATCATGATGAAATCATTGTATATATGGTGAATTATATTCCGTGTTGTTCTTGGGATGCAGCTCCTCACGGCTGGGCAGTACCCGCCATGGGGGTGGAGTTTGCAAGAGCAGCACTGTTGCCTGGAAATTCCATGATGTCACAGTGGTGCCTCTGTCCTAGAGAAAGAATGGGTATGCTTAGAGGAGCAGCTGGGATTCTGCTGAGGTGGACACTGAACAACTTGACAGCATCAGGTAAAATGGAACCCAGACCCAAGGTACTGTGTGTTTCTTTTTATTTTGGTGTCAGTACTAAACTGTTCCATGAGCAACATTATGGTAATGAAACTACCCCCATTACCAAGTCCCCACCTCATAGCCTGTAAGAGTCAATGTCCATTAGCCCAGGAATATGCTGTAGAAGCACTACTAATCTTCACTGTGTTATACTGCCTTGCCCATGCCTGCCCCCTGCCCACATTATGTGTGCTACTCCTAGTGCCCCATTTTCCCTCTCTTCCCTCCTTTCCAACCCATCCTCCTCAGTCACATTCCCTTTCGTAACCGTGAGTCGGTTCTTGGGTTCGGTGAGGCTACTACTGTCTTGTTCCTTCACTCTTTTTATTTTTTCTGATACTCCACAGGTGAGCGAAATCATTTGACATTTTTTGTGTGCTGCATGGCTTATTTCAGTGAGCATAATACCCTCTAGCTCCATCCATGTTGTTGTAATTGGTAGGATTGATTTTCTTCATCTGGCTGAATAATATGCCACTGTTCATCTACTGATGGACACTTATCTTGGTTATTGTGTATAGTGCTGTGACAAACATAGGGGTGCACATGTCTTTTCTAAACTGGTCTGCTGCATTCTATTATTTATTTTTTATGTATGTATGTATGTATGTATGTATGTATTCATGTATGTACTTACTTACTTATTGTTTATTTATTTATCTTTAGTCTACAGCTACCTGAGTACCATTATGTTTACTTGAGTCCTCCTACCACTAACTTACCAAACGAAAGGGGCTAGGAAGTCTGGTTGGGATGGGCGGGAGAAGGGTGTAGAGGGGGCATTAATATCAGCTCAATTGATGTGTGCGGAGGCCCCACGGGAAAGTCAGTATAGTCCAGAGAGTTTAAGTAGTGATTCTGTAGCATCTTGCTAATCTGAGAGACAGTGACTGTAATGGAGTATGTTGGGTGGACTTGATCTGGGGCATGTAGTAACCATAATGTAGCTCATGGAATTGTTCATTGGCTATTGTGAATAGTGCTGTGATAAACGTAGGAGTGCACATGTCTTTTTAAAACTGGGCTGGTGCTTTCCTTCTCTCTTTTGTTCTTGTATTTCATTCTTTTTCTCATATATGTATTTATTTATTCATGTATTCATTCATCTGTCTTTCTATCTATCTGTCTATATTTATCTGTCTATCGCTCTAGCTGTTGATCTATCATTCTATCTTTCTTTCTGTCTTCCTTAAATGTATGTATGTGTGTATGTATGTATGTGTGCATTCATTCATTAATCTGTCTTTCCATCTGTCTAACTATCTGTCTGTCTGTCTATCTGTCATTAATGTACAACTACATGAGGAACATTATATTTACTAGACTCCCCCCATCACCAGTTTTGCAAAGGTAAGCGTCTAGGAAGGCTGGTGGGGAAGGGAAGGAGAAGGGTGGAAAGGGGGCATTAAGATTAGCTCCCATAATGTGGGAGGGGTTCCACGTGGAAGTCAGCGTAGAGCAGAGAAGTCAAGTAGTGATTCTGTAGAATCGTACCATGCTGATGGATGGTGACTCTAATAGGGTATATGGTAGAGAGGGAACGTGATGATCTGGGTAGTCTACTAACTATAATATTGCTTTTATAATTGTTGATTAATGATAGTGAAAAAAAACCCCAGGTATTCCTGACGAGATAATGATGAATCCCAGGGAAAAAAAAAAAAAGAAAAGGGAGGCGAGGGTTGCGGCCGGGTGAGCTCCCTGCAGGCATGCCGCCGGTCCCTGCAGACTGCTGAGCTCTCTCGGTCGGTCCGCAGGGCTTCCCCGGCCTCCCCCATCAGGCAGCGCGCCGCGGTGACCCCGGGGTCATTTTCCCAAGGCGCCTGCGCGGCGGCCCGGGCGGCCCCCGGTACCCAGAGGCGGCTTGGCTGCTGAGCCGCTTCCGCCAGGTCCCCGCGCCGCCGCCGCCGCCGCCCCCGCCGCCGCCGCCGCCGCCGCCCGGGCCCGCCTCCGAGGCGACTTCGAGGAACCTCCGGGCTGGGGACCAGCGGGTGCGGGCGCGGGCTCGGGAGGCACTCGAGTGTAGGCCTCCTGCCTGGCCTCGCTCAGACGAACGCTCCTCCCTCCCCAGGAAGCAGCGAACCGCCTCCACCGCCACCGCCCAAGTTCCCTGAAGGCCTTCGCCTGGCGGAAGGGTGCAGCCAGCGAGGCGGCCCTCTGACAGCGGCCGCTGACAGATCCTCGCGCCCGGCGTGCCCACCCCTCGCCGCCGCCTGGCTCCGCCCCGGCACGCCCTCGGCCCCGCCTTGCCCAACGCCCGACCGGCGCGCCTGCAATTGTCAGGTTTTGTTTTTTTCTTGCATAAGGTTTTTTAACTCAGCAAGTTTGTGAGATTCAATCATCTTGTATTGGTCATGCAGTCCTTTCTATTGATGAGTAGTGCTACTTTGTATGAATAAACCGCAGATTTTTTAAAAAGTCTCTTTTTAGTTTTGCCTCCTATGAATAAAGTCTCTGAGAAGGTTTGTATATAGGTCTTTTTTTAAGTATAAGCACCCATTTTCATTTGAGTAAAAGCCCGCAAGTGGAAATTGCTGGGCCATTAGCTCGGTATGTTTTTAAGTTTATCCAAACTGCCAGATCTTTTTCCGAAATTGGTATACCATTTTACATGCCCACCAGTTTGATCAACAGTTGACGTGTGGCAGTGTCAGTTTTTTTTTTTTTATTTTAATCATTCTAACATAATTGTGATGTCACAGTCTTATTTTTGTTTGCTTCTATTTGATGACTGATGTTGCTGAATGTTTTTCCATGGACTCATTGGCCTTTTGTACCTCTTCTTTTATGAAACTTTCCTTCACTTTTCTGCATTTCTTAATACAACTTACAATTTTTTTGTATTTGGCTATCATTCATCTTCAATGACATGAAGGACATTATGTTTACTAGGCTCCCCCCTTCACCATGTTCTCCCCACATCCCCCTTCACAGTCAGTGTGCATAAGCATAGTAAGATGCTGTAAAATAACTGTTTGTCTTCTCTGTGATGTACAGCCCTCTCTGTGACCCCCCTCCCACATTATACACGCACATCATAATGCACACTTTCTTTCCCTCTCCCCTTGCCCCTCCAGTCTCCACTATCCAGACCTGCCCCTTTCCCTTTGGTACCTGTTATTCCATTCTTGGCTTCGATGAATCTGGTGCTGTTTTGCTCACTCAGTTTCCCTTGGTTCTCCCTCTGAGAGGACATTGAAATCATTTGATACTTGTCTTTCTGCACCTGAGTTATTTCACTGTGCATATTACCCACTTGCTCCATCCGTGTCGTTGTAAATGGTAGGATTTTGTCTTTTCATTTCGCTGAATAATATTGCACTGTTCATCTTCTGATGGACACTTAGCTTGGCTCTTGTAAATAGCGTTAAACATAGGGGTGCACATGTCTTTTCTAAACTGGGTGCTGCATTTCATTATGTATATTTTATGTAAGTATGTAGGTATGTATTCATTTACATTCTTACTTATTTATTCTTTATTCATTTATCATGAGTCTACAAATACATTAGTAACATTATGTTTAGTAGACTCCCTCCATCACCAACTTACCAAAGGTTAAGGGACTAGGAAGGCTGGTTGTGAAGGGAGGGAGAAGCGTGGAAAGGGGTCATTACGATTAGCTCACGTACTGTCGGGGGTAGGTCCCACGAGGAAGTCTGTATAGTAGGGAGAAGTCAAGTAGTGGTACTACAGCATCTTACTATGCTGATAGACAGTGACTGTAATGAGGTATGTGGGGGGAACTTGATGATGTGGGCAGTCTAGTAAAAACAATCTTGCTCATATAATTGTAGACTGGTTATAGTGAATAGAGCTGTGATAAACAAAGGGGTGCAGATGTCTTTTATAAACTGGTCTGCTGCATTGTATTATTTATTTTTTATGTAAGTTTCTATGTATGTATGTATGCATGTATTCACTTATGTACATACTTATTTATTCTTTGTTTATTTATCATTACCCCACACCAACAGGAGTAACTTTATGTTTACTAGACTCCCCAGATCACCAACTTACCAAAGTTAAGGGACTAGGAAGGCTTGTTGGGGAGGGATGGAGAAGGGTGTACAGGAGGCATAACGATTAGCTCACATAATGTGTGGGGAGGTCCCACAGGGATGACAGTATGGTACAGAGAGTTCAAGTAGTGATTCGATAGCATCTTGCTACGCTGATGGACAGTGACTGTACCGGGATAGGTGGGGTGGGCATGGTCTGGGGAGTGTAGGAACTCTAATGTAGCTCATATAATTGTAGATTGCTTACTATCAGTAGTGCTGTGGTAAACATAGGGGTGCACGTGTCCTTTTTCAGGTGGGCTGGTGCTTTCCTTCTTACCTTCACTCTTCGTCTCTTTCATCATTTATTTGTCTGTTTGTTTGTTTGTTTATTAATGTATTTTTTAATCATTTAATGGTTTTAAAAGATATTATTTTTCTGTGACTGTATGTACTTAATTAATTATTCATTCATTCCTTCCTTCATTATCTAACTACCTATCTATCTATCTATATCTATCTATCTATCATTTGTCTATGTAACTTTCTTTTTGTCTTCCTTTTTTTCTATGTATTTATTTACTTATTTATTCCCGCATTCATTCGTTTAGGCTGTTTGTGAAGGGAGGGGAAGGGTGGGCAGGGGGCATTTCGCTGAGCTCACATAATGTGTGGGGATGTCCCACGGAGAATTCAGTATATTATGGATAGTTCAAGTAGTGATTCTATAGCATCATACTATGTTGATGGACAGTGACTGTAAAGGGGTATGTGGGGGGGGGGGGGCTTAATCTGGGGCATATAGTAACCATCACGTGGATCATATAATTGTAGATTGGTTATTGTGTACAGTGCTCTGATACACATAGGGGTGCTCATGTCTTTTTATAACTGGGCTGTTGCCTTCCTTCTTTCCTTCCTTCCTTCCTTCCTTCCATCCTTTCCACATGTATGTATGTATGAATGTATTTATTCATTCACTCATTTATTATCTATCTATCTCTCTACCTACCTAGCTGTCTATCTTTCTGTCATTAATGTACAGTTAAATGAGTGAAATTATGTTTAGTTTCCTGGCGCCATCACGAAGATAGCCCAAGATACCCTATTGCCCTCACTGTACATGAGCAGAGTAAGATGCTGTGGAATCACTACTTGTCTTCTCTGTGTTGTACAGCCCTCTACGTGCCCCTCCTCCTACATTATTTATGGTAATTGTATGTGCCCATTTTTCCCTCCTCCCTGGTCCGTCCATTTCTGCCCATCCACCCCAGGCTCTTTCCCTTTGGTAACTTTTAGTCCGTTCTTGGTCTCTGTGAGACTGCTAATGTTTTCTCCTTCAGTTTCTTCTTTGTTCGGATACTCCAATCATGATGAAATCATTGTATATATGGTGAATTATATTCCGTGTTGTTCTTGGGATGCAGCTCCTCACGGCTGGGCAGTACCCGCCATGGGGGTGGAGTTTGCAAGAGCAGCACTGTTGCCTGGAAATTCCATGATGTCACAGTGGTGCCTCTGTCCTAGAGAAAGAATGGGTATGCTTAGAGGAGCAGCTGGGATTCTGCTGAGGTGGACACTGAACAACTTGACAGCATCAGGTAAAATGGAACCCAGACCCAAGGTACTGTGTGTTTCTTTTTATTTTGGTGTCAGTACTAAACTGTTCCATGAGCAACATTATGGTAATGAAACTACCCCCATTACCAAGTCCCCACCTCATAGCCTGTAAGAGTCAATGTCCATTATCCCAGGAATATGCTGTAGAAGCACTACTAATCTTCACTGTGTTATACTGCCTTGCCCATGCCTGCCCCCTGCCCACATTATGTGTGCTACTCCTAGTGCCCCATTTTCCCTCTCTTCCCTCCTTTCCAACCCATCCTCCTCAGTCACATTCCCTTTCGTAACCGTGAGTCGGTTCTTGGGTTCGGTGAGGCTACTACTGTCTTGTTCCTTCACTCTTTTTATTTTTTCTGATACTCCACAGGTGAGCGAAATCATTTGACATTTTTTGTGTGCTGCATGGCTTATTTCAGTGAGCATAATACCCTCTAGCTCCATCCATGTTGTTGTAATTGGTAGGATTGATTTTCTTCATCTGGCTGAATAATATGCCACTGTTCATCTACTGATGGACACTTATCTTGGTTATTGTGTATAGTGCTGTGACAAACATAGGGGTGCACATGTCTTTTCTAAACTGGTCTGCTGCATTCTATTATTTATTTTTTATTTTATGTATGTATGTATGTATGTATGTATGTATTCATGTATGTACTTACTTACTTATTGTTTATTTATTTATCTTTAGTCTACAGCTACCTGAGTACCATTATGTTTACTTGAGTCCTCCTACCACTAACTTACCAAACGAAAGGGGCTAGGAAGTCTGGTTGGGATGGGCGGGAGAAGGGTGTAGAGGGGGCATTAATATCAGCTCAATTGATGTGTGCGGAGGCCCCACGGGAAAGTCAGTATAGTCCAGAGAGTTTAAGTAGTGATTCTGTAGCATCTTGCTGATCTGAGAGACAGTGACTGTAATGGAGTATGTTGGGTGGACTTGATCTGGGGCATGTAGTAACCATAATGTAGCTCATGGAATTGTTCATTGGCTATTGTGAATAGTGCTGTGATAAACGTAGGAGTGCACATGTCTTTTTAAAACTGGGCTGGTGCTTTCCTTCTCTCTTTTGTTCTTGTATTTCATTCTTTTTCTCATATATGTATTTATTTATTCATGTATTCATTCATCTGTCTTTCTATCTATCTGTCTATATTTATCTGTCTATCGCTCTAGCTGTTGATCTATCATTCTATCTTTCTTTCTGTCTTCCTTAAATGTATGTATGTGTGTATGTAAGTATGTGTGCATTCATTCATTAATCTGTCTTTCCATCTGTCTAACTATCTGTCTGTCTGTCTATCTGTCATTAATGTACAACTACATGAGGAACATTATATTTACTAGACTCCCCCCATCACCAGTTTTGCAAAGGTAAGCGTCTAGGAAGGCTGGTGGGGAAGGGAAGGAGAAGGGTGGAAAGGGGGCATTAAGATTAGCTCCCATAATGTGGGAGGGGTTCCACGTGGAAGTCAGCGTAGAGCAGAGAAGTCAAGTAGTGATTCTGTAGAATCGTACCATGCTGATGGATGGTGACTCTAATAGGGTATATGGTAGAGAGGGAACGTGATGATCTGGGTAGTCTACTAACTATAATATTGCTTTTATAATTGTTGATTAATGATAGTGAAAAAAAACCCCAGGTATTCCTGACGAGATAATGATGAATCCCAGGGAAAAAAAAAAAAAGAAAAGGGAGGCGAGGGTTGCGGCCGGGTGAGCTCCCTGCAGGCATGCCGCCGGTCCCTGCAGACTGCTGAGCTCTCTCGGTCGGTCCGCAGGGCTTCCCCGGCCTCCCCCATCAGGCAGCGCGCCGCGGTGACCCCGGGGTCATTTTCCCAAGGCGCCTGCGCGGCGGCCCGGGCGGCCCCCGGTACCCAGAGGCGGCTTGGCTGCTGAGCCGCTTCCGCCAGGGCCGCCGCCGCCGCCGCCGCCGCCGCCGCCGCCGCCGCCGCCCGGGCCCGCCTCCGAGGCGACTTCGAGGAACCTCCGGGCTGGGGACCAGCGGGTGCGGGCGCGGGCTCGGGAGGCACTCGAGTGTAGGCCTCCTGCCTGGCCTCGCTCAGACGAACGCTCCTCCCTCCCCAGGAAGCAGCGAACCGCCTCCACCGCCACCGCCCAAGTTCCCTGAAGGCCTTCGCCTGGCGGAAGGGTGCAGCCAGCGAGGCGGCCCTCTGACAGCGGCCGCTGACAGATCCTCGCGCCCGGCGTGCCCACCCCTCGCCGCCGCCTGGCTCCGCCCCGGCACGCCCTCGGCCCCGCCTTGCCCAACGCCCGACCGGCGCGCCTGCAATTGTCAGGTTTTGTTTTTTTCTTGCATAAGGTTTTTTAACTCAGCAAGTTTGTGAGATTCAATCATCTTGTATTGGTCATGCAGTCCTTTCTATTGATGAGTAGTGCTACTTTGTATGAATAAACCGCAGATTTTTTAAAAAGTCTCTTTTTAGTTTTGCCTCCTATGAATAAAGTCTCTGAGAAGGTTTGTATATAGGTCTTTTTTTAAGTATAAGCACCCATTTTCATTTGAGTAAAAGCCCGCAAGTGGAAATTGCTGGGCCATTAGCTCGGTATGTTTTTAAGTTTATCCAAACTGCCAGATCTTTTTCCGAAATTGGTATACCATTTTACATGCCCACCAGTTTGATCAACAGTTGACGTGTGGCAGTGTCAGTTTTTTTTTTTTTATTTTAATCATTCTAACATAATTGTGATGTCACAGTCTTATTTTTGTTTGCTTCTATTTGATGACTGATGTTGCTGAATGTTTTTCCATGGACTCATTGGCCTTTTGTACCTCTTCTTTTATGAAACTTTCCTTCACTTTTCTGCATTTCTTAATACAACTTACAATTTTTTTGTATTTGGCTATCATTCATCTTCAATGACATGAAGGACATTATGTTTACTAGGCTCCCCCCTTCACCATGTTCTCCCCACATCCCCCTTCACAGTCAGTGTGCATAAGCATAGTAAGATGCTGTAAAATAACTGTTTGTCTTCTCTGTGATGTACAGCCCTCTCTGTGACCCCCCTCCCACATTATACACGCACATCATAATGCACACTTTCTTTCCCTCTCCCCTTGCCCCTCCAGTCTCCACTATCCAGACCTGCCCCTTTCCCTTTGGTACCTGTTATTCCATTCTTGGCTTCGATGAATCTGGTGCTGTTTTGCTCACTCAGTTTCCCTTGGTTCTCCCTCTGAGAGGACATTGAAATCATTTGATACTTGTCTTTCTGCACCTGAGTTATTTCACTGTGCATATTACCCACTTGCTCCATCCGTGTCGTTGTAAATGGTAGGATTTTGTCTTTTCATTTCGCTGAATAATATTGCACTGTTCATCTTCTGATGGACACTTAGCTTGGCTCTTGTAAATAGCGTTAAACATAGGGGTGCACATGTCTTTTCTAAACTGGGTGCTGCATTTCATTATGTATATTTTATGTAAGTATGTAGGTATGTATTCATTTACATTCTTACTTATTTATTCTTTATTCATTTATCATGAGTCTACAAATACATTAGTAACATTATGTTTAGTAGACTCCCTCCATCACCAACTTACCAAAGGTTAAGGGACTAGGAAGGCTGGTTGTGAAGGGAGGGAGAAGCGTGGAAAGGGGTCATTACGATTAGCTCACGTACTGTCGGGGGTAGGTCCCACGAGGAAGTCTGTATAGTAGGGAGAAGTCAAGTAGTGGTACTACAGCATCTTACTATGCTGATAGACAGTGACTGTAATGAGGTATGTGGGGGGAACTTGATGATGTGGGCAGTCTAGTAAAAACAATCTTGCTCATATAATTGTAGACTGGTTATAGTGAATAGAGCTGTGATAAACAAAGGGGTGCAGATGTCTTTTATAAACTGGTCTGCTGCATTGTATTATTTATTTTTTATGTAAGTTTGTATGTATGTATGTATGCATGTATTCACTTATGTACATACTTATTTATTCTTTGTTGATTTATCATTACCCCACACCAACAGGAGTAACTTTATGTTTACTAGACTCCCCAGATCACCAACTTACCAAAGTTAAGGGACTAGGAAGGCTTGTTGGGGAGGGATGGAGAAGGGTGTACAGGAGGCATAACGATTAGCTCACATAATGTGTGGGGAGGTCCCACAGGGATGACAGTATGGTACAGAGAGTTCAAGTAGTGATTCGATAGCATCTTGCTACGCTGATGGACAGTGACTGTACCGGGATAGGTGGGGTGGGCATGGTCTGGGGAGTGTAGGAACTCTAATGTAGCTCATATAATTGTAGATTGCTTACTATCAGTAGTGCTGTGGTAAACATAGGGGTGCACGTGTCCTTTTTCAGGTGGGCTGGTGCTTTCCTTCTTACCTTCACTCTTCGTCTCTTTCATCATTTATCTGTCTGTTTGTTTGTTTGTTTATTAATGTATTTTTTAATCATTTAATGGTTTTAAAAGATATTATTTTTCTGTGACTGTATGTACTTAATTAATTATTCATTCATTCCTTCCTTCATTATCTAACTACCTATCTATCTATCTATATCTATCTATCTATCATTTGTCTATGTAACTTTCTTTTTGTCTTCCTTTTTTTCTATGTATTTATTTACTTATTTATTCCCGCATTCATTCGTTTAGGCTGTTTGTGAAGGGAGGGGAAGGGTGGGCAGGGGGCATTTCGCTGAGCTCACATAATGTGTGGGGATGTCCCACGGAGAATTCAGTATATTATGGATAGTTCAAGTAGTGATTCTATAGCATCATACTATGTTGATGGACAGTGATTGTAAAGGGGTATGTGGGGGGGGGGGGGGTTAATCTGGGGCATGTAGTAACCATCACGTGGATCATATAATTGTAGATTGGTTATTGTGTACAGTGCTCTGATACACATAGGGGTGCTCATGTCTTTTTATAACTGGGCTGTTGCCTTCCTTCTTTCCTTCCTTCCTTCCTTCCTTCCATCCTTTCCACATGTATGTATGTATGAATGTATTTATTCATTCACTCATTTATTATCTATCTATCTCTCTACCTACCTAGCTGTCTATCTTTCTGTCATTAATGTACAGTTAAATGAGTGAAATTATGTTTAGTTTCCTGGCGCCATCACGAAGATAGCCCAAGATACCCTATTGCCCTCACTGTACATGAGCAGAGTAAGATGCTGTGGAATCACTACTTGTCTTCTCTGTGTTGTACAGCCCTCTACGTGCCCCTCCTCCTACATTATTTATGGTAATTGTATGTGCCCATTTTTCCCTCCTCCCTGGTCCGTCCATTTCTGCCCATCCACCCCAGGCTCTTTCCCTTTGGTAACTTTTAGTCCGTTCTTGGTCTCTGTGAGACTGCTAATGTTTTCTCCTTCAGTTTCTTCTTTGTTCGGATACTCCAATCATGATGAAATCATTGTATATATGGTGAATTATATTCCGTGTTGTTCTTGGGATGCAGCTCCTCACGGCTGGGCAGTACCCGCCATGGGGGTGGAGTTTGCAAGAGCAGCACTGTTGCCTGGAAATTCCATGATGTCACAGTGGTGCCTCTGTCCTAGAGAAAGAATGGGTATGCTTAGAGGAGCAGCTGGGATTCTGCTGAGGTGGACACTGAACAACTTGACAGCATCAGGTAAAATGGAACCCAGACCCAAGGTACTGTGTGTTTCTTTTTATTTTGGTGTCAGTACTAAACTGTTCCATGAGCAACATTATGGTAATGAAACTACCCCCATTACCAAGTCCCCACCTCATAGCCTGTAAGAGTCAATGTCCATTATCCCAGGAATATGCTGTAGAAGCACTACTAATCTTCACTGTGTTATACTGCCTTGCCCATGCCTGCCCCCTGCCCACATTATGTGTGCTACTCCTAGTGCCCCATTTTCCC
Organism: Manis javanica; assembly: GCF_040802235.1. NCBI lineage: Eukaryota > Metazoa > Chordata > Mammalia > Pholidota > Manidae > Manis > Manis javanica. Next base: position 5,082,990 of record NC_133156.1, read on the forward strand.
TCTCTTCCCTCCTTTCCAACCCATCCTCCTCAGTCACATTCCCTTTCGTAACCGTGAGTCGGTTCTTGGGTTCGGTGAGGCTACTACTGTCTTGTTCCTTCACTCTTTTTATTTTTTCTGATACTCCACAGGTGAGCGAAATCATTTGACATTTTTTGTGTGCTGCATGGCTTATTTCAGTGAGCATAATACCCTCTAGCTCCATCCATGTTGTTGTAATTGGTAGGATTGATTTTCTTCATCTGGCTGAATAATATGCCACTGTTCATCTACTGATGGACACTTATCTTGGTTATTGTGTATAGTGCTGTGACAAACATAGGGGTGCACATGTCTTTTCTAAACTGGTCTGCTGCATTCTATTATTTATTTTTTTTATGTATGTATGTATGTATGTATGTATGTATGTATTCATGTATGTACTTACTTACTTATTGTTTATTTATTTATCTTTAGTCTACAGCTACCTGAGTACCATTATGTTTACTTGAGTCCTCCTACCACTAACTTACCAAACGAAAGGGGCTAGGAAGTCTGGTTGGGATGGGCGGGAGAAGGGTGTAGAGGGGGCATTAATATCAGCTCAATTGATGTGTGCGGAGGCCCCACGGGAAAGTCAGTATAGTCCAGAGAGTTTAAGTAGTGATTCTGTAGCATCTTGCTGATCTGAGAGACAGTGACTGTAATGGAGTATGTTGGGTGGACTTGATCTGGGGCATGTAGTAACCATAATGTAGCTCATGGAATTGTTCATTGGCTATTGTGAATAGTGCTGTGATAAACGTAGGAGTGCACATGTCTTTTTAAAACTGGGCTGGTGCTTTCCTTCTCTCTTTTGTTCTTGTATTTCATTCTTTTTCTCATATATGTATTTATTTATTCATGTATTCATTCATCTGTCTTTCTATCTATCTGTCTATATTTATCTGTCTATCGCTCTAGCTGTTGATCTATCATTCTATCTTTCTTTCTGTCTTCCTTAAATGTATGTATGTGTGTATGTAAGTATGTGTGCATTCATTCATTAATCTGTCTTTCCATCTGTCTAACTATCTGTCTGTCTGTCTATCTGTCATTAATGTACAACTACATGAGGAACATTATATTTACTAGACTCCCCCCATCACCAGTTTTGCAAAGGTAAGCGTCTAGGAAGGCTGGTGGGGAAGGGAAGGAGAAGGGTGGAAAGGGGGCATTAAGATTAGCTCCCATAATGTGGGAGGGGTTCCACGTGGAAGTCAGCGTAGAGCAGAGAAGTCAAGTAGTGATTCTGTAGAATCGTACCATGCTGATGGATGGTGACTCTAATAGGGTATATGGTAGAGAGGGAACGTGATGATCTGGGTAGTCTACTAACTATAATATTGCTTTTATAATTGTTGATTAATGATAGTGAAAAAAAACCCCAGGTATTCCTGACGAGATAATGATGAATCCCAGGGAAAAAAAAAAAAAGAAAAGGGAGGCGAGGGTTGCGGCCGGGTGAGCTCCCTGCAGGCATGCCGCCGGTCCCTGCAGACTGCTGAGCTCTCTCGGTCGGTCCGCAGGGCTTCCCCGGCCTCCCCCATCAGGCAGCGCGCCGCGGTGACCCCGGGGTCATTTTCCCAAGGCGCCTGCGCGGCGGCCCGGGCGGCCCCCGGTACCCAGAGGCGGCTTGGCTGCTGAGCCGCTTCCGCCAGGGCCCGCCGCCGCCGCCGCCGCCGCCGCCGCCGCCGCCGCCCGGGCCCGCCTCCGAGGCGACTTCGAGGAACCTCCGGGCTGGGGACCAGCGGGTGCGGGCGCGGGCTCGGGAGGCACTCGAGTGTAGGCCTCCTGCCTGGCCTCGCTCAGACGAACGCTCCTCCCTCCCCAGGAAGCAGCGAACCGCCTCCACCGCCACCGCCCAAGTTCCCTGAAGGCCTTCGCCTGGCGGAAGGGTGCAGCCAGCGAGGCGGCCCTCTGACAGCGGCCGCTGACAGATCCTCGCGCCCGGCGTGCCCACCCCTCGCCGCCGCCTGGCTCCGCCCCGGCACGCCCTCGGCCCCGCCTTGCCCAACGCCCGACCGGCGCGCCTGCAATTGTCAGGTTTTGTTTTTTTCTTGCATAAGGTTTTTTAACTCAGCAAGTTTGTGAGATTCAATCATCTTGTATTGGTCATGCAGTCCTTTCTATTGATGAGTAGTGCTACTTTGTATGAATAAACCGCAGATTTTTTAAAAAGTCTCTTTTTAGTTTTGCCTCCTATGAATAAAGTCTCTGAGAAGGTTTGTATATAGGTCTTTTTTTAAGTATAAGCACCCATTTTCATTTGAGTAAAAGCCCGCAAGTGGAAATTGCTGGGCCATTAGCTCGGTATGTTTTTAAGTTTATCCAAACTGCCAGATCTTTTTCCGAAATTGGTATACCATTTTACATGCCCACCAGTTTGATCAACAGTTGACGTGTGGCAGTGTCAGTTTTTTTTTTTTTATTTTAATCATTCTAACATAATTGTGATGTCACAGTCTTATTTTTGTTTGCTTCTATTTGATGACTGATGTTGCTGAATGTTTTTCCATGGACTCATTGGCCTTTTGTACCTCTTCTTTTATGAAACTTTCCTTCACTTTTCTGCATTTCTTAATACAACTTACAATTTTTTTGTATTTGGCTATCATTCATCTTCAATGACATGAAGGACATTATGTTTACTAGGCTCCCCCCTTCACCATGTTCTCCCCACATCCCCCTTCACAGTCAGTGTGCATAAGCATAGTAAGATGCTGTAAAATAACTGTTTGTCTTCTCTGTGATGTACAGCCCTCTCTGTGACCCCCCTCCCACATTATACACGCACATCATAATGCACACTTTCTTTCCCTCTCCCCTTGCCCCTCCAGTCTCCACTATCCAGACCTGCCCCTTTCCCTTTGGTACCTGTTATTCCATTCTTGGCTTCGATGAATCTGGTGCTGTTTTGCTCACTCAGTTTCCCTTGGTTCTCCCTCTGAGAGGACATTGAAATCATTTGATACTTGTCTTTCTGCACCTGAGTTATTTCACTGTGCATATTACCCACTTGCTCCATCCGTGTCGTTGTAAATGGTAGGATTTTGTCTTTTCATTTCGCTGAATAATATTGCACTGTTCATCTTCTGATGGACACTTAGCTTGGCTCTTGTAAATAGCGTTAAACATAGGGGTGCACATGTCTTTTCTAAACTGGGTGCTGCATTTCATTATGTATATTTTATGTAAGTATGTAGGTATGTATTCATTTACATTCTTACTTATTTATTCTTTATTCATTTATCATGAGTCTACAAATACATTAGTAACATTATGTTTAGTAGACTCCCTCCATCACCAACTTACCAAAGGTTAAGGGACTAGGAAGGCTGGTTGTGAAGGGAGGGAGAAGCGTGGAAAGGGGTCATTACGATTAGCTCACGTACTGTCGGGGGTAGGTCCCACGAGGAAGTCTGTATAGTAGGGAGAAGTCAAGTAGTGGTACTACAGCATCTTACTATGCTGATAGACAGTGACTGTAATGAGGTATGTGGGGGGAACTTGATGATGTGGGCAGTCTAGTAAAAACAATCTTGCTCATATAATTGTAGACTGGTTATAGTGAATAGAGCTGTGATAAACAAAGGGGTGCAGATGTCTTTTATAAACTGGTCTGCTGCATTGTATTATTTATTTTTTATGTAAGTTTGTATGTATGTATGTATGCATGTATTCACTTATGTACATACTTATTTATTCTTTGTTTATTTATCATTACCCCACACCAACAGGAGTAACTTTATGTTTACTAGACTCCCCAGATCACCAACTTACCAAAGTTAAGGGACTAGGAAGGCTTGTTGGGGAGGGATGGAGAAGGGTGTACAGGAGGCATAACGATTAGCTCACATAATGTGTGGGGAGGTCCCACAGGGATGACAGTATGGTACAGAGAGTTCAAGTAGTGATTCGATAGCATCTTGCTACGCTGATGGACAGTGACTGTACCGGGATAGGTGGGGTGGGCATGGTCTGGGGAGTGTAGGAACTCTAATGTAGCTCATATAATTGTAGATTGCTTACTATCAGTAGTGCTGTGGTAAACATAGGGGTGCACGTGTCCTTTTTCAGGTGGGCTGGTGCTTTCCTTCTTACCTTCACTCTTCGTCTCTTTCATCATTTATCTGTCTGTTTGTTTGTTTGTTTATTAATGTATTTTTTAATCATTTAATGGTTTTAAAAGATATTATTTTTCTGTGACTGTATGTACTTAATTAATTATTCATTCATTCCTTCCTTCATTATCTAACTACCTATCTATCTATCTATATCTATCTATCTATCATTTGTCTATGTAACTTTCTTTTTGTCTTCCTTTTTTTCTATGTATTTATTTACTTATTTATTCCCGCATTCATTCGTTTAGGCTGTTTGTGAAGGGAGGGGAAGGGTGGGCAGGGGGCATTTCGCTGAGCTCACATAATGTGTGGGGATGTCCCACGGAGAATTCAGTATATTATGGATAGTTCAAGTAGTGATTCTATAGCATCATACTATGTTGATGGACAGTGACTGTAAAGGGGTATGTGGGGGGGGGGGGGCTTAATCTGGGGCATATAGTAACCATCACGTGGATCATATAATTGTAGATTGGTTATTGTGTACAGTGCTCTGATACACATAGGGGTGCTCATGTCTTTTTATAACTGGGCTGTTGCCTTCCTTCTTTCCTTCCTTCCTTCCTTCCTTCCATCCTTTCCACATGTATGTATGTATGAATGTATTTATTCATTCACTCATTTATTATCTATCTATCTCTCTACCTACCTAGCTGTCTATCTTTCTGTCATTAATGTACAGTTAAATGAGTAAAATTATGTTTAGTTTCCTGGCGCCATCACGAAGATAGCCCAAGATACCCTATTGCCCTCACTGTACATGAGCAGAGTAAGATGCTGTGGAATCACTACTTGTCTTCTCTGTGTTGTACAGCCCTCTACGTGCCCCTCCTCCTACATTATTTATGGTAATTGTATGTGCCCATTTTTCCCTCCTCCCTGGTCCGTCCATTTCTGCCCATCCACCCCAGGCTCTTTCCCTTTGGTAACTTTTAGTCCGTTCTTGGTCTCTGTGAGACTGCTAATGTTTTCTCCTTCAGTTTCTTCTTTGTTCGGATACTCCAATCATGATGAAATCATTGTATATATGGTGAATTATATTCCGTGTTGTTCTTGGGATGCAGCTCCTCACGGCTGGGCAGTACCCGCCATGGGGGTGGAGTTTGCAAGAGCAGCACTGTTGCCTGGAAATTCCATGATGTCACAGTGGTGCCTCTGTCCTAGAGAAAGAATGGGTATGCTTAGAGGAGCAGCTGGGATTCTGCTGAGGTGGACACTGAACAACTTGACAGCATCAGGTAAAATGGAACCCAGACCCAAGGTACTGTGTGTTTCTTTTTATTTTGGTGTCAGTACTAAACTGTTCCATGAGCAACATTATGGTAATGAAACTACCCCCATTACCAAGTCCCCACCTCATAGCCTGTAAGAGTCAATGTCCATTAGCCCAGGAATATGCTGTAGAAGCACTACTAATCTTCACTGTGTTATACTGCCTTGCCCATGCCTGCCCCCTGCCCACATTATGTGT